>NC_092626.1:1866000-2488000 GCF_047663525.1 Anas platyrhynchos
CAACGCATTTCCTGGGGCCTGATTTTTCAGTCGTCTTCGATGCCGGCTAGGGCTACGTTTAGGTTTACTCAGGAACAGCGAACCCGAAGGGTCCAGTTGCATGTGGGGCTGCGTAAAGGCTCCCCTGGGGAGTTCAATTGTACCCAAAGCCTTCTTTTGGGGGCACTTTTGAATGGGAGAAAGGGGTACGCAACGCATTTCCTGGGGCCTGATTTTTCACTCGTCTCCGATGACGGCTAGGGATACGTTTAGGTTTGCTCAGGAACAGCGAACCCGGAGGGTCCAGTTGCATGTGGGGCTGCATAAAGGCTCCCCTGGGGAGTTCTGTTGTACCCAAAGCCTTCCTTTGGGGGCACTTTTGGATGGGCGAAAAGGGCTCGCAACGCATTTCCTGGGGCCTGATTTTTCACTCGTCTCCGATGAAGGCTAGGGCTATGTTTAGGTTTGCTCAGGAACAGCGAACCTGGAGGGTCCAGTCGCATGTGGGGCTGCATAAAGGCTCCCCTGGGGAGTTCTCTTGTACCCAAAGCCTTCCTTTGGGGGCACTTTTGGGTGGGCGAAAAGGGCTTGGAACGCATTTCCTTGGGCCTGATTTTTCACTCGTCTCCAATGACGGCTAGGGCTATTTTTAGGGATACTCAGGAACAGCGAACCCGGAGGGTCCAGTTGCATGTGGGGCTGCGTAAAGGCTCCCCTGGGGAGTTCTCTTGTACCCAAAGCCTTCCTTTGGGGGCACTTTTGGATGGGAGAAAGGGGTACGCAACGCATTTCCTTGGGCCTGATTTTTCACTCGTCTCCGATGCCGGGTAGGGCTATGTTTAGGGACACTCAGAAACAGCGAACCCTGAGGGTCCAGTTACATGTGGGGCTGCGTAAAGGCTCCCCTGGGGAGTGAACTTGTACCCAAAGCCTTCCTTTGGGGGCACTTTTGGATGGGCGAAAAGGGCTCGCAACGCATTTCCTGGGGCCTGATTTTTCACTCGTCTCCGATGACGGCTAGGGCTACGTTTAGGTTTGCTCAGGAACAGCGAACCCTGAGGGTCCAGTTGCATGTGGGGCTGCATAAAGGCTTCCCTGGGGAGTTCTCTTGTACCCAAAGTCTTCCTTTCGGGGCACTTTTGCATGGTCCAAAGGGGCTTGCAACGCATTTCCTTGAGCCTGATTTTTCACTCGTCTCCGATGATGGCTAGGGCTATGTTTAGGTTTGCTCAGGAACAGCGAACCCGGAGGGTCCAGTCGCATGTGGGGCTGCATAAAGGCTCCCCTGGGGAGTTCTCTTGTACCCAAAGCCTTCCTTTGGGGGCACTTTTGGATGGGCAAAAAGGCCTTGGAACGCAATTCCTGGGGCCTGATTTTTCAGTCGTCTTCGATGCCTGCTAGGGCTTTGTTTAGGGATGTTCGTAAACAGCGAAACTGGAGGGTCCAGTAGCATGTGGGGCTGCGTAAAGGCTCCCCTGGGGGTTCACTTGTACCCAAAGCCTTCTTTTGGGGGCACTTTTGGATGGTCCAAAGGGGCTTGGAACGCATTTCCTGGGGCCTGATTTTTCAGTCGTCTTCGATGCCGGCTAGGGCTACGTTTAGGTTTGCTCAGGAACAGCGAACCCGGAGCGTCCAGTTGCATGTGGGGCTGCGTAAAGGCTCCCCTGGGGAGTTCTCTTGTACCCACAGCCTTCCTTTCGGGGCACTTTTGGGTGGGCGAAAAGGGCTTGGAACGCATTTCCTGGGGCCTGATTTTTCAGTCGTCTTCGATGCCGGCTAGGGATATGTATAAGGATGCTCGGAAAAAGCGAACCCGGAGGGTCCAGTTGCATGTGGGGCTGTATAAAGGCTTCCCTGGGGGGTTCTCTTGTACCCAAAGCCTTCCTTTGGGGGCACTTTTGGATGGGCAAAAAGGCCTTGGAACGCAATTCCTGGGGCCTGATTTTTCAGTCGTCTTCGATGCCTGCTAGGGTTTGTTTAGGGATGTTCGTAAACAGCGAACCTGGAGGGTCCAGTAGCATGTTGTGCTGCGTAAAGGCTCCCCTGGGGAGTTCACTTGTACCCAAAGCCTTCCTTTGGGGGCACTTTTGGATGGTCCAAAGGGGCTCGCAATGCATTTCCTGGGGCCTGATTTTTCAGTCGTCTTCGATGCCGGCTAGGGCTACGTTTAGGTTTACTCAGGAACAGCGAACCCGAAGGGTCCAGTTGCATGTGGGGCTGCGTAAAGGCTCCCCTGGGGAGTTCAATTGTACCCAAAGCCTTCTTTTGGGGGCACTTTTGAATGGGAGAAAGGGGTACGCAACGCATTTCCTGGGGCCTGATTTTTCACTCGTCTCCGATGACGGCTAGGGATACGTTTAGGTTTGCTCAGGAACAGCGAACCCGGAGGGTCCAGTTGCATGTGGGGCTGCATAAAGGCTCCCCTGGGGAGTTCACTTGTACCCAAAGCCTTCCTTTGGGGGCACTTTTGGATGGGCGAAAAGGGCTCGCAACGCATTTCCTGGGGCCTGATTTTTCACTCGTCTCCGATTACGGCTAGGGCTACTTTTAGGTTTGCTCAGGAACAGCGAACCCGGAGCATCCAGTTGCATGTGGGGCTGCGTAAAGGCTCCCCTGGGGAGTTCACTTGTACCCAAAGCCTTCCTTTGGGGGCACTTTTGCATGGTCCAAAGGGGCTTGGAACGCATTTCCTTGAGCCTGATTTTTCACTCATCTCCGATGATGGCTAGGGCTATGTTTAGGTTTGCTCAGGAACAGCGAACCCGGAGGGTCCAGTCGCATGTGGGGCTGCGTAAAGGCTCCCCTGGGGAGTTCTCTTGTACCCAAAGCCTTCCTTTGGGGGCACTTTTGGGTGGGCTAAAAGGGCTTGGAACTCATTTCCTGGGGCCTGATTTTTCAGTCGACTTCGATGCCGGCTAGGGCTATGTATAAGGATGCTCGGAAAAAGCGAACCCGGAGGGTCCAGTCGCATGTGGGGCTGCATAAAGGCTCCCCTGGGGAGTTCTCTTGTACCCAAAGCCTTCCTTTGGGGGCACTTTTGGATGGTCCAAAGGGGCTTGCAACGCGTTTTCCTGGGCCCGGTTTTTCAGTCTTCTCCCATGCCGGCTAGGTATATATTTAGTGTTGCTCGGAAAAATCGAACCCGGAGGGTCCAGTTGCATGTGGGGCTGCGTAAAGGCTCCCCTGGGGAGTTCACTTGTACCCAAAGCCTTCCTTTGGGGGCACTTTTGGATGGGCGAAAAGGGCTCGCAACGCATTTCCTGGGGCCTGATTTTTCACTCGTCTCCGATGACGGCTAGGGCTACTTTTAGGTTTGCTCAGGAACAGCCAACCTGGAGCGTCCAGTTGCATGTGGGGCTGCGTAAAGGCTCCCCTGGGGAGTTCTCTTGTACCCAATGCCTTCTTTGGGGGCACTTTTGGATGGTCCAAAGGGGCTTGCAACGCGTTTTCCTGGGCCCGGTTTTTCAGTCTTCTCCCATGCCGGCTAGGTATATATTTAGTGTTGCTCGGAAAAATCGAACCCGGAGGGTCCAGTTGCATGTGGGGCTGCGTAAAGGCTCCCCTGGGGAGTTCACTTGTACCCAAAGCCTTCCTTTGGGGGCACTTTTGGATGGGCAAAAAGGGCTCGCAACGCATTTCCTGGGGCCTGATTTTTCACTCGTCTCCGATGCCGGCTAGGGCTACGTTTAGGTTTGCTCAGGAACAGCGAACCCGGAGCGTCCAGTTGCATGTGGGGCTGTGTGAAGGCTCCCCTGGGGAGTTCTCTTGTACCCACAGCCTTCCTTTCGGGGCACTTTTGGGTGGGCGAAAAGGGCTTGGAACGCATTTCCTGGGGCCTGATTTTTCAGTCGTCTTCGATGCCGGCTAGGGCTATGTATAAGGATGCTAGAAAAAAGTGAACCCGGAGGGTCCAGTTGCATGTGGGGCTGTATAAAGTCTTCCTTGGGGGGTTCTCTTGAAACCCAAAGCCTTCCTTTGGGGGCACTTTTGGATGGGCGAAAAGGGCTCGCAACGCATTTCCTGGGGCCTGATTTTTCACTCGTCTCCGATTACGGCTAGGGCTACTTTTAGGTTTGCTCAGGAACAGCGAACCCGAAGGGTCCAGTTGCATGTGGGGCTGCGTAAAGGCTCCCCTGGGGAGTTCAATTGTACCCAAAGCTTTCTTTTGGGGGCACTTTTGGATGGTCCAAAGGGGCTCGCAACGCATTTCCTGGGGCCTGATTTTTCAGTCGTCTTCGATGCCTGCTAGGGCTTTGTTTAGGGATGTTCGTAAACAGAGAAACTGGAGGGTCCAGTAGCATGTGGGGCTGCGTAAAGGCTCCCCTGGGGGTTCACTTGTACCCAAAGCCTTCTTTTGGGGGCACTTTTGGATTGTCCAAAGGGGCTCGCAACGCATTTCCTGGGGCCTGATTTTTCACTCGTCTCCGATGACGGCTAGGGCTACGTTTAGGGATACTCGGAAACAGCGAACCCGGAGGGTCCAGTTGCATGTGGGGCTGCGTAAAGGCTCCCCTGGGGAGTTCTGTTGTACCCAAAGCCTTCTTTTGGGGGCACTTTTGGATGGTCCAAAGGGGCTCGCAACGCATTTCGTGGGGCCTGATTTTTCAGTCGTCTTCGATGCCGGCTAGGGCTACGTTTAGGTTTACTCAGGAACAGCGAACCCGAAGGGTCCAGTTGCATGTGGGGCTGCGTAAAGGCTCCCCTGTGGAGTTCAATTGTACCCAAAGCCTTCTTTTGGGGGCACTTTTGGATGGTCCAAAGGGGCTCGCAACGCATTTCCTGGGGCCTGATTTTTCACTCGTCTCCGATGACGGCTAGGGCTACGTTTAGGTTTGCTCAGGAACAGCGAACCCGGAGGGTCCAGTTGCATGTGGGGCTGCGTAAAGGCTCCCCTGGGGAGTTCTCTTGTACCCAAAGCCTTCCTTTGGGGGCACTTTTGGATGGGCGAAAAGGTCTCGCAACGCATTTCCTGGGGCCTGATTTTTCACTCGTCTCCGATGATGGCTAGGGCTATGTTTAGGTTTACTCAGGAACAGCGAACCCGGAGGGTCCATTTGCATGTGGGGCTGCATAAAGGCTCCCCTGGGGAGTTCTCTTGTACCCAAAGCCTTCCTTTGGGGGCACTTTTGGGTGGTTGAAAAGGGCTTGGAACGCATTTCCTGGGGCCTGATTTTTCACTCGTCTCCTATGACGGCTAGGGCTACGTTTAGGTTTGCTCAGGAACAGCGAACCCGGAGGGTCCAGTTGCATGTGGGGCTGCGTAAAGGCTCCCCTGGGGAGTTCACTTGTACCCAAAGCCTTCTTTTGGGGGCTCTTTTGGATGGGCGAAAAGGGCTCGCAACGCATTTCCTGGGGCCTGATTTTTCACTCGTCTCCGATGACGGCTAGGGCTACTTTTAGGTTTGCTCAGGAACAGCGAACCCGGAGCGTCCAGTTGCATGTGGGGCTGCATAAAGGCTCCCCTGGGGAGTTCTCTTGTACCCAATGCCTTCTTTGGGGGCACTTTTGGATGGTCCAAAGGGGCTTGCAACGCGTTTTTCTGGGCCCGGTTTTTCAGTCTTCTCCCATGCCAGCTAGGTATATATTTAGTGTTGCTCGGAAAAATCGAACCCGGAGGGTCCAGTTGCATGTGGGGCTGCGTAAAGGCTCCCCTGGGGAGTTCACTTGTACCCAAAGCCTTCCTTTGGGGGCACTTTTGGATGGGCGAAAAGGGCTCGCAACGCATTTCCTGGGGCCTGATTTTTCACTCGTCTCCGATGACGGCTAGGGCTACGTTTAGGTTTGCTCAGGAACAGCGAACCCGGAGGGTCCAGTCGCATGTGGGGCTGCATAAAGGCTCCCCTGGGGAGTTCTCTTGTACCCAAAGCCTTCCTTTGGGGGCACTTTTGGATGGTCCAAAGGGGCTTGCAACGCGTTTTCCTGGGCCCGGTTTTTCAGTCTTCTCCCATGCCGGCTAGGTATATATTTAGTGTTGCTCGGAAAAATCGAACCCGGAGGGTCCAGTTGCATGTGGGGCTGCGTAAAGGCTCCCCTGGGGAGTTCACTTGTACCCAAAGCCTTCCTTTGGGGGCACTTTTGGATGGGCAAAAAGGGCTCGCAACGCATTTCCTGGGGCCTGATTTTTCACTCGTCTCCGATGCCGGCTAGGGCTACGTTTAGGTTTGCTCAGGAACAGTGAACCCGGAGGGTCCAGTTGCATGTGGGGCTGCATAAAGGCTTCCCTGGGGAGTTCTCTTGTACCCAAAGCCTTCCTTTGGGGGCACTTTTGGATGGGCGAAAAGGGCTCGCAACGCATTTCCTGGGGCTTGATTTTTCAGTCGTCTTCGATGCCGGCTAGGGCTATGTATAAGGATGCTAGAAAAAAGTGAACCCGGAGGGTCCAGTTGCATGTGGGGCTGTATAAAGTCTTCCTTGGGGGGTTCTCTTGTACCCAAAGCCTTCCTTTGGGGGCACTTTTGGATGGGCGAAAAGGGCTCGCAACGCATTTCCTGGGGCCTGATTTTTCACTCGTCTCCGATTACGGCTAGGGCTACTTTTAGGTTTGCTCAGGAACAGCGAACCCGGAGCATCCAGTTGCATGTGGGGCTGCATAAAGGCTCCCCTGGGGAGTTCTCTTGTACCCAAAGCCTTCCTTTGGGGGCACTTTTGGGTGGGCTAAAAGGGCTTGGAACGCATTTCCTGGGGCCTGATTTTTCAGTCGACTTCGATGCCGGCTAGGGCTATGTATAAGGATGCTCGGAAAAAGCGAACCCGGAGGGTCCAGTCGCATGTGGGGCTGCATAAAGGCTCCCCTGGGGAGTTCTCTTGTACCCAAAGCCTTCCTTTGGGGGCACTTTTGGATGGTCCAAAGGGGCTTGCAACGCGTTTTCCTGGGCCCGGTTTTTCAGTCTTCTCCCATGCCGGCTGGGTATATATTTAGTGTTGCTCGGAAAAATCGAACCCGGAGGGTCCAGTTGCATGTGGGGCTGCGTAAAGGCTTCCCTGGGGAGTTCACTTGTACCCAAAGCCTTCCTTTGGGGGCACTTTTGGATGGGCAAAAAGGCCTTGGAACGCAATTCCTGGGGCCTGATTTTTCAGTCGTCTTCGATGCCTGCTAGGGCTTTGTTTAGGGATGTTCGTAAACAGCGAACCTGGAGGGTCCAGTAGCATGTTGTGCTGCGTAAAGGCTCCCCTGGGGAGTTCACTTGTACCCAAAGCCTTCTTTTGGGGGCACTTTTGGATTGTCCAAAGGGGCTCGCAACGCATTTCCTGGGGCCTGATTTTTCACTCGTCTCCGATGACGGCTAGGGCTACGTTTAGGGATACTCGGAAACAGCGAACCCGGAGGGTCCAGTTGCATGTGGGGCGGTGTAAAGGCTCCCCTGGGGAGTTCTCTTGTACCCAAAGCCTTCCTTTGGGGGCACTTTTGGATGGTCCAAAGGGGCTCGCAACGCATTTCCTGGGGCCTGATTTTTCAGTCGTCTTCGATGCCGGCTAGGGCTACGTTTAGGTTTACTCAGGAACAGCGAACCCGAAGGGTCCAGTTGCATGTGGGGCTGCGTAAAGGCTCCCCTGGGGAGTTCAATTGTACCCAAAGCCTTCTTTTGGGGGCACTTTTGAATGGGAGAATGGGGTACGCAACGCATTTCCTGGGGCCTGATTTTTCACTCGTCTCCGATGACGGCTAGGGATACGTTTAGGTTTGCTCAGGAACAGCGAACCCGGAGGGTCCAGTTGCATGTGGGGCTGCATAAAGGCTCCCCTGGGGAGTTCACTTGTACCCAAAGCCTTCCTTTGGGGGCACTTTTGGATGGGCGAAAAGGGCTCGCAACGCATTTCCTGGGGCCTGATTTTTCACTCGTCTCCGATGAAGGCTAGGGCTATGTTTAGGTTTGCTCAGGAACAGCGAACCCGGAGGGTCCAGTCGCATGTGGGGCTGCATAAAGGCTCCCCTGGGGAGTTCTCTTGTACCCAAAGCCTTCCTTTTGGGGCACTTTTGGGTGGGAGAAAGGGGTACGCAACGCATTTCCTTGGGCCTGATTTTTCACTCGTCTCCGATGCCGGGTAGGGCTACGTTTAGTTTTGCTCAGGAACAGCGAACCCGGAGGGTCCAGTCGCATGTGGGGCTGCATAAAGGCTCCCCTGGGGAGTTCACTTGTACCCAAAGCCTTCCTTTGGGGGCACTTTTGGATGGGAGAAAGGGGTACGCAACGCATTTCCTTGGGCCTGATTTTTCACTCGTCTCCGATGACGGCTAGGGCTATGTTTAGGGACACTCAGAAACAGCGAACACGGAGGGTCCAGTTACATGTGGGGCTGCGTAAAGGCTCCCCTGGGGAGTTAACTTGTACCCAAAGCCTTCCTTTGGGGGCACTTTTGGATGGGCAAAAAGGCCTTGGAACGCAATTCCTGGGGCCTGATTTTTCAGTCGTCTTCGATGCCGGCTAGGGCTATGTATAAGGATGCTAGAAAAAAGTGAACCCGGAGGGTCCAGTTGCATGTGGGGCTGTATAAAGTCTTCCATGGGGGGTTCTCTTGAAACCCAAAGCCTTCTTTTGGGGGCACTTTTGGATTGTCCAAAGGGGCTCGCAACGCATTTCCTGGGGCCTGATTTTTCACTCGTCTCCGATGACGGCTAGGGCTACGTTTAGGTTTGCTCAGGAACAGCGAACCCGGAGGGTCCAGTTGCATGTGGGGCTGCGTAAAGGCTCCCCTGGGGAGTTCTGTTGTACCCAAAGCCTTCTTTTGGGGGCACTTTTGGATGGTCCAAAGGGGCTCGCAACGCATTTCGTGGGGCCTGATTTTTCAGTCGTCTTCGATGCCGGCTAGGGCTACGTTTAGGTTTACTCAGGAACAGCGAACCCGGAGGGTCCAGTTGCATGTGGGGCTGCGTAAAGGCTCCCCTGTGGAGTTCAATTGTACCCAAAGCCTTCTTTTGGGGGCACTTTTGGATGGTCCAATGGGGCTCGCAACGCATTTCCTGGGGCCTGATTTTTCACTGGTCTCCGATGACAGCTAGGGCTATGTTTAGGTTTGCTCAGGAACAGCGAACCCGGAGGGTCCAGTCGCATGTGGGGCTGCATAAAGGCTCCCCTGGGGAGTTCTCTTGTACCCAAAGCCTTCTTTTGGGGGCACTTTTGGATGGGCAAAAAGGGCTTGGAACGCATTTCCTGGGGCCTGAGTTTTCAGTCGTCTTCGATGCCGGCTAGGGCTATGTTTAGGGATGCTCGGAAACAGCGAACCCGGAGGGTCCAGTTGCATGTGGGGCTGCGTAAAGGCTCCCCTGGGGAGTTCACTTGTACCCAAAACCTTCCTTTGGTGACACTTTTGGATGGGCGAAAGGGGCTTGCAACTCGTTTTCTGGGGCCCGGTTTTTCAGTCTTCTCCCATGCTGTCTAGGGATATATTTAGGGTTGCTCGGAAAAATCTAACCCGGAGGGTCCAGTTGCATGTGGGGCTGCGTAAAGGCTCCCCTGGGGAGTTCACTTGTACCCAAAGCCTTCTTTTGGGGGCACTTTTCGATGGTCCAAAGGGGCTCGCAAGGCATTTCCTGGGGCCTGATTTTTCACTCGTCTCCGATGACAGCTAGGGCTACGTTTAAGTTTGCTCAGGAACAGCGAACCCGGAGGGTCCAGATGCATGTGGGGCTGCGTAAAGGCTCCCCTAGGGAGTTCACTTGTACCCAAAGCCTTCCTTTGGGGGCACTTCTGGATGTTATAAAGGGGCTCGCAACGCATTTCCTGGGGCCTCATTTTTCACTCTTCTCCGATGACGGCTAGGGCTACGTTTAGGTTTTCTCAGGAACAGCGAACCCGGAGGGTCCAGTCGCATGTGGGGCTGCATAAAGGCTCCCCTGGGGAGTTCACTTGTACCCAAAGCCTTCCTTTGGGGGCACTTTTCGATGGTCCGAAGGAGCACGCAACGCATTTCCTGGGGCCTGATTTTTCACTCGTCTCCGATGACGGCTAGGGATACGTTTAGTTTTGCTCAGGAACAGCGAACCCGGAGGGTCCAGTTGCATGTGGGGCTGCGTAAAGGCTCCCCTGGGGAGTTCACTTGTACCCAAAGCCTTCCTTTGGGGGCACTTTTGGATGGGCGAAAAGGGCTTGGAACGCATTTCCTGGGGCCTGATTTTTCACTCGTCTCCGATGACGGCTAGGGCTACGTTTAGGTTTGCTCAGGAACAGCGAACCCGGAGGGTCCAGTTGCATGTGGGGCTGCGTAAAGGCTCCCCTGGGGAGTTCTCTTGTACCCAAAGCCTTCCTTTGGGGGCACTTTTGGATGGGCAAAAAGGGCTCGCAACGCATTTCCTGGGGCTTGATTTTTCAGTCGTCTTCGATGCCGGCTAGGGCTATGTATAAGGATGCTAGAAAAAAGTGAACCCGGAGGGTCCAGTTGCATGTGGGGCTGTATAAAGTCTTCCTTGGGGGGTTCTCTTGAAACCCAAAGCCTTCCTTTGGGGGCACTTTTGGATGGGCGAAAAGGGCTCGCAACGCATTTCCTGGGGCCTGATTTTTCACTCGTCTCCGATTACGGCTAGGGCTACTTTTAGGTTTGCTCAGGAACAGCGAACCCGAAGGGTCCAGTTGCATGTGGGGCTGCGTAAAGGCTCCCCTGGGGAGTTCAATTGTACCCAAAGCTTTCTTTTGGGGGCACTTTTGGATGGTCCAAAGGGGCTCGCAACGCATTTCCTGGGGCCTGATTTTTCAGTCGTCTTCGATGCCGGCTAGGGCTTTGTTTAGGGATGTTCGTAAACAGAGAAACTGGAGGGTCCAGTAGCATGTGGGGCTGCGTAAAGGCTCCCCTGGGGGTTCACTTGTACCCAAAGCCTTCTTTTGGGGGCACTTTTGGATTGTCCAAAGGGGCTCGCAACGCATTTCCTGGGGCCTGATTTTTCACTCGTCTCCGATGACGGCTAGGGCTACGTTTAGGGATACTCGGAAACAGCGAACCCGGAGGGTCCAGTTGCATGTGGGGCTGCGTAAAGGCTCCCCTGGGGAGTTCTGTTGTACCCAAAGCCTTCTTTTGGGGGCACTTTTGGATGGTCCAAAGGGGCTCGCAACGCATTTCGTGGGGCCTGATTTTTCAGTCGTCTTCGATGCCGGCTAGGGCTACGTTTAGGTTTACTCAGGAACAGCGAACCCGAAGGGTCCAGTTGCATGTGGGGCTGCGTAAAGGCTCCCCTGTGGAGTTCAATTGTACCCAAAGCCTTCTTTTGGGGGCACTTTTGGATGGTCCAAAGGGGCTCGCAACGCATTTCCTGGGGCCTGATTTTTCACTCGTCTCCGATGACGGCTAGGGCTACGTTTAGGTTTGCTCAGGAACAGCGAACCCGGAGGGTCCAGTTGCATGTGGGGCTGCATAAAGGCTCCCCTGGGGAGTTCTCTTGTACCCAAAGCCTTCCTTTGGGGGCACTTTTGGATGGGCGAAAAGGTCTCGCAACGCATTTCCTGGGGCCTGATTTTTCACTCGTCTCCGATGATGGCTAGGGCTATGTTTAGGTTTACTCAGGAACAGCGAACCCGGAGGGTCCATTTGCATGTGGGGCTGCATAAAGGCTCCCCTGGGGAGTTCTCTTGTACCCAAAGCCTTCCTTTGGGGGCACTTTTGGGTGGTTGAAAAGGGCTTGGAACGCATTTCCTGGGGCCTGATTTTTCACTCGTCTCCTATGACGGCCAGGGCTACGTTTAGGTTTGCTCAGGAACAGCGAACCCGGAGGGTCCAGTTGCATGTGGGGCTGCGTAAAGGCTCCCCTGGGGAGTTCACTTGTACCCAAAGCCTTCTTTTGGGGGCTCTTTTGGATGGGCGAAAAGGGCTCGCAACGCATTTCCTGGGGCCTGATTTTTCACTCGTCTCCGATGACGGCTAGGGCTACTTTTAGGTTTGCTCAGGAACAGCGAACCCGGAGCGTCCAGTTGCATGTGGGGCTGCATAAAGGCTCCCCTGGGGAGTTCTCTTGTACCCAATGCCTTCTTTGGGGGTACTTTTGGATGGTCCAAAGGGGCTTGCAACGCGTTTTTCTGGGCCCGGTTTTTCAGTCTTCTCCCATGCCAGCTAGGTATATATTTAGTGTTGCTCGGAAAAATCGAACCCGGAGGGTCCAGTTGCATGTGGGGCTGCGTAAAGGCTCCCCTGGGGAGTTCACTTGTACCCAAAGCCTTCCTTTGGGGGCACTTTTGGATGGGCGAAAAGGGCTCGCAACGCATTTCCTGGGGCCTGATTTTTCACTCGTCTCCGATGACGGCTAGGGCTACGTTTAGGTTTGCTCAGGAACAGCGAACCCGGAGGGTCCAGTCGCATGTGGGGCTGCATAAAGGCTCCCCTGGGGAGTTCTCTTGTACCCAAAGCCTTCCTTTGGGGGCACTTTTGGATGGTCCAAAGGGGCTTGCAACGCGTTTTCCTGGGCCCGGTTTTTCAGTCTTCTCCCATGCCGGCTAGGTATATATTTAGTGTTGCTCGGAAAAATCGAACCCGGAGGGTCCAGTTGCATGTGGGGCTGCGTAAAGGCTCCCCTGGGGAGTTCACTTGTACCCAAAGCCTTCCTTTGGGGGCACTTTTGGATGGGCAAAAAGGGCTCGCAACGCATTTCCTGGGGCCTGATTTTTCACTCGTCTCCGATGCCGGCTAGGGCTACGTTTAGGTTTGCTCAGGAACAGTGAACCCGGAGGGTCCAGTTGCATGTGGGGCTGCATAAAGGCTTCCCTGGGGAGTTCTCTTGTACCCAAAGCCTTCCTTTGGGGGCACTTTTGGATGGGCGAAAAGGGCTCGCAACGCATTTCCTGGGGCTTGATTTTTCAGTCATCTTCGATGCCGGCTAGGGCTACGTTTAGGGATACTCGGAAACAGCGAACCCGGAGGGTCCAGTTGCATGTGGGGCTGTGTAAAGGCTCCCCTGGGGAGTTCTCTTGTACCCAAAGCCTTCCTTTGGGGGCACTTTTGGATGGTCCAAAGGGGCTCGCAACGCATTTCCTGGGGCCTGATTTTTCAGTCGTCTTCGATGCCGGCTAGGGCTACGTTTAGGTTTACTCAGGAACAGCGAACCCGAAGGGTCCAGTTGCATGTGGGGCTGCGTAAAGGCTCCCCTGGGGAGTTCAATTGTACCCAAAGCCTTCTTTTGGGGGCACTTTTGAATGGGAGAATGGGGTACGCAACGCATTTCCTGGGGCCTGATTTTTCACTCGTCTCCGATGACGGCTAGGGATACGTTTAGGTTTGCTCAGGAACAGCGAACCCGGAGGGTCCAGTTGCATGTGGGGCTGCATAAAGGCTCCCCTGGGGAGTTCACTTGTACCCAAAGCCTTCCTTTGGGGGCACTTTTGGATGGGCGAAAAGGGCTCGCAACGCATTTCCTGGGGCCTGATTTTTCACTCGTCTCCGATGAAGGCTAGGGCTATGTTTAGGTTTGCTCAGGAACAGCGAACCCGGAGGGTCCAGTCGCATGTGGGGCTGCATAAAGGCTCCCCTGGGGAGTTCTCTTGTACCCAAAGCCTTCCTTTTGGGGCACTTTTGGGTGGGAGAAAGGGGTACGCAACGCATTTCCTTGGGCCTGATTTTTCACTCGTCTCCGATGCCGGGTAGGGCTACGTTTAGTTTTGCTCAGGAACAGCGAACCCGGAGGGTCCAGTTGCATGTGGGGCTGCGTAAAGGCTCCCCTGGGGAGTTCACTTGTACCCAAAGCCTTCCTTTGGGGGCACTTTTGGATGGGAGAAAGGGGTACGCAACGCATTTCCTTGGGCCTGATTTTTCACTCGTCTCCGATGACGGCTAGGGCTATGTTTAGGGACACTCAGAAACAGCGAACACGGAGGGTCCAGTTACATGTGGGGCTGCGTAAAGGCTCCCCTGGGGAGTTAACTTGTACCCAAAGCCTTCCTTTGGGGGCACTTTTGGATGGGCAAAAAGGCCTTGGAACGCAATTCCTGGGGCCTGATTTTTCAGTCGTCTTCGATGCCGGCTAGGGCTATGTATAAGGATGCTAGAAAAAAGTGAACCCGGAGGGTCCAGTTGCATGTGGGGCTGTATAAAGTCTTCCATGGGGGGTTCTCTTGAAACCCAAAGCCTTCTTTTGGGGGCACTTTTGGATTGTCCAAAGGGGCTCGCAACGCATTTCCTGGGGCCTGATTTTTCACTCGTCTCCGATGACGGCTAGGGCTACGTTTAGGTTTGCTCAGGAACAGCGAACCCGGAGGGTCCAGTTGCATGTGGGGCTGCGTAAAGGCTCCCCTGGGGAGTTCTGTTGTACCCAAAGCCTTCTTTTGGGGGCACTTTTGGATGGTCCAAAGGGGCTCGCAACGCATTTCGTGGGGCCTGATTTTTCAGTCGTCTTCGATGCCGGCTAGGGCTACGTTTAGGTTTACTCAGGAACAGCGAACCCGAAGGGTCCAGTTGCATGTGGGGCTGCGTAAAGGCTCCCCTGTGGAGTTCAATTGTACCCAAAGCCTTCTTTTGGGGGCACTTTTGGATGGTCCAATGGGGCTCGCAACGCATTTCCTGGGGCCTGATTTTTCACTGGTCTCCGATGACAGCTAGGGCTATGTTTAGGTTTGCTCAGGAACAGCGAACCCGGAGGGTCCAGTCGCATGTGGGGCTGCATAAAGGCTCCCCTGGGGAGTTCTCTTGTACCCAAAGCCTTCTTTTAGGGGCACTTTTGGATGGGCAAAAAGGGCTTGGAACGCATTTCCTGGGGCCTGAGTTTTCAGTCGTCTTCGATGCCGGCTAGGGCTATGTTTAGGGATGCTCGGAAACAGCGAACCCGGAGGGTCCAGTTGCATGTGGGGCTGCGTAAAGGCTCCCCTGGGGAGTTCACTTGTACCCAAAACCTTCCTTTGGTGACACTTTTGGATGGGCGAAAGGGGCTTGCAACTCGTTTTCTGGGGCCCGGTTTTTCAGTCTTCTCCCATGCTGTCTAGGGATATATTTAGGGTTGCTCGGAAAAATCTAACCCGGAGGGTCCAGTTGCATGTGGGGCTGCGTAAAGGCTCCCCTGGGGAGTTCACTTGTACCCAAAGCCTTCTTTTGGGGGCACTTTTCGATGGTCCAAAGGGGCTCGCAAGGCATTTCCTGGGGCCTGATTTTTCACTCGTCTCCGATGACAGCTAGGGCTACGTTTAAGTTTGCTCAGGAACAGCGAACCCGGAGGGTCCAGATGCATGTGGGGCTGCGTAAAGGCTCCCCTAGGGAGTTCACTTGTACCCAAAGCCTTCCTTTGGGGGCACTTCTGGATGTTATAAAGGGGCTCGCAACGCATTTCCTGGGGCCTTATTTTTCACTCTTCTCCGATGACGGCTAGGGCTACGTTTAGGTTTTCTCAGGAACAGCGAACCCGGAGGGTCCAGTCGCATGTGGGTCTGCATAAAGGCTCCCCTGGGGAGTTCACTTGTACCCAAAGCCTTCCTTTGGGGGCACTTTTCGATGGTCCGAAGGAGCACGCAACGCATTTCCTGGGGCCTGATTTTTCACTCGTCTCCGATGACGGCTAGGGATACGTTTAGGTTTGCTCAGGAACAGCGAACCCGGAGGGTCCAGTTGCATGTGGGGCTGCGTAAAGGCTCCCCTGGGGAGTTCTCTTGTACCCAAAGCCTTCCTTTGGGGGCACTTTTGGATGGGCAAAAAGGGCTCGCAACGCATTTCCTGGGGCTTGATTTTTCAGTCGTCTTCGATGCCGGCTAGGGCTATGTATAAGGATGCTAGAAAAAAGTGAACCCGGAGGGTCCAGTTGCATGTGGGGCTGTATAAAGTCTTCCTTGGGGGGTTCTCTTGAAACCCAAAGCCTTCCTTTGGGGGCACTTTTGGATGGGCGAAAAGGGCTCGCAACGCATTTCCTGGGGCCTGATTTTTCACTCGTCTCCGATTACGGCTAGGGCTACTTTTAGGTTTGCTCAGGAACAGCGAACCCGAAGGGTCCAGTTGCATGTGGGGCTGCGTAAAGGCTCCCCTGGGGAGTTCAATTGTACCCAAATCTTTCTTTTGGGGGCACTTTTGGATGGTCCAAAGGGGCTCGCAACGCATTTCCTGGGGCCTGATTTTTCAGTCGTCTTCGATGCCTGCTAGGGCTTTGTTTAGGGATGTTCGTAAACAGAGAAACTGGAGGGTCCAGTAGCATGTGGGGCTGCGTAAAGGCTCCCCTGGGGGTTCACTTGTACCCAAAGCCTTCTTTTGGGGGCACTTTTGGATTGTCCAAAGGGGCTCGCAACGCATTTCCTGGGGCCTGATTTTTCACTCGTCTCCGATGACGGCTAGGGCTACGTTTAGGTTTACTCAGGAACAGCGAACCCGGAGGGTCCAGTTGCATGTGGGGCTGCATAAAGGCTCCCCTGGGGAGTTCTCTTGTACCCAAAGCCTTCCTTTGGGGGCACTTTTGGATGGGCGAAAAGGTCTCGCAACGCATTTCCTGGGGCCTGATTTTTCACTCGTCTCCGATGATGGCTAGGGCTATGTTTAGGTTTACTCAGGAACAGCGAACCCGGAGGGTCCATTTGCATGTGGGGCTGCATAAAGGCTCCCCTGGGGAGTTCTCTTGTACCCAAAGCCTTCCTTTGGGGGCACTTTTGGGTGGTTGAAAAGGGCTTGGAACGCATTTCCTGGGGCCTGATTTTTCACTCGTCTCCTATGACGGCTAGGGCTACGTTTAGGTTTGCTCAGGAACAGCGAACCCGGAGGGTCCAGTTGCATGTGGGGCTGCGTAAAGGCTCCCCTGGGGAGTTCACTTGTACCCAAAGCCTTCTTTTGGGGGCTCTTTTGGATGGGCGAAAAGGGCTCGCAACGCATTTCCTGGGGCCTGATTTTTCACTCGTCTCCGATGACGGCTAGGGCTACTTTTAGGTTTGCTCAGGAACAGCGAACCCGGAGCGTCCAGTTGCATGTGGGGCTGCATAAAGGCTCCCCTGGGGAGTTCTCTTGTACCCAATGCCTTCTTTGGGGGCACTTTTGGATGGTCCAAAGGGGCTTGCAACGCGTTTTTCTGGGCCCGGTTTTTCAGTCTTCTCCCATGCCAGCTAGGTATATATTTAGTGTTGCTCGGAAAAATCGAACCCGGAGGGTCCAGTTGCATGTGGGGCTGCGTAAAGGCTCCCCTGGGGAGTTCACTTGTACCCAAAGCCTTCCTTTGGGGGCACTTTTGGATGGGCGAAAAGGGTTCGCAACGCATTTCCTGGGGCCTGATTTTTCACTCGTCTCCGATGACGGCTAGGGCTACGTTTAGGTTTGCTCAGGAACAGCGAACCCGGAGGGTCCAGTTGCATTTGGGGCTGCATAAAGGCTCCCCTGGGGAGTTCTCTTGTACCCAAAGCCTTCCTTTGGGGGCACTTTTGGATGGTCCAAAGGGGCTTGCAACGCGTTTTCCTGGGCCCGGTTTTTCAGTCTTCTCCCATGCCGGCTAGGTATATATTTAGTGTTGCTCGGAAAAATCGAACCCGGAGGGTCCAGTTGCATGTGGGGCTGCGTAAAGGCTCCCCTGGGGAGTTCACTTGTACCCAAAGCCTTCCTTTGGGGGCACTTTTGGATGGGCAAAAAGGGCTCGCAACGCATTTCCTGGGGCCTGATTTTTCACTCGTCTCCGATGCCGGCTAGGGCTACGTTTAGGTTTGCTCAGGAACAGTGAACCCGGAGGGTCCAGTTGCATGTGGGGCTGCATAAAGGCTTCCCTGGGGAGTTCTCTTGTACCCAAAGCCTTCCTTTGGGGGCACTTTTGGATGGGCGAAAAGGGCTCGCAACGCATTTCCTGGGGCTTGATTTTTCAGTCGTCTTCGATGCCGGCTAGGGCTATGTATAAGGATGCTAGAAAAAAGTGAACCCGGAGGGTCCAGTTGCATGTGGGGCTGTATAAAGTCTTCCTTGGGGGGTTCTCTTGTACCCAAAGCCTTCCTTTGGGGGCACTTTTGGATGGGCGAAAAGGGCTCGCAACGCATTTCCTGGGGCCTGATTTTTCACTCGTCTCCGATTACGGCTAGGGCTACTTTTAGGTTTGCTCAGGAACAGCGAACCCGGAGCATCCAGTTGCATGTGGGGCTGCATAAAGGCTCCCCTGGGGAGTTCTCTTGTACCCAAAGCCTTCCTTTGGGGGCACTTTTGGGTGGGCTAAAAGGGCTTGGAACGCATTTCCTGGGGCCTGATTTTTCAGTCGACTTCGATGCCGGCTAGGGCTATGTATAAGGATGCTCGGAAAAAGCGAACCCGGAGGGTCCAGTCGCATGTGGGGCTGCATAAAGGCTCCCCTGGGGAGTTCTCTTGTACCCAAAGCCTTCCTTTGGGGGCACTTTTGGATGGTCCAAAGGGGCTTGCAACGCGTTTTCCTGGGCCCGGTTTTTCAGTCTTCTCCCATGCCGGCTGGGTATATATTTAGTGTTGCTCGGAAAAATCGAACCCGGAGGGTCCAGTTGCATGTGGGGCTGCGTAAAGGCTTCCCTGGGGAGTTCACTTGTACCCAAAGCCTTCCTTTGGGGGCACTTTTGGATGGGCAAAAAGGCCTTGGAACGCAATTCCTGGGGCCTGATTTTTCAGTCGTCTTCGATGCCTGCTAGGGCTTTGTTTAGGGATGTTCGTAAACAGCGAACCTGGAGGGTCCAGTAGCATGTTGTGCTGCGTAAAGGCTCCCCTGGGGAGTTCACTTGTACCCAAAGCCTTCTTTTGGGGGCACTTTTGGATTGTCCAAAGGGGCTCGCAACGCATTTCCTGGGGCCTGATTTTTCACTCGTCTCCGATGACGGCTAGGGCTACGTTTAGGGATACTCGGAAACAGCGAACCCGGAGGTTCCAGTTGCATGTGGGGCTGTGTAAAGGCTCCCCTGGGGAGTTCTCTTGTACCCAAAGCCTTCCTTTGGGGGCACTTTTGGATGGTCCAAAGGGGCTCGCAACGCATTTCCTGGGGCCTGATTTTTCAGTCGTCTTCGATGCCGGCTAGGGCTACGTTTAGGTTTACTCAGGATCAGCGAACCCGAAGGGTCCAGTTGCATGTGGGGCTGCGTAAAGGCTCCCCTGGGGAGTTCAATTGTACCCAAAGCCTTCTTTTGGGGGCACTTTTGAATGGGAGAATGGGGTACGCAACGCATTTCCTGGGGCCTGATTTTTCACTCGTCTCCGATGACGGCTAGGGATACGTTTAGGTTTGCTCAGGAACAGCGAACCCGGAGGGTCCAGTTGCATGTGGGGCTGCATAAAGGCTCCCCTGGGGAGTTCACTTGTACCCAAAGCCTTCCTTTGGGGGCACTTTTGGATGGGCGAAAAGGGCTCGCAACGCATTTCCTGGGGCCTGATTTTTCACTCGTCTCTGATGAAGGCTAGGGCTATGTTTAGGTTTGCTCAGGAACAGCGAACCCGGAGGGTCCAGTCGCATGTGGGGCTGCATAAAGGCTCCCCTGGGGAGTTCTCTTGTACCCAAAGCCTTCCTTTTGGGGCACTTTTGGGTGGGAGAAAGGGGTACGCAACGCATTTCCTTGGGCCTGATTTTTCACTCGTCTCCGATGCCGGGTAGGGCTACGTTTAGTTTTGCTCAGGAACAGCGAACCCGGAGGGTCCAGTTGCATGTGGGGCTGCGTAAAGGCTCCCCTGGGGAGTTCACTTGTACCCAAAGCCTTCCTTTGGGGGCACTTTTGGATGGGAGAAAGGGGTACGCAACGCATTTCCTTGGGCCTGATTTTTCACTCGTCTCCGATGACGGCTAGGGCTATGTTTAGGGACACTCAGAAACAGCGAACACGGAGGGTCCAGTTACATGTGGGGCTGCGTAAAGGCTCCCCTGGGGAGTTAACTTGTACCCAAAGCCTTCCTTTGGGGGCACTTTTGGATGGGCAAAAAGGCCTTGGAACGCAATTCCTGGGGCCTGATTTTTCAGTCGTCTTCGATGCCGGCTAGGGCTATGTATAAGGATGCTAGAAAAAAGTGAACCCGGAGGGTCCAGTTGCATGTGGGGCTGTATAAAGTCTTCCATGGGGGGTTCTCTTGAAACCCAAAGCCTTCTTTTGGGGGCACTTTTGGATTGTCCAAAGGGGCTCGCAACGCATTTCCTGGGGCCTGATTTTTCACTCGTCTCCGATGACGGCTAGGGCTACGTTTAGGTTTGCTCAGGAACAGCGAACCCGGAGGGTCCAGTTGCATGTGGGGCTGCGTAAAGGCTCCCCTGGGGAGTTCTGTTGTACCCAAAGCCTTCTTTTGGGGGCACTTTTGGATGGTCCAAAGGGGCTCGCAACGCATTTCGTGGGGCCTGATTTTTCAGTCGTCTTCGATGCCGGCTAGGGCTACGTTTAGGTTTACTCAGGAACAGCGAACCCGAAGGGTCCAGTTGCATGTGGGGCTGCGTAAAGGCTCCCCTGTGGAGTTCAATTGTACCCAAAGCCTTCTTTTGGGGGCACTTTTGGATGGTCCAATGGGGCTCGCAACGCATTTCCTGGGGCCTGATTTTTCACTGGTCTCCGATGACAGCTAGGGCTATGTTTAGGTTTGCTCAGGAACAGCGAACCCGGAGGGTCCAGTCGCATGTGGGGCTGCATAAAGGCTCCCCTGGGGAGTTCTCTTGTACCCAAAGCCTTCTTTTGGGGGCACTTTTGGATGGGCAAAAAGGGCTTGGAACGCATTTCCTGGGGCCTGAGTTTTCAGTCGTCTTCGATGCCGGCTAGGGCTATGTTTAGGGATGCTCGGAAACAGCGAACCCGGAGGGTCCAGTTGCATGTGGGGCTGCGTAAAGGCTCCCCTGGGGAGTTCACTTGTACCCAAAACCTTCCTTTGGTGACACTTTTGGATGGGCGAAAGGGGCTTGCAACTCGTTTTCTGGGGCCCGGTTTTTCAGTCTTCTCCCATGCTGTCTAGGGATATATTTAGGGTTGCTCGGAAAAATCTAACCCGGAGGGTCCAGTTGCATGTGGGGCTGCGTAAAGGCTCCCCTGGGGAGTTCACTTGTACCCAAAGCCTTCTTTTGGGGGCACTTTTCGATGGTCCAAAGGGGCTCGCAAGGCATTTCCTGGGGCCTGATTTTTCACTCGTCTCCGATGACAGCTAGGGCTACGTTTAAGTTTGCTCAGGAACAGCGAACCCGGAGGGTCCAGATGCATGTGGGGCTGCGTAAAGGCTCCCCTAGGGAGTTCACTTGTACCCAAAGCCTTCCTTTGGGGGCACTTCTGGATGTTATAAAGGGGCTCGCAACGCATTTCCTGGGGCCTCATTTTTCACTCTTCTCCGATGACGGCTAGGGCTACGTTTAGGTTTTCTCAGGAACAGCGAACCCGGAGGGTCCAGTCGCATGTGGGGCTGCATAAAGGCTCCCCTGGGGAGTTCACTTGTACCCAAAGCCTTCCTTTGGGGGCACTTTTCGATGGTCCGAAGGAGCACGCAACGCATTTCCTGGGGCCTGATTTTTCACTCGTCTCCGATGACGGCTAGGGATACGTTTAGTTTTGCTCAGGAACAGCGAACCCGGAGGGTCCAGTTGCATGTGGGGCTGCGTAAAGGCTCCCCTGGGGAGTTCACTTGTACCCAAAGCCTTCCTTTGGGGGCACTTTTGGATGGGCGAAAAGGGCTTGGAACGCATTTCCTGGGGCCTGATTTTTCACTCGTCTCCGATGACGGCTAGGGCTACGTTTAGGTTTGCTCAGGAACAGCGAACCCGGAGGGTCCAGTTGCATGTGGGGCTGCGTAAAGGCTCCCCTGGGGAGTTCTCTTGTACCCAAAGCCTTCCTTTGGGGGCACTTTTGGATGGGCGAAAAGGGCTTGGAACGCATTTCCTGGGGCCTGATTTTTCAGTCGTCTTCGATGCCGGCTAGGGTTATGTTTAGGGATACTCGGAAACAGCGAACCCGGAGGGTCCAGTTGCATGTGGGGCTGCGTAAAGGCTCCCCTGGGGAGTTCTCTTGTACCCAAAGCCTTCCTTTGGGGGCACTTTTGGATGGGCAAGAAGGCCTTGGAACGCATTTCCTGGGGCCTGATTTTTCAGTCGTCTTCGATGCCGGCTAGGGCTATGTTTAGGGATGCTCGGAAAGAGCGAATGTTGCAGGAAGCACGGCCGAAAGCACGACAGACACACAGTAGAGTCAGATCATGCTCCATTTTATTGCCCGAATAGCCTAACTTTTATAGAGAACTTAGCAGGTGTGGACAGTGTTTCACACAAGATTATTGGTCAAAAGCACTCAGACAAACAACTGCAAGAAAACAACCCCACCTGCAAGAAAACAGTCCCCTTGTGATTAGCAGTCACGTAGACCTTGTTTTTGGTATCAGCTGCTGGCAGCAATATTTTTCTGCACTCCTCAGTTGTGCGATGTGGGAACACTGTCATAGGAGCTTCTCACTGTTATCCTGGTATCTTGGTTTGCTCAGCTGCAGCAGGCCGTGGGATCTGTGCTGTTTCCAGATTCCCTCAAGAATTCCCCCTTCTTCTTTTGAGCAAACCAAGTCCGCCACAGTAGTTTTACAGGTAACTCTTTTAGTTATACCTACAACACACCACGATGATTACCACCACCATAAATCAAATCGTTAATCCCCTTGTGATCAAACCCCGCAACCATCCATACTTTATTTTAAACAATTCATCGAACTATTAAGTGAAAGACTGATATCATTTTGAGTCTCTGTGTATATTATTCTTCTGGAGTAGGTGATGCCCGGGACAAACAGGGTGACAGTATACCGTGCTGATCAACTCTGGCACTCATAGGTTTTTGTTTTGCTTGATCTCGGTCGCGAGTGCAAGCATTGCTGACAATATCAGAATCTTCGTCAGTAATTTCCCCATCCGTTGGAACATTCTGGACAGCTTTCACGAACCGGCTTGGTACCCAAACCGGTCCGGCTGTTGTAGAGACACAGAAATATCCCCGGCCAATGAACAGGACAGGGACTGGTCCCTTCCAGACTCCTGTAGCAGGATCTCGGTAACTTACTTTTATTTGCGGCAGCACATTTGGTGCTGCTTTATTCAAGGTTTGAAAATGGATACTTGTAGGAGGATCTTCTCGGTCACCGGTCAAACATAGGTGATTCAAGACAAATAACGCCTTGGATAGTCTTTCATCGACATCCTTGATTTCCTTTAACCTTGCTATCTGTTCCTTTAAGACTTGATGTGATCGTTCGACAATTGCTTGGCCCGTGGGAGAGTATGGGATGCCGGTGATATGCGTTACTCCCCACATCTTCATAAACGTGCTGATCTTTTTGCTGACATATGCTGGGCCGTTGTCCGTCTTGATCTGCTGTGGTACCCCCATGATGGCAAAGCACACTGTCAGATGCCTGCATACATGGAGTGCCTTTTCCCCTCCCTGTGCTGTTGCCCACATGAATCGTGAAAAGGTATCAATACACACATGCACATATCTTTTAGTACCGAATTCTGGCATGTGCGTGACATCCATTTGCCATACCTCGAGTGCCTTAACACCCCGTGGATTAATACCCAAGCCTAATCCCGGCCCATGATGACTGCAGGAGGGGCACGCTCTTACAATTCCTCTAGCTTCTGCCCAAGTAAGTCCAAACATTCTCCGAAGACCTTTTGCATTTTGGTGAAACATTTCATGTGACACACGTGCACGCATAAAGTCACTTTCTGGTCTTGTTGTAATTATACTCACCAGCTTGTCTGCTTGCGTATTACCTTCTGCTAATCCAATTGAGAACTGGTGACTACGTATGTGAATGACACAGTAAGGTGCAGTTCTTCCTTGAATGGCATCTCGCAGTTGCAGAAACAATGACAACAATCGATCCTTCTTAGTTTGCCGTATCAAGGCGTCCTCAATCCGGTTCACTACATTGACAACATACAGAGAATCTGAAACGATATTAATTGGCTCACGCATCCAGCGTTGGCAAGCCCAAACAACTGCGGACAATTCTAGTGTTTGTAACGTATCCCCCGTTGACCCCGTAATTAGGTGATTTTCCCAAGTGCCACTCTCATACCACACACACACAGCCCGCTTACTTACTGCACCGGCATCAGTATAGACTGTGCGCCCCACTACTGGCCGAGGCGACAGTTGTGGTACTGTTCGCCATTTATATGATCTTATAACTTGCCATAGAGGCCCTTTTGGGGCCCGGGAATGCACCAATCCTGGGAATCCTAGCACAGCTTCTTGTAGAGGAGTGGATTGCTGTAAACACCATTCCAAGTGATCCTGAGTTATTGGTAGACTAATATCCCCGGGTTCCTGGCCGCTGATATCAATACTCCGAATGCGACCCTTACGTACTAATTCCGCGATGGCTTCTGTCCGGGTCTGGATACTCATTTTTGGCTGTATCGATAGAAAAATCCATTCCAAAATTCGAAACTGTTGCCCTACCATCCTTCTTTCATAATTGTCTATTTTAGTTATCTCATTTCTACTTTTGGGGTCAGTGGCATCCGACTCACACTGTTCCTGTTTTTGTCGGCCCTTATTTCCCCCCTCTTCCTTTTGCCACTGACCAATCACTGCATATGGGTGAGACACATGATTGACTATTATTACAGAGAGTGGAAGTTTAGCGATGCGCCTGCAAGCCGCGCCATCTGCAACCTTTCGGGATATGCGGGAAAGGGCCTGCCGTTGTTCATTTGTTAGTGTAATGCTCTGTTCTGCCCTCCTACCCCGCAACAAAGGTAACAATAGAGCCAGGTCATCGTTAGTAATTCCTACGATACGCCTGACCCACTGAATATTGCCCAAGAATGTTTGGACGTCTGTTAGATTATGCAAAGTGGTAGATATTTCGACCTTCTGTGGTCGGATGGAAGAGTCTGATATCTTCCATCCCAAGTACAGCCATGGCCGTTTCCGCTGAACCTTTTCTGGAGCTATCTTTAGTCCTTTGTCTTCCAGGGTACGCTGAATAAAGTGTAGATCGGAATCCTGGAAGCAATCCGGCCTGCAAAACAGAATGTCATCCATATAATGGTAAATAATGACATCACACCATGCTGCTCGAATTGGCTCCAAAGCCCAGGCTACATATAGTTGACATAACGTGGGGGAGTTCTTCATACCCTGGGGAAGCACGAGCCATTCGTAGCGTTTTGCCGGGGCTTGCTTGTTAACGGCAGGTACCGTAAAGGCAAATCTCTGGCAGTCCTTGTCCGCTAAGGGAATTGTAAAAAACCAGTCCTTTAAGTCTATGATCAAAAGGGACCAATGCTCAGGCAGCATGGTTGGAGATGGTAAACCAGGTTGCAAGGCTCCCATAGCTTGCATTTGGTCATTTACTCTTCTGAGATCTTGTAGAAGTCGCCACTTTCCTGATTTCTTTTGAATCACAAAAATTGGTGTGTTCCAGGGACTTGTGGACGGGCGTATGTATCCTGCTTGGAGCTGTTCTTGAACTAAAGTCTGTGCTTGCTGCAACCTGTCTGTCGTCAACGGCCACTGCTCCACCCAGATAGGCCGATCGGAGTGCCATGTCAAGGCCAGGGTGGGCGGTTGCGCAGCAGTGGCCACTAGGGAAAATCCTTGCTGTCGGTAGTAATCACCACCCCAAGCTGAGAAAGTATGTCCCTTCCGATTAACATTTGAAGATTTGCGGGCAATGCCATCACGTACAGTCTAGCTGAAATTGTTTTCTCTTGGAATTTCAACGTCACAACCTGTGCGCTGAGATATGTCGCTGAGCTGCCGCCAACCCCCGTAATTCCAGTGGCTGGAGATGTTAGTGGCCAATGTTTTGGCCATATCATGGTGCTGCAGATCGTAACGTCCGCACCAGAATCGATCATACCGGTGACAGTAATTTGGTGTGATCCGATGGATAATGTCACATTCATCATGGGTCGGGAGGCCAGAGATCTGGTGAAACAGATAACATGGTCCGTGGAGCCAAAGCCTCCTGCCCGGTCGACCTGTGCCCCCGCACAGGGTTGATGATTCTGGAGTGCAACAAGTTGGGCTATTTTGGTACCTTTTGGAATAAAGAGGGGTGGGTTGAGCGTGTATGCCATGACTTTAATTTCTCCTACGTGGTCAGCATCGATAACCCCCGGAATGACCATCAATCCTTTAAGGCCTACAGAGGATCTACCTAATAGCAAGCCGCCTAATGGTGTATTTGATAGTGGGCCTTGGATCCCCGTAGGAATGGCCGCTACAGACTTATCGGAAAGCGTAAGGCTTACTGCTGTTGCCAGGTCCACCCCGAGGCTTCCTCTGGTGGCAGGGGCACTGCTGTCAAGAAATCCGCCCCGTCTGACTGTGCTGCGGCTACTGTTGTCGTCGCGCGGCCGATCGCGCTCCTCTTGGAGTTTCCCTGATATCTGCACACCGATGTAGCATGTGTATTAGAACGACATAGGTCGCACCAGGGGGTAGCTGTACACTGTCTTCTGAGATGGCCGAGCCTCCCGCATCGATAACACCGCCACTGCTCTTGGGAGTTGCATCTCGAGGGACTACCATTGGATCGGGACACGATGGCAGCCAAAGGATCACCAAGGGCCGATGCAACAGCTTGAGCCATCACAGCTGCTTGCTTGGACTGATCAACACGCTCTACCCTCTCCAACATCTCTTCAATGGGAGCATTTTTTGGTAGCGTAGCTAGGATGCTTTGGGTTTTTGCGTTCGCGTTGTCAAAGGCAAGCATTTTAAGCACGCTCCGTTTCATGTCTGATGACAGGTCAGGATGATCCATGACTGCTGTCTATAATCGGTCGATGAACTTGGCATAAGATTCACCCTGGGCCTGGTGAACCGAAGCAAATGGAGGAGCTTTCTTTTCCCCAGGGAGGGCAAAAAGAGCTCGTAGGGCAAGCTGTGCAGCTGTCCGATGAACAATCTCTGGGAATTGCAACTGAAGCTGAGGATCAAAGTACGGGCCTGTTCCTGTTAGCATTTCAACTGTGGTGCCATATAGGGGGTCTCCCGTCTGACGCGGACGACTCGCTTCAATTTGTGCCAACTGTAGCCATTCTCTTTCAAAAATTAACAGTTGAGAGGGAGTTAACAACAGGCGTGCTATGTTTTGGCAGTCGAAGGGACACATCAGATCTGCCTGGAAGATCCAATGAATTATCTGTTGTGCTGCTTGAGAATGTAATCCATAATCTGTTACTGTTTTCCTGGCTTGTTGTAGAAGCTTCCAATCATGTGGCATCCATGACCCGGTGCCTTGTCCAGAGTCGACAATAACTGGACATGCCAAGGAGGAGGAGGCGTGCAAATCTCCATCGAGGATGGCATCACGTATGATACCCGACCACCTGGTTGACATCGGTGTTGATGAAGCCGGGGTGACCGATAGCGGGGGAGAGACACCCTGGGTGGATTTATGGTCCCCTGGCGGCGGCGCGGATGCCGGGGGCCTCGCATCGAGCTTTTCCGGCGCAGGAGGTGAAGAGGGCAGGTCAGAGGCCGCATCCGCACCGGGCTCGGACAGTCCCTTAGCAATAGCTGCAGCCAAATCCTTTATTGAAGAGGTGTGGTGGTTTTACCGTACTGGGCAGCTAAACCCCACAACCGCTCTCTCACTCCCCCTCCTTTAGATGAGGAGGGGGAGAAGTAAAGCAAAGAACAACTCACGGGTTGAGATAAGGATAATTTAATTAAAGGGAAATAATTATAATAATTAAATAAAGACTACCATGAACTAACAATTTAACTAAGGGGAAAATAAAAAGGGAAAGGGGAAAGGGAGGGGAAAAAATAAAATAAAAAGAAGGGAGGAAAACAAACAAACAAAATAAATGAAGGCTATATGGAAGTGCAGAGGAAAGAAATTACTCTCTACTTCCCACAAATGAGTGATGATTGACCACGTCCTTGAAGCAAGGCCTCAACGCACGCAGCCGGTGTTCGAGAGGAGGACCGACGTCTTCCAAACGAGAGCCCACCCCTCCTCTCTTCTTCCTGTTTTCCCCTTTTATTGCTGAGTGTGACATCACATGGTATGGAATATCCCTTTGATTGGTTTAGGCCAGCTGCCCTAGTGATGTTTCTCTCCTCACCTTTTGCCCACCCCCTAGGAGGGTTAGAGAAAGGCCTAATACTGTGCCACTGCTGCTCAGCAGCAGACACAACACTGGTGTGATAACACTGCTGTTCCAGCTACAAGTACAGCGTACGGCACTGTATGGGCTGCTGCTGGGAAAGTTAACATTCCAGCCAGACCCAATACAACCTCCACCCCTTATTCCATAACATTTGTGTCACACTCAGATCCCCATACTTTAGCATACAAGCATCCTCATCATTATTCCTTGTCCTTTAACAGGACAAGGATTTAATAGGACAAGATTAATAGGCAGGTGTATCTTCTCATTCCATAGGTCTTTCTTGGAAAACGTTCATAAGAACTGTTGATGATTAGGTCTTCATCTGCCAAAGTGGCCACTCAAGGCAGGTGGAGTTGGATGTCTGGACGCGAGCACCAGCTTAGCTCAAGTTCTTGTTGCACTGCCCGGCTCCTTGCAACGTTGACCTGTCGTTGATCCTACAGCATCTTCCTACAACATATAACTTAGATTACAGATTAGTTTTCTCTCAGTGTCAAATCTCCTTGAGGCACACACTTGATATCCCCATTCCTTTGCATGACCCACCAGGTATACCCTGGTCCTTGGGCGAAGACAATCCCACGAGTGGGTTTGCCTTTTCCCGAGGCAGGAGCAACCCACACTGCCTTCCCCATCCACCTTCCTACATGCACTACGGGAACTTTAGCTCCTTTCACAGTGTGTAGGGGTTTTGTTTCGGCAGGACCAGCACGGCTGTTAGACCCCCTATTGTTAACTAGCCAAGTGGCTTCTGGTAGATTTGTGTCCCATTGTTTCCATGTCCCAGCACCTAATGCTCGTAACATAGTCTTTAACAGTCCATTGTACCTCTCAACCTTCCCAGAGGCTTGTGGGTGATAAGGGATGTGGTATACCCACTCAATACCATGCCTCTTTGCCCAGGAGGTAACAAGATTGTTTCGGAAATGAGTCCCATTGTCAGACTCAATTCTCTCTGGTGTACCATGACGCCACAATACTTGTCTTTCCAGGCCCAAGATAGTATTTCGGGCCGTGGCATGGTTTACAGGGTATGTTTCCAACCACCCAGTAGTTGCTTCTACCATGGTGAGTATGTACCGTTTGCCTTGGCGGGTTTTTGGAAGTGGTCCAATATAGTCAATTTGCCAGGCCTCACCATATTGAAACCCTAGCCATCTCCCCCTGTTCCAGGGAGATTTTACCTTCATGGCTTTCTTGATTGCAGCACAGGTCTCACACTCATGGGTAACCTGTGTGATGGCTTCAATGGTCAAGTCCACCCCTCGATCACGAGCCCATCTGTAAGTGGCATCCCTCCCCAGATGTCCTGATGTTTCATGGGCCCATCGAGCTACAAACAGCTCACCCTTACGTTCCCAATCTAGGTCCACCTGAGCCACTTCAATTTTCGAAGCTCGATCCACTTCTTCGTTGTTCCGATGTTCTACAGTAGCGCGACTCTTGGGCATGTGGGCATCTACATGACGTACTTTAACATCCAGGTTTCCTACCCGGGCAGCAATATCTTGCCACAGGGTAGCAGCCCAGATAGGTTTACCTCTGCGCTGCCAGTTGCTCTCTTTCCATTGCTGCAGCCACCCCCACAGAGCATTTGCCACCATCCATGAGTCAGTATAAAGATACAATACTGGCCAATTTTCTCTTTCGGCGATATCTAGGGCTAATTGTATGGCTTTTACTTCTGCATACTGACTCGACTCACCTTCCCCTTCCATGGCCTCCGCAACTCGTCGTATGGGATTCCACACAGCAGCTTTCCATTTCCGATGACTCCCTATCACACGGCAGGATCCGTCAGTAAACAACGCATACTGCTTTCTGTCCTCTGGCAACTCATTGTATGGTGGTGCCTCTTCAGCACGGGTTACCTCTTCTGTTGGTACTCCGAAATCTCTACCTTCCGGCCAGTCCATAATCTCTTCCAGGATTCCTGGGCGATTGGGTTTTCCCATTCGAGCCCGCTGTGTAATTAGTGCTATCCACTTACTCCATGTAGCATCAGTTGCATGGTGTGTAGTGGGAATTTTCTCTTTGAACATCCAATGTAACACAGGTAACCGTGGTGCCAAGAGGAGCTGTGCCTCTGTACCCACAACTTCTGAAGCAGCTCGAACACCCTCATATGCTGTGAGTATTTCTTTTTCAGTTGGGGTGTAATTGGCTTCCGATCCTCGATAGCCCCGACTCCAGAAGCCCAGAGGTCGGCCTCGAGTTTCTTCTGGGGTTTTCTGCCAAAGGCTCCAGGTGAGGCCGTGCTCCCCAGCTGCAGTGTACAGTATATTTTGCACAGCTGGTCCAGTACGGACAGGCCCAAGGGCTACTGCACGAGCTATTTCTTGTTTGATTTGTTCAAATGCCTGTTGTTGCTCAGGGCCCCACTCGAAATAGTTTCTCTTTCGAGTCACTCGATATAGAGGATTCACAAGCTGACTATAGCCTGGCACATGCATTCTCCAGAATCCCACGAGGCCTAGGAAAGCTTGCGTTTCTTTTTTGCTAGTTGGCGGAGACATTGCTGTTATTTTATTGATCACATCCATTGGAATATGGCGACGTCCATCCTGCCATTTTACCCCCAAGAACTGGATTTCCTGTGCAGGCCCCTTGACCTTGCTCTGTTTAATGGCAAAACCAGCTTTCAGGAGAATTTGGATTATTTTCTTCCCTTTCTCGAAAACTTCTTCTGCTGTGTTGCCCCACACGAGGATGTCGTCAATGTACTGAAGGTGCTCAGGGGCTCCCCCTTGCTCCAGTGCAGACTGGATCAGTCCATGGCAAATGGTAGGGCTGTGTTTCCACCCCTGGGGCAGCCGATTCCAGGTGTATTGGATGCCCCTCCAAGTGAAAGCAAACTGCGGCCTGCATGCTGCTGCCAAAGGGATGGAGAAAAATGCATTAGCAATATCAATTGTGGCATACCACTTGGCTGCCTTTGACTCTAGTTCGTACTGAAGTTCTAGCATGTCCGGCACCGCAGCACTCAGTGGTGGCGTGACTTCATTCAGGCCGCGGTAGTCCACTGTTAGCCTCCACTCGCCATTAGACTTTCGTACTGGCCATATAGGACTATTAAAGGGTGAGCGAGTCTTGCTGATTACTCCCTGACTCTCCAGTTGGTGAATCAACTCATGGATGGGAATCAGGGAGTCTCGGTTGGTGCGATATTGCCGTCGGTGCACCGTTGTAGTAGCAATTGGTACCTGTTGTTCTTCAACCTTCAGCAATCCTACAACAGAAGGGTCTTCTGAAAGGCCAGGCAAGGTAGACAGCTGCCTAATCTTTTCTGTACTCAAAGCAGCTATGCCAAAAGCCCACCGGTATCCTTTTGGATCCTTGAAGTACCCTCTCTTGAGATAGTCTATGCCAAGGATACATGGAGCCTCTGGGCCAGTCACAATGGGATGCTTTTGCCACTCATTCCCAGTTAGACTCACTTCAGCTTCCAGTACAGATAGTTGTTGGGATCCCCCTGTCACTCCGGAGATACAGGTGAGTTCTGTCCCTTGGTAGCCTGATGGCATTATGGTACATTGTGCGCCAGTGTCCACTAAAGCTTTGTATTCTTGTGGTTCTGATGTTCCAGGCCATCGGATCCACACAGTCCAATAAATCCGGTTATCCCTCTCCTCTACCTGGCCAGAGGCAGGGCCCCTCTAGTCCTGGCTGGAGCGTCTGCCACTTAATTCTTGCAAATGAGAGGTAGAGGTCTCTTCATCAGGGTCAAGAATAACATCAGCTCTTCTACTGCCTCTGGGGTACTGCCCCATGGAAACTGGAGCAGCATTTCTCTTAGGAACCCCTCTTCTTGCTGCTGTATTTCCTTTCAGTTCACGTACCCGAGCAGCTAGGGTTGAAGTAGGTACACCATCCCATTTCCTCATATCTTCCCCATGGTCACGCAGAAAAAACCACAAGGTGCCACGTGGTGTACGTCTTGGGTACTCTCTCTCTTGAGTGCGCGAATGCTGATTCTTAGTGGCTGAAGTATCACTCTGTCCAAATGAGGGGGAATATACTCGTTCCACTCGTTCCACGAGCTTGTCAAGTCCTTTAGACAGTTTCTCCACAGCTGAGACACTGGACTGTAGCGGAGCAGAGAGATTGTCTTCATATTTTTGAAGCTGGCAGGACATATCATACAATGTTGGTCCCATCCCCTCATCCCAGTTAATTGATGCCAGGGTACTGGCATGTGCTGATGGTGCACTCCGCACAAATCTACGCCACATGGATGTTGTGCACTGGACTTCATCGGGGTCTTGAGGTGTCTGGGCATTGTCCAAATCACTATAAATCATCTCCCGCACAGCTAATTCCCGCAGATGCTGGAGACCTTTATCTATAGTGGTCCACTTGCCGATTTGATATACAATATCTTCCTTATGGGGATATCTTTCTCTCACAGCCGCCAGGAGTCGTCTCCAGAGGCTGAGGGCCTGTGCTCCTCTCCCGATTACTTTGTCGATTACCCTTTCTCTAGAGAGGGATCCCAGCTGCTTGGCTTCATTGCCTTCTAATTGTAGGCTATTGGCCCCAGCATCCCAGCATCGAAGCAGCCAAGTGAGGATGTGTTCACCTGGGCGTCGACCATAATCCTTTCGTATTTCTCGCATCTCACTCAGGGATAAGGATCGAGTGATTTCTGATTCCTTTATGATTTCTGTCTCGTCTTCCTGCTGTTTTTGTGATGGCCCTGCTTTAGAGGTGCCTGCCATTTCCCCTTCTTCCTCCTCCTTAGGAGAGCCTTCTTCCCTTACTAAACGAGCTGACCTCCGTTTCCATTTTTTTGACTTGACTATGGGAGCGACTGATACCATAGTTGGTTGGTCTTTTGGGTCAGCCACATCGTGTGTTACTTGGTCATCATTTTCAGAGACTTCCTCCCTCTCTTCAAGTTGCTGGATGATGTTAAACAGTGTTTGATAGGAATAAGCCAGGACCCAGCACAATGCTGCAAGCTGTCGTTCTCCGGCATTATCAGGGTCAGGACATACAACTCTCAAACATTCTACTAATTTTTTAGGATTTAGCACTTGCTCAGGGGTGAAGTTCAAAACTATTGGAGGAGACACTCGTGACAGGTATCTGCTAACATCATCCCACACACCTAGCCACTCACCACAAGACTGTTTCGGGACAGATTCCCAAGTAAGTTTTCTAAACAATCGACTAATCTTAGAGAGAAAATGAAACTGGTTGTTCAGAATTAGAAATAGCAATACATGGGTTACAGATGGATCTTCAAAATACTCCCAAACGGTTGTAATTAGCCCACTGTGAAAGGAGGGAAAGGTACCATTCTTAATATTATTAATAAACTGGTGTCCAGATGAGAAAAGGAAGGCAGTGTAGTTCTGAATATTCTCTGAAAGATAGTTTCCATGGGACCCAAATGATAACAGTGCAGAGCCTGAATTCCAGATTAAAACCAAGGTCAGTGCTTGGCAGCACAGCGAATTAAAAAGAGTGAACACAGATTGTAGCACTTTGTCGGATCGGATATATAGGAGAAAGGAGAATATGACACGGATTGCATGACATAGGAACAAAGCTATTATTATTAACAGGGCAATGTACATGGTTACTAGCAAGCAAGCGTGTTAGTTATATGCGTTTAATCAATTCTATTGTTATCTCAACCCTTCGTGCCCCACGTTGGGCGCCAAAAAGGACTGTGGTGGTTTTACCGTACTGGGCAGCTAAACCCCACAACCGCTCTCTCACTCCCCCTCCTTTAGATGAGGAGGGGGAGAAGTAAAGCAAAGAACAACTCACGGGTTGAGATAAGGATAATTTAATTAAAGGGAAATAATTATAATAATTAAATAAAGACTACCATGAACTAACAATTTAACTAAGGGGAAAATAAAAAGGGAAAGGGGAAAGGGAGGGGAAAAAATAAAATAAAAAGAAGGGAGGAAAACAAACAAACAAAATAAATGAAGGCTATATGGAAGTGCAGAGGAAAGAAATTACTCTCTACTTCCCACAAATGAGTGATGATTGACCACGTCCTTGAAGCAAGGCCTCAACGCACGCAGCCGGTGTTCGAGAGGAGGACCGACGTCTTCCAAACGAGAGCCCACCCCTCCTCTCTTCTTCCTGTTTTCCCCTTTTATTGCTGAGTGTGACATCACATGGTATGGAATATCCCTTTGATTGGTTTAGGCCAGCTGCCCTAGTGATGTTTCTCTCCTCACCTTTTGCCCACCCCCTAGGAGGGTTAGAGAAAGGCCTAATACTGTGCCACTGCTGCTCAGCAGCAGACACAACACTGGTGTGATAACACTGCTGTTCCAGCTACAAGTACAGCGTACGGCACTGTATGGGCTGCTGCTGGGAAAGTTAACATTCCAGCCAGACCCAATACAAGAGGTCATGCCTCAAACCGGGGTCAGCATAGGATCCACCGGAAACAGTTGTGATAACGAGGTGTCGGATTCCGTACTTGATGTTTTAGGGGCCCCAGACTGCGCTGACAAAGCCTGCGTCGCTGCCATGACAACCTGGCGGTCGGCCTTCAGACCGTTTAGGGCATCAATCACCAAACGCCAGGTTTTACATAAATCCGTATCAAACTTCCCCTTCTTGGTAGATGTCTGCCATAAATGGTCTCCTATGAGTTGCCACTCCTCCGGGCTAAAATTTTGGGGGGTCTCTTTCAGAAAGCCCTCCTTCTGGGCCCAAGTTACCAATGATTTAACCTTTTTCGTACTGCAAGCCACGCCTCTCATAGTGAGAAAGTTAGAGAGAAGCTTCACGGCCGCCTCCACCTCCATGGTTACGCAATCTCCGCCCCGCTGTTGCTCGGTGACGCCTCTTATCTCCCGTAGCAACTCGACTCCGGACGGCCTGCGTCGCACTGTGATCACGTCAATTTCCCGCGGCCCTCCGCAATTCCACGTCCCGCCGCGACTCCGTTTACCCGCGGCCCTCCGCAATTCCACGTCCCGCCGCAACTCTATTTCCCGCGGCCCTCCGCAATTCCACGTCTCGCCGCAACTCCGTTTCCCGCGGCCCTCCACAATTCCACGTCCCGCCGCAACTCCGTTTCCCGCGGCCCTCCGCAATTCCACGTCCCGCCGCAACTCTATTTCCCGCGGCCCTCCGCAATTCCACGTCTCGCCGCAACTCTATTTCCCGCGGCCCTCCGCAATTCCACGTCCCGCCGCAACTCTATTTCCCGCGGCCCTCCGCAATTCCACGTCTCGCCGCAACTCTATTTCCCGCGGCCCTCCGCAATTCCACGTCTCGCCGCAACTCTATTTCCCGCGGCCCTCCGCAATTCCACGTCCCGCCGCAACTCTATTTCCCGCGGCCCTCCGCAATTCCACGTCCCGCCGCAACTCCGTTTCCCGCGGCCCTCCGCAATTCCACGTCTCGCCGCAACTCTATTTCCCGCGGCCCTCCGCAATTCCACGTCCCGCCGCGACTCCGTTTACCCGCGGCCCTCCGCAATTCCACGTCCCGCCGCAACTCTATTTCCCGCGGCCCTCCGCAATTCCACGTCTCGCCGCAACTCCGTTTACCCGCGGCCCTCCACAATTCCACGTCCCGCCGCAACTCTGTTTCCCGCGGCCCTCCGCAATTCCATGTCTCGCCGCAACTCTATTTCCCGCGGCCCTCCGCAATTCCACGTCTCGCCGCAACTCTATTTCCCGCGGCCCTCCGCAATTCCACGTCCCGCCGCAACTCTATTTCCCGCGGCCCTCCGCAATTCCACGTCTCGCCGCAACTCTATTTCCCGCGGCCCTCCGCAATTCCACGTCTCGCCGCAACTCTATTTCCCGCGGCCCTCCGCAATTCCACGTCCCGCCGCAACTCTATTTCCCGCGGCCCTCCGCAATTCCACGTCCCGCCGCAACTCCGTTTCCCGCGGCCCTCCGCAATTCCACGTCTCGCCGCAACTCTATTTCCCGCGGCCCTCCGCAATTCCACGTCTCGCCGCAACTCTATTTCCCGCGGCCCTCCGCAATTCCACGTCCCGCCGCAACTCTATTTCCCGCGGCCCTCCGCAATTCCACGTCCCGCCGCAACTCCGTTTCCCGCGGCCCTCCGCAATTCCACGTCCCGGCGCGACTCCGTTTACCCGCGGCCCTCCGCAATTCCACGTCCCGCCGCAACTCTATTTCCCGCGGCCCTCCGCAATTCCACGTCTCGCCGCAACTCTATTTCCCGCGGCCCTCCGCAATTCCACGTCCCGCCGCAACTCCGTTTCCCGCGGCCCTCCGCAATTCCACGTCCCGCCGCAACTCTATTTCCCGTGGCCCTCCGCAATTCCACGTCCCGGCGCGACTCCGTTTCCCGCGGCCCTCCGCAATTCCACGTCCCGCCGCAACTCTATTTCCCGCGGCCCTCCGCAATTCCACGTCTCGCCGCAACTCTATTTCCCGCGGCCCTCCGCAATTCCACGTCTCACCGCAACTCTATTTCCCGCGGCCCTCCGCAATTCCACGTCTCGCCGCAACTCTATTTCCCGCGGCCCTCCGCAATTCCACGTCTCGCCGCAACTCTATTTCCCGCGGCCCTCCGCAATTCCACATCCCGCCGCAACTCCGTTTCCCGCGGCCCTCCGCAATTCCACGTCTCGCCGCAACTCTATTTCCCGCGGCCCTCCGCAATTCCACGTCCCGCCGCAACTCCGTTTCCCGCGGCCCTCCGCAATTCCACGTCCCGCCGCAACTCCGTTTCCCGCGGCCCTCCGCAATTCCACGTCCCGCCGCAACTCTATTTCCCGCGGCCCTCCGCAATTCCACGTCCCGCCGCAAAACCCCGTGTCCCACCGTTTACCGCGTCTCTCAGCGGGAGTACCGCGTCTCACCGTGAGGCGTGTGTACCGTGTGTCCGGGCCGGTGTCCGGTCTGCTCAAGCGCCGGTCGGATGGGCGCTCCGAAGTCCCGACGGCGCGGCGAGATCGCAGCGCCGCTGGTCCCGGCGCCGCCGGTCCCGGCGCCGCTGGTCTCCTGGTCTACCTGCGTTCGGATATGCCGGCGCCGCTGGTGTCCCGCTGCGCTGCGACGTTTGCCCCGGCGCCGCTGCGATGTCCGTGCTCGGCTGCGATGTCTGCTCCGGTGCTGCGATGTCCTGCTCCGGTGCGATATCTGTTCAGGTCTCCCGCTGCGATGTCCTGTTCAGGTCCTGTTCAGGTCTCAGCCTGTTCGGGCGCCATATGTTGCAGGAAGCACGGCCGAAAGCACGACAGACACACAGTAGAGTCAGATCATGCTCCATTTTATTGCCCGAATAGCCTAACTTTTATAGAGAACTTAGCAGGTGTGGACAGTGTTTCACACAAGATTATTGGTCAAAAGCACTCAGACAAACAACTGCAAGAAAACAACCCCACCTGCAAGAAAACAGTCCCCTTGTGATTAGCAGTCACGTAGACCTTGTTTTTGGTATCAGCTGCTGGCAGCAATATTTTTCTGCACTCCTCAGTTGTGCGATGTGGGAACACTGTCATAGGAGCTTCTCACCGTTATCCTGGTATCTTGGTTTGCTCAGCTGAAGCAGGCCGTGGGATCTGTGCTGTTTCCAGATTCCCTCAACAAGCGAACCCGTAGGGTCCAGTTGCATGTGGGGCTGCGTAAAGGCTCCCCTGGGGAGTTCTCTTGTACCCAAAGCCTTCATTTGGGGGCATTTTAGGATGGGCGAAAAGGACTCGCAACGCATTTCCTGGGGCCTGATTTTTCAGTCGACTTCCATGCCGGCTAGGGTTATGTTATGGGATCCTCGGAAACAGCGAACCCGGAGGGTCCAGTTGGATGTGGGGCTGCGTAAAGGCTCCCCTGGGGAGTTCTCTTGTACCCAAAGACCTCCTTTGGGGGCATTTTAGGATAGGCGAAAAGGGCTTGGAACGCATTTCCTGGGGCCTGATTTTTCAGTCGTCTTCGATGCCGGCTAGGGCTATGTTTAGGGATGCTCGGAAAGAGCGAACCCGGAGGGTCCATTTGCATGTGGGGCTGCGTAAAGGCTCCCCTGGGGAGTTCTCTTGTACCCAAAGCCTTCCTTTGGTGACACTTTTGGATGGGCGAAAGGGTCTTGCAACGCGTTTTCTGGGGCCCGGTTTTTCAGTCTTCTCCCATGCCGGCTAGGGATATATTAAGGGTTGCTCGGAAAAATCGAACCCGGAGGGTCCAGTTGCATGTGGGGCTGGGTAAAGGCTCCCCTGGGGAGTTCACTTGTACCCAAAGCCTTCCTTTGGGGGCACTTTTGGATGGTCCAAAGGGTCTCGCAACGCATTTCCTGGGGCCTGATTTTTCACACTTCTCCGATGACGGCTAGGGCTACGTTTTGGTTTGCTCAGGAACAGCGAACCCGGAGGGTCCATTTGCATGTGGGGCTCCATAAAGGCTCCCCTGGGGAGTTCACTGGTACCCAAAGCCTTCCATTGGGGGCACTTTTGGATGGTCCAAAGGGGCTCGCAACGCATTTCCTGGGGCCTGATTTTTCACTCGTCTCCGATGACGGCTAGGGCTACGTTTAGGTTTGCTCAGGAACAGCGAACCCGAAGGGTCCAGTTGCATGTGGGGCTGCGTAAAGGCTCCCCTGGGGAGTTCTCTTGTACCCAAAGCCTTCCTTTGGGGGCACTTTTGGATGGGCAAAAAGGGCGGGGAACGCATTTCCTGGGGCCTGATTTTTCAGTCGTCTTCCATGCCGGCTAGGGCTATGTTTAGGGATACTCGGAAACAGCGAACCCGGAGGGTCCAGTTGCATGTGGGGCTGCGTAAAGGCTCCCCTGGGGAGTTCACTTGTACCCAAAGCCTTCCTTTGGTGACACTTTTGGATGGGCGAAACGGGCTTGCAACGCGTTTTCTGGGGCCAGGTTTTTCAGTCTTCTCCCATGCCGGCTAGGGATATATTTAGGGTTGCTCGGAAAAATCGAACCCGGAGGGTCCAGTTGCAAGTGGGGCTGCGTAAAGGCTCCCCTGGGGAGTTCACTTCTACCCAAAGACTTCCTTTGGGGGCACTTTTGGATGGTCCAAGGGGGCTCGCAACGCATTTCCTGGGGCCTGATTTTTCACCCGTCTCCGATGACGGCTAGGGTTACGTTTAGGTTTGCTCAAGAACAGCGAACCCGGAGGGTCCAGTTGCATGTGGGGCTGCGTAAAGGCTCCCCTGGGGAGTTCACTTGAACCCAAAGCCTTCCTTTGGTGACACTTTTGGAAGGGCGAAAGGGGCTTGCAACGCGTTTTCTGGGGCCTGGTTTTTCAGTCTTCTCCCATGCCGGCTAGGGATATATTTAGGGTTGCTCGGAAAATTCGAACCCGGAGGGTCCAGTTGCAAGTGGGGCTGCGTAAAGGCTCCCCTGGGGAGTTCTCTTGTACCCAAAGCCTTCCTTTGGGGGCACTTTTGGATGGTCCAAAGGGGCTCGCAACGCATTTCCTGGGTCCTGATTTTTCACTTGTCTCCGATGACAGCTAGGGCTACGTTTAGGTTTGCTCAGGAACAGCGATCCCGGAGGATCCAGTTGCATGTGAGGCTGCGTAAAGGCTCCCCTGGGGAGTTCTCTTATACCCAAAGCCTTCCTTTGGGGGCACTTTTGGATGGGCGAAAGGGGCTTGGAACGCATTTCCTGGGGCCTGATTTTTCAGTCGTCTTCGATGCCGTCTAGTGCTATGTTTAGGGATGCTAGGAAACAGCGAACCCGGAGGGTCCAGTTGCATGTGGGGCTGCTAAAAGGCTCCCCTGGGGAGTTCTCTTGTACCCAAAGCCTTCCTTTGGGGGCATTTTAGGATGGGTGAAAAGGGATTGGAACGCATTTCCTGGGGCCTGATTTTTCATACGTATTCGATGCCGGCTAGGGCTATGTTTAGGGATGCTCGGAAAAATCGAACCCGGAGGGTCCAGTTGCATGTGGGGCTGCGTAAAGTCTACCCTGGGGAGTTCTCTTGTACCCAAAGCCTTCCTTTGGGGGCACTTTTGGATGGTCCAAAGGGGTTCGCAATGCATTTCCTGGGGCCTGATTTCTCACTCGTCTCCGATGATGGCCAGGGCTACGTTTAGGTTTGCTCAGGAACAGCGAACCCGGAGGGTCCAGTTGCATGTGGGGCTGCGTAAAGTCTCCCCTGGGGAGTTCACTTGTACCCAAAGCCTTCCTTTGGGGGCACTTTGGATGGGCGAAAAGGGATTGGAACGCATTTCCTGGGGCCTGATTTTTCAGTCGTCTTCGATGCCGACTAGGGCTATGTTTAGGGATAATCGGAAAAAGCGAACCTGGAGGGTCCAGTCGCATGTGGGGCTGCGTAAAGGCTCCCCTGGGGAGTTCTCTTGTACCCAAAGCCTTCCTTTGGAGGCTCTTTTGGATGGTCCAAAGGGGCTCGTAACGCATTTCCTGGGGCCTGATTTTTCACTCTTCTCCGATAAAGGCTAGGGCTACCTTTAGGTTTGCTCAGGAACAGCGAACCCGGAGGGTCCAGTTGCATGTGAGGCTGCGTAAAGGCTCCCCTGGGGAGTTCTCTTGTACCCAAAGCCTTCCTTTGGGGGCACTTTTGGATGGGCGAAAAGGCCTTGGAACGCATTTCCTGGGGCCTGATTTTTCAGTTGTCTTCGATGCCGGCTAGGGATATGTTTAGGGATGCTAGGAAACAGCGAACCCGGAGGGTCCAGTTGCATGTGGGGCTGCGTAAAGGCTCCCCTGGGGAGTTCACTTGTACCCAAAGCCTTCCTTTGGAGGCACTTTTGGATGGGCGAAAGGGGCACGCAACGCATTTCCTGGGGCCTGATTTTTCACTCGTCTCTGATGACGGCTAAGGCTACGTCTAGGTTTGCTCAGGAACAGCGAACCCGGAGGGTCCAGTCGCATGTGGGGCTGCATAAAGGCTTCCCTGGGGAGTTCTCTTGTACCCAAAGCCTTCCTTTGGAGGCACTTTTGGATGGGCGAAAAGGGCTCGCAACGCATTTCCTGGGGCCTGATTTTTCACTCGTTTCCGATGCCGGCTATGGCTATGTATAAGGATGCTCGGAAAAATCGAACCCGGAGGGTCCAGTTGCATGTGGGGCTGTATAAAGGCTTCTCTGGGGGGTTCTCCTGTACCCAAAGCCTTCCTTTGGGGGCACTTTTGGATGGGCAAAAAGGGCTTGGAACGCAATTCCTGGGGCCTGATTTTTCAGTCGTCTTCGATGCCTGCTAGGGTTTGTTTAGGGATGTTCGTAAACAGCGAACCTGGAGGGTCCAGTAGCATGTTGTGCTGCGTAAAGGCTCCCCTGGGGAGTTCACTTGTACCCAAAGCCTTCCTTTGGGGGCACTTTTGGATGGTCCAAAGGGGCTCGCAACGCATTTCCTGGGGCCTGATTTTTCAGTCGTCTTCGATGCCGGCTAGGGCTACGTTTAGGTTTACTCAGGAACAGCGAACCCGAAGGGTCCAGTTGCATGTGGGGCTGCGTAAAGGCTCCCCTGGGGAGTTCAATTGTACCCAAAGCCTTCTTTTGGGGGCACTTTTGAATGGGAGAAAGGGGTACGCAACGCATTTCCTGGGGCCTGATTTTTCACTCGTCTCCGATGACGGCTAGGGATACGTTTAGGTTTGCTCAGGAACAGCGAACCCGGAGGGTCCAGTTGCATGTGGGGCTGCATAAAGGCTCCCCTGGGGAGTTCACTTGTACCCAAAGCCTTCCTTTGGGGGCACTTTTGGATGGGCGAAAAGGGCTCGCAACGCATTTCCTGGGGCCTGATTTTTCACTCGTCTCCGATGAAGGCTAGGGCTATGTTTAGGTTTGCTCAGGAACAGCGAACCCGGAGGGTCCAGTCGCATGTGGGGCTGCATAAAGGCTCCCCTGGGGAGTTCTCTTGTACCCAATGCCTTCTTTGGGGGCACTTTTGGATGGTCCAAAGGGGCTTGCAACGCCTTTTCCTGGGCCCGGTTTTTCAGTCTTCTCCCATGCCGGCTAGGTATATATTTAGTGTTGCTCGGAAAAATCGAACCCGGAGGGTCCAGTTGCATGTGGGGCTGCGTAAAGGCTCCCCTGGGGAGTTCACTTGTACCCAAAGCCTTCCTTTGGGGGCACTTTTGGATGGGCGAAAAGGGCTCGCAACGCATTTCCTGGGGCCTGATTTTTCAGTCGTCTTCGATTCCGGCTAGGGCTACGTTTAGGGATAATCGGAAAAAGCGAACCTGGAGGGTCCAGTCGCATGTGGGGCTGCGTAAAGGCTCCCCTGGGGAGTTCTCTTGTACCCAAAGCCTTCCTTTGGAGGCTCTTTTGGATGGTCCAAAGGGGCTCGTAACGCATTTCCTGGGGCCTGATTTTTCACTCTTCTCCGATAAAGGCTAGGGCTACCTTAAGGTTTGCTCAGGAACAGCGAACCCGGAGGGTCCAGTTGCATGTGAGGCTGCGTAAAGGCTCCCCTGGGGAGTTCTCTTGTACCCAAAGCCTTCCTTTGTGGGCACTTTTGGATGGGCGAAAAGGCCTTGGAACGCATTTCCTGGGGCCTGATTTTTCAGTTGTCTTCGATGCCGGCTAGGGATATGTTTAGGGATGCTAGGAAACAGCGAACCCGGAGGGTCCAGTTGCATGTGGGGCTGCGTAAAGGCTCCCCTGGGGAGTTCACTTGTACCCAAAGCCTTCCTTTGGAGGCACTTTTGGATGGGCGAAAGGGGCACGCAACGCATTTCCTGGGGCCTGATTTTTCACTCGTCTCCGATGACGGCTAAGGCTACGTCTAGGTTTGCTCAGGAACAGCGAACCCGGAGGGTCCAGTCGCATGTGGGGCTGCATAAAGGCTTCCCTGGGGAGTTCTCTTGTACCCAAAGCATTCCTTTGGAGGCACTTTTGGATGGGCGAAAAGGGCTTGCAACGCATTTCCTGGGGCCTGATTTTTCACTCGTTTCCGATGCCGGCTATGGCTATGTATAAGGATGCTCGGAAAAATCGAACCCGGAGGGTCCAGTTGCATGTGGGGCTTTATAAAGGCTTCTCTGGGGGGTTCTCCTGTACCCAAAGCCTTCCTTTGGGGGCACTTTTGGATGGGCAAAAAGGGCTTGGAACGCAATTCCTGGGGCCTGATTTTTCAGTCGTCTTCGATGCCTGCTAGGGTTTGTTTAGGGATGTTCGTAAACAGCGAACCTGGAGGGTCCAGTAGCATGTTGTGCTGCGTAAAGGCTCCCCTGGGGAGTTCACTTGTACCCAAAGCCTTCCTTTGGGGGCACTTTTGGATGGTCCAAAGGGGCTCGCAACGCATTTCCTGGGGCCTGATTTTTCAGTCGTCTTCGATGCCGGCTAGGGCTACGTTTAGGTTTACTCAGGAACAGCGAACCCGAAGGGTCCAGTTGCATGTGGGGCTGCGTAAAGGCTCCCCTGGGGAGTTCAATTGTACCCAAAGCCTTCTTCTGGGGGCACTTTTGAATGGGAGAAAGGGGTACGCAACGCATTTCCTGGGGCCTGATTTTTCACTCGTCTCCGATGACGGCTAGGGATACGTTTAGGTTTGCTCAGGAACAGCGAACCCGGAGGGTCCAGTTGCATGTGGGGCTGCATAAAGGCTCCCCTGGGGAGTTCTGTTGTACCCAAAGCCTTCCTTTGGGGGCACTTTTGGATGGGCGAAAAGGGCTCGCAACGCATTTCCTGGGGCCTGATTTTTCACTCGTCTCCGATGAAGGCTAGGGCTATGTTTAGGTTTGCTCAGGAACAGCGAACCCGGAGGGTCCAGTCGCATGTGGGGCTGCATAAAGGCTCCCCTGGGGAGTTCTCTTGTACCCAATGCCTTCTTTGGGGGCACTTTTGGATGGTCCAAAGGGGCTTGCAACGCCTTTTCCTGGGCCCGGTTTTTCAGTCTTCTCCCATGCCGGCTAGGTATATATTTAGTGTTGCTCGGAAAAATCGAACCCGGAGGGTCCAGTTGCATGTGGGGCTGCGTAAAGGCTCCCCTGGGGAGTTCACTTGTACCCAAAGCCTTCCTTTGGGGGCACTTTTGGATGGGCAAAAAGGGCTCGCAACGCATTTCCTGGGGCCTGATTTTTCAGTCGTCTTCGATGCCGGCTAGGGCTACGTTTAGGTTTACTCAGGAACAGCGAACCCGAAGGGTCCAGTTGCATGTGGGGCTGCGTAAAGGCTCCCCTGGGGAGTTCAATTGTACCCAAAGCCTTCTTTTGGGGGCACTTTTGAATGGGAGAAAGGGGTACGCAACGCATTTCCTGGGGCCTGATTTTTCACTCGTCTCCGATGACGGCTAGGGATACGTTTAGGTTTGCTCAGGAACAGCGAACCCGGAGGGTCCAGTTGCATGTGGGGCTGCATAAAGGCTCCCCTGGGGAGTTCTGTTGTACCCAAAGCCTTCCTTTGGGGGCACTTTTGGATGGGCGAAAAGGGCTCGCAACGCATTTCCTGGGGCCTGATTTTTCACTCGTCTCCGATGAAGGCTAGGGCTATGTTTAGGTTTGCTCAGGAACAGCGAACCCGGAGGGTCCAGTTGCATGTGGGGCTGCATAAAGGCTCCCCTGGGGAGTACTCTTGTAACCAAAGCCTTCCTTTGGGGGCACTTTTGGGTGGGCGAAAAGGGCTTGGAACACATTTCCTTGGGCCTGATTTTTCACTCGTCTCCAATGACGGCTAGGGCTACGTTTAGTTTTGCTCAGGAACAGCGAACCCGGAGGGTCCAGTTGCATGTGGGGCTGCGTAAAGGCTCCCCTGGGGAGTTCTCTTGTACCCAAAGCCTTCCTTTGGGGGCACTTTTGGATGGGAGAAAGGGGTACGCAACGCATTTCCTTGGGCCTGATTTTTCACTCGTCTCCGATGCCGGGTAGGGCCATGTTTAGGGACACTCAGAAACAGCGAACACGGAGGGTCCAGTTACATGTGGGGCTGCGTAAAGGCTCCCCTGGGGAGTGAACTTGTACCCAAAGCCTTCCTTTGGGGGCACTTTTGGATGGTCCAAAGGGACTTGGAACGCATTTCCTGGGGCCTGATTTTTCACTCGTCTCCGATGACGGCTAGGGCTACGTTTAGGTTTGCTCAGGAACAGCGAACCCTGAGGGTCCAGTTGCATGTGGGGCTGCATAAAGGCTTCCCTGGGGAGTTCTCTTGTACCCAAAGCCTTCCTTTGGGGGCACTTTTGGATGGGCAAAAAGGGCTCGCAACGCATTTCCTGGGGCTTGATTTTTCAGTCGTCTTCGATGCCGGCTAGGGCTATGTATAAGGATGCTAGAAAAAAGTGAACCCGGAGGGTCCAGTTGCATGTGGGGCTGTATAAAGTCTTCCTTGGGGGGTTCTCTTGTACCCAAAGCCTTCCTTTGGGGGCACTTTTGGATGGGCGAAAAGGGCTCGCAACGCATTTCCTGGGGCCTGATTTTTCACTCGTCTCCGATTACGGCTAGGGCTACTTTTAGGTTTGCTCATGAACAGCGAACCCGGAGCATCCAGTTGCATGTGGGGCTGCGTAAAGGCTCCCCTGCGGAGTTCACTTGTACCCAAAGCCTTCCTTTGGGGGCACTTTTGCATGGTCCAAAGGGGCTTGCAACGCATTTCCTTGAGCCTGATTTTTCACTCGTCTCCGATGATGGCTAGGGCTATGTTTAGGTTTGCTCAGGAACAGCGAACCCGGAGGGTCCAGTCGCATGTGGGGCTGCATAAAGGCTCCCCTGGGGAGTTCTCTTGTACCCAAAGCCTTCCTTTGGGGGCACTTTTGGATGGGCAAAAAGGCCTTGGAACGCAATTCCTGGGGCCTGATTTTTCAGTCGTCTTCGATGCCTGCTAGGGCTTTGTTTAGGGATGTTCGTAAACAGCGAAACTGGAGGGTCCAGTAGCATGTGGGGCTGCGTAAAGGCTCCCCTGGGGGTTCACTTGTACCCAAAGCCTTCTTTTGGGGGCACTTTTGGATGGTCCAAAGGGGCTCGCAACGCATTTCCTGGGGCCTGATTTTTCAGTCGTCTTCGATGCCGGCTAGGGCTACGTTTAGGTTTGCTCAGGAACAGCGAACCCGGAGCGTCCAGTTGCATGTGGGGCTGCGTAAAGGCTCCCCTGGGGAGTTCTCTTGTACCCACAGCCTTCCTTTCGGGGCACTTTTGGGTGGGCGAAAAGGGCTTGGAACGCATTTCCTGGGGCCTGATTTTTCAGTCGTCTTCGATGCCGGCTAGGGATATGTATAAGGATGCTCGGAAAAAGCGAACCCGGAGGGTCCAGTTGCATGTGGGGCTGTATAAAGGCTTCCCTGGGGGGTTCTCTTGTACCCAAAGCCTTCCTTTGGGGGCACTTTTGGATGGGCAAAAAGGCCTTGGAACGCAATTCCTGGGGCCTGATTTTTCAGTCGTCTTCGATGCCTGCTAGGGTTTGTTTAGGGATGTTCGTAAACAGCGAACCTGGAGGGTCCAGTAGCATGTTGTGCTGCGTAAAGGCTCCCCTGGGGAGTTCACTTGTACCCAAAGCCTTCCTTTGGGGGCACTTTTGGATGGTCCAAAGGGGCTCGCAACGCATTTCCTGGGGCCTGATTTTTCAGTCGTCTTCGATGCCGGCTAGGGCTACGTTTAGGTTTACTCAGGAACAGCGAACCCGAAGGGTCCAGTTGCATGTGGGGCTGCGTAAAGGCTCCCCTGGGGAGTTCAATTGTACCCAAAGCCTTCTTTTGGGGGCACTTTTGAATGGGAGAAAGGGGTACGCAACGCATTTCCTGGGGCCTGATTTTTCACTCGTCTCCGATGACGGCTAGGGCTACGTTTAGGTTTGCTCAGGAACAGCGAACCCGGAGGGTCCAGTTGCATGTGGGGCTGCATAAAGGCTCCCCTGGGGAGTTCTGTTGTACCCAAAGCCTTCCTTTGGGGGCACTTTTGGATGGGCGAAAAGGGCTCGCAACGCATTTCCTGGGGCCTGATTTTTCACTCGTCTCCGATGAAGGCTAGGGCTATGTTTAGGTTTGCTCAGGAACAGCGAACCCGGAGGGTCCAGTCGCATGTGGGGCTGCATAAAGGCTCCCCTGGGGAGTTCTCTTGTACCCAAAGCCTTCCTTTGGGGGCACTTTTGGGTGGGCGAAAAGGGCTTGGAACGCATTTCCTTGGGCCTGATTTTTCACTCGTCTCCAATGACGGCTAGGGCTACGTTTAGGTTTGCTCAGGAACAGCGAACCCGGAGGGTCCAGTTGCATGTGGGGCTGCGTAAAGGCTCCCCTGGGGAGTTCTCTTGTACCCAAAGCCTTCCTTTGGGGGCACATTTGGATGGGAGAAAGGGGTACGCAACGCATTTCCTTGGGCCTGATTTTTCACTCGTCTCCGATGCCGGGTAGGGCTATGTTTAGGGACACTCAGAAACAGCGAACACGGAGGGTCCAGTTACATGTGGGGCTGCGTAAAGGCTCCCCTGGGGAGTTAACTTGTACCCAAAGCCTTCTTTTGGGGGCACTTTTGGATGGTCCAAAGGGACTTGGAACGCATTTCCTGGGGCCTGATTTTTCACTCGTCTCCGATGACGGCTAGGGCTACGTTTAGGTTTGTTCAGGAACAGCGAACCCTGAGGGTCCAGTTGCATGTGGGGCTGCATAAAGGCTTCCCTGGGGAGTTCTCTTGTACCCAAAGCCTTCCTTTGGGGGCACTTTTGGATGGGCAAAAAGGGCTCGCAACGCATTTCCTGGGGCTTGATTTTTAAGTCGTCTTCGATGCCGGCTAGGGCTATGTATAAGGATGCTAGAAAAAAGTGAACCCGGAGGGTCCAGTTGCATGTGGGGCTGTATAAAGTCTTCCTTGGGGGGTTCTCTTGTACCCAAAGCCTTCCTTTGGGGGCACTTTTGGATGGGCGAAAAGGGCTCGCAACGCATTTCCTGGGGCCTGATTTTTCACTCGTCTCCGATTACGGCTAGGGCTACTTTTAGGTTTGCTCAGGAACAGCGAACACGGAGCATCCAGTTGCATGTGGGGCTGCGTAAAGGCTCCCCTGCGGAGTTCACTTGTACCCAAAGCCTTCCTTTGGGGGCACTTTTGCATGGTCCAAAGGGGCTTGCAACGCATTTCCTTGAGCCTGATTTTTCACTCGTCTCCGATGATGGCTAGGGCTATGTTTAGGTTTGCTCAGGAACAGCGAACCCGGAGGGTCCAGTCGCATGTGGGGCTGCATAAAGGCTCCCCTGGGGAGTTCTCTTGTACCCAAAGCCTTCCTTTGGGGGCACTTTTGGATGGGCAAAAAGGCCTTGGAACACAATTCCTGGGGCCTGATTTTTCAGTCGTCTTCGATGCCTGCTAGGGCTTTGTTTAGGGATGTTCGTAAACAGCGAAACTGGAGGGTCCAGTAGCATGTGGGGCTGCGTAAAGGCTCCCCTGGGGGTTCACTTGTACCCAAAGCCTTCTTTTGGGGGCACTTTTGGATGGTCCAAAGGGGCTCGCAACGCATTTCCTGGGGCCTGATTTTTCACTCGTCTCCGATGACGGCTAGGGCTACGTTTAGGGATACTCGTAAACAGCGAACCCGGAGGGTCCAGTTGCATGTGGGGCTGCGTAAAGGCTCCCCTGGGGAGTTCTGTTGTACCCAAAGCCTTCTTTTGGGGGCACTTTTGGATGGTCCAAAGGGGCTCGCAATGCATTTCGTGGGGCCTGATTTTTCAGTCGTCTTCGATGCCGGCTAGGGCTACGTTTAGGTTTACTCAGGAACACCGAACCCGAAGGGTCCAGTTGCATGTGGGGCTGCGTAAAGGCTCCCCTGGGGAGTTCAATTGTACCCAAAGCCTTCTTTTGGGGGCACTTTTGGATGGGCGAAAAGGGCTTGCAACGCATTTCCTGGGGCCTGATTTTTCACTCGTCTCCGATGACGGCTAGGGATACGTTTAGGTTTGCTCAGGAACAGCGAACCCGGAGGTTCCAGTCGCATGTGGGGCTGCATAAAGTCTCCCCTGGGGAGTTCACTTGTACCCAAAGCCTTCCTTTGGGGGCACTTTTGGATGGGCGAAAAGGTCTCGCAACGCATTTCCTGGGGCCTGATTTTTCACTCGTCTCCGATGATGGCTAGGGCTATGTTAAGGTTTGCTCAGGAACAGCGAACCCGGAGGGTCCAGTCGCATGTGGGGCTGCATAAAGGCTCCCCTGGGGAGTTCTCTTGTACCCAAAGCCTTCCTTTGGGGGCACTTTTGGGTGGGCGAAAAGGGCTTGGAACGCATTTCCTGGGGCCTGATTTTTCACTCGTCTCCTATGACGGCTAGGGCTACGTTTAGGTTTGCTCAGGAACAGCGAACCCGGAGGGTCCAGTTGCATGTGGGGCTGCGTAAAGGCTCCCCTGGGGAGTTCACTTGTACCCAAAGCCTTCCTTTGGGGGCTCTTTTGGATGGGCGAAAAGGGCTCGCAACGCATTTCCTGGGGCCTGATTTTTCACTCGTCTCCGATGACGGCTAGGGCTACGTTTAGGTTTGCTCAGGAACAGTGAACCCGGAGGGTCCAGTTGCATGTGGGGCTGCATAAAGGCTTCCCTGGGGAGTTCTCTTGTACCCAAAGCCTTCCTTTGGGGGCACTTTTGGATGGGCGAAAAGGGCTCGCAACGCATTTCCTGGGGCTTGATTTTTCAGTCGTCTTCGATGCCGGCTAGGGCTATGTATAAGGATGCTAGAAAAAAGTGAACCCGGAGGGTCCAGTTGCATGTGGGGCTGTATAAAGTCTTCCTTGGGGGGTTCTCTTGTACCCAAAGCCTTCCTTTGGGGGCACTTTTGGATGGGCGAAAAGGGCTCGCAACGCATTTCCTGGGGCCTGATTTTTCACTCGTCTCCGATTACGGCTAGGGCTACTTTTAGGTTTGCTCAGGAACAGCGAACCCGGAGCATCCAGTTGCATGTGGGGCTGCATAAAGGCTCCCCTGGGGAGTTCTCTTGTACCCAAAGCCTTCCTTTGGGGGCACTTTTGGGTAGGCTAAAAGGGCTTGGAACGCATTTCCTGGGGCCTGATTTTTCAGTCGACTTCGATGCCGGCTAGGGCTATGTATAAGGATGCTCGGAAAAAGCGAACCCGGAGGGTCCAGTCGCATGTGGGGCTGCATAAAGGCTCCCCTGGGGAGTTCTCTTGTACCCAAAGCCTTCCTTTGGGGGCACTTTTGGATGGTCCAAAGGGGCTTGCAACGCGTTTTCCTGGGCCCGGTTTTTCAGTCTTCTCCCATGCCGGCTAGGTATATATTTAGTGTTGCTCGGAAAAATCGAACCCGGAGGGTCCAGTTGCATGTGGGGCTGCGTAAAGGCTTCCCTGGGGAGTTCACTTGTACCCAAAGCCTTCCTTTGGGGGCACTTTTGGATGGGCAAAAAGGCCTTGGAACGCAATTCCTGGGGCCTGATTTTTCAGTCGTCTTCGATGCCTGCTAGGGCTTTGTTTAGGGATGTTCGTAAACAGCGAACCTGGAGGGTCCAGTAGCATGTTGTGCTGCGTAAAGGCTCCCCTGGGGAGTTCACTTGTACCCAAAGCCTTCTTTTGGGGGCACTTTTGGATTGTCCAAAGGGGCTCGCAACGCATTTCCTGGGGCCTGATTTTTCACTCGTCTCCGATGACGGCTAGGGCTACGTTTAGGGATACTCGGAAACAGCGAACCCGGAGGGTCCAGTTGCATGTGGGGCTGTGTAAAGGCTCCCCTGGGGAGTTCTCTTGTACCCAAAGCCTTCCTTTGGGGGCACTTTTGGATGGTCCAAAGGGGCTCGCAACGCATTTCCTGGGGCCTGATTTTTCAGTCGTCTTCGATGCCGGCTAGGGCTACGTTTAGGTTTGCTCAGGAACAGCGAACCCGGAGGGTCCAGTTGCATGTGGGGCTGCATAAAGGCTCCCCTGGGGAGTTCACTTGTACCCAAAGCCTTCCTTTGGGGGCACTTTTGGATGGGCGAAAAGGGCTCGCAACGCATTTCCTGGGGCCTGATTTTTCACTCGTCTCCGATGAAGGCTAGGGCTATGTTTAGGTTTGCTCAGGAACAGCGAACCCGGAGGGTCCAGTCGCATGTGGGGCTGCATAAAGGCTCCCCTGGGGAGTTCTCTTGTACCCAAAGCCTTCCTTTGGGGGCACTTTTGGGTGGGAGAAAGGGGTACGCAACGCATTTCCTTGGGCCTGATTTTTCACTCGTCTCCGATGCCGGGTAGGGCTACGTTTAGGTTTGCTCAGGAACAGCGAACCCGGAGGGTCCAGTTGCATGTGGGGCTGCGTAAAGGCTCCCCTGGGGAGTTCACTTGTACCCAAAGCCTTCCTTTGGGGGCACTTTTGGATGGGAGAAAGGGGTACGCAACGCATTTCCTTGGGCCTGATTTTTCACTCGTCTCCGATGACGGCTAGGGCTATGTTTAGGGACACTCAGAAACAGCGAACACGGAGGGTCCAGTTACATGTGGGGCTGCGTAAAGGCTCCCCTGGGGAGTTAACTTGTACCCAAAGCCTTCCTTTGGGGGCACTTTTGGATGGGCAAAAAGGCCTTGGAACGCAATTCCTGGGGCCTGATTTTTCAGTCGTCTTCGATGCCGGCTAGGGCTATGTATAAGGATGCTAGAAAAAAGTGAACCCGGAGGGTCCAGTTGCATGTGGGGCTGTATAAAGTCTTCCATGGGGGGTTCTCTTGAAACCCAAAGCCTTCTTTTGGGGGCACTTTTGGATTGTCCAAAGGGGCTCGCAACGCATTTCCTGGGGCCTGATTTTTCACTCGTCTCCGATGACGGCTAGGGCTACGTTTAGGTTTGCTCAGGAACAGCGAACCCGGAGGGTCCAGTTGCATGTGGGGCTGCGTAAAGGCTCCCCTGGGGAGTTCTGTTGTACCCAAAGCCTTCTTTTGGGGGCACTTTTGGATGGTCCAAAGGGGCTCGCAACGCATTTCGTGGGGCCTGATTTTTCAGTCGTCTTCGATGCCGGCTAGGGCTACGTTTAGGTTTACTCAGGAACAGCGAACCCGAAGGGTCCAGTTGCATGTGGGGCTGCGTAAAGGCTCCCCTGTGGAGTTCAATTGTACCCAAAGCCTTCTTTTGGGGGCACTTTTGGATGGTCCAATGGGGCTCGCAACGCATTTCCTGGGGCCTGATTTTTCACTGGTCTCCGATGACAGCTAGGGCTATGTTTAGGTTTGCTCAGGAACAGCGAACCCGGAGGGTCCAGTCGCATGTGGGGCTGCATAAAGGCTCCCCTGGGGAGTTCTCTTGTACCCAAAGCCTTCTTTTGGGGGCACTTTTGGATGGGCAAAAAGGGCTTGGAACGCATTTCCTGGGGCCTGAGTTTTCAGTCGTCTTCGATGCCGGCTAGGGCTATGTTTAGGGATGCTCGGAAACAGCGAACCCGGAGGGTCCAGTTGCATGTGGGGCTGCGTAAAGGCTCCCCTGGGGAGTTCACTTGTACCCAAAACCTTCCTTTGGTGACACTTTTGGATGGGCGAAAGGGGCTTGCAACTCGTTTTCTGGGGCCCGGTTTTTCAGTCTTCTCCCATGCTGTCTAGGGATATATTTAGGGTTGCTCGGAAAAATCTAACCCGGAGGGTCCAGTTGCGTGTGGGGCTGCGTAAAGGCTCCCCTGGGGAGTTCACTTGTACCCAAAGCCTTCTTTTGGGGGCACTTTTCGATGGTCCAAAGGGGCTCGCAAGGCATTTCCTGGGGCCTGATTTTTCACTCGTCTCCGATGACAGCTAGGGCTACGTTTAAGTTTGCTCAGGAACAGCGAACCCGGAGGGTCCAGATGCATGTGGGGCTGCGTAAAGGCTCCCCTAGGGAGTTCACTTGTACCCAAAGCCTTCCTTTGGGGGCACTTCTGGATGTTATAAAGGGGCTCGCAACGCATTTCCTGGGGCCTCATTTTTCACTCTTCTCCGATGACGGCTAGGGCTACGTTTAGGTTTTCTCAGGAACAGCGAACCCGGAGGGTCCAGTCGCATGTGGGGCTGCATAAAGGCTCCCCTGGGGAGTTCACTTGTACCCAAAGCCTTCTTTTGGGGGCACTTTTCGATGGTCCGAAGGAGCACGCAACGCATTTCCTGGGGCCTGATTTTTCACTCGTCTCCGATGACGGCTAGGGATACGTTTAGGTTTGCTCAGGAACAGCGAACCCGGAGGGTCCAGTTGCATGTGGGGCTGCGTAAAGGCTCCCCTGGGGAGTTCACTTGTACCCAAAGCCTTCCTTTGGGGGCACTTTTGGATGGGCGAAAAGGGCTTGGAACGCATTTCCTGGGGCCTGATTTTTCACTCGTCTCCGATGACGGCTAGGGCTACGTTTAGGTTTGCTCAGGAACAGCGAACCCGGAGGGTCCAGTTGCATGTGGGGCTGCGTAAAGGCTCCCCTGGGGAGTTCTCTTGTACCCAAAGCCTTCCTTTGGGGGCACTTTTGGATGGGCGAAAAGGGCTTGGAACGCATTTCCTGGGGCCTGATTTTTCAGTCGTCTTCGATGCCGGCTAGGGTTATGTTTAGGGATACTCGGAAACAGCGAACCCGGAGGGTCCAGTTGCATGTGGGGCTGCGTAAAGGCTCCCCTGGGGAGTTCTCTTGTACCCAAAGCCTTCCTTTGGGGGCACTTTTGGATGGGCAAGAAGGCCTTGGAACGCATTTCCTGGGGCCTGATTTTTCAGTCGTCTTCGATGCCGGCTAGGGCTATGTTTAGGGATGCTCGGAAAGAGCGAATGTTGCAGGAAGCACGGCCGAAAGCACGACAGACACACAGTAGAGTCAGATCATGCTCCATTTTATTGCCCGAATAGCCTAACTTTTATAGAGAACTTAGCAGGTGTGGACAGTGTTTCACACAAGATTATTGGTCAAAAGCACTCAGTCAAACAACTGCAAGAAAACAACCCCACCTGCAAGAAAACAGTCCCCTTGTGATTAGCAGTCACGTAGACCTTGTTTTTGGTATCAGCTGCTGGCAGCAATATTTTTCTGCACTCCTCAGTTGTGCGATGTGGGAACACTGTCATAGGAGCTTCTCACTGTTATCCTGGTATCTTGGTTTGCTCAGCTGCAGCAGGCCGTGGGATCTGTGCTGTTTCCAGATTCCCTCAAGAATTCCCCCTTCTTCTTTTGAGCAAACCAAGTCCGCCACAGTAGTTTTACAGGTAACTCTTTTAGTTATACCTACAACACACCACGATGATTACCACCACCATAAATCAAATCGTTAATCCCCTTGTGATCAAACCCCGCAACCATCCATACTTTATTTTAAACAATTCATCGAACTATTAAGTGAAAGACTGATATCATTTTGAGTCTCTGTGTATATTATTCTTCTGGAGTAGGTGATGCCCGGGACAAACAGGGTGACAGTATACCGTGCTGATCAACTCTGGCACTCATAGGTTTTTGTTTTGCTTGATCTCGGTCGCGAGTGCAAGCATTGCTGACAATATCAGAATCTTCGTCAGTAATTTCCCCATCCGTTGGAACATTCTGGACAGCTTTCACGAACCGGCTTGGTACCCAAACCGGTCCGGCTGTTGTAGAGACACAGAAATATCCCCGGCCAATGAACAGGACAGGGACTGGTCCCTTCCAGACTCCTGTAGCAGGATCTCGGTAACTTACTTTTATTTGCGGCAGCACATTTGGTGCTGCTTTATTCAAGGTTTGAAAATGGATACTTGTAGGAGGATCTTCTCGGTCACCGGTCAAACATAGGTGATTCAAGACAAATAACGCCTTGGATAGTCTTTCATCGACATCCTTGATTTCCTTTAACCTTGCTATCTGTTCCTTTAAGACTTGATGTGATCGTTCGACAATTGCTTGGCCCGTGGGAGAGTATGGGATGCCGGTGATATGCGTTACTCCCCACATCTTCATAAACGTGCTGATCTTTTTGCTGACATATGCTGGGCCGTTGTCCGTCTTGATCTGCTGTGGTACCCCCATGATGGCAAAGCACACTGTCAGATGCCTGCATACATGGAGTGCCTTTTCCCCTCCCTGTGCTGTTGCCCACATGAATCGTGAAAAGGTATCAATACACACATGCACATATCTTTTAGTACCGAATTCTGGCATGTGCGTGACATCCATTTGCCATACCTCGAGTGCCTTAACACCCCGTGGATTAATACCCAAGCCTAATCCCGGCCCATGATGACTGCAGGAGGGGCACGCTCTTACAATTCCTCTAGCTTCTGCCCAAGTAAGTCCAAACATTCTCCGAAGACCTTTTGCATTTTGGTGAAACATTTCATGTGACACACGTGCACGCATAAAGTCACTTTCTGGTCTTGTTGTAATTATACTCACCAGCTTGTCTGCTTGCGTATTACCTTCTGCTAATCCAATTGAGAACTGGTGACTACGTATGTGAATGACACAGTAAGGTGCAGTTCTTCCTTGAATGGCATCTCGCAGTTGCAGAAACAATGACAACAATCGATCCTTCTTAGTTTGCCGTATCAAGGCGTCCTCAATCCGGTTCACTACATTGACAACATACAGAGAATCTGAAACGATATTAATTGGCTCACGCATCCAGCGTTGGCAAGCCCAAACAACTGCGGACAATTCTAGTGTTTGTAACGTATCCCCCGTTGACCCCGTAATTAGGTGATTTTCCCAAGTGCCACTCTCATACCACACACACACAGCCCGCTTACTTACTGCACCGGCATCAGTATAGACTGTGCGCCCCACTACTGGCCGAGGCGACAGTTGTGGTACTGTTCGCCATTTATATGATCTTATAACTTGCCATAGAGGCCCTTTTGGGGCCCGGGAATGCACCAATCCTGGGAATCCTAGCACAGCTTCTTGTAGAGGAGTGGATTGCTGTAAACACCATTCCAAGTGATCCTGAGTTATTGGTAGACTAATATCCCCGGGTTCCTGGCCGCTGATATCAATACTCCGAATGCGACCCTTACGTACTAATTCCGCGATGGCTTCTGTCCGGGTCTGGATACTCATTTTTGGCTGTATCGATAGAAAAATCCATTCCAAAATTCGAAACTGTTGCCCTACCATCCTTCTTTCATAATTGTCTATTTTAGTTATCTCATTTCTACTTTTGGGGTCAGTGGCATCCGACTCACACTGTTCCTGTTTTTGTCGGCCCTTATTTCCCCCCTCTTCCTTTTGCCACTGACCAATCACTGCATATGGGTGAGACACATGATTGACTATTATTACAGAGAGTGGAAGTTTAGCGATGCGCCTGCAAGCCGCGCCATCTGCAACCTTTCGGGATATGCGGGAAAGGGCCTGCCGTTGTTCATTTGTTAGTGTAATGCTCTGTTCTGCCCTCCTACCCCGCAACAAAGGTAACAATAGAGCCAGGTCATCGTTAGTAATTCCTACGATACGCCTGACCCACTGAATATTGCCCAAGAATGTTTGGACGTCTGTTAGATTATGCAAAGTGGTAGATATTTCGACCTTCTGTGGTCGGATGGAAGAGTCTGATATCTTCCATCCCAAGTACAGCCATGGCCGTTTCCGCTGAACCTTTTCTGGAGCTATCTTTAGTCCTTTGTCTTCCAGGGTACGCTGAATAAAGTGTAGATCGGAATCCTGGAAGCAATCCGGCCTGCAAAACAGAATGTCATCCATATAATGGTAAATAATGACATCACACCATGCTGCTCGAATTGGCTCCAAAGCCCAGGCTACATATAGTTGACATAACGTGGGGGAGTTCTTCATACCCTGGGGAAGCACGAGCCATTCGTAGCGTTTTGCCGGGGCTTGCTTGTTAACGGCAGGTACCGTAAAGGCAAATCTCTGGCAGTCCTTGTCCGCTAAGGGAATTGTAAAAAACCAGTCCTTTAAGTCTATGATCAAAAGGGACCAATGCTCAGGCAGCATGGTTGGAGATGGTAAACCAGGTTGCAAGGCTCCCATAGCTTGCATTTGGTCATTTACTCTTCTGAGATCTTGTAGAAGTCGCCACTTTCCTGATTTCTTTTGAATCACAAAAATTGGTGTGTTCCAGGGACTTGTGGACGGGCGTATGTATCCTGCTTGGAGCTGTTCTTGAACTAAAGTCTGTGCTTGCTGCAACCTGTCTGTCGTCAACGGCCACTGCTCCACCCAGATAGGCCGATCGGAGTGCCATGTCAAGGCCAGGGTGGGCGGTTGCGCAGCAGTGGCCACTAGGGAAAATCCTTGCTGTCGGTAGTAATCACCACCCCAAGCTGAGAAAGTATGTCCCTTCCGATTAACATTTGAAGATTTGCGGGCAATGCCATCACGTACAGTCTAGCTGAAATTGTTTTCTCTTGGAATTTCAACGTCACAACCTGTGCGCTGAGATATGTCGCTGAGCTGCCGCCAACCCCCGTAATTCCAGTGGCTGGAGATGTTAGTGGCCAATGTTTTGGCCATATCATGGTGCTGCAGATCGTAACGTCCGCACCAGAATCGATCATACCGGTGACAGTAATTTGGTGTGATCCGATGGATAATGTCACATTCATCATGGGTCGGGAGGCCAGAGATCTGGTGAAACAGATAACATGGTCCGTGGAGCCAAAGCCTCCTGCCCGGTCGACCTGTGCCCCCGCACAGGGTTGATGATTCTGGAGTGCAACAAGTTGGGCTATTTTGGTACCTTTTGGAATAAAGAGGGGTGGGTTGAGCGTGTATGCCATGACTTTAATTTCTCCTACGTGGTCAGCATCGATAACCCCCGGAATGACCATCAATCCTTTAAGGCCTACAGAGGATCTACCTAATAGCAAGCCGCCTAATGGTGTATTTGATAGTGGGCCTTGGATCCCCGTAGGAATGGCCGCTACAGACTTATCGGAAAGCGTAAGGCTTACTGCTGTTGCCAGGTCCACCCCGAGGCTTCCTCTGGTGGCAGGGGCACTGCTGTCAAGAAATCCGCCCCGTCTGACTGTGCTGCGGCTACTGTTGTCGTCGCGCGGCCGATCGCGCTCCTCTTGGAGTTTCCCTGATATCTGCACACCGATGTAGCATGTGTATTAGAACGACATAGGTCGCACCAGGGGGTAGCTGTACACTGTCTTCTGAGATGGCCGAGCCTCCCGCATCGATAACACCGCCACTGCTCTTGGGAGTTGCATCTCGAGGGACTACCATTGGATCGGGACACGATGGCAGCCAAAGGATCACCAAGGGCCGATGCAACAGCTTGAGCCATCACAGCTGCTTGCTTGGACTGATCAACACGCTCTACCCTCTCCAACATCTCTTCAATGGGAGCATTTTTTGGTAGCGTAGCTAGGATGCTTTGGGTTTTTGCGTTCGCGTTGTCAAAGGCAAGCATTTTAAGCACGCTCCGTTTCATGTCTGATGACAGGTCAGGATGATCCATGACTGCTGTCTATAATCGGTCGATGAACTTGGCATAAGATTCACCCTGGGCCTGGTGAACCGAAGCAAATGGAGGAGCTTTCTTTTCCCCAGGGAGGGCAAAAAGAGCTCGTAGGGCAAGCTGTGCAGCTGTCCGATGAACAATCTCTGGGAATTGCAACTGAAGCTGAGGATCAAAGTACGGGCCTGTTCCTGTTAGCATTTCAACTGTGGTGCCATATAGGGGGTCTCCCGTCTGACGCGGACGACTCGCTTCAATTTGTGCCAACTGTAGCCATTCTCTTTCAAAAATTAACAGTTGAGAGGGAGTTAACAACAGGCGTGCTATGTTTTGGCAGTCGAAGGGACACATCAGATCTGCCTGGAAGATCCAATGAATTATCTGTTGTGCTGCTTGAGAATGTAATCCATAATCTGTTACTGTTTTCCTGGCTTGTTGTAGAAGCTTCCAATCATGTGGCATCCATGACCCGGTGCCTTGTCCAGAGTCGACAATAACTGGACATGCCAAGGAGGAGGAGGCGTGCAAATCTCCATCGAGGATGGCATCACGTATGATACCCGACCACCTGGTTGACATCGGTGTTGATGAAGCCGGGGTGACCGATAGCGGGGGAGAGACACCCTGGGTGGATTTATGGTCCCCTGGCGGCGGCGCGGATGCCGGGGGCCTCGCATCGAGCTTTTCCGGCGCAGGAGGTGAAGAGGGCAGGTCAGAGGCCGCATCCGCACCGGGCTCGGACAGTCCCTTAGCAATAGCTGCAGCCAAATCCTTTATTGAAGAGGTGTGGTGGTTTTACCGTACTGGGCAGCTAAACCCCACAACCGCTCTCTCACTCCCCCTCCTTTAGATGAGGAGGGGGAGAAGTAAAGCAAAGAACAACTCACGGGTTGAGATAAGGATAATTTAATTAAAGGGAAATAATTATAATAATTAAATAAAGACTACCATGAACTAACAATTTAACTAAGGGGAAAATAAAAAGGGAAAGGGGAAAGGGAGGGGAAAAAATAAAATAAAAAGAAGGGAGGAAAACAAACAAACAAAATAAATGAAGGCTATATGGAAGTGCAGAGGAAAGAAATTACTCTCTACTTCCCACAAATGAGTGATGATTGACCACGTCCTTGAAGCAAGGCCTCAACGCACGCAGCCGGTGTTCGAGAGGAGGACCGACGTCTTCCAAACGAGAGCCCACCCCTCCTCTCTTCTTCCTGTTTTCCCCTTTTATTGCTGAGTGTGACATCACATGGTATGGAATATCCCTTTGATTGGTTTAGGCCAGCTGCCCTAGTGATGTTTCTCTCCTCACCTTTTGCCCACCCCCTAGGAGGGTTAGAGAAAGGCCTAATACTGTGCCACTGCTGCTCAGCAGCAGACACAACACTGGTGTGATAACACTGCTGTTCCAGCTACAAGTACAGCGTACGGCACTGTATGGGCTGCTGCTGGGAAAGTTAACATTCCAGCCAGACCCAATACAACCTCCACCCCTTATTCCATAACATTTGTGTCACACTCAGATCCCCATACTTTAGCATACAAGCATCCTCATCATTATTCCTTGTCCTTTAACAGGACAAGGATTTAATAGGACAAGATTAATAGGCAGGTGTATCTTCTCATTCCATAGGTCTTTCTTGGAAAACGTTCATAAGAACTGTTGATGATTAGGTCTTCATCTGCCAAAGTGGCCACTCAAGGCAGGTGGAGTTGGATGTCTGGACGCGAGCACCAGCTTAGCTCAAGTTCTTGTTGCACTGCCCGGCTCCTTGCAACGTTGACCTGTCGTTGATCCTACAGCATCTTCCTACAACATATAACTTAGATTACAGATTAGTTTTCTCTCAGTGTCAAATCTCCTTGAGGCACACACTTGATATCCCCATTCCTTTGCATGACCCACCAGGTATACCCTGGTCCTTGGGCGAAGACAATCCCACGAGTGGGTTTGCCTTTTCCCGAGGCAGGAGCAACCCACACTGCCTTCCCCATCCACCTTCCTACATGCACTACGGGAACTTTAGCTCCTTTCACAGTGTGTAGGGGTTTTGTTTCGGCAGGACCAGCACGGCTGTTAGACCCCCTATTGTTAACTAGCCAAGTGGCTTCTGGTAGATTTGTGTCCCATTGTTTCCATGTCCCAGCACCTAATGCTCGTAACATAGTCTTTAACAGTCCATTGTACCTCTCAACCTTCCCAGAGGCTTGTGGGTGATAAGGGATGTGGTATACCCACTCAATACCATGCCTCTTTGCCCAGGAGGTAACAAGATTGTTTCGGAAATGAGTCCCATTGTCAGACTCAATTCTCTCTGGTGTACCATGACGCCACAATACTTGTCTTTCCAGGCCCAAGATAGTATTTCGGGCCGTGGCATGGTTTACAGGGTATGTTTCCAACCACCCAGTAGTTGCTTCTACCATGGTGAGTATGTACCGTTTGCCTTGGCGGGTTTTTGGAAGTGGTCCAATATAGTCAATTTGCCAGGCCTCACCATATTGAAACCCTAGCCATCTCCCCCTGTTCCAGGGAGATTTTACCTTCATGGCTTTCTTGATTGCAGCACAGGTCTCACACTCATGGGTAACCTGTGTGATGGCTTCAATGGTCAAGTCCACCCCTCGATCACGAGCCCATCTGTAAGTGGCATCCCTCCCCAGATGTCCTGATGTTTCATGGGCCCATCGAGCTACAAACAGCTCACCCTTACGTTCCCAATCTAGGTCCACCTGAGCCACTTCAATTTTCGAAGCTCGATCCACTTCTTCGTTGTTCCGATGTTCTACAGTAGCGCGACTCTTGGGCATGTGGGCATCTACATGACGTACTTTAACATCCAGGTTTCCTACCCGGGCAGCAATATCTTGCCACAGGGTAGCAGCCCAGATAGGTTTACCTCTGCGCTGCCAGTTGCTCTCTTTCCATTGCTGCAGCCACCCCCACAGAGCATTTGCCACCATCCATGAGTCAGTATAAAGATACAATACTGGCCAATTTTCTCTTTCGGCGATATCTAGGGCTAATTGTATGGCTTTTACTTCTGCATACTGACTCGACTCACCTTCCCCTTCCATGGCCTCCGCAACTCGTCGTATGGGATTCCACACAGCAGCTTTCCATTTCCGATGACTCCCTATCACACGGCAGGATCCGTCAGTAAACAACGCATACTGCTTTCTGTCCTCTGGCAACTCATTGTATGGTGGTGCCTCTTCAGCACGGGTTACCTCTTCTGTTGGTACTCCGAAATCTCTACCTTCCGGCCAGTCCATAATCTCTTCCAGGATTCCTGGGCGATTGGGTTTTCCCATTCGAGCCCGCTGTGTAATTAGTGCTATCCACTTACTCCATGTAGCATCAGTTGCATGGTGTGTAGTGGGAATTTTCTCTTTGAACATCCAATGTAACACAGGTAACCGTGGTGCCAAGAGGAGCTGTGCCTCTGTACCCACAACTTCTGAAGCAGCTCGAACACCCTCATATGCTGTGAGTATTTCTTTTTCAGTTGGGGTGTAATTGGCTTCCGATCCTCGATAGCCCCGACTCCAGAAGCCCAGAGGTCGGCCTCGAGTTTCTTCTGGGGTTTTCTGCCAAAGGCTCCAGGTGAGGCCGTGCTCCCCAGCTGCAGTGTACAGTATATTTTGCACAGCTGGTCCAGTACGGACAGGCCCAAGGGCTACTGCACGAGCTATTTCTTGTTTGATTTGTTCAAATGCCTGTTGTTGCTCAGGGCCCCACTCGAAATAGTTTCTCTTTCGAGTCACTCGATATAGAGGATTCACAAGCTGACTATAGCCTGGCACATGCATTCTCCAGAATCCCACGAGGCCTAGGAAAGCTTGCGTTTCTTTTTTGCTAGTTGGCGGAGACATTGCTGTTATTTTATTGATCACATCCATTGGAATATGGCGACGTCCATCCTGCCATTTTACCCCCAAGAACTGGATTTCCTGTGCAGGCCCCTTGACCTTGCTCTGTTTAATGGCAAAACCAGCTTTCAGGAGAATTTGGATTATTTTCTTCCCTTTCTCGAAAACTTCTTCTGCTGTGTTGCCCCACACGAGGATGTCGTCAATGTACTGAAGGTGCTCAGGGGCTCCCCCTTGCTCCAGTGCAGACTGGATCAGTCCATGGCAAATGGTAGGGCTGTGTTTCCACCCCTGGGGCAGCCGATTCCAGGTGTATTGGATGCCCCTCCAAGTGAAAGCAAACTGCGGCCTGCATGCTGCTGCCAAAGGGATGGAGAAAAATGCATTAGCAATATCAATTGTGGCATACCACTTGGCTGCCTTTGACTCTAGTTCGTACTGAAGTTCTAGCATGTCCGGCACCGCAGCACTCAGTGGTGGCGTGACTTCATTCAGGCCGCGGTAGTCCACTGTTAGCCTCCACTCGCCATTAGACTTTCGTACTGGCCATATAGGACTATTAAAGGGTGAGCGAGTCTTGCTGATTACTCCCTGACTCTCCAGTTGGTGAATCAACTCATGGATGGGAATCAGGGAGTCTCGGTTGGTGCGATATTGCCGTCGGTGCACCGTTGTAGTAGCAATTGGTACCTGTTGTTCTTCAACCTTCAGCAATCCTACAACAGAAGGGTCTTCTGAAAGGCCAGGCAAGGTAGACAGCTGCCTAATCTTTTCTGTACTCAAAGCAGCTATGCCAAAAGCCCACCGGTATCCTTTTGGATCCTTGAAGTACCCTCTCTTGAGATAGTCTATGCCAAGGATACATGGAGCCTCTGGGCCAGTCACAATGGGATGCTTTTGCCACTCATTCCCAGTTAGACTCACTTCAGCTTCCAGTACAGATAGTTGTTGGGATCCCCCTGTCACTCCGGAGATACAGGTGAGTTCTGTCCCTTGGTAGCCTGATGGCATTATGGTACATTGTGCGCCAGTGTCCACTAAAGCTTTGTATTCTTGTGGTTCTGATGTTCCAGGCCATCGGATCCACACAGTCCAATAAATCCGGTTATCCCTCTCCTCTACCTGGCCAGAGGCAGGGCCCCTCTAGTCCTGGCTGGAGCGTCTGCCACTTAATTCTTGCAAATGAGAGGTAGAGGTCTCTTCATCAGGGTCAAGAATAACATCAGCTCTTCTACTGCCTCTGGGGTACTGCCCCATGGAAACTGGAGCAGCATTTCTCTTAGGAACCCCTCTTCTTGCTGCTGTATTTCCTTTCAGTTCACGTACCCGAGCAGCTAGGGTTGAAGTAGGTACACCATCCCATTTCCTCATATCTTCCCCATGGTCACGCAGAAAAAACCACAAGGTGCCACGTGGTGTACGTCTTGGGTACTCTCTCTCTTGAGTGCGCGAATGCTGATTCTTAGTGGCTGAAGTATCACTCTGTCCAAATGAGGGGGAATATACTCGTTCCACTCGTTCCACGAGCTTGTCAAGTCCTTTAGACAGTTTCTCCACAGCTGAGACACTGGACTGTAGCGGAGCAGAGAGATTGTCTTCATATTTTTGAAGCTGGCAGGACATATCATACAATGTTGGTCCCATCCCCTCATCCCAGTTAATTGATGCCAGGGTACTGGCATGTGCTGATGGTGCACTCCGCACAAATCTACGCCACATGGATGTTGTGCACTGGACTTCATCGGGGTCTTGAGGTGTCTGGGCATTGTCCAAATCACTATAAATCATCTCCCGCACAGCTAATTCCCGCAGATGCTGGAGACCTTTATCTATAGTGGTCCACTTGCCGATTTGATATACAATATCTTCCTTATGGGGATATCTTTCTCTCACAGCCGCCAGGAGTCGTCTCCAGAGGCTGAGGGCCTGTGCTCCTCTCCCGATTACTTTGTCGATTACCCTTTCTCTAGAGAGGGATCCCAGCTGCTTGGCTTCATTGCCTTCTAATTGTAGGCTATTGGCCCCAGCATCCCAGCATCGAAGCAGCCAAGTGAGGATGTGTTCACCTGGGCGTCGACCATAATCCTTTCGTATTTCTCGCATCTCACTCAGGGATAAGGATCGAGTGATTTCTGATTCCTTTATGATTTCTGTCTCGTCTTCCTGCTGTTTTTGTGATGGCCCTGCTTTAGAGGTGCCTGCCATTTCCCCTTCTTCCTCCTCCTTAGGAGAGCCTTCTTCCCTTACTAAACGAGCTGACCTCCGTTTCCATTTTTTTGACTTGACTATGGGAGCGACTGATACCATAGTTGGTTGGTCTTTTGGGTCAGCCACATCGTGTGTTACTTGGTCATCATTTTCAGAGACTTCCTCCCTCTCTTCAAGTTGCTGGATGATGTTAAACAGTGTTTGATAGGAATAAGCCAGGACCCAGCACAATGCTGCAAGCTGTCGTTCTCCGGCATTATCAGGGTCAGGACATACAACTCTCAAACATTCTACTAATTTTTTAGGATTTAGCACTTGCTCAGGGGTGAAGTTCAAAACTATTGGAGGAGACACTCGTGACAGGTATCTGCTAACATCATCCCACACACCTAGCCACTCACCACAAGACTGTTTCGGGACAGATTCCCAAGTAAGTTTTCTAAACAATCGACTAATCTTAGAGAGAAAATGAAACTGGTTGTTCAGAATTAGAAATAGCAATACATGGGTTACAGATGGATCTTCAAAATACTCCCAAACGGTTGTAATTAGCCCACTGTGAAAGGAGGGAAAGGTACCATTCTTAATATTATTAATAAACTGGTGTCCAGATGAGAAAAGGAAGGCAGTGTAGTTCTGAATATTCTCTGAAAGATAGTTTCCATGGGACCCAAATGATAACAGTGCAGAGCCTGAATTCCAGATTAAAACCAAGGTCAGTGCTTGGCAGCACAGCGAATTAAAAAGAGTGAACACAGATTGTAGCACTTTGTCGGATCGGATATATAGGAGAAAGGAGAATATGACACGGATTGCATGACATAGGAACAAAGCTATTATTATTAACAGGGCAATGTACATGGTTACTAGCAAGCAAGCGTGTTAGTTATATGCGTTTAATCAATTCTATTGTTATCTCAACCCTTCGTGCCCCACGTTGGGCGCCAAAAAGGACTGTGGTGGTTTTACCGTACTGGGCAGCTAAACCCCACAACCGCTCTCTCACTCCCCCTCCTTTAGATGAGGAGGGGGAGAAGTAAAGCAAAGAACAACTCACGGGTTGAGATAAGGATAATTTAATTAAAGGGAAATAATTATAATAATTAAATAAAGACTACCATGAACTAACAATTTAACTAAGGGGAAAATAAAAAGGGAAAGGGGAAAGGGAGGGGAAAAAATAAAATAAAAAGAAGGGAGGAAAACAAACAAACAAAATAAATGAAGGCTATATGGAAGTGCAGAGGAAAGAAATTACTCTCTACTTCCCACAAATGAGTGATGATTGACCACGTCCTTGAAGCAAGGCCTCAACGCACGCAGCCGGTGTTCGAGAGGAGGACCGACGTCTTCCAAACGAGAGCCCACCCCTCCTCTCTTCTTCCTGTTTTCCCCTTTTATTGCTGAGTGTGACATCACATGGTATGGAATATCCCTTTGATTGGTTTAGGCCAGCTGCCCTAGTGATGTTTCTCTCCTCACCTTTTGCCCACCCCCTAGGAGGGTTAGAGAAAGGCCTAATACTGTGCCACTGCTGCTCAGCAGCAGACACAACACTGGTGTGATAACACTGCTGTTCCAGCTACAAGTACAGCGTACGGCACTGTATGGGCTGCTGCTGGGAAAGTTAACATTCCAGCCAGACCCAATACAACCTCCACCCCTTATTCCATAACATTTGTGTCACACTCAGATCCCCATACTTTAGCATACAAGCATCCTCATCATTATTCCTTGTCCTTTAACAGGACAAGGATTTAATAGGACAAGATTAATAGGCAGGTGTATCTTCTCATTCCATAGGTCTTTCTTGGAAAACGTTCATAAGAACTGTTGATGATTAGGTCTTCATCTGCCAAAGTGGCCACTCAAGGCAGGTGGAGTTGGATGTCTGGACGCGAGCACCAGCTTAGCTCAAGTTCTTGTTGCACTGCCCGGCTCCTTGCAACGTTGACCTGTCGTTGATCCTACAGCATCTTCCTACAACATATAACTTAGATTACAGATTAGTTTTCTCTCAGTGTCAAATCTCCTTGAGGCACACACTTGATATCCCCATTCCTTTGCATGACCCACCAGGTATACCCTGGTCCTTGGGCGAAGACAATCCCACGAGTGGGTTTGCCTTTTCCCGAGGCAGGAGCAACCCACACTGCCTTCCCCATCCACCTTCCTACATGCACTACGGGAACTTTAGCTCCTTTCACAGTGTGTAGGGGTTTTGTTTCGGCAGGACCAGCACGGCTGTTAGACCCCCTATTGTTAACTAGCCAAGTGGCTTCTGGTAGATTTGTGTCCCATTGTTTCCATGTCCCAGCACCTAATGCTCGTAACATAGTCTTTAACAGTCCATTGTACCTCTCAACCTTCCCAGAGGCTTGTGGGTGATAAGGGATGTGGTATACCCACTCAATACCATGCCTCTTTGCCCAGGAGGTAACAAGATTGTTTCGGAAATGAGTCCCATTGTCAGACTCAATTCTCTCTGGTGTACCATGACGCCACAATACTTGTCTTTCCAGGCCCAAGATAGTATTTCGGGCCGTGGCATGGTTTACAGGGTATGTTTCCAACCACCCAGTAGTTGCTTCTACCATGGTGAGTATGTACCGTTTGCCTTGGCGGGTTTTTGGAAGTGGTCCAATATAGTCAATTTGCCAGGCCTCACCATATTGAAACCCTAGCCATCTCCCCCTGTTCCAGGGAGATTTTACCTTCATGGCTTTCTTGATTGCAGCACAGGTCTCACACTCATGGGTAACCTGTGTGATGGCTTCAATGGTCAAGTCCACCCCTCGATCACGAGCCCATCTGTAAGTGGCATCCCTCCCCAGATGTCCTGATGTTTCATGGGCCCATCGAGCTACAAACAGCTCACCCTTACGTTCCCAATCTAGGTCCACCTGAGCCACTTCAATTTTCGAAGCTCGATCCACTTCTTCGTTGTTCCGATGTTCTACAGTAGCGCGACTCTTGGGCATGTGGGCATCTACATGACGTACTTTAACATCCAGGTTTCCTACCCGGGCAGCAATATCTTGCCACAGGGTAGCAGCCCAGATAGGTTTACCTCTGCGCTGCCAGTTGCTCTCTTTCCATTGCTGCAGCCACCCCCACAGAGCATTTGCCACCATCCATGAGTCAGTATAAAGATACAATACTGGCCAATTTTCTCTTTCGGCGATATCTAGGGCTAATTGTATGGCTTTTACTTCTGCATACTGACTCGACTCACCTTCCCCTTCCATGGCCTCCGCAACTCGTCGTATGGGATTCCACACAGCAGCTTTCCATTTCCGATGACTCCCTATCACACGGCAGGATCCGTCAGTAAACAACGCATACTGCTTTCTGTCCTCTGGCAACTCATTGTATGGTGGTGCCTCTTCAGCACGGGTTACCTCTTCTGTTGGTACTCCGAAATCTCTACCTTCCGGCCAGTCCATAATCTCTTCCAGGATTCCTGGGCGATTGGGTTTTCCCATTCGAGCCCGCTGTGTAATTAGTGCTATCCACTTACTCCATGTAGCATCAGTTGCATGGTGTGTAGTGGGAATTTTCTCTTTGAACATCCAATGTAACACAGGTAACCGTGGTGCCAAGAGGAGCTGTGCCTCTGTACCCACAACTTCTGAAGCAGCTCGAACACCCTCATATGCTGTGAGTATTTCTTTTTCAGTTGGGGTGTAATTGGCTTCCGATCCTCGATAGCCCCGACTCCAGAAGCCCAGAGGTCGGCCTCGAGTTTCTTCTGGGGTTTTCTGCCAAAGGCTCCAGGTGAGGCCGTGCTCCCCAGCTGCAGTGTACAGTATATTTTGCACAGCTGGTCCAGTACGGACAGGCCCAAGGGCTACTGCACGAGCTATTTCTTGTTTGATTTGTTCAAATGCCTGTTGTTGCTCAGGGCCCCACTCGAAATAGTTTCTCTTTCGAGTCACTCGATATAGAGGATTCACAAGCTGACTATAGCCTGGCACATGCATTCTCCAGAATCCCACGAGGCCTAGGAAAGCTTGCGTTTCTTTTTTGCTAGTTGGCGGAGACATTGCTGTTATTTTATTGATCACATCCATTGGAATATGGCGACGTCCATCCTGCCATTTTACCCCCAAGAACTGGATTTCCTGTGCAGGCCCCTTGACCTTGCTCTGTTTAATGGCAAAACCAGCTTTCAGGAGAATTTGGATTATTTTCTTCCCTTTCTCGAAAACTTCTTCTGCTGTGTTGCCCCACACGAGGATGTCGTCAATGTACTGAAGGTGCTCAGGGGCTCCCCCTTGCTCCAGTGCAGACTGGATCAGTCCATGGCAAATGGTAGGGCTGTGTTTCCACCCCTGGGGCAGCCGATTCCAGGTGTATTGGATGCCCCTCCAAGTGAAAGCAAACTGCGGCCTGCATGCTGCTGCCAAAGGGATGGAGAAAAATGCATTAGCAATATCAATTGTGGCATACCACTTGGCTGCCTTTGACTCTAGTTCGTACTGAAGTTCTAGCATGTCCGGCACCGCAGCACTCAGTGGTGGCGTGACTTCATTCAGGCCGCGGTAGTCCACTGTTAGCCTCCACTCGCCATTAGACTTTCGTACTGGCCATATAGGACTATTAAAGGGTGAGCGAGTCTTGCTGATTACTCCCTGACTCTCCAGTTGGTGAATCAACTCATGGATGGGAATCAGGGAGTCTCGGTTGGTGCGATATTGCCGTCGGTGCACCGTTGTAGTAGCAATTGGTACCTGTTGTTCTTCAACCTTCAGCAATCCTACAACAGAAGGGTCTTCTGAAAGGCCAGGCAAGGTAGACAGCTGCCTAATCTTTTCTGTACTCAAAGCAGCTATGCCAAAAGCCCACCGGTATCCTTTTGGATCCTTGAAGTACCCTCTCTTGAGATAGTCTATGCCAAGGATACATGGAGCCTCTGGGCCAGTCACAATGGGATGCTTTTGCCACTCATTCCCAGTTAGACTCACTTCAGCTTCCAGTACAGATAGTTGTTGGGATCCCCCTGTCACTCCGGAGATACAGGTGAGTTCTGTCCCTTGGTAGCCTGATGGCATTATGGTACATTGTGCGCCAGTGTCCACTAAAGCTTTGTATTCTTGTGGTTCTGATGTTCCAGGCCATCGGATCCACACAGTCCAATAAATCCGGTTATCCCTCTCCTCTACCTGGCCAGAGGCAGGGCCCCTCTAGTCCTGGCTGGAGCGTCTGCCACTTAATTCTTGCAAATGAGAGGTAGAGGTCTCTTCATCAGGGTCAAGAATAACATCAGCTCTTCTACTGCCTCTGGGGTACTGCCCCATGGAAACTGGAGCAGCATTTCTCTTAGGAACCCCTCTTCTTGCTGCTGTATTTCCTTTCAGTTCACGTACCCGAGCAGCTAGGGTTGAAGTAGGTACACCATCCCATTTCCTCATATCTTCCCCATGGTCACGCAGAAAAAACCACAAGGTGCCACGTGGTGTACGTCTTGGGTACTCTCTCTCTTGAGTGCGCGAATGCTGATTCTTAGTGGCTGAAGTATCACTCTGTCCAAATGAGGGGGAATATACTCGTTCCACTCGTTCCACGAGCTTGTCAAGTCCTTTAGACAGTTTCTCCACAGCTGAGACACTGGACTGTAGCGGAGCAGAGAGATTGTCTTCATATTTTTGAAGCTGGCAGGACATATCATACAATGTTGGTCCCATCCCCTCATCCCAGTTAATTGATGCCAGGGTACTGGCATGTGCTGATGGTGCACTCCGCACAAATCTACGCCACATGGATGTTGTGCACTGGACTTCATCGGGGTCTTGAGGTGTCTGGGCATTGTCCAAATCACTATAAATCATCTCCCGCACAGCTAATTCCCGCAGATGCTGGAGACCTTTATCTATAGTGGTCCACTTGCCGATTTGATATACAATATCTTCCTTATGGGGATATCTTTCTCTCACAGCCGCCAGGAGTCGTCTCCAGAGGCTGAGGGCCTGTGCTCCTCTCCCGATTACTTTGTCGATTACCCTTTCTCTAGAGAGGGATCCCAGCTGCTTGGCTTCATTGCCTTCTAATTGTAGGCTATTGGCCCCAGCATCCCAGCATCGAAGCAGCCAAGTGAGGATGTGTTCACCTGGGCGTCGACCATAATCCTTTCGTATTTCTCGCATCTCACTCAGGGATAAGGATCGAGTGATTTCTGATTCCTTTATGATTTCTGTCTCGTCTTCCTGCTGTTTTTGTGATGGCCCTGCTTTAGAGGTGCCTGCCATTTCCCCTTCTTCCTCCTCCTTAGGAGAGCCTTCTTCCCTTACTAAACGAGCTGACCTCCGTTTCCATTTTTTTGACTTGACTATGGGAGCGACTGATACCATAGTTGGTTGGTCTTTTGGGTCAGCCACATCGTGTGTTACTTGGTCATCATTTTCAGAGACTTCCTCCCTCTCTTCAAGTTGCTGGATGATGTTAAACAGTGTTTGATAGGAATAAGCCAGGACCCAGCACAATGCTGCAAGCTGTCGTTCTCCGGCATTATCAGGGTCAGGACATACAACTCTCAAACATTCTACTAATTTTTTAGGATTTAGCACTTGCTCAGGGGTGAAGTTCAAAACTATTGGAGGAGACACTCGTGACAGGTATCTGCTAACATCATCCCACACACCTAGCCACTCACCACAAGACTGTTTCGGGACAGATTCCCAAGTAAGTTTTCTAAACAATCGACTAATCTTAGAGAGAAAATGAAACTGGTTGTTCAGAATTAGAAATAGCAATACATGGGTTACAGATGGATCTTCAAAATACTCCCAAACGGTTGTAATTAGCCCACTGTGAAAGGAGGGAAAGGTACCATTCTTAATATTATTAATAAACTGGTGTCCAGATGAGAAAAGGAAGGCAGTGTAGTTCTGAATATTCTCTGAAAGATAGTTTCCATGGGACCCAAATGATAACAGTGCAGAGCCTGAATTCCAGATTAAAACCAAGGTCAGTGCTTGGCAGCACAGCGAATTAAAAAGAGTGAACACAGATTGTAGCACTTTGTCGGATCGGATATATAGGAGAAAGGAGAATATGACACGGATTGCATGACATAGGAACAAAGCTATTATTATTAACAGGGCAATGTACATGGTTACTAGCAAGCAAGCGTGTTAGTTATATGCGTTTAATCAATTCTATTGTTATCTCAACCCTTCGTGCCCCACGTTGGGCGCCAAAAAGGACTGTGGTGGTTTTACCGTACTGGGCAGCTAAACCCCACAACCGCTCTCTCACTCCCCCTCCTTTAGATGAGGAGGGGGAGAAGTAAAGCAAAGAACAACTCACGGGTTGAGATAAGGATAATTTAATTAAAGGGAAATAATTATAATAATTAAATAAAGACTACCATGAACTAACAATTTAACTAAGGGGAAAATAAAAAGGGAAAGGGGAAAGGGAGGGGAAAAAATAAAATAAAAAGAAGGGAGGAAAACAAACAAACAAAATAAATGAAGGCTATATGGAAGTGCAGAGGAAAGAAATTACTCTCTACTTCCCACAAATGAGTGATGATTGACCACGTCCTTGAAGCAAGGCCTCAACGCACGCAGCCGGTGTTCGAGAGGAGGACCGACGTCTTCCAAACGAGAGCCCACCCCTCCTCTCTTCTTCCTGTTTTCCCCTTTTATTGCTGAGTGTGACATCACATGGTATGGAATATCCCTTTGATTGGTTTAGGCCAGCTGCCCTAGTGATGTTTCTCTCCTCACCTTTTGCCCACCCCCTAGGAGGGTTAGAGAAAGGCCTAATACTGTGCCACTGCTGCTCAGCAGCAGACACAACACTGGTGTGATAACACTGCTGTTCCAGCTACAAGTACAGCGTACGGCACTGTATGGGCTGCTGCTGGGAAAGTTAACATTCCAGCCAGACCCAATACAAGAGGTCATGCCTCAAACCGGGGTCAGCATAGGATCCACCGGAAACAGTTGTGATAACGAGGTGTCGGATTCCGTACTTGATGTTTTAGGGGCCCCAGACTGCGCTGACAAAGCCTGCGTCGCTGCCATGACAACCTGGCGGTCGGCCTTCAGACCGTTTAGGGCATCAATCACCAAACGCCAGGTTTTACATAAATCCGTATCAAACTTCCCCTTCTTGGTAGATGTCTGCCATAAATGGTCTCCTATGAGTTGCCACTCCTCCGGGCTAAAATTTTGGGGGGTCTCTTTCAGAAAGCCCTCCTTCTGGGCCCAAGTTACCAATGATTTAACCTTTTTCGTACTGCAAGCCACGCCTCTCATAGTGAGAAAGTTAGAGAGAAGCTTCACGGCCGCCTCCACCTCCATGGTTACGCAATCTCCGCCCCGCTGTTGCTCGGTGACGCCTCTTATCTCCCGTAGCAACTCGACTCCGGACGGCCTGCGTCGCACTGTGATCACGTCAATTTCCCGCGGCCCTCCGCAATTCCACGTCCCGCCGCGACTCCGTTTACCCGCGGCCCTCCGCAATTCCACGTCCCGCCGCAACTCTATTTCCCGCGGCCCTCCGCAATTCCACGTCTCGCCGCAACTCCGTTTCCCGCGGCCCTCCACAATTCCACGTCCCGCCGCAACTCCGTTTCCCGCGGCCCTCCGCAATTCCATGTCTCGCCGCAACTCTATTTCCCGCGGCCCTCCGCAATTCCACGTCTCGCCGCAACTCTATTTCCCGCGGCCCTCCGCAATTCCACGTCCCGCCGCAACTCTATTTCCCGCGGCCCTCCGCAATTCCACGTCTCGCCGCAACTCTATTTCCCGCGGCCCTCCGCAATTCCACGTCTCGCCGCAACTCTATTTCCCGCGGCCCTCCGCAATTCCACGTCCCGCCGCAACTCTATTTCCCGCGGCCCTCCGCAATTCCACGTCCCGCCGCAACTCCGTTTCCCGCGGCCCTCCGCAATTCCACGTCTCGCCGCAACTCTATTTCCCGCGGCCCTCCGCAATTCCACGTCCCGCCGCGACTCCGTTTACCCGCGGCCCTCCGCAATTCCACGTCCCGCCGCAACTCTATTTCCCGCGGCCCTCCGCAATTCCACGTCTCGCCGCAACTCCGTTTCCCGCGGCCCTCCACAATTCCACGTCCCGCCGCAACTCTGTTTCCCGCGGCCCTCCGCAATTCCATGTCTCGCCGCAACTCTATTTCCCGCGGCCCTCCGCAATTCCACGTCTCGCCGCAACTCTATTTCCCGCGGCCCTCCGCAATTCCACGTCCCGCCGCAACTCTATTTCCCGCGGCCCTCCGCAATTCCACGTCTCGCCGCAACTCTATTTCCCGCGGCCCTCCGCAATTCCACGTCTCGCCGCAACTCTATTTCCCGCGGCCCTCCGCAATTCCACGTCCCGCCGCAACTCTATTTCCCGCGGCCCTCCGCAATTCCACGTCCCGCCGCAACTCCGTTTCCCGCGGCCCTCCGCAATTCCACGTCTCGCCGCAACTCTATTTCCCGCGGCCCTCCGCAATTCCACGTCTCGCCGCAACTCTATTTCCCGCGGCCCTCCGCAATTCCACGTCCCGCCGCAACTCTATTTCCCGCGGCCCTCCGCAATTCCACGTCCCGCCGCAACTCCGTTTCCCGCGGCCCTCCGCAATTCCACGTCCCGGCGCGACTCCGTTTACCCGCGGCCCTCCGCAATTCCACGTCCCGCCGCAACTCTATTTCCCGCGGCCCTCCGCAATTCCACGTCTCGCCGCAACTCTATTTCCCGCGGCCCTCCGCAATTCCACGTCCCGCCGCAACTCCGTTTCCCGCGGCCCTCCGCAATTCCACGTCCCGCCGCAACTCTATTTCCCGTGGCCCTCCGCAATTCCACGTCCCGGCGCGACTCCGTTTCCCGCGGCCCTCCGCAATTCCACGTCCCGCCGCAACTCTATTTCCCGCGGCCCTCCGCAATTCCACGTCTCGCCGCAACTCTATTTCCCGCGGCCCTCCGCAATTCCACGTCTCACCGCAACTCTATTTCCCGCGGCCCTCCGCAATTCCACGTCTCGCCGCAACTCTATTTCCCGCGGCCCTCCGCAATTCCACGTCTCGCCGCAACTCTATTTCCCGCGGCCCTCCGCAATTCCACATCCCGCCGCAACTCCGTTTCCCGCGGCCCTCCGCAATTCCACGTCTCGCCGCAACTCTATTTCCCGCGGCCCTCCGCAATTCCACGTCCCGCCGCAACTCCGTTTCCCGCGGCCCTCCGCAATTCCACGTCCCGCCGCAACTCCGTTTCCCGCGGCCCTCCGCAATTCCACGTCCCGCCGCAACTCTATTTCCCGCGGCCCTCCGCAATTCCACGTCCCGCCGCAAAACCCCGTGTCCCACCGTTTACCGCGTCTCTCAGCGGGAGTACCGCGTCTCACCGTGAGGCGTGTGTACCGTGTGTCCGGGCCGGTGTCCGGTCTGCTCAAGCGCCGGTCGGATGGGCGCTCCGAAGTCCCGACGGCGCGGCGAGATCGCAGCGCCGCTGGTCCCGGCGCCGCCGGTCCCGGCGCCGCTGGTCTCCTGGTCTACCTGCGTTCGGATATGCCGGCGCCGCTGGTGTCCCGCTGCGCTGCGACGTTTGCCCCGGCGCCGCTGCGATGTCCGTGCTCGGCTGCGATGTCTGCTCCGGTGCTGCGATGTCCTGCTCCGGTGCGATATCTGTTCAGGTCTCCCGCTGCGATGTCCTGTTCAGGTCCTGTTCAGGTCTCAGCCTGTTCGGGCGCCATATGTTGCAGGAAGCACGGCCGAAAGCACGACAGACACACAGTAGAGTCAGATCATGCTCCATTTTATTGCCCGAATAGCCTAACTTTTATAGAGAACTTAGCAGGTGTGGACAGTGTTTCACACAAGATTATTGGTCAAAAGCACTCAGACAAACAACTGCAAGAAAACAACCCCACCTGCAAGAAAACAGTCCCCTTGTGATTAGCAGTCACGTAGACCTTGTTTTTGGTATCAGCTGCTGGCAGCAATATTTTTCTGCACTCCTCAGTTGTGCGATGTGGGAACACTGTCATAGGAGCTTCTCACCGTTATCCTGGTATCTTGGTTTGCTCAGCTGAAGCAGGCCGTGGGATCTGTGCTGTTTCCAGATTCCCTCAACAAGCGAACCCGTAGGGTCCAGTTGCATGTGGGGCTGCGTAAAGGCTCCCCTGGGGAGTTCTCTTGTACCCAAAGCCTTCATTTGGGGGCATTTTAGGATGGGCGAAAAGGACTCGCAACGCATTTCCTGGGGCCTGATTTTTCAGTCGACTTCCATGCCGGCTAGGGTTATGTTATGGGATCCTCGGAAACAGCGAACCCGGAGGGTCCAGTTGGATGTGGGGCTGCGTAAAGGCTCCCCTGGGGAGTTCTCTTGTACCCAAAGACCTCCTTTGGGGGCATTTTAGGATAGGCGAAAAGGGCTTGGAACGCATTTCCTGGGGCCTGATTTTTCAGTCGTCTTCGATGCCGGCTAGGGCTATGTTTAGGGATGCTCGGAAAGAGCGAACCCGGAGGGTCCATTTGCATGTGGGGCTGCGTAAAGGCTCCCCTGGGGAGTTCTCTTGTACCCAAAGCCTTCCTTTGGTGACACTTTTGGATGGGCGAAAGGGTCTTGCAACGCGTTTTCTGGGGCCCGGTTTTTCAGTCTTCTCCCATGCCGGCTAGGGATATATTAAGGGTTGCTCGGAAAAATCGAACCCGGAGGGTCCAGTTGCATGTGGGGCTGGGTAAAGGCTCCCCTGGGGAGTTCACTTGTACCCAAAGCCTTCCTTTGGGGGCACTTTTGGATGGTCCAAAGGGTCTCGCAACGCATTTCCTGGGGCCTGATTTTTCACACTTCTCCGATGACGGCTAGGGCTACGTTTTGGTTTGCTCAGGAACAGCGAACCCGGAGGGTCCATTTGCATGTGGGGCTCCATAAAGGCTCCCCTGGGGAGTTCACTGGTACCCAAAGCCTTCCATTGGGGGCACTTTTGGATGGTCCAAAGGGGCTCGCAACGCATTTCCTGGGGCCTGATTTTTCAGTCGTCTTCGATTCCGGCTAGGGCTACGTTTAGGGATAATCGGAAAAAGCGAACCTGGAGGGTCCAGTCGCATGTGGGGCTGCGTAAAGGCTCCCCTGGGGAGTTCTCTTGTACCCAAAGCCTTCCTTTGGAGGCTCTTTTGGATGGTCCAAAGGGGCTCGTAACGCATTTCCTGGGGCCTGATTTTTCACTCTTCTCCGATAAAGGCTAGGGCTACCTTAAGGTTTGCTCAGGAACAGCGAACCCGGAGGGTCCAGTTGCATGTGAGGCTGCGTAAAGGCTCCCCTGGGGAGTTCTCTTGTACCCAAAGCCTTCCTTTGGGGGCACTTTTGGATGGGCGAAAAGGCCTTGGAACGCATTTCCTGGGGCCTGATTTTTCAGTTGTCTTCGATGCCGGCTAGGGATATGTTTAGGGATGCTAGGAAACAGCGAACCCGGAGGGTCCAGTTGCATGTGGGGCTGCGTAAAGGCTCCCCTGGGGAGTTCACTTGTACCCAAAGCCTTCCTTTGGAGGCACTTTTGGATGGGCGAAAGGGGCACGCAACGCATTTCCTGGGGCCTGATTTTTCACTCGTCTCCGATGACGGCTAAGGCTACGTCTAGGTTTGCTCAGGAACAGCGAACCCGGAGGGTCCAGTCGCATGTGGGGCTGCATAAAGGCTTCCCTGGGGAGTTCTCTTGTACCCAAAGCATTCCTTTGGAGGCACTTTTGGATGGGCGAAAAGGGCTTGCAACGCATTTCCTGGGGCCTGATTTTTCACTCGTTTCCGATGCCGGCTATGGCTATGTATAAGGATGCTCGGAAAAATCGAACCCGGAGGGTCCAGTTGCATGTGGGGCTTTATAAAGGCTTCTCTGGGGGGTTCTCCTGTACCCAAAGCCTTCCTTTGGGGGCACTTTTGGATGGGCAAAAAGGGCTTGGAACGCAATTCCTGGGGCCTGATTTTTCAGTCGTCTTCGATGCCTGCTAGGGTTTGTTTAGGGATGTTCGTAAACAGCGAACCTGGAGGGTCCAGTAGCATGTTGTGCTGCGTAAAGGCTCCCCTGGGGAGTTCACTTGTACCCAAAGCCTTCCTTTGGGGGCACTTTTGGATGGTCCAAAGGGGCTCGCAACGCATTTCCTGGGGCCTGATTTTTCAGTCGTCTTCGATGCCGGCTAGGGCTACGTTTAGGTTTACTCAGGAACAGCGAACCCGAAGGGTCCAGTTGCATGTGGGGCTGCGTAAAGGCTCCCCTGGGGAGTTCAATTGTACCCAAAGCCTTCTTCTGGGGGCACTTTTGAATGGGAGAAAGGGGTACGCAACGCATTTCCTGGGGCCTGATTTTTCACTCGTCTCCGATGACGGCTAGGGATACGTTTAGGTTTGCTCAGGAACAGCGAACCCGGAGGGTCCAGTTGCATGTGGGGCTGCATAAAGGCTCCCCTGGGGAGTTCTGTTGTACCCAAAGCCTTCCTTTGGGGGCACTTTTGGATGGGCGAAAAGGGCTCGCAACGCATTTCCTGGGGCCTGATTTTTCACTCGTCTCCGATGAAGGCTAGGGATATGTTTAGGTTTGCTCAGGAACAGCGAACCCGGAGGGTCCAGTCGCATGTGGGGCTGCATAAAGGCTCCCCTGGGGAGTTCTCTTGTACCCAATGCCTTCTTTGGGGGCACTTTTGGATGGTCCAAAGGGGCTTGCAACGCCTTTTCCTGGGCCCGGTTTTTCAGTCTTCTCCCATGCCGGCTAGGTATATATTTAGTGTTGCTCGGAAAAATCGAACCCGGAGGGTCCAGTTGCATGTGGGGCTGCGTAAAGGCTCCCCTGGGGAGTTCACTTGTACCCAAAGCCTTCCTTTGGGGGCACTTTTGGATGGGCAAAAAGGGCTCGCAACGCATTTCCTGGGGCCTGATTTTTCAGTCGTCTTCGATGCCGGCTAGGGCTACGTTTAGGTTTACTCAGGAACAGCGAACCCGAAGGGTCCAGTTGCATGTGGGGCTGCGTAAAGGCTCCCCTGGGGAGTTCAATTGTACCCAAAGCCTTCTTTTGGGGGCACTTTTGAATGGGAGAAAGGGGTACGCAACGCATTTCCTGGGGCCTGATTTTTCACTCGTCTCCGATGACGGCTAGGGATACGTTTAGGTTTGCTCAGGAACAGCGAACCCGGAGGGTCCAGTTGCATGTGGGGCTGCATAAAGGCTCCCCTGGGGAGTTCTGTTGTACCCAAAGCCTTCCTTTGGGGGCACTTTTGGATGGGCGAAAAGGGCTCGCAACGCATTTCCTGGGGCCTGATTTTTCACTCGTCTCCGATGAAGGCTAGGGCTATGTTTAGGTTTGCTCAGGAACAGCGAACCCGGAGGGTCCAGTTGCATGTGGGGCTGCATAAAGGCTCCCCTGGGGAGTACTCTTGTAACCAAAGCCTTCCTTTGGGGGCACTTTTGGGTGGGCGAAAAGGGCTTGGAACACATTTCCTTGGGCCTGATTTTTCACTCGTCTCCAATGACGGCTAGGGCTACGTTTAGTTTTGCTCAGGAACAGCGAACCCGGAGGGTCCAGTTGCATGTGGGGCTGCGTAAAGGCTCCCCTGGGGAGTTCTCTTGTACCCAAAGCCTTCCTTTGGGGGCACTTTTGGATGGGAGAAAGGGGTACACAACGCATTTCCTTGGGCCTGATTTTTCACTCGTCTCCGATGCCGGGTAGGGCCATGTTTAGGGACACTCAGAAACAGCGAACACGGAGGGTCCAGTTACATGTGGGGCTGCGTAAAGGCTCCCCTGGGGAGTGAACTTGTACCCAAAGCCTTCCTTTGGGGGCACTTTTGGATGGTCCAAAGGGACTTGGAACGCATTTCCTGGGGCCTGATTTTTCACTCGTCTCCGATGACGGCTAGGGCTACGTTTAGGTTTGCTCAGGAACAGCGAACCCTGAGGGTCCAGTTGCATGTGGGGCTGCATAAAGGCTTCCCTGGGGAGTTCTCTTGTACCCAAAGCCTTCCTTTGGGGGCACTTTTGGATGGGCAAAAAGGGCTCGCAACGCATTTCCTGGGGCTTGATTTTTCAGTCGTCTTCGATGCCGGCTAGGGCTATGTATAAGGATGCTAGAAAAAAGTGAACCCGGAGGGTCCAGTTGCATGTGGGGCTGTATAAAGTCTTCCTTGGGGGGTTCTCTTGTACCCAAAGCCTTCCTTTGGGGGCACTTTTGGATGGGCGAAAAGGGCTCGCAACGCATTTCCTGGGGCCTGATTTTTCACTCGTCTCCGATTACGGCTAGGGCTACTTTTAGGTTTGCTCATGAACAGCGAACCCGGAGCATCCAGTTGCATGTGGGGCTGCGTAAAGGCTCCCCTGCGGAGTTCACTTGTACCCAAAGCCTTCCTTTGGGGGCACTTTTGCATGGTCCAAAGGGGCTTGCAACGCATTTCCTTGAGCCTGATTTTTCACTCGTCTCCGATGATGGCTAGGGCTATGTTTAGGTTTGCTCAGGAACAGCGAACCCGGAGGGTCCAGTCGCATGTGGGGCTGCATAAAGGCTCCCCTGGGGAGTTCTCTTGTACCCAAAGCCTTCCTTTGGGGGCACTTTTGGATGGGCAAAAAGGCCTTGGAACGCAATTCCTGGGGCCTGATTTTTCAGTCGTCTTCGATGCCTGCTAGGGCTTTGTTTAGGGATGTTCGTAAACAGCGAAACTGGAGGGTCCAGTAGCATGTGGGGCTGCGTAAAGGCTCCCCTGGGGGTTCACTTGTACCCAAAGCCTTCTTTTGGGGGCACTTTTGGATGGTCCAAAGGGGCTCGCAATGCATTTCCTGGGGCCTGATTTTTCAGTCGTCTTCGATGCCGGCTAGGGCTACGTTTAGGTTTGCTCAGGAACAGCGAACCCGGAGCGTCCAGTTGCATGTGGGGCTGCGTAAAGGCTCCCCTGGGGAGTTCTCTTGTACCCACAGCCTTCCTTTCGGGGCACTTTTGGGTGGGCGAAAAGGGCTTGGAACGCATTTCCTGGGGCCTGATTTTTCAGTCGTCTTCGATGCCGGCTAGGGATATGTATAAGGATGCTCGGAAAAAGCGAACCCGGAGGGTCCAGTTGCATGTGGGGCTGTATAAAGGCTTCCCTGGGGGGTTCTCTTGTACCCAAAGCCTTCCTTTGGGGGCACTTTTGGATGGGCAAAAAGGCCTTGGAACGCAATTCCTGGGGCCTGATTTTTCAGTCGTCTTCGATGCCTGCTAGGGTTTGTTTAGGGATGTTCGTAAACAGCGAACCTGGAGGGTCCAGTAGCATGTTGTGCTGCGTAAAGGCTCCCCTGGGGAGTTCACTTGTACCCAAAGCCTTCCTTTGGGGGCACTTTTGGATGGTCCAAAGGGGCTCGCAACGCATTTCCTGGGGCCTGATTTTTCAGTCGTCTTCGATGCCGGCTAGGGCTACGTTTAGGTTTACTCAGGAACAGCGAACCCGAAGGGTCCAGTTGCATGTGGGGCTGCGTAAAGGCTCCCCTGGGGAGTTCTCTTGTACCCAAAGCCTTCTTTTGGGGGCACTTTTGAATGGGAGAAAGGGGTACGCAACGCATTTCCTGGGGCCTGATTTTTCACTCGTCTCCGATGACGGCTAGGGATACGTTTAGGTTTGCTCAGGAACAGCGAACCCGGAGGGTCCAGTTGCATGTGGGGCTGCATAAAGGCTCCCCTGGGGAGTTCTGTTGTACCCAAAGCCTTCCTTTGGGGGCACTTTTGGATGGGCGAAAAGGGCTCGCAACGCATTTCCTGGGGCCTGATTTTTCACTCGTCTCCGATGACGGCTAGGGCTAAGTTTAGGTTTGCTCAGGAACAGCGAACCCGGAGGGTCCAGTCGCATGTGGGGCTGCATAAAGGCTCCCCTGGGGAGTTCTCTTGTACCCAAAGCCTTCCTTTGGGGACACTTTTGGGTGGGCGAAAAGGGCTTGGAACGCATTTCCTTGGGCCTGATTTTTCACTCGTCTCCAATGACGGCTAGGGCTACGTTTAGGTTTGCTCAGGAACAGCGAACCCGGAGGGTCCAGTTGCATGTGGGGCTGCGTAAAGGCTCCCCTGGGGAGTTCTCTTGTACCCAAAGCCTTCCTTTGGGGGCACTTTTGGATGGGAGAAAGGGGTACGCAACGCATTTCCTTGGGCCTGATTTTTCACTCGTCTCCGATGCCGGGTAGGGCTATGTTTAGGGACACTCAGAAACAGCGAACACGGAGGGTCCAGTTACATGTGGGGCTGCGTAAAGGCTCCCCTGGGGAGTTAACTTGTACCCAAAGCCTTCCTTTGGGGGCACTTTTGGATGGTCCAAAGGGACTTGGAACGCATTTCCTGGGGCCTGATTTTTCACTCGTCTCCGATGACGGCTAGGGCTACGTTTAGGTTTGTTCAGGAACAGCGAACCCTGAGGGTCCAGTTGCATGTGGGGCTGCATAAAGGCTTCCCTGGGGAGTTCTCTTGTACCCAAAGCCTTCCTTTGGGGGCACTTTTGGATGGGCAAAAAGGGCTCGCAACGCATTTCCTGGGGCTTGATTTTTAAGTCGTCTTCGATGCCGGCTAGGGCTATGTATAAGGATGCTAGAAAAAAGTGAACCCGGAGGGTCCAGTTGCATGTGGGGCTGTATAAAGTCTTCCTTGGGGGGTTCTCTTGTACCCAAAGCCTTCCTTTGGGGGCACTTTTGGATGGGCGAAAAGGGCTCGCAACGCATTTCCTGGGGCCTGATTTTTCACTCGTCTCCGATTACGGCTAGGGCTACTTTTAGGTTTGCTCAGGAACAGCGAACACGGAGCATCCAGTTGCATGTGGGGCTGCGTAAAGGCTCCCCTGCGGAGTTCACTTGTACCCAAAGCCTTCCTTTGGGGGCACTTTTGCATGGTCCAAAGGGGCTTGCAACGCATTTCCTTGAGCCTGATTTTTCACTAGTCTCCGATGATGGCTAGGGCTATGTTTAGGTTTGCTCAGGAACAGCGAACCCGGAGGGTCCAGTCGCATGTGGGGCTGCATAAAGGCTCCCCTGGGGAGTTCTCTTGTACCCAAAGCCTTCCTTTGGGGGCACTTTTGGATGGGCAAAAAGGCCTTGGAACACAATTCCTGGGGCCTGATTTTTCAGTCGTCTTCGATGCCTGCTAGGGCTTTGTTTAGGGATGTTCGTAAACAGCGAAACTGGAGGGTCCAGTAGCATGTGGGGCTGCGTAAAGGCTCCCCTGGGGGTTCACTTGTACCCAAAGCCTTCTTTTGGGGGCACTTTTGGATGGTCCAAAGGGGCTCGCAACGCATTTCCTGGGGCCTGATTTTTCACTCGTCTCCGATGACGGCTAGGGCTACGTTTAGGGATACTCGGAAACAGCGAACCCGGAGGGTCCAGTTGCATGTGGGGCTGCGTAAAGGCTCCCCTGGGGAGTTCTGTTGTACCCAAAGCCTTCTTTTGGGGGCACTTTTGGATGGTCCAAAGGGGCTCGCAATGCATTTCGTGGGGCCTGATTTTTCAGTCGTCTTCGATGCCGGCTAGGGCTACGTTTAGGTTTACTCAGGAACACCGAACCCGAAGGGTCCAGTTGCATGTGGGGCTGCGTAAAGGCTCCCCTGGGGAGTTCAATTGTACCCAAAGCCTTCTTTTGGGGGCACTTTTGGATGGGCGAAAAGGGCTTGCAACGCATTTCCTGGGGCCTGATTTTTCACTCGTCTCCGATGACGGCTAGGGATACGTTTAGGTTTGCTCAGGAACAGCGAACCCGGAGGTTCCAGTCGCATGTGGGGCTGCATAAAGTCTCCCCTGGGGAGTTCTCTTGTACCCAAAGCCTTCCTTTGGGGGCACTTTTGGATGGGCGAAAAGGTCTCGCAACGCATTTCCTGGGGCCTGATTTTTCACTCGTCTCCGATGATGGCTAGGGCTATGTTAAGGTTTGCTCAGGAACAGCGAACCCGGAGGGTCCAGTCGCATGTGGGGCTGCATAAAGGCTCCCCTGGGGAGTTCTCTTGTACCCAAAGCCTTCCTTTGGGGGCACTTTTGGGTGGGCGAAAAGGGCTTGGAACGCATTTCCTGGGGCCTGATTTTTCACTCGTCTCCTATGACGGCTAGGGCTACGTTTAGGTTTGCTCAGGAACAGCGAACCCGGAGGGTCCAGTTGCATGTGGGGCTGCGTAAAGGCTCCCCTGGGGAGTTCACTTGTACCCAAAGCCTTCCTTTGGGGGCTCTTTTGGATGGGCGAAAAGGGCTCGCAACGCATTTCCTGGGGCCTGATTTTTCACTCGTCTCCGATGACGGCTAGGGCTACGTTTAGGTTTGCTCAGGAACAGTGAACCCGGAGGGTCCAGTTGCATGTGGGGCTGCATAAAGGCTTCCCTGGGGAGTTCTCTTGTACCCAAAGCCTTCCTTTGGGGGCACTTTTGGATGGGCGAAAAGGGCTCGCAACGCATTTCCTGGGGCTTGATTTTTCAGTCGTCTTCGATGCCGGCTAGGGCTATGTATAAGGATGCTAGAAAAAAGTGAACCCGGAGGGTCCAGTTGCATGTGGGGCTGTATAAAGTCTTCCTTGGGGGGTTCTCTTGTACCCAAAGCCTTCCTTTGGGGGCACTTTTGGATGGGCGAAAAGGGCTCGCAACGCATTTCCTGGGGCCTGATTTTTCACTCGTCTCCGATTACGGCTAGGGCTACTTTTAGGTTTGCTCAGGAACAGCGAACCCGGAGCATCCAGTTGCATGTGGGGCTGCATAAAGGCTCCCCTGGGGAGTTCTCTTGTACCCAAAGCCTTCCTTTGGGGGCACTTTTGGATGGGCAAAAAGGGCTTGGAACGCATTTCCTGGGGCCTGATTTTTCAGTCGACTTCGATGCCGGCTAGGGCTATGTATAAGGATGCTCGGAAAAAGCGAACCCGGAGGGTCCAGTCGCATGTGGGGCTGCATAAAGGCTCCCCTGGGGAGTTCTCTTGTACCCAAAGCCTTCCTTTGGGGGCACTTTTGGATGGTCCAAAGGGGCTTGCAACGCGTTTTCCTGGGCCCGGTTTTTCAGTCTTCTCCCATGCCGGCTAGGTATATATTTAGTGTTGCTCGGAAAAATCGAACCCGGAGGGTCCAGTTGCATGTGGGGCTGCGTAAAGGCTTCCCTGGGGAGTTCACTTGTACCCAAAGCCTTCCTTTGGGGGCACTTTTGGATGGGCAAAAAGGCCTTGGAACGCAATTCCTGGGGCCTGATTTTTCAGTCGTCTTCGATGCCTGCTAGGGCTTTGTTTAGGGATGTTCGTAAACAGCGAACCTGGAGGGTCCAGTAGCATGTTGTGCTGCGTAAAGGCTCCCCTGGGGAGTTCACTTGTACCCAAAGCCTTCTTTTGGGGGCACTTTTGGATTGTCCAAAGGGGCTCGCAACGCATTTCCTGGGGCCTGATTTTTCACTCGTCTCCGATGACGGCTAGGGCTACGTTTAGGGATACTCGGAAACAGCGAACCCGGAGGGTCCAGTTGCATGTGGGGCTGTGTAAAGGCTCCCCTGGGGAGTTCTCTTGTACCCAAAGCCTTCCTTTGGGGGCACTTTTGGATGGTCCAAAGGGGCTCGCAACGCATTTCCTGGGGCCTGATTTTTCAGTCGTCTTCAATGCCGGCTAGGGCTACGTTTAGGTTTGCTCAGGAACAGCGAACCCGGAGGGTCCAGTTGCATGTGGGGCTGCATAAAGGCTCCCCTGGGGAGTTCACTTGTACCCAAAGCCTTCCTTTGGGGGCACTTTTGGATGGGCGAAAAGGGCTCGCAACGCATTTCCTGGGGCCTGATTTTTCACTCGTCTCCGATGAAGGCTAGGGCTATGTTTAGGTTTGCTCAGGAACAGCGAACCCGGAGGGTCCAGTCGCATGTGGGGCTGCATAAAGGCTCCCCTGGGGAGTTCTCTTGTACCCAAAGCCTTCCTTTTGGGGCACTTTTGGGTGGGAGAAAGGGGTACGCAACGCATTTCCTTGGGCCTGATTTTTCACTCGTCTCCGATGCCGGGTAGGGCTACGTTTAGGTTTGCTCAGGAACAGCGAACCCGGAGGGTCCAGTTGCATGTGGGGCTGCGTAAAGGCTCCCCTGGGGAGTTCACTTGTACCCAAAGCCTTCCTTTGGGGGCACTTTTGGATGGGAGAAAGGGTACGCAACGCATTTCCTTGGGCCTGATTTTTCACTCGTCTCCGATGACGGCTAGGGCTATGTTTAGGGACACTCAGAAACAGCGAACACGGAGGGTCCAGTTACATGTGGGGCTGCGTAAAGGCTCCCCTGGGGAGTTAACTTGTACCCAAAGCCTTCCTTTGGGGGCACTTTTGGATGGGCAAAAAGGCCTTGGAACGCAATTCCTGGGGCCTGATTTTTCAGTCGTCTTCGATGCCGGCTAGGGCTATGTATAAGGATGCTAGAAAAAAGTGAACCCGGAGGGTCCAGTTGCATGTGGGGCTGTATAAAGTCTTCCATGGGGGGTTCTCTTGAAACCCAAAGCCTTCTTTTGGGGGCACTTTTGGATTGTCCAAAGGGGCTCGCAACGCATTTCCTGGGGCCTGATTTTTCACTCGTCTCCGATGACGGCTAGGGCTACGTTTAGGTTTGCTCAGGAACAGCGAACCCGGAGGGTCCAGTTGCATGTGGGGCTGCGTAAAGGCTCCCCTGGGGAGTTCTGTTGTACCCAAAGCCTTCTTTTGGGGGCACTTTTGGATGGTCCAAAGGGGCTCGCAACGCATTTCGTGGGGCCTGATTTTTCAGTCGTCTTCGATGCCGGCTAGGGCTACGTTTAGGTTTACTCAGGAACAGCGAACCCGAAGGGTCCAGTTGCATGTGGGGCTGCGTAAAGGCTCCCCTGTGGAGTTCAATTGTACCCAAAGCCTTCTTTTGGGGGCACTTTTGGATGGTCCAATGGGGCTCGCAACGCATTTCCTGGGGCCTGATTTTTCACTGGTCTCCGATGACAGCTAGGGCTATGTTTAGGTTTGCTCAGGAACAGCGAACCCGGAGGGTCCAGTCGCATGTGGGGCTGCATAAAGGCTCCCCTGGGGAGTTCTCTTGTACCCAAAGCCTTCTTTTGGGGGCACTTTTGGATGGGCAGAAAGGGCTTGGAACGCATTTCCTGGGGCCTGAGTTTTCAGTCGTCTTCGATGCCGGCTAGGGCTATGTTTAGGGATGCTCGGAAACAGCGAACCCGGAGGGTCCAGTTGCATGTGGGGCTGCGTAAAGGCTCCCCTGGGGAGTTCACTTGTACCCAAAACCTTCCTTTGGTGACACTTTTGGATGGGCGAAAGGGGCTTGCAACTCGTTTTCTGGGGCCCGGTTTTTCAGTCTTCTCCCATGCTGTCTAGGGATATATTTAGGGTTGCTCGGAAAAATCTAACCCGGAGGGTCCAGTTGCGTGTGGGGCTGCGTAAAGGCTCCCCTGGGGAGTTCACTTGTACCCAAAGCCTTCTTTTGGGGGCACTTTTCGATGGTCCAAAGGGGCTCGCAAGGCATTTCCTGGGGCCTGATTTTTCACTCGTCTCCGATGACAGCTAGGGCTACGTTTAAGTTTGCTCAGGAACAGCGAACCCGGAGGGTCCAGATGCATGTGGGGCTGCGTAAAGGCTCCCCTAGGGAGTTCACTTGTACCCAAAGCCTTCCTTTGGGGGCACTTCTGGATGTTATAAAGGGGCTCGCAACGCATTTCCTGGGGCCTCATTTTTCACTCTTCTCCGATGACGGCTAGGGCTACGTTTAGGTTTTCTCAGGAACAGCGAACCCGGAGGGTCCAGTCGCATGTGGGGCTGCATAAAGGCTCCCCTGGGGAGTTCACTTGTACCCAAAGCCTTCCTTTGGGGGCACTTTTCGATGGTCCGAAGGAGCACGCAACGCATTTCCTGGGGCCTGATTTTTCACTCGTCTCCGATGACGGCTAGGGATACGTTTAGTTTTGCTCAGGAACAGCGAACCCGGAGGGTCCAGTTGCATGTGGGGCTGCGTAAAGGCTCCCCTGGGGAGTTCACTTGTACCCAAAGCCTTCCTTTGGGGGCACTTTTGGATGGGCGAAAAGGGCTTGGAACGCATTTCCTGGGGCCTGATTTTTCACTCGTCTCCGATGACGGCTAGGGCTACGTTTAGGTTTGCTCAGGAACAGCGAACCCGGAGGGTCCAGTTGCATGTGGGGCTGCGTAAAGGCTCCCCTGGGGAGTTCTCTTGTACCCAAAGCCTTCCTTTGGGGGCACTTTTGGATGGGCGAAAAGGGCTTGGAACGCATTTCCTGGGGCCTGATTTTTCAGTCGTCTTCGATGCCGGCTAGGGTTATGTTTAGGGATACTCGGAAACAGCGAACCCGGAGGGTCCAGTTGCATGTGGGGCTGCGTAAAGGCTCCCCTGGGGAGTTCTCTTGTACCCAAAGCCTTCCTTTGGGGGCACTTTTGGATGGGCAAGAAGGCCTTGGAACGCATTTCCTGGGGCCTGATTTTTCAGTCGTCTTCGATGCCGGCTAGGGCTATGTTTAGGGATGCTCGGAAAGAGCGAATGTTGCAGGAAGCACGGCCGAAAGCACGACAGACACACAGTAGAGTCAGATCATGCTCCATTTTATTGCCCGAATAGCCTAACTTTTATAGAGAACTTAGCAGGTGTGGACAGTGTTTCACACAAGATTATTGGTCAAAAGCACTCAGACAAACAACTGCAAGAAAACAACCCCACCTGCAAGAAAACAGTCCCCTTGTGATTAGCAGTCACGTAGACCTTGTTTTTGGTATCAGCTGCTGGCAGCAATATTTTTCTGCACTCCTCAGTTGTGCGATGTGGGAACACTGTCATAGGAGCTTCTCACTGTTATCCTGGTATCTTGGTTTGCTCAGCTGCAGCAGGCCGTGGGATCTGTGCTGTTTCCAGATTCCCTCAAGAATTCCCCCTTCTTCTTTTGAGCAAACCAAGTCCGCCACAGTAGTTTTACAGGTAACTCTTTTAGTTATACCTACAACACACCACGATGATTACCACCACCATAAATCAAATCGTTAATCCCCTTGTGATCAAACCCCGCAACCATCCATACTTTATTTTAAACAATTCATCGAACTATTAAGTGAAAGACTGATATCATTTTGAGTCTCTGTGTATATTATTCTTCTGGAGTAGGTGATGCCCGGGACAAACAGGGTGACAGTATACCGTGCTGATCAACTCTGGCACTCATAGGTTTTTGTTTTGCTTGATCTCGGTCGCGAGTGCAAGCATTGCTGACAATATCAGAATCTTCGTCAGTAATTTCCCCATCCGTTGGAACATTCTGGACAGCTTTCACGAACCGGCTTGGTACCCAAACCGGTCCGGCTGTTGTAGAGACACAGAAATATCCCCGGCCAATGAACAGGACAGGGACTGGTCCCTTCCAGACTCCTGTAGCAGGATCTCGGTAACTTACTTTTATTTGCGGCAGCACATTTGGTGCTGCTTTATTCAAGGTTTGAAAATGGATACTTGTAGGAGGATCTTCTCGGTCACCGGTCAAACATAGGTGATTCAAGACAAATAACGCCTTGGATAGTCTTTCATCGACATCCTTGATTTCCTTTAACCTTGCTATCTGTTCCTTTAAGACTTGATGTGATCGTTCGACAATTGCTTGGCCCGTGGGAGAGTATGGGATGCCGGTGATATGCGTTACTCCCCACATCTTCATAAACGTGCTGATCTTTTTGCTGACATATGCTGGGCCGTTGTCCGTCTTGATCTGCTGTGGTACCCCCATGATGGCAAAGCACACTGTCAGATGCCTGCATACATGGAGTGCCTTTTCCCCTCCCTGTGCTGTTGCCCACATGAATCGTGAAAAGGTATCAATACACACATGCACATATCTTTTAGTACCGAATTCTGGCATGTGCGTGACATCCATTTGCCATACCTCGAGTGCCTTAACACCCCGTGGATTAATACCCAAGCCTAATCCCGGCCCATGATGACTGCAGGAGGGGCACGCTCTTACAATTCCTCTAGCTTCTGCCCAAGTAAGTCCAAACATTCTCCGAAGACCTTTTGCATTTTGGTGAAACATTTCATGTGACACACGTGCACGCATAAAGTCACTTTCTGGTCTTGTTGTAATTATACTCACCAGCTTGTCTGCTTGCGTATTACCTTCTGCTAATCCAATTGAGAACTGGTGACTACGTATGTGAATGACACAGTAAGGTGCAGTTCTTCCTTGAATGGCATCTCGCAGTTGCAGAAACAATGACAACAATCGATCCTTCTTAGTTTGCCGTATCAAGGCGTCCTCAATCCGGTTCACTACATTGACAACATACAGAGAATCTGAAACGATATTAATTGGCTCACGCATCCAGCGTTGGCAAGCCCAAACAACTGCGGACAATTCTAGTGTTTGTAACGTATCCCCCGTTGACCCCGTAATTAGGTGATTTTCCCAAGTGCCACTCTCATACCACACACACACAGCCCGCTTACTTACTGCACCGGCATCAGTATAGACTGTGCGCCCCACTACTGGCCGAGGCGACAGTTGTGGTACTGTTCGCCATTTATATGATCTTATAACTTGCCATAGAGGCCCTTTTGGGGCCCGGGAATGCACCAATCCTGGGAATCCTAGCACAGCTTCTTGTAGAGGAGTGGATTGCTGTAAACACCATTCCAAGTGATCCTGAGTTATTGGTAGACTAATATCCCCGGGTTCCTGGCCGCTGATATCAATACTCCGAATGCGACCCTTACGTACTAATTCCGCGATGGCTTCTGTCCGGGTCTGGATACTCATTTTTGGCTGTATCGATAGAAAAATCCATTCCAAAATTCGAAACTGTTGCCCTACCATCCTTCTTTCATAATTGTCTATTTTAGTTATCTCATTTCTACTTTTGGGGTCAGTGGCATCCGACTCACACTGTTCCTGTTTTTGTCGGCCCTTATTTCCCCCCTCTTCCTTTTGCCACTGACCAATCACTGCATATGGGTGAGACACATGATTGACTATTATTACAGAGAGTGGAAGTTTAGCGATGCGCCTGCAAGCCGCGCCATCTGCAACCTTTCGGGATATGCGGGAAAGGGCCTGCCGTTGTTCATTTGTTAGTGTAATGCTCTGTTCTGCCCTCCTACCCCGCAACAAAGGTAACAATAGAGCCAGGTCATCGTTAGTAATTCCTACGATACGCCTGACCCACTGAATATTGCCCAAGAATGTTTGGACGTCTGTTAGATTATGCAAAGTGGTAGATATTTCGACCTTCTGTGGTCGGATGGAAGAGTCTGATATCTTCCATCCCAAGTACAGCCATGGCCGTTTCCGCTGAACCTTTTCTGGAGCTATCTTTAGTCCTTTGTCTTCCAGGGTACGCTGAATAAAGTGTAGATCGGAATCCTGGAAGCAATCCGGCCTGCAAAACAGAATGTCATCCATATAATGGTAAATAATGACATCACACCATGCTGCTCGAATTGGCTCCAAAGCCCAGGCTACATATAGTTGACATAACGTGGGGGAGTTCTTCATACCCTGGGGAAGCACGAGCCATTCGTAGCGTTTTGCCGGGGCTTGCTTGTTAACGGCAGGTACCGTAAAGGCAAATCTCTGGCAGTCCTTGTCCGCTAAGGGAATTGTAAAAAACCAGTCCTTTAAGTCTATGATCAAAAGGGACCAATGCTCAGGCAGCATGGTTGGAGATGGTAAACCAGGTTGCAAGGCTCCCATAGCTTGCATTTGGTCATTTACTCTTCTGAGATCTTGTAGAAGTCGCCACTTTCCTGATTTCTTTTGAATCACAAAAATTGGTGTGTTCCAGGGACTTGTGGACGGGCGTATGTATCCTGCTTGGAGCTGTTCTTGAACTAAAGTCTGTGCTTGCTGCAACCTGTCTGTCGTCAACGGCCACTGCTCCACCCAGATAGGCCGATCGGAGTGCCATGTCAAGGCCAGGGTGGGCGGTTGCGCAGCAGTGGCCACTAGGGAAAATCCTTGCTGTCGGTAGTAATCACCACCCCAAGCTGAGAAAGTATGTCCCTTCCGATTAACATTTGAAGATTTGCGGGCAATGCCATCACGTACAGTCTAGCTGAAATTGTTTTCTCTTGGAATTTCAACGTCACAACCTGTGCGCTGAGATATGTCGCTGAGCTGCCGCCAACCCCCGTAATTCCAGTGGCTGGAGATGTTAGTGGCCAATGTTTTGGCCATATCATGGTGCTGCAGATCGTAACGTCCGCACCAGAATCGATCATACCGGTGACAGTAATTTGGTGTGATCCGATGGATAATGTCACATTCATCATGGGTCGGGAGGCCAGAGATCTGGTGAAACAGATAACATGGTCCGTGGAGCCAAAGCCTCCTGCCCGGTCGACCTGTGCCCCCGCACAGGGTTGATGATTCTGGAGTGCAACAAGTTGGGCTATTTTGGTACCTTTTGGAATAAAGAGGGGTGGGTTGAGCGTGTATGCCATGACTTTAATTTCTCCTACGTGGTCAGCATCGATAACCCCCGGAATGACCATCAATCCTTTAAGGCCTACAGAGGATCTACCTAATAGCAAGCCGCCTAATGGTGTATTTGATAGTGGGCCTTGGATCCCCGTAGGAATGGCCGCTACAGACTTATCGGAAAGCGTAAGGCTTACTGCTGTTGCCAGGTCCACCCCGAGGCTTCCTCTGGTGGCAGGGGCACTGCTGTCAAGAAATCCGCCCCGTCTGACTGTGCTGCGGCTACTGTTGTCGTCGCGCGGCCGATCGCGCTCCTCTTGGAGTTTCCCTGATATCTGCACACCGATGTAGCATGTGTATTAGAACGACATAGGTCGCACCAGGGGGTAGCTGTACACTGTCTTCTGAGATGGCCGAGCCTCCCGCATCGATAACACCGCCACTGCTCTTGGGAGTTGCATCTCGAGGGACTACCATTGGATCGGGACACGATGGCAGCCAAAGGATCACCAAGGGCCGATGCAACAGCTTGAGCCATCACAGCTGCTTGCTTGGACTGATCAACACGCTCTACCCTCTCCAACATCTCTTCAATGGGAGCATTTTTTGGTAGCGTAGCTAGGATGCTTTGGGTTTTTGCGTTCGCGTTGTCAAAGGCAAGCATTTTAAGCACGCTCCGTTTCATGTCTGATGACAGGTCAGGATGATCCATGACTGCTGTCTATAATCGGTCGATGAACTTGGCATAAGATTCACCCTGGGCCTGGTGAACCGAAGCAAATGGAGGAGCTTTCTTTTCCCCAGGGAGGGCAAAAAGAGCTCGTAGGGCAAGCTGTGCAGCTGTCCGATGAACAATCTCTGGGAATTGCAACTGAAGCTGAGGATCAAAGTACGGGCCTGTTCCTGTTAGCATTTCAACTGTGGTGCCATATAGGGGGTCTCCCGTCTGACGCGGACGACTCGCTTCAATTTGTGCCAACTGTAGCCATTCTCTTTCAAAAATTAACAGTTGAGAGGGAGTTAACAACAGGCGTGCTATGTTTTGGCAGTCGAAGGGACACATCAGATCTGCCTGGAAGATCCAATGAATTATCTGTTGTGCTGCTTGAGAATGTAATCCATAATCTGTTACTGTTTTCCTGGCTTGTTGTAGAAGCTTCCAATCATGTGGCATCCATGACCCGGTGCCTTGTCCAGAGTCGACAATAACTGGACATGCCAAGGAGGAGGAGGCGTGCAAATCTCCATCGAGGATGGCATCACGTATGATACCCGACCACCTGGTTGACATCGGTGTTGATGAAGCCGGGGTGACCGATAGCGGGGGAGAGACACCCTGGGTGGATTTATGGTCCCCTGGCGGCGGCGCGGATGCCGGGGGCCTCGCATCGAGCTTTTCCGGCGCAGGAGGTGAAGAGGGCAGGTCAGAGGCCGCATCCGCACCGGGCTCGGACAGTCCCTTAGCAATAGCTGCAGCCAAATCCTTTATTGAAGAGGTGTGGTGGTTTTACCGTACTGGGCAGCTAAACCCCACAACCGCTCTCTCACTCCCCCTCCTTTAGATGAGGAGGGGGAGAAGTAAAGCAAAGAACAACTCACGGGTTGAGATAAGGATAATTTAATTAAAGGGAAATAATTATAATAATTAAATAAAGACTACCATGAACTAACAATTTAACTAAGGGGAAAATAAAAAGGGAAAGGGGAAAGGGAGGGGAAAAAATAAAATAAAAAGAAGGGAGGAAAACAAACAAACAAAATAAATGAAGGCTATATGGAAGTGCAGAGGAAAGAAATTACTCTCTACTTCCCACAAATGAGTGATGATTGACCACGTCCTTGAAGCAAGGCCTCAACGCACGCAGCCGGTGTTCGAGAGGAGGACCGACGTCTTCCAAACGAGAGCCCACCCCTCCTCTCTTCTTCCTGTTTTCCCCTTTTATTGCTGAGTGTGACATCACATGGTATGGAATATCCCTTTGATTGGTTTAGGCCAGCTGCCCTAGTGATGTTTCTCTCCTCACCTTTTGCCCACCCCCTAGGAGGGTTAGAGAAAGGCCTAATACTGTGCCACTGCTGCTCAGCAGCAGACACAACACTGGTGTGATAACACTGCTGTTCCAGCTACAAGTACAGCGTACGGCACTGTATGGGCTGCTGCTGGGAAAGTTAACATTCCAGCCAGACCCAATACAACCTCCACCCCTTATTCCATAACATTTGTGTCACACTCAGATCCCCATACTTTAGCATACAAGCATCCTCATCATTATTCCTTGTCCTTTAACAGGACAAGGATTTAATAGGACAAGATTAATAGGCAGGTGTATCTTCTCATTCCATAGGTCTTTCTTGGAAAACGTTCATAAGAACTGTTGATGATTAGGTCTTCATCTGCCAAAGTGGCCACTCAAGGCAGGTGGAGTTGGATGTCTGGACGCGAGCACCAGCTTAGCTCAAGTTCTTGTTGCACTGCCCGGCTCCTTGCAACGTTGACCTGTCGTTGATCCTACAGCATCTTCCTACAACATATAACTTAGATTACAGATTAGTTTTCTCTCAGTGTCAAATCTCCTTGAGGCACACACTTGATATCCCCATTCCTTTGCATGACCCACCAGGTATACCCTGGTCCTTGGGCGAAGACAATCCCACGAGTGGGTTTGCCTTTTCCCGAGGCAGGAGCAACCCACACTGCCTTCCCCATCCACCTTCCTACATGCACTACGGGAACTTTAGCTCCTTTCACAGTGTGTAGGGGTTTTGTTTCGGCAGGACCAGCACGGCTGTTAGACCCCCTATTGTTAACTAGCCAAGTGGCTTCTGGTAGATTTGTGTCCCATTGTTTCCATGTCCCAGCACCTAATGCTCGTAACATAGTCTTTAACAGTCCATTGTACCTCTCAACCTTCCCAGAGGCTTGTGGGTGATAAGGGATGTGGTATACCCACTCAATACCATGCCTCTTTGCCCAGGAGGTAACAAGATTGTTTCGGAAATGAGTCCCATTGTCAGACTCAATTCTCTCTGGTGTACCATGACGCCACAATACTTGTCTTTCCAGGCCCAAGATAGTATTTCGGGCCGTGGCATGGTTTACAGGGTATGTTTCCAACCACCCAGTAGTTGCTTCTACCATGGTGAGTATGTACCGTTTGCCTTGGCGGGTTTTTGGAAGTGGTCCAATATAGTCAATTTGCCAGGCCTCACCATATTGAAACCCTAGCCATCTCCCCCTGTTCCAGGGAGATTTTACCTTCATGGCTTTCTTGATTGCAGCACAGGTCTCACACTCATGGGTAACCTGTGTGATGGCTTCAATGGTCAAGTCCACCCCTCGATCACGAGCCCATCTGTAAGTGGCATCCCTCCCCAGATGTCCTGATGTTTCATGGGCCCATCGAGCTACAAACAGCTCACCCTTACGTTCCCAATCTAGGTCCACCTGAGCCACTTCAATTTTCGAAGCTCGATCCACTTCTTCGTTGTTCCGATGTTCTACAGTAGCGCGACTCTTGGGCATGTGGGCATCTACATGACGTACTTTAACATCCAGGTTTCCTACCCGGGCAGCAATATCTTGCCACAGGGTAGCAGCCCAGATAGGTTTACCTCTGCGCTGCCAGTTGCTCTCTTTCCATTGCTGCAGCCACCCCCACAGAGCATTTGCCACCATCCATGAGTCAGTATAAAGATACAATACTGGCCAATTTTCTCTTTCGGCGATATCTAGGGCTAATTGTATGGCTTTTACTTCTGCATACTGACTCGACTCACCTTCCCCTTCCATGGCCTCCGCAACTCGTCGTATGGGATTCCACACAGCAGCTTTCCATTTCCGATGACTCCCTATCACACGGCAGGATCCGTCAGTAAACAACGCATACTGCTTTCTGTCCTCTGGCAACTCATTGTATGGTGGTGCCTCTTCAGCACGGGTTACCTCTTCTGTTGGTACTCCGAAATCTCTACCTTCCGGCCAGTCCATAATCTCTTCCAGGATTCCTGGGCGATTGGGTTTTCCCATTCGAGCCCGCTGTGTAATTAGTGCTATCCACTTACTCCATGTAGCATCAGTTGCATGGTGTGTAGTGGGAATTTTCTCTTTGAACATCCAATGTAACACAGGTAACCGTGGTGCCAAGAGGAGCTGTGCCTCTGTACCCACAACTTCTGAAGCAGCTCGAACACCCTCATATGCTGTGAGTATTTCTTTTTCAGTTGGGGTGTAATTGGCTTCCGATCCTCGATAGCCCCGACTCCAGAAGCCCAGAGGTCGGCCTCGAGTTTCTTCTGGGGTTTTCTGCCAAAGGCTCCAGGTGAGGCCGTGCTCCCCAGCTGCAGTGTACAGTATATTTTGCACAGCTGGTCCAGTACGGACAGGCCCAAGGGCTACTGCACGAGCTATTTCTTGTTTGATTTGTTCAAATGCCTGTTGTTGCTCAGGGCCCCACTCGAAATAGTTTCTCTTTCGAGTCACTCGATATAGAGGATTCACAAGCTGACTATAGCCTGGCACATGCATTCTCCAGAATCCCACGAGGCCTAGGAAAGCTTGCGTTTCTTTTTTGCTAGTTGGCGGAGACATTGCTGTTATTTTATTGATCACATCCATTGGAATATGGCGACGTCCATCCTGCCATTTTACCCCCAAGAACTGGATTTCCTGTGCAGGCCCCTTGACCTTGCTCTGTTTAATGGCAAAACCAGCTTTCAGGAGAATTTGGATTATTTTCTTCCCTTTCTCGAAAACTTCTTCTGCTGTGTTGCCCCACACGAGGATGTCGTCAATGTACTGAAGGTGCTCAGGGGCTCCCCCTTGCTCCAGTGCAGACTGGATCAGTCCATGGCAAATGGTAGGGCTGTGTTTCCACCCCTGGGGCAGCCGATTCCAGGTGTATTGGATGCCCCTCCAAGTGAAAGCAAACTGCGGCCTGCATGCTGCTGCCAAAGGGATGGAGAAAAATGCATTAGCAATATCAATTGTGGCATACCACTTGGCTGCCTTTGACTCTAGTTCGTACTGAAGTTCTAGCATGTCCGGCACCGCAGCACTCAGTGGTGGCGTGACTTCATTCAGGCCGCGGTAGTCCACTGTTAGCCTCCACTCGCCATTAGACTTTCGTACTGGCCATATAGGACTATTAAAGGGTGAGCGAGTCTTGCTGATTACTCCCTGACTCTCCAGTTGGTGAATCAACTCATGGATGGGAATCAGGGAGTCTCGGTTGGTGCGATATTGCCGTCGGTGCACCGTTGTAGTAGCAATTGGTACCTGTTGTTCTTCAACCTTCAGCAATCCTACAACAGAAGGGTCTTCTGAAAGGCCAGGCAAGGTAGACAGCTGCCTAATCTTTTCTGTACTCAAAGCAGCTATGCCAAAAGCCCACCGGTATCCTTTTGGATCCTTGAAGTACCCTCTCTTGAGATAGTCTATGCCAAGGATACATGGAGCCTCTGGGCCAGTCACAATGGGATGCTTTTGCCACTCATTCCCAGTTAGACTCACTTCAGCTTCCAGTACAGATAGTTGTTGGGATCCCCCTGTCACTCCGGAGATACAGGTGAGTTCTGTCCCTTGGTAGCCTGATGGCATTATGGTACATTGTGCGCCAGTGTCCACTAAAGCTTTGTATTCTTGTGGTTCTGATGTTCCAGGCCATCGGATCCACACAGTCCAATAAATCCGGTTATCCCTCTCCTCTACCTGGCCAGAGGCAGGGCCCCTCTAGTCCTGGCTGGAGCGTCTGCCACTTAATTCTTGCAAATGAGAGGTAGAGGTCTCTTCATCAGGGTCAAGAATAACATCAGCTCTTCTACTGCCTCTGGGGTACTGCCCCATGGAAACTGGAGCAGCATTTCTCTTAGGAACCCCTCTTCTTGCTGCTGTATTTCCTTTCAGTTCACGTACCCGAGCAGCTAGGGTTGAAGTAGGTACACCATCCCATTTCCTCATATCTTCCCCATGGTCACGCAGAAAAAACCACAAGGTGCCACGTGGTGTACGTCTTGGGTACTCTCTCTCTTGAGTGCGCGAATGCTGATTCTTAGTGGCTGAAGTATCACTCTGTCCAAATGAGGGGGAATATACTCGTTCCACTCGTTCCACGAGCTTGTCAAGTCCTTTAGACAGTTTCTCCACAGCTGAGACACTGGACTGTAGCGGAGCAGAGAGATTGTCTTCATATTTTTGAAGCTGGCAGGACATATCATACAATGTTGGTCCCATCCCCTCATCCCAGTTAATTGATGCCAGGGTACTGGCATGTGCTGATGGTGCACTCCGCACAAATCTACGCCACATGGATGTTGTGCACTGGACTTCATCGGGGTCTTGAGGTGTCTGGGCATTGTCCAAATCACTATAAATCATCTCCCGCACAGCTAATTCCCGCAGATGCTGGAGACCTTTATCTATAGTGGTCCACTTGCCGATTTGATATACAATATCTTCCTTATGGGGATATCTTTCTCTCACAGCCGCCAGGAGTCGTCTCCAGAGGCTGAGGGCCTGTGCTCCTCTCCCGATTACTTTGTCGATTACCCTTTCTCTAGAGAGGGATCCCAGCTGCTTGGCTTCATTGCCTTCTAATTGTAGGCTATTGGCCCCAGCATCCCAGCATCGAAGCAGCCAAGTGAGGATGTGTTCACCTGGGCGTCGACCATAATCCTTTCGTATTTCTCGCATCTCACTCAGGGATAAGGATCGAGTGATTTCTGATTCCTTTATGATTTCTGTCTCGTCTTCCTGCTGTTTTTGTGATGGCCCTGCTTTAGAGGTGCCTGCCATTTCCCCTTCTTCCTCCTCCTTAGGAGAGCCTTCTTCCCTTACTAAACGAGCTGACCTCCGTTTCCATTTTTTTGACTTGACTATGGGAGCGACTGATACCATAGTTGGTTGGTCTTTTGGGTCAGCCACATCGTGTGTTACTTGGTCATCATTTTCAGAGACTTCCTCCCTCTCTTCAAGTTGCTGGATGATGTTAAACAGTGTTTGATAGGAATAAGCCAGGACCCAGCACAATGCTGCAAGCTGTCGTTCTCCGGCATTATCAGGGTCAGGACATACAACTCTCAAACATTCTACTAATTTTTTAGGATTTAGCACTTGCTCAGGGGTGAAGTTCAAAACTATTGGAGGAGACACTCGTGACAGGTATCTGCTAACATCATCCCACACACCTAGCCACTCACCACAAGACTGTTTCGGGACAGATTCCCAAGTAAGTTTTCTAAACAATCGACTAATCTTAGAGAGAAAATGAAACTGGTTGTTCAGAATTAGAAATAGCAATACATGGGTTACAGATGGATCTTCAAAATACTCCCAAACGGTTGTAATTAGCCCACTGTGAAAGGAGGGAAAGGTACCATTCTTAATATTATTAATAAACTGGTGTCCAGATGAGAAAAGGAAGGCAGTGTAGTTCTGAATATTCTCTGAAAGATAGTTTCCATGGGACCCAAATGATAACAGTGCAGAGCCTGAATTCCAGATTAAAACCAAGGTCAGTGCTTGGCAGCACAGCGAATTAAAAAGAGTGAACACAGATTGTAGCACTTTGTCGGATCGGATATATAGGAGAAAGGAGAATATGACACGGATTGCATGACATAGGAACAAAGCTATTATTATTAACAGGGCAATGTACATGGTTACTAGCAAGCAAGCGTGTTAGTTATATGCGTTTAATCAATTCTATTGTTATCTCAACCCTTCGTGCCCCACGTTGGGCGCCAAAAAGGACTGTGGTGGTTTTACCGTACTGGGCAGCTAAACCCCACAACCGCTCTCTCACTCCCCCTCCTTTAGATGAGGAGGGGGAGAAGTAAAGCAAAGAACAACTCACGGGTTGAGATAAGGATAATTTAATTAAAGGGAAATAATTATAATAATTAAATAAAGACTACCATGAACTAACAATTTAACTAAGGGGAAAATAAAAAGGGAAAGGGGAAAGGGAGGGGAAAAAATAAAATAAAAAGAAGGGAGGAAAACAAACAAACAAAATAAATGAAGGCTATATGGAAGTGCAGAGGAAAGAAATTACTCTCTACTTCCCACAAATGAGTGATGATTGACCACGTCCTTGAAGCAAGGCCTCAACGCACGCAGCCGGTGTTCGAGAGGAGGACCGACGTCTTCCAAACGAGAGCCCACCCCTCCTCTCTTCTTCCTGTTTTCCCCTTTTATTGCTGAGTGTGACATCACATGGTATGGAATATCCCTTTGATTGGTTTAGGCCAGCTGCCCTAGTGATGTTTCTCTCCTCACCTTTTGCCCACCCCCTAGGAGGGTTAGAGAAAGGCCTAATACTGTGCCACTGCTGCTCAGCAGCAGACACAACACTGGTGTGATAACACTGCTGTTCCAGCTACAAGTACAGCGTACGGCACTGTATGGGCTGCTGCTGGGAAAGTTAACATTCCAGCCAGACCCAATACAAGAGGTCATGCCTCAAACCGGGGTCAGCATAGGATCCACCGGAAACAGTTGTGATAACGAGGTGTCGGATTCCGTACTTGATGTTTTAGGGGCCCCAGACTGCGCTGACAAAGCCTGCGTCGCTGCCATGACAACCTGGCGGTCGGCCTTCAGACCGTTTAGGGCATCAATCACCAAACGCCAGGTTTTACATAAATCCGTATCAAACTTCCCCTTCTTGGTAGATGTCTGCCATAAATGGTCTCCTATGAGTTGCCACTCCTCCGGGCTAAAATTTTGGGGGGTCTCTTTCAGAAAGCCCTCCTTCTGGGCCCAAGTTACCAATGATTTAACCTTTTTCGTACTGCAAGCCACGCCTCTCATAGTGAGAAAGTTAGAGAGAAGCTTCACGGCCGCCTCCACCTCCATGGTTACGCAATCTCCGCCCCGCTGTTGCTCGGTGACGCCTCTTATCTCCCGTAGCAACTCGACTCCGGACGGCCTGCGTCGCACTGTGATCACGTCAATTTCCCGCGGCCCTCCGCAATTCCACGTCCCGCCGCGACTCCGTTTACCCGCGGCCCTCCGCAATTCCACGTCCCGCCGCAACTCTATTTCCCGCGGCCCTCCGCAATTCCACGTCTCGCCGCAACTCCGTTTCCCGCGGCCCTCCACAATTCCACGTCCCGCCGCAACTCCGTTTCCCGCGGCCCTCCGCAATTCCATGTCTCGCCGCAACTCTATTTCCCGCGGCCCTCCGCAATTCCACGTCTCGCCGCAACTCTATTTCCCGCGGCCCTCCGCAATTCCACGTCCCGCCGCAACTCTATTTCCCGCGGCCCTCCGCAATTCCACGTCTCGCCGCAACTCTATTTCCCGCGGCCCTCCGCAATTCCACGTCTCGCCGCAACTCTATTTCCCGCGGCCCTCCGCAATTCCACGTCCCGCCGCAACTCTATTTCCCGCGGCCCTCCGCAATTCCACGTCCCGCCGCAACTCCGTTTCCCGCGGCCCTCCGCAATTCCACGTCTCGCCGCAACTCTATTTCCCGCGGCCCTCCGCAATTCCACGTCCCGCCGCGACTCCGTTTACCCGCGGCCCTCCGCAATTCCACGTCCCGCCGCAACTCTATTTCCCGCGGCCCTCCGCAATTCCACGTCTCGCCGCAACTCCGTTTCCCGCGGCCCTCCACAATTCCACGTCCCGCCGCAACTCTGTTTCCCGCGGCCCTCCGCAATTCCATGTCTCGCCGCAACTCTATTTCCCGCGGCCCTCCGCAATTCCACGTCTCGCCGCAACTCTATTTCCCGCGGCCCTCCGCAATTCCACGTCCCGCCGCAACTCTATTTCCCGCGGCCCTCCGCAATTCCACGTCTCGCCGCAACTCTATTTCCCGCGGCCCTCCGCAATTCCACGTCTCGCCGCAACTCTATTTCCCGCGGCCCTCCGCAATTCCACGTCCCGCCGCAACTCTATTTCCCGCGGCCCTCCGCAATTCCACGTCCCGCCGCAACTCCGTTTCCCGCGGCCCTCCGCAATTCCACGTCTCGCCGCAACTCTATTTCCCGCGGCCCTCCGCAATTCCACGTCTCGCCGCAACTCTATTTCCCGCGGCCCTCCGCAATTCCACGTCTCACCGCAACTCTATTTCCCGCGGCCCTCCGCAATTCCACGTCTCGCCGCAACTCTATTTCCCGCGGCCCTCCGCAATTCCACGTCTCGCCGCAACTCTATTTCCCGCGGCCCTCCGCAATTCCACATCCCGCCGCAACTCCGTTTCCCGCGGCCCTCCGCAATTCCACGTCTCGCCGCAACTCTATTTCCCGCGGCCCTCCGCAATTCCACGTCCCGCCGCAACTCCGTTTCCCGCGGCCCTCCGCAATTCCACGTCCCGCCGCAACTCCGTTTCCCGCGGCCCTCCGCAATTCCACGTCCCGCCGCAACTCTATTTCCCGCGGCCCTCCGCAATTCCACGTCCCGCCGCAAAACCCCGTGTCCCACCGTTTACCGCGTCTCTCAGCGGGAGTACCGCGTCTCACCGTGAGGCGTGTGTACCGTGTGTCCGGGCCGGTGTCCGGTCTGCTCAAGCGCCGGTCGGATGGGCGCTCCGAAGTCCCGACGGCGCGGCGAGATCGCAGCGCCGCTGGTCCCGGCGCCGCCGGTCCCGGCGCCGCTGGTCTCCTGGTCTACCTGCGTTCGGATATGCCGGCGCCGCTGGTGTCCCGCTGCGCTGCGACGTTTGCCCCGGCGCCGCTGCGATGTCCGTGCTCGGCTGCGATGTCTGCTCCGGTGCTGCGATGTCCTGCTCCGGTGCGATATCTGTTCAGGTCTCCCGCTGCGATGTCCTGTTCAGGTCCTGTTCAGGTCTCAGCCTGTTCGGGCGCCATATGTTGCAGGAAGCACGGCCGAAAGCACGACAGACACACAGTAGAGTCAGATCATGCTCCATTTTATTGCCCGAATAGCCTAACTTTTATAGAGAACTTAGCAGGTGTGGACAGTGTTTCACACAAGATTATTGGTCAAAAGCACTCAGACAAACAACTGCAAGAAAACAACCCCACCTGCAAGAAAACAGTCCCCTTGTGATTAGCAGTCACGTAGACCTTGTTTTTGGTATCAGCTGCTGGCAGCAATATTTTTCTGCACTCCTCAGTTGTGCGATGTGGGAACACTGTCATAGGAGCTTCTCACCGTTATCCTGGTATCTTGGTTTGCTCAGCTGAAGCAGGCCGTGGGATCTGTGCTGTTTCCAGATTCCCTCAACAAGCGAACCCGTAGGGTCCAGTTGCATGTGGGGCTGCGTAAAGGCTCCCCTGGGGAGTTCTCTTGTACCCAAAGCCTTCATTTGGGGGCATTTTAGGATGGGCGAAAAGGACTCGCAACGCATTTCCTGGGGCCTGATTTTTCAGTCGACTTCCATGCCGGCTAGGGTTATGTTATGGGATCCTCGGAAACAGCGAACCCGGAGGGTCCAGTTGGATGTGGGGCTGCGTAAAGGCTCCCCTGGGGAGTTCTCTTGTACCCAAAGACCTCCTTTGGGGGCATTTTAGGATAGGCGAAAAGGGCTTGGAACGCATTTCCTGGGGCCTGATTTTTCAGTCGTCTTCGATGCCGGCTAGGGCTATGTTTAGGGATGCTCGGAAAGAGCGAACCCGGAGGGTCCATTTGCATGTGGGGCTGCGTAAAGGCTCCCCTGGGGAGTTCTCTTGTACCCAAAGCCTTCCTTTGGTGACACTTTTGGATGGGCGAAAGGGTCTTGCAACGCGTTTTCTGGGGCCCGGTTTTTCAGTCTTCTCCCATGCCGGCTAGGGATATATTAAGGGTTGCTCGGAAAAATCGAACCCGGAGGGTCCAGTTGCATGTGGGGCTGGGTAAAGGCTCCCCTGGGGAGTTCACTTGTACCCAAAGCCTTCCTTTGGGGGCACTTTTGGATGGTCCAAAGGGTCTCGCAACGCATTTCCTGGGGCCTGATTTTTCACACTTCTCCGATGACGGCTAGGGCTACGTTTTGGTTTGCTCAGGAACAGCGAACCCGGAGGGTCCATTTGCATGTGGGGCTCCATAAAGGCTCCCCTGGGGAGTTCACTGGTACCCAAAGCCTTCCATTGGGGGCACTTTTGGATGGTCCAAAGGGGCTCGCAACGCATTTCCTGGGGCCTGATTTTTCACTCGTCTCCGATGACGGCTAGGGCTACGTTTAGGTTTGCTCAGGAACAGCGAACCCGAAGGGTCCAGTTGCATGTGGGGCTGCGTAAAGGCTCCCCTGGGGAGTTCTCTTGTACCCAAAGCCTTCCTTTGGGGGCACTTTTGGATGGGCAAAAAGGGCGGGGAACGCATTTCCTGGGGCCTGATTTTTCAGTCGTCTTCCATGCCGGCTAGGGCTATGTTTAGGGATACTCGGAAACAGCGAACCCGGAGGGTCCAGTTGCATGTGGGGCTGCGTAAAGGCTCCCCTGGGGAGTTCACTTGTACCCAAAGCCTTCCTTTGGTGACACTTTTGGATGGGCGAAACGGGCTTGCAACGCGTTTTCTGGGGCCAGGTTTTTCAGTCTTCTCCCATGCCGGCTAGGGATATATTTAGGGTTGCTCGGAAAAATCGAACCCGGAGGGTCCAGTTGCAAGTGGGGCTGCGTAAAGGCTCCCCTGGGGAGTTCTCTTGTACCAAAGCGTTCCTTTGATGGCACTTTTGGATGGTCCAAGGGGGCTCGCAACGCATTTCCTGGGGCCTGATTTTTCACCCGTCTCCGATGACGGCTAGGGTTACGTTTAGGTTTGCTCAAGAACAGCGAACCCGGAGGGTCCAGTTGCATGTGGGGCTGCGTAAAGGCTCCCCTGGGGAGTTCACTTGAACCCAAAGCCTTCCTTTGGTGACACTTTTGGAAGGGCGAAAGGGGCTTGCAACGCGTTTTCTGGGGCCTGGTTTTTCAGTCTTCTCCCATGCCGGCTAGGGATATATTTAGGGTTGCTCGGAAAATTCGAACCCGGAGGGTCCAGTTGCAAGTGGGGCTGCGTAAAGGCTCCCCTGGGGAGTTCTCTTGTACCCAAAGCCTTCCTTTGGGGGCACTTTTGGATGGTCCAAAGGGGCTCGCAACGCATTTCCTGGGGCCTGATTTTTCACTTGTCTCCGATGACAGCTAGGGCTACGTTTAGGTTTGCTCAGGAACAGCGATCCCGGAGGATCCAGTTGCATGTGAGGCTGCGTAAAGGCTCCCCTGGGGAGTTCTCTTATACCCAAAGCCTTCCTTTGGGGGCACTTTTGGATGGGCGAAAGGGGCTTGGAACGCATTTCCTGGGGCCTGATTTTTCAGTCGTCTTCGATGCCGTCTAGTGCTATGTTTAGGGATGCTAGGAAACAGCGAACCCGGAGGGTCCAGTTGCATGTGGGGCTGCTAAAAGGCTCCCCTGGGGAGTTCTCTTGTACCCAAAGCCTTCCTTTGGGGGCATTTTAGGATGGGTGAAAAGGGATTGGAACGCATTTCCTGGGGCCTGATTTTTCATACGTATTCGATGCCGGCTAGGGCTATGTTTAGGGATGCTCGGAAAAATCGAACCCGGAGGGTCCAGTTGCATGTGGGGCTGCGTAAAGTCTACCCTGGGGAGTTCTCTTGTACCCAAAGCCTTCCTTTGGGGGCACTTTTGGATGGTCCAAAGGGGTTCGCAATGCATTTCCTGGGGCCTGATTTCTCACTCGTCTCCGATGATGGCCAGGGCTACGTTTAGGTTTGCTCAGGAACAGCGAACCCGGAGGGTCCAGTTGCATGTGGGGCTGCGTAAAGTCTCCCCTGGGGAGTTCACTTGTACCCAAAGCCTTCCTTTGGGGGCACTTTGGATGGGCGAAAAGGGATTGGAACGCATTTCCTGGGGCCTGATTTTTCAGTCGTCTTCGATGCCGACTAGGGCTATGTTTAGGGATAATCGGAAAAAGCGAACCTGGAGGGTCCAGTCGCATGTGGGGCTGCGTAAAGGCTCCCCTGGGGAGTTCTCTTGTACCCAAAGCCTTCCTTTGGAGGCTCTTTTGGATGGTCCAAAGGGGCTCGTAACGCATTTCCTGGGGCCTGATTTTTCACTCTTCTCCGATAAAGGCTAGGGCTACCTTTAGGTTTGCTCAGGAACAGCGAACCCGGAGGGTCCAGTTGCATGTGAGGCTGCGTAAAGGCTCCCCTGGGGAGTTCTCTTGTACCCAAAGCCTTCCTTTCGGGGCACTTTTGGATGGGCGAAAAGGCCTTGGAATGCATTTCCTGGGGCCTGATTTTTCAGTTTTCTTCGATGCCGGCTAGGGATATGTTTAGGGATGCTAGGAAACAGCGAACCCGGAGGGTCCAGTTGCATGTGGGGCTGCGTAAAGGCTCCCCTGGGGAGTTCACTTGTACCCAAAGCCTTCCTTTGGAGGCACTTTTGGATGGGCGAAAGGGGCACGCAACGCATTTCCTGGGGCCTGATTTTTCACTCGTCTCCGATGACGGCTAAGGCTACGTCTAGGTTTGCTCAGGAACAGCGAACCCGGAGGGTCCAGTCGCATGTGGGGCTGCATAAAGGCTTCCCTGGGGAGTTCTCTTGTACCCAAAGCCTTCCTTTGGAGGCACTTTTGGATGGGCGAAAAGGGCTCGCAACGCATTTCCTGGGGCCTGATTTTTCACTCGTTTCCGATGCCGGCTATGGCTATGTATAAGGATGCTCGGAAAAATCGAACCCGGAGGGTCCAGTTGCATGTGGGGCTGTATAAAGGCTTCTCTGGGGGGTTCTCCTGTACCCAAAGCCTTCCTTTGGGGGCACTTTTGGGTGGGAGAAAGGGGTACGCAACGCATTTCCTTGGGCCTGATTTTTCACTCGTCTCCGATGCCGGGTAGGGCTACGTTTAGGTTTGCTCAGGAACAGCGAACCCGGAGGGTCCAGTTGCATGTGGGGCTGCGTAAAGGCTCCCCTGGGGAGTTCACTTGTACCCAAAGCCTTCCTTTGGGGGCACTTTTGGATGGTCCAAAGGGGCTCGCAACGCATTTCCTGGGGCCTGATTTTTCAGTCGTCTTCGATGCCGGCTAGGGCTACGTTTAGGTTTACTCAGGAACAGCGAAACCGAAGGGTCCAGTTGCATGTGGGGCTGCGTAAAGGCTCCCCTGGGGAGTTCAATTGTACCCAAAGCCTTCTTTTGGGGGCACTTTTGAATGGGAGAAAGGGGTACGCAACGCATTTCCTGGGGCCTGATTTTTCACTCGTCTCCGATGACGGCTAGGGATACGTTTAGGTTTGCTCAGGAACAGCGAACCCGGAGGGTCCAGTTGCATGTGGGGCTGCATAAAGGCTCCCCTGGGGAGTTCTGTTGTACCCAAAGCCTTCCTTTGGGGGCACTTTTGGATGGGCGAAAAGGGCTCGCAACGCATTTCCTGGGGCCTGATTTTTCACTCGTCTCCGATGACGGCTAGGGCTATGTTTAGGTTTGCTCAGGAACAGCGAACCCGGAGGGTCCAGTCGCATGTGGGGCTGCATAAAGGCTCCCCTGGGGAGTTCTCTTGTACCCAATGCCTTCTTTGGGGGCACTTTTGGATGGTCCAAAGGGGCTTGCAACGCCTTTTCCTGGGCCCGGTTTTTCAGTCTTCTCCCATGCCGGCTAGGTATATATTTAGTGTTGCTCGGAAAAATCGAACCCGGAGGGTCCAGTTGCATGTGGGGCTGCGTAAAGGCTCCCCTGGGGAGTTCACTTGTACCCAAAGCCTTCCTTTGGGGGCACTTTTGGATGGGCAAAAAGGGCTCGCAACGCATTTCCTGGGGCCTGATTTTTCAGTCGTCTTCGATGCCGGCTAGGGCTACGTTTAGGGATAATCGGAAAAAGCGAACCTGGAGGGTCCAGTCGCATGTGGGGCTGCGTAAAGGCTCCCCTGGGGAGTTCTCTTGTACCCAAAGCCTTCCTTTGGAGGCTCTTTTGGATGGTCCAAAGGGGCTCGTAACGCATTTCCTGGGGCCTGATTTTTCACTCTTCTCCGATAAAGGCTAGGGCTACCTTTAGGTTTGCTCAGGAACAGCGAACCCGGAGGGTCCAGTTGCATGTGAGGCTGCGTAAAGGCTCCCCTGGGGAGTTCTCTTGTACCCAAAGCCTTCCTTTGGGGGCACTTTTGGATGGGCAAAAAGGGCTCGCAACGCATTTCCTGGGGCCTGATTTTTCAGTTGTCTTCGATGCCGGCTAGGGATATGTTTAGGGATGCTAGGAAACAGCGAACCCGGAGGGTCCAGTTGCATGTGGGGCTGCGTAAAGGCTCCCCTGGGGAGTTCACTTGTACCCAAAGCCTTCCTTTGGAGGCACTTTTGGATGGGCGAAAGGGGCACGCAACGCATTTCCTGGGGCCTGATTTTTCACTCGTCTCCGATGACGGCTAAGGCTACGTCTAGGTTTGCTCAGGAACAGCGAACCCGGAGGGTCCAGTCGCATGTGGGGCTGCATAAAGGCTTCCCTGGGGAGTTCTCTTGTACCCAAAGCCTTCCTTTGGAGGCACTTTTGGATGGGCGAAAAGGGCTCGCAACGCATTTCCTGGGGCCTGATTTTTCACTCGTTTCCGATGCCGGCTATGGCTATGTATAAGGATGCTCGGAAAAATCGAACCCGGAGGGTCCAGTTGCATGTGGGGCTGTATAAAGGCTTCTCTGGGGGGTTCTCCTGTACCCAAAGCCTTCCTTTGGGGGCACTTTTGGATGGGCAAAAAGGGCTTGGAACGCAATTCCTGGGGCCTGATTTTTCAGTCGTCTTCGATGCCTGCTAGGGTTTGTTTAGGGATGTTCGTAAACAGCGAACCTGGAGGGTCCAGTAGCATGTTGTGCTGCGTAAAGGCTCCCCTGGGGAGTTCACTTGTACCCAAAGCCTTCCTTTGGGGGCACTTTTGGATGGTCCAAAGGGGCTCGCAACGCATTTCCTGGGGCCTGATTTTTCAGTCGTCTTCGATGCCGGCTAGGGCTACGTTTAGGTTTACTCAGGAACAGCGAACCCGAAGGGTCCAGTTGCATGTGGGGCTGCGTAAAGGCTCCCCTGGGGAGTTCAATTGTACCCAAAGCCTTCTTTTGGGGGCACTTTTGAATGGGAGAAAGGGGTACGCAACGCATTTCCTGGGGCCTGATTTTTCACTCGTCTCCGATGACGGCTAGGGATACGTTTAGGTTTGCTCAGGAACAGCGAACCCGGAGGGTCCAGTTGCATGTGGGGCTGCATAAAGGCTCCCCTGGGGAGTTCACTTGTACCCAAAGCCTTCCTTTGGGGGCACTTTTGGATGGGCGAAAAGGGCTCGCAACGCATTTCCTGGGGCCTGATTTTTCACTCGTCTCCGATGAAGGCTAGGGCAATGTTTAGGTTTGCTCAGGAACAGCGAACCCGGAGGGTCCAGTCGCATGTGGGGCTGCATAAAGGCTCCCCTGGGGAGTTCTCTTGTACCCAATGCCTTCTTTGGGGGCACTTTTGGATGGTCCAAAGGGGCTTGCAACGCCTTTTCCTGGGCCCGGTTTTTCAGTCTTCTCCCATGCCGGCTAGGTATATATTTAGTGTTGCTCGGAAAAATCGAACCCGGAGGGTCCAGTTGCATGTGGGGCTGCGTAAAGGCTCCCCTGGGGAGTTCACTTGTACCCAAAGCCTTCCTTTGGGGGCACTTTTGGATGGGCGAAAAGGGCTCGCAACGCATTTCCTGGGGCCTGATTTTTCACTCGTCTCCGATGACGGCTAGGGCTACGTTTAGGTTTGCTCAGGAACAGCGAACCCGGAGGGTCCAGTTGCATGTGGGGCTGCATAAAGGCTCCCCTGGGGAGTTCACTTGTATGCAAAGCCTTCCTTTGGGGGCACTTTTGGATGGGCAAAAAGGGCTCGCAACGCATTTCCTGGGGCCTGATTTTTCACTCGTCTCCGATGCCGGGTAGGGCTATGTTTAGGGACACTCGGAAACAGCGAACACGGAGGGTCCAGTTACATGTGGGGCTGCGTAAAGGCTCCCCTGGGGAGTTAACTTGTACCCAAAGCCTTCCTTTGGGGGCACTTTTGGATGGTCCAAAGGGACTTGGAACGCATTTCCTGGGGCCTGATTTTTCACTCGTCTCCGATGACGGCTAGGGATACGTTTAGGTTTGCTCAGGAACAGTGAACCCGGAGGGTCCAGTTGCATGTGGGGCTGCATAAAGGCTTCCCTGGGGGGTTCTCTTGTACCCAAAGCCTTCCTTTGGGGGCACTTTTGGATGGGCGAAAAGGGCTCGCAACGCATTTCCTGGGGCTTGATTTTTCAGTCGTCTTCGATGCCGGCTAGAGCTATGTATAAGGATGCTAGAAAAAAGTGAACCCGGAGGGTCCAGTTGCATGTGGGGCTGTATAAAGTCTTCCTTGGGGGGTTCTCTTGTACCCAAAGCCTTCCTTTGGGGGCACTTTTGGATGGGCGAAAAGGGCTCGCAACGCATTTCCTGGGGCCTGATTTTTCACTCGTCTCCGATTACGGCTAGGGCTACTTTTAGGTTTGCTCAGGAACAGCGAACCCGGAGCATCCAGTTGCATGTGGGGCTGCGTAAAGGCTCCCCTGGGGAGTTCACTTGTACCCAAAGCCTTCCTTTGGGGGCACTTTTGCATGGTCCAAAGGGGCTTGCAACGCATTTCCTTGAGCCTGATTTTTCACTCATCTCCGATGATGGCTAGGGCTATGTTTAGGTTTGCTCAGGAACAGCGAACCCGGAGGGTCCAGTCGCATGTGGGGCTGCGTAAAGGCTCCCCTGGGGAGTTCTCTTGTACCCAATGCCTTCTTTGGGGGCACTTTTGGATGGTCCAAAGGGGCTTGCAACGCGTTTTCCTGGGCCCGGTTTTTCAGTCTTCTCCCATGCCGGCTAGGTATATATTTAGTGTTGCTCGGAAAAATCGAACCCGGAGGGTCCAGTTGCATGTGGGGCTGCGTAAAGGCTCCCCTGGGGAGTTCACTTGTACCCAAAGCCTTCCTTTGGGGGCACTTTTGGATGGGCAAAAAGGGCTCGCAACGCATTTCCTGGGGCCTGATTTTTCACTCGTCTCCGATGACGGCTAGGGCTACGTTTAGGTTTGCTCAGGAACAGCGAACCCGGAGCGTCCAGTTGCATGTGGGGCTGCGTAAAGGCTCCCCTGGGGAGTTCTCTTGTACCCACAGCCTTCCTTTCGGGGCACTTTTGGGTGGGCGAAAAGGGCTTGGAACGCATTTCCTGGGGCCTGATTTTTCAGTCGTCTCCGATGACGGCTAGGGATATGTATAAGGATGCTAGAAAAAAGTGAACCCGGAGGGTCCAGTTGCATGTGGGGCTGTATAAAGGCTTCCCTGGGGGGTTCTCTTGTACCCAAAGCCTTCCTTTGGGGGCACTTTTGGATGGGCAAAAAGGCCTTGGAACGCAATTCCTGGGGCCTGATTTTTCAGTCGTCTTCGATGCCTGCTAGGGCTTTGTTTAGGGATGTTCGTAAACAGCGAACCTGGAGGGTCCAGTAGCATGTTGTGCTGCGTAAAGGCTCCCCTGGGGAGTTCACTTGTACCCAAAGCCTTCTTTTGGGGGCACTTTTGGATTGTCCAAAGGGGCTCGCAACGCATTTCCTGGGGCCTGATTTTTCACTCGTCTCCGATGACGGCTAGGGCTACGTTTAGGGATACTCGGAAACAGCGAACCCGGAGGGTCCAGTTGCATGTGGGGCTGTGTAAAGGCTCCCCTGGGGAGTTCTCTTGTACCCAAAGCCTTCCTTTGGGGGCACTTTTGGATGGTCCAAAGGGGCTCGCAACGCATTTCCTGGGGCCTGATTTTTCAGTCGTCTTCGATGCCGGCTGGGGCTACGTTTAGGTTTACTCAGGAACAGCGAACCCGAAGGGTCCAGTTGCATGTGGGGCTGCGTAAAGGCTCCCCTGGGGAGTTCAATTGTACCCAAAGCCTTCTTTTGGGGGCACTTTTGAATGGGAGAAAGGGGTATGCAACGCATTTCCTGGGGCCTGATTTTTCACTCGTCTCCGATGACGGCTAGGGATACGTTTAGGTTTGCTCAGGAACAGCGAACCCGGAGGGTCCAGTTGCATGTGGGGCTGCATAAAGGCTACCCTGGGGAGTTCACTTGTACCCAAAGCCTTCCTTTGGGGGCACTTTTGGATGGGCGAAAAGGGCTCGCAACGCATTTCCTGGGGCCTGATTTTTCACTCGTCTCCGATGAAGGCTAGGGCTATGTTTAGGTTTGCTCAGGAACAGCGAACCCGGAGGGTCCAGTCGCATGTGGGGCTGCATAAAGGCTCCCCTGGGGAGTTCACTTGTACCCAAAGCCTTCCTTTGGGGGCACTTTTGGATGGGCGAAAAGGGCTCGCAACGCATTTCCTGGGGCCTGATTTTTCACTCGTCTCCGATGACGGCTAGGGCTACGTTTAGGTTTGCTCAGGAACAGCGAACCCGGAGCGTCCAGTTGCATGTGGGGCTGCGTAAAGGCTCCCCTGGGGAGTTCTCTTGTACCCACAGCCTTCCTTTCGGGGCACTTTTGGGTGGGCGAAAAGGGCTTGGAACGCATTTCCTGGGGCCTGATTTTTCAGTCGTCTCCGATGACGGCTAGGGATATGTATAAGGATGCTAGAAAAAAGTGAACCCGGAGGGTCCAGTTGCATGTGGGGCTGTATAAAGGCTTCCCTGGGGGGTTCTCTTGTACCCAAAGCCTTCCTTTGGGGGCACTTTTGGATGGGCAAAAAGGCCTTGGAACGCAATTCCTGGGGCCTGATTTTTCAGTCGTCTTCGATGCCTGCTAGGGCTTTGTTTAGGGATGTTCGTAAACAGCGAACCTGGAGGGTCCAGTAGCATGTTGTGCTGCGTAAAGGCTCCCCTGGGGAGTTCACTTGTACCCAAAGCCTTCTTTTGGGGGCACTTTTGGATTGTCCAAAGGGGCTCGCAACGCATTTCCTGGGGCCTGATTTTTCACTCGTCTCCGATGACTGCTAGGGCTACGTTTAGGGATACTCGGAAACAGCGAACCCGGAGGGTCCAGTTGCATGTGGGGCTGTGTAAAGGCTCCCCTGGGGAGTTCTCTTGTACCCAAAGCCTTCCTTTGGGGGCACTTTTGGATGGTCCAAAGGGGCTCGCAACGCATTTCCTGGGGCCTGATTTTTCAGTCGTCTTCGATGCCGGCTAGGGCTACGTTTAGGTTTACTCAGGAACAGCGAACCCGAAGGGTCCAGTTGCATGTGGGGCTGCGTAAAGGCTCCCCTGGGGAGTTCAATTGTACCCAAAGCCTTCTTTTGGGGGCACTTTTGAATGGGAGAAAGGGGTATGCAACGCATTTCCTGGGGCCTGATTTTTCACTCGTCTCCGATGACGGCTAGGGATACGTTTAGGTTTGCTCAGGAACAGCGAACCCGGAGGGTCCAGTTGCATGTGGGGCTGCATAAAGGCTACCCTGGGGAGTTCACTTGTACCCAAAGCCTTCCTTTGGGGGCACTTTTGGATGGGCGAAAAGGGCTCGCAACGCATTTCCTGGGGCCTGATTTTTCACTCGTCTCCGATGAAGGCTAGGGCTATGTTTAGGTTTGCTCAGGAACAGAGAACCCGGAGGGTCCAGTCGCATGTGGGGCTGCATAAAGGCTCCCCTGGGGAGTTCACTTGTACCCAAAGCCTTCCTTTGGGGGCACTTTTGGGTGGGAGAAAGGGGTACGCAACGCATTTCCTTGGGCCTGATTTTTCACTCGTCTCCGATGCCGGGTAGGGCTACGTTTAGGTTTGCTCAGGAACAGCGAACCCGGAGGGTCCAGTTGCATGTGGGGCTGCGTAAAGGCTCCCCTGGGGAGTTCACTTGTACCCAAAGCCTTCCTTTGGGGGCACTTTTGGATGGGAGAAAGGGGTACGCAACGCATTTCCTTGGGCCTGATTTTTCACTCGTCTCCGATTACGGCTAGGGCTATGTTTAGGGACACTCAGAAACAGCGAACACGGAGGGTCCAGTTACATGTGGGGCTGCGTAAAGGCTACCCTGGGGAGTTCACTTGTACCCAAAGCCTTCCTTTGGGGGCACTTTTGGATGGGCAAAAAGGGCTCGCAACGAATTTCCTGGGGCCTGATTTTTCACTCGTCTCCGATGACGGCTAGGGCTACGTTTAGGTTTGCTCAGGAACAGCGAACCCTGAGGGTCCAGTTGCATGTGGGGCTGCATAAAGGCTTCCCTGGGGAGTTCTCTTGTACCCAAAGCCTTCCTTTGGGGGCACTTTTGGATGGGCAAAAAGGGCTCGCAACGCATTTCCTGGGGCTTGATTTTTCAGTCGTCTTCGATGCCGGCTAGGGCTATGTATAAGGATGCTAGAAAAAAGTGAACCCGGAGGGTCCAGTTGCATGTGGGGCTGTATAAAGTCTTCCTTGGGGGGTTCTCTTGAAACCCAAAGCCTTCCTTTGGGGGCACTTTTGGATGGGCGAAAAGGGCTCGCAACGCATTTCCTGGGGCCTGATTTTTCACTCGTCTCCGATTACGGCTAGGGCTACTTTTAGGTTTGCTCATGAACAGCGAACCCGGAGCATCCAATTGCATGTGGGGCTGCGTAAAGGCTCCCCTGGGGAGTTCACTTGTACCCAAAGCCTTCCTTTGGGGGCACTTTTGCATGGTCCAAAGGGGCTTGCAACGCATTTCCTTGAGCCTGATTTTTCACTCGTCTCCGATGATGGCTAGGGCTATGTTTAGGTTTGCTCAGGAACAGCGAACCCGAAGGGTCCAGTTGCATGTGGGGCTGCGTAAAGGCTCCCCTGGGGAGTTCAATTGTACCCAAAGCCTTCTTTTGGGGGCACTTTTGGATGGTCCAAAGGGGCTCGCAACGCATTTCCTGGGGCCTGATTTTTCAGTCGTCTTCGATGCCTGCTAGGGCTTTGTTTAGGGATGTTCGTAAACAGCGAAACTGGAGGGTCCAGTAGCATGTGGGGCTGCGTAAAGGCTCCCCTGGGGGTTCACTTGTACCCAAAGCCTTCTTTTGGGGGCACTTTTGGATTGTCCAAAGGGGCTCGCAACGCATTTCCTGGGGCCTGATTTTTCACTCGTCTCCGATGACGGCTAGGGCTACGTTTAGGGATACTCGGAAACAGCGAACCCGGAGGGTCCAGTTGCATGTGGGGCTGCGTAACGGCTCCCCTGGGGAGTTCTGTTGTACCCAAAGCCTTCTTTTGGGGGCACTTTTGGATGGTCCAAAGGGGCTCGCAACGCATTTCGTGGGGCCTGATTTTTCAGTCGTCTTCGATGACGGCTAGGGCTACGTTTAGGTTTACTCAGGAACAGCGAACCCGAAGGGTCCAGTTGCATGTGGGGCTGCGTAAAGGCTCCCCTGTGGAGTTCAATTGTACCCAAAGCCTTCTTTTGGGGGCACTTTTGGATGGTCCAAAGGGGCTCGTAACGCATTTCCTGGGGCCTGATTTTTCACTCGTCTCCGATGACGGCTAGGGCTACGTTTAGGTTTGCTCAGGAACAGCGAACCCGGAGGTTCCAGTCGCATGTGGGGCTGCATAAAGGCTCCCCTGGGGAGTTCTCTTGTACCCAAAGCCTTCCTTTGGGGGCACTTTTGGATGGGCGAAAAGGTCTCGCAACGCATTTCCTGGGGCCTGATTTTTCACTCGTCTCCGATGATGGCTAGGGCTATGTTTAGGTTTGCTCAGGAACAGCGAACCCGGAGGGTCCAGTCGCATGTGGGGCTGCATAAAGGCTCCCCTGGGGAGTTCTCTTGTACCCAAAGCCTTCCTTTGGGGGCACTTTTGGGTGGGCGAAAAGGGCTTGGAACGCATTTCCTGGGGCCTGATTTTTCACTCGTCTCCTATGACGGCTAGGGCTACGTTTAGGTTTGCTCAGGAACAGCGAACCCGGAAGGTCCAGTTGCATGTGGGGCTGCGTAAAGGCTCCCCTGGGGAGTTCACTTGTACCCAAAGCCTTCTTTTGGGGGCTCTTTTGGATGGGCGAAAAGGGCTCGCAACGCATTTCCTGGGGCCTGATTTTTCACTCGTCTCCGATGACGGCTAGGGCTACTTTTAGGTTTGCTCAGGAACAGCGAACCCGGAGCGTCCAGTTGCATGTGGGGCTGCATAAAGGCTCCCCTGGGGAGTTCTCTTGTACCCAATGCCTTCTTTGGGGGCACTTTTGGATGGTCCAAAGGGGCTTGCAACGCGTTTTCCTGGGCCCGGTTTTTCAGTCTTCTCCCATGCCAATTAGGTATATATTTAGTGTTGCTCGGAAAAATCGAACCCGGAGGGTCCATTTGCATGTGGGGCTGCGTAAAGGCTCCCCTGGGGAGTTCACTTGTACCCAAAGCCTTCCTTTGGGGGCACTTTTGGATGGGCGAAAAGGGCTCGCAACGCATTTCCTGGGGCCTGATTTTTCACTCGTCTCCGATGACGGCTAGGGCTACGTTTAGGTTTGCTCAGGAACAGCGAACCCGGAGGGTCCAGTCGCATGTGGGGCTGCATAAAGGCTCCCCTGGGGAGTTCTCTTGTACCCAATGCCTTCTTTGGGGGCACTTTTGGATGGTCCAAAGGGGCTTGCAACGCGTTTTCCTGGGCCCGGTTTTTCAGTCTTCTCCCATGCCGGCTAGGTATATATTTAGTGTTGCTCAGAAAAATCGAACCCGGAGGGTCCAGTTGCATGTGGGGCTGCGTAAAGGCTCCCCTGGGGAGTTCACTTGTACCCAAAGCCTTCCTTTGGGGGCACTTTTGGATGGGCGAAAAGGGCTCGCAACGCATTTCCTGGGGCCTGATTTTTCACTCGTCTCCGATGACGGCTAGGGCTACGTTTAGGTTTGCTCAGGAACAGTGAACCCGGAGGGTCCAGTTGCATGTGGGGCTGCATAAAGGCTTCCCTGGGGAGTTCTCTTGTACCCAAAGCCTTCCTTTGGGGGCACTTTTGGATGGGCGAAAAGGGCTCGCAACGCATTTCCTGGGGCTTGATTTTTCAGTCGTCTTCGATGCCGGCTAGGGCTATGTATAAGGATGCTAGAAAAAAGTGAACCCGGAGGGTCCAGTTGCATGTGGGGCTGTATAAAGTCTTCCTTGGGGGGTTCTCTTGTACCCAAAGCCTTCCTTTGGGGGCACTTTTGGATGGGCGAAAAGGGCTCGCAACGCATTTCCTGGGGCCTGATTTTTCACTCGTCTCCGATTACAGCTAGGGCTACTTTTAGGTTTGCTCAGGAACAGCGAACCCGGAGCATCCAGTTGCATGTGGGGCTGCATAAAGGCTCCCCTGGGGAGTTCTCTTGTACCCAAAGCCTTCCTTTGGGGGCACTTTTGGGTGGGCTAAAAGGGCTTGGAACGCATTTCCTGGGGCCTGATTTTTCAGTCGACTTCGATGCCGGCTAGGGCTATGTATAAGGATGCTCGGAAAAAGCGAACCCGGAGGGTCCAGTCGCATGTGGGGCTGCATAAAGGCTCCCCTGGGGAGTTCTCTTGTACCCAAAGCCTTCCTTTGGGGGCACTTTTGGATGGTCCAAAGGGGCTTGCAACGCGTTTTCCTGGGCCCGGTTTTTCAGTCTTCTCCCATGCCGGCTAGGTATATATTTAGTGTTTCTCGGAAAAATCGAACCCGGAGGGTCAAGTTGCATGTGGGGCTGCGTAAAGGCTCCCCTGGGGAGTTCACTTGTACCCAAAGCCTTCCTTTGGGGGCACTTTTGGATGGGCGAAAAGGGCTCGCAACGCATTTCCTGGGGCCTGATTTTTCACTCGTCTCCGATGACGGCTAGGGCTACTTTTAGGTTTGCTCAGGAACAGCCAACCCGGAGCGTCCAGTTGCATGTGGGGCTGCATAAAGGCTCCCCTGGGGAGTTCTCTTGTACCCAAAGCCTTCCTTTGGGGGCACTTTTGGATGGGAGAAAGGGGCTTGCAACGCGTTTTCCTGGGCCCGGTTTTTCAGTCTTCTCCCATGCCGGCTAGGTATATATTTAGTGTTGCTCGGAAAAATCGAACCCGGAGGGTCCAGTTGCATGTGGGGCTGCGTAAAGGCTCCCCTGGGGAGTTCAATTGTACCCAAAGCCTTCTTTTGGGGGCACTTTTGAATGGGAGAAAGGGGTATGCAACGCATTTCCTGGGGCCTGATTTTTCACTCGTCTCCGATGACGGCTAGGGATACGTTTAGGTTTGCTCAGGAACAGCGAACCCGGAGGGTCCAGTTGCATGTGGGGCTGCGTAAAGGCTACCCTGGGGAGTTCACTTGTACCCAAAGCCTTCCTTTGGGGGCACTTTTGGATGGGCGAAAAGGGCTCGCAACGCATTTCCTGGGGCCTGATTTTTCACTCGTCTCCGATGAAGGCTAGGGCTATGTTTAGGTTTGCTCAGGAACAGCGAACCCGGAGGGTCCAGTCGCATGTGGGGCTGCATAAAGGCTCCCCTGGGGAGTTCACTTGTACCCAAAGCCTTCCTTTGGGGGCACTTTTGGGTGGGAGAAAGGGGTACGCAACGCATTTCCTTGGGCCTGATTTTTCACTCGTCTCCGATGCCGGGTAGGGCTACGTTTAGGTTTGCTCAGGAACAGCGAACCCGGAGGGTCCAGTTGCATGTGGGGCTGCGTAAAGGCTCCCCTGGGGAGTTCACTTGTACCCAAAGCCTTCCTTTGGGGGCACTTTTGGATGGGAGAAAGGGGTACGCAACGCATTTCCTTGGGCCTGATTTTTCACTCGTCTCCGATTACGGCTAGGGCTATGTTTAGGGACACTCAGAAACAGCGAACACGGAGGGTCCAGTTACATGTGGGGCTGCGTAAAGGCTACCCTGGGGAGTTCACTTGTACCCAAAGCCTTCCTTTGGGGGCACTTTTGGATGGGCAAAAAGGGCTCGCAACGAATTTCCTGGGGCCTGATTTTTCACTCGTCTCCGATGACGGCTAGGGCTACGTTTAGGTTTGCTCAGGAACAGCGAACCCTGAGGGTCCAGTTGCATGTGGGGCTGCATAAAGGCTTCCCTGGGGAGTTCTCTTGTACCCAAAGCCTTCCTTTGGGGGCACTTTTGGATGGGCAAAAAGGGCTCGCAACGCATTTCCTTGGGCTTGATTTTTCAGTCGTCTTCGATGCCGGCTAGGGCTATGTATAAGGATGCTAGAAAAAAGTGAACCCGGAGGGTCCAGTTGCATGTGGGGCTGTATAAAGTCTTCCTTGGGGGGTTCTCTTGAAACCCAAAGCCTTCCTTTGGGGGCACTTTTGGGTGGTTGAAAAGGGCTTGGAACGCATTTCCTGGGGCCTGATTTTTCACTCGTCTCCGATTACGACTAGGGCTACTTTTAGGTTTGCTCATGAACAGCGAACCCGGAGCATCCAATTGCATGTGGGGCTGCGTAAAGGCTCCCCTGGGGAGTTCACTTGTACCCAAAGCCTTCCTTTGGGGGCACTTTTGCATGGTCCAAAGGGGCTTGCAACGCATTTCCTTGAGCCTGATTTTTCACTCGTCTCCGATGATGGCTAGGGCTATGTTTAGGTTTGCTCAGGAACAGCGAACCCGAAGGGTCCAGTTGCATGTGGGGCTGCGTAAAGGCTCCCCTGGGGAGTTCAATTGTACCCAAAGCCTTCTTTTGGGGGCACTTTTGGATGGTCCAAAGGGGCTCGCAACGCATTTCCTGGGGCCTGATTTTTCAGTCGTCTTCGATGCCTGCTAGGGCTTTGTTTAGGGATGTTCGTAAACAGCGAAACTGGAGGGTCCAGTAGCATGTGGGGCTGCGTAATGGCTCCCCTGGGGGTTCACTTGTACCCAAAGCCTTCTTTTGGGGGCACTTTTGGATTGTCCAAAGGGGCTCGCAACGCATTTCCTGGGGCCTGATTTTTCACTCGTCTCCGATGACGGCTAGGGCTACGTTTAGGGATACTCGGAAACAGCGAACCCGGAGGGTCCAGTTGCATGTGGGGCTGCGTAACGGCTCCCCTGGGGAGTTCTCTTGTACCCAAAGCCTTCCTTTGGGGGCACTTTTGGGTGGTTGAAAAGGGCTTGGAACGCATTTCCTGGGGCCTGATTTTTCACTCGTCTCCTATGACGGCTAGGGCTACGTTTAGGTTTGCTCAGGAACAGCGAACCCGGAGGGTCCAGTTGCATGTGGGGCTGCGTAAAGGCTCCCCTGGGGAGTTCTCTTGTACCCAATGCCTTCTTTGGGGGCACTTTTGGATGGTCCAAAGGGGCTTGCAACGCGTTTTCCTGGGCCCGGTTTTTCAGTCTTCTCCCATGCCAGCTAGGTATATATTTAGTGTTGCTCGGAAAAATCGAACCCGGAGGGTCCAGTTGCATGTGGGGCTGCGTAAAGGCTCCCCTGGGGAGTTCACTTGTACCCAAAGCCTTCCTTTGGGGGCACTTTTGGATGGGCGAAAAGGGCTCGCAACGCATTTCCTGGGGCCTGATTTTTCACTCGTCTCCGATGACGGCTAGGGCTACGTTTAGGTTTGCTCAGGAACAGCGAACCCGGAGGGTCCAGTCGCATGTGGGGCTGCATAAAGGCTCCCCTGGGGAGTTCTCTTGTACCCAATGCCTTCTTTGGGGGCACTTTTGGATGGTCCAAAGGGGCTTGCAACGCGTTTTCCTGGGCCCGGTTTTTCAGTCTTCTCCCATGCCGGCTAGGTATATATTTAGTGTTGCTCGGAAAAATCGAACCCGGAGGGTCCAGTTGCATGTGGGGCTGCGTAAAGGCTCCCCTGGGGAGTTCACTTGTACCCAAAGCCTTCCTTTGGGGGCACTTTTGGATGGGCGAAAAGGGCTCGCAACGCATTTCCTGGGGCCTGATTTTTCACTCGTCTCCGATGACGGCTAGGGCTACGTTTAGGTTTGCTCAGGAACAGTGAACCCGGAGGGTCCAGTTGCATGTGGGGCTGCATAAAGGCTTCCCTGGGGAGTTCTCTTGTACCCAAAGCCTTCCTTTGGGGGCACTTTTGGATGGGCGAAAAGGGCTCGCAACGCATTTCCTGGGGCTTGATTTTTCAGTCGTCTTCGATGCCGGCTAGGGCTATGTATAAGGATGCTAGAAAAAAGTGAACCCGGAGGGTCCAGTTGCATGTGGGGCTGTATAAAGTCTTCCTTGGGGGGTTCTCTTGTACCCAAAGCCTTCCTTTGGGGGCACTTTTGGATGGGCGAAAAGGGCTCGCAACGCATTTCCTGGGGCCTGATTTTTCACTCGTCTCCGATTACAGCTAGGGCTACTTTTAGGTTTGCTCAGGAACAGCGAACCCGGAGCATCCAGTTGCATGTGGGGCTGCATAAAGGCTCCCCTGGGGAGTTCTCTTGTACCCAAAGCCTTCCTTTGGGGGCACTTTTGGGTGGGCTAAAAGGGCTTGGAACGCATTTCCTGGGGCCTGATTTTTCAGTCGACTTCGATGCCGGCTAGGGCTATGTATAAGGATGCTCGGAAAAAGCGAACCCGGAGGGTCCAGTCGCATGTGGGGCTGCATAAAGGCTCCCCTGGGGAGTTCTCTTGTACCCAAAGCCTTCCTTTGGGGGCACTTTTGGATGGTCCAAAGGGGCTTGCAACGCGTTTTCCTGGGCCCGGTTTTTCAGTCTTCTCCCATGCCGGCTAGGTATATATTTAGTGTTTCTCGGAAAAATCGAACCCGGAGGGTCAAGTTGCATGTGGGGCTGCGTAAAGGCTCCCCTGGGGAGTTCACTTGTACCCAAAGCCTTCCTTTGGGGGCACTTTTGGATGGGCGAAAAGGGCTCGCAACGCATTTCCTGGGGCCTGATTTTTCACTCGTCTCCGATGACGGCTAGGGCTACTTTTAGGTTTGCTCAGGAACAGCCAACCCGGAGCGTCCAGTTGCATGTGGGGCTGCATAAAGGCTCCCCTGGGGAGTTCTCTTGTACCCAAAGCCTTCCTTTGGGGGCACTTTTGGATGGGAGAAAGGGGCTTGCAACGCGTTTTCCTGGGCCCGGTTTTTCAGTCTTCTCCCATGCCGGCTAGGTATATATTTAGTGTTGCTCGGAAAAAATCGAACCCGGAGAGTCCAGTTGCATGTGGGGCTGCGTAAAGGCTCCCCTGGGGAGTTCACTTGTACCCAAAGCCTTCCTTTGGGGGCACTTTTGGATGGGCAAAAAGGGCTCGCAACGCATTTCCTGGGGCCTGATTTTTCACTCGTCTCCGATGACGGCTAGGGCTACGTTTAGGTTTGCTCAGGAACAGCGAACCCGGAGCGTCCAGTTGCATGTGGGGCTGCGTAAAGGCTCCCCTGGGGAGTTCTCTTGTACCCACAGCCTTCCTTTCGGGGCACTTTTGGGTGGGCGAAAAGGGCTTGGAACGCATTTCCTGGGGCCTGATTTTTCAGTCGTCTTCGATGCCGGCTAGGGATATGTATAAGGATGCTCGGAAAAAGCGAACCCGGAGGGTCCAGTTGCATGTGGGGCTGTATAAAGGCTTCCCTGGGGGGTTCTCTTGTACCCAAAGCCTTCCTTTGGGGGCACTTTTGGATGGGCAAAAAGGCCTTGGAACGCAATTCCTGGGGCCTGATTTTTCAGTCGTCTTCGATGCCTGCTAGGGCTTTGTTTAGGGATGTTCGTAAACAGCGAACCTGGAGGGTCCAGTAGCATGTTGTGCTGCGTAAAGGCTCCCCTGGGGAGTTCACTTGTACCCAAAGCCTTCTTTTGGGGGCACTTTTGGATTGTCCAAAGGGGCTCGCAACGCATTTCCTGGGGCCTGATTTTTCACTCTTCTCCGATGACGGCTAGGGCTACGTTTAGGGATACTCGGAAACAGCGAACCCGGAGGGTCCAGTTGCATGTGGGGCTGTGTAAAGGCTCCCCTGGGGAGTTCTCTTGTACCCAAAGCCTTCCTTTGGGGGCACTTTTGGATGGTCCAAAGGGGCTCGCAACGCATTTCCTGGGGCCTGATTTTTCAGTCGTCTTCGATGCCGGCTAGGGCTACGTTTAGGTTTACTCAGGAACAGCGAACCCGAAGGGTCCAGTTGCATGTGGGGCTGCGTAAAGGCTCCCCTGGGGAGTTCAATTGTACCCAAAGCCTTCTTTTGGGGGCACTTTTGAATGGGAGAAAGGGGTACGCAACGCATTTCCTGGGGGCTGATTTTTCACTCGTCTCCGATGACGGCTAGGGATACGTTTAGGTTTGCTCAGGAACAGCGAACCCGGAGGGTCCAGTTGCATGTGGGGCTGCATAAAGGCTCCCCTGGGGAGTTCACTTGTACCCAAAGCCTTCCTTTGGGGGCACTTTTGGATGGGCGAAAAGGGCTCGCAACGCATTTCCTGGGGCCTGATTTTTCACTCGTCTCCGATGAAGGCTAGGGCTATGTTTAGGTTTGCTCAGGAACAGCGAACCCGGAGGGTCCAGTCGCATGTGGGGCTGCATAAAGGCTCCCCTGGGGAGTTCTCTTGTACCCAAAGACTTCCTTTTGGGGCACTTTTGGGTGGGAGAAAGGGGTACGCAACGCATTTCCTTGGGCCTGATTTTTCACTCGTCTCCGATGCCGTGTAGGGCTACGTTTAGGTTTGCTCAGGAACAGCGAACCCGGAGGGTCCAGTTGCATGTGGGGCTGCGTAAAGGCTCCCCTGGGGAGTTCACTTGTACCCAAAGCCTTCCTTTGGGGGCACTTTTGGATGGGAGAAAGGGGTACGCAACGCATTTCCTTGGGCCTGATTTTTCACTCGTCTCCGATGACGGCTAGGGCTATGTTTAGGGACACTCAGAAACAGCGAACACGGAGGGTCCAGTTACATGTGGGGCTGCGTAAAGGCTCCCCTGGGGAGTTAACTTGTACCCAAAGCCTTCCTTTGGGGGCACTTTTGGATGGGCAAAAAGGCCTTGGAACGCAATTCCTGGGGCCTGATTTTTCAGTCGTCTTCGATGCCGGCTAGGGCTATGTATAAGGATGCTAGAAAAAAGTGAACCCGGAGGGTCCAGTTGCATGTGGGGCTGTATAAAGTCTTCCATGGGGGGTTCTCTTGAAACCCAAAGCCTTCCTTTGGGGGCACTTTTGGATGGGCGAAAAGGGCTCGCAACGCATTTCCTGGGGCCTGATTTTTCACTCGTCTCCGATTACGGCTAGGGCTACTTTTAGGTTTGCTCATGAACAGCGAACCCGGAGCATCCAGTTGCATGTGGGGCTGCGTAAAGGCTCCCCTGGGGAGTTCACTTGTACCCAAAGCCTTCCTTTGGGGGCACTTTTGCATGGTCCAAAGGGGCTTGCAACGCATTTCCTTGAGCCTGATTTTTCACTCGTCTCCGATGATGGCTAGGGCTATGTTTAGGTTTGCTCAGGAACAGCGAACCCGGAGGGTCCAGTCGCATGTGGGGCTGCATAAAGGCTCCCCTGGGGAGTTCTCTTGTACCCAAAGCCTTCCTTTGGGGGCACTTTTGGATGGGCAAAAAGGCCTTGGAACGCAATTCCTGGGGCCTGATTTTTCAGTCGTCTTCGATGCCTGCTAGGGCTTTGTTTAGGGATGTTCGTAAACAGCGAAACTGGAGGGTCCAGTAGCATGTGGGGCTGCGTAAAGGCTCCCCTGGGGGTTCACTTGTACCCAAAGCCTTCTTTTGGGGGCACTTTTGGATTGTCCAAAGGGGCTCGCAACGCATTTCCTGGGGCCTGATTTTTCACTCGTCTCCGATGACGGCTAGGGCTACGTTTAGGTTTGCTCAGGAACAGCGAACCCGGAGGGTCCAGTTGCATGTGGGGCTGCGTAAAGGCTCCCCTGGGGAGTTCTCTTGTACCCAAAGCCTTCTTTTGGGGGCACTTTTGGATGGTCCAAAGGGGCTCGCAACGCATTTCGTGGGGCCTGATTTTTCAGTCGTCTTCGATGCCGGCTAGGGCTACGTTTAGGTTTACTCAGGAACAGCGAACCCGAAGGGTCCAGTTGCATGTGGGGCTGCGTAAAGGCTCCCCTGTGGAGTTCAATTGTACCCAAAGCCTTCTTTTGGGGGCACTTTTGGATGGTCCAATGGGGCTCGCAACGCATTTCCTGGGGCCTGATTTTTCACTCGTCTCCGATGACAGCTAGGGCTATGTTTAGGTTTGCTCAGGAACAGCGAACCCGGATGGTCCAGTTGCATGTGGGGCTGCATAAAGGCTCCCCTGGGGAGTTCTCTTGTACCCAAAGCCTTCTTTTGGGGGCACTTTTGGATGGGCAAAAAGGGCTTGGAACGCATTTCCTGGGGCCTGAGTTTTCAGTCGTCTTCGATGCCGGCTAGGGCTATTTTTAGGGATGCTCGGAAACAGCGAACCCGGAGGGTCCAGTTGCATGTGGGGCTGCGTAAAGGCTCCCCTGGGGAGTTCACTTGTACCCAAAACCTTCCTTTGGTGACACTTTTGGATGGGCGAAAGGGGCTTGCAACTCGTTTTCTGGGGCCCGGTTTTTCAGTCTTCTCCCATGCTGTCTAGGGATATATTTAGGGTTGCTCGGAAAAATCAAACCCGGAGGGTCCAGTTGCATGTGGGGCTGCGTAAAGGCTCCCCTGGGGAGTTCACTTGTACCCAAAGCCTTCTTTTGGGGGCACTTTTCGATGGTCCAAAGGGGCTCGCAAGGCATTTCCTGGGGCCTGATTTTTCACTCGTCTCCGATGACAGCTAGGGCTACGTTTATGTTTGCTCAGGAACAGCGAACCCGGAGGGTCCAGATGCATGTGGGGCTGCGTAAAGGCTCCCCTAGGGAGTTCACTTGTACCCAAAGCCTTCCTTTGGGGGCACTTCTGGATGTTATAAAGGGGCTCGCAACGCATTTCCTGGGGCCTCATTTTTCACTCTTCTCCGATGACGGCTAGGGCTACGTTTAGGTTTTCTCAGGAACAGCGAACCCGGAGGGTCCAGTCGCATGTGGGGCTGCATAAAGGCTCCCCTGGGGAGTTCACTTGTACCCAAAGCCTTCCTTTGGGGGCACTTTTGGATGGTCCGAAGGAGCACGCAACGCATTTCCTGGGGCCTGATTTTTCACTCGTCTCCGATGACGGCTAGGGATACGTTTAGTTTTGCTCAGGAACAGCGAACCCGGAGGGTCCAGTTGCATGTGGGGCTGCGTAAAGGCTCCCCTGGGGAGTTCACTTGTACCCAAAGCCTTCCTTTGGGGGCACTTTTGGATGGGCGAAAAGGGCTTGGAACGCATTTCCTGGGGCCTGATTTTTCACTCGTCTCCGATGACGGCTAGGGCTACGTTTAGGTTTGCTCAGGAACAGCGAACCCGGAGGGTCCAGTTGCATGTGGGGCTGCGTAAAGGCTCCCCTGGGGAGTTCTCTTGTACCCAAAGCCTTCCTTTGGGGGCACTTTTGGATGGGCGAAAAGGGCTTGGAACGCATTTCCTGGGGCCTGATTTTTCAGTCGTCTTCGATGCCGGCTAGGGTTATGTTTAGGGATACTCGGAAACAGCGAACCCGGAGGGTCCAGTTGCATGTGGGGCTGCGTAAAGGCTCCCCTGGGGAGTTCTCTTGTACCCAAAGCCTTCCTTTGGGGGCACTTTTGGATGGGCAAGAAGGCCTTGGAACGCATTTCCTGGGGCCTGATTTTTCAGTCGTCTTCGATGCCGGCTAGGGCTATGTTTAGGGATGCTCGGAAAGAGCGAATGTTGCAGGAAGCACGGCCGAAAGCACGACAGACACACAGTAGAGTCAGATCATGCTCCATTTTATTGCCCGAATAGCCTAACTTTTATAGAGAACTTAGCAGGTGTGGACAGTGTTTCACACAAGATTATTGGTCAAAAGCACTCAGACAAACAACTGCAAGAAAACAACCCCACCTGCAAGAAAACAGTCCCCTTGTGATTAGCAGTCACGTAGACCTTGTTTTTGGTATCAGCTGCTGGCAGCAATATTTTTCTGCACTCCTCAGTTGTGCGATGTGGGAACACTGTCATAGGAGCTTCTCACTGTTATCCTGGTATCTTGGTTTGCTCAGCTGCAGCAGGCCGTGGGATCTGTGCTGTTTCCAGATTCCCTCAAGAATTCCCCCTTCTTCTTTTGAGCAAACCAAGTCCGCCACAGTAGTTTTACAGGTAACTCTTTTAGTTATACCTACAACACACCACGATGATTACCACCACCATAAATCAAATCGTTAATCCCCTTGTGATCAAACCCCGCAACCATCCATACTTTATTTTAAACAATTCATCGAACTATTAAGTGAAAGACTGATATCATTTTGAGTCTCTGTGTATATTATTCTTCTGGAGTAGGTGATGCCCGGGACAAACAGGGTGACAGTATACCGTGCTGATCAACTCTGGCACTCATAGGTTTTTGTTTTGCTTGATCTCGGTCGCGAGTGCAAGCATTGCTGACAATATCAGAATCTTCGTCAGTAATTTCCCCATCCGTTGGAACATTCTGGACAGCTTTCACGAACCGGCTTGGTACCCAAACCGGTCCGGCTGTTGTAGAGACACAGAAATATCCCCGGCCAATGAACAGGACAGGGACTGGTCCCTTCCAGACTCCTGTAGCAGGATCTCGGTAACTTACTTTTATTTGCGGCAGCACATTTGGTGCTGCTTTATTCAAGGTTTGAAAATGGATACTTGTAGGAGGATCTTCTCGGTCACCGGTCAAACATAGGTGATTCAAGACAAATAACGCCTTGGATAGTCTTTCATCGACATCCTTGATTTCCTTTAACCTTGCTATCTGTTCCTTTAAGACTTGATGTGATCGTTCGACAATTGCTTGGCCCGTGGGAGAGTATGGGATGCCGGTGATATGCGTTACTCCCCACATCTTCATAAACGTGCTGATCTTTTTGCTGACATATGCTGGGCCGTTGTCCGTCTTGATCTGCTGTGGTACCCCCATGATGGCAAAGCACACTGTCAGATGCCTGCATACATGGAGTGCCTTTTCCCCTCCCTGTGCTGTTGCCCACATGAATCGTGAAAAGGTATCAATACACACATGCACATATCTTTTAGTACCGAATTCTGGCATGTGCGTGACATCCATTTGCCATACCTCGAGTGCCTTAACACCCCGTGGATTAATACCCAAGCCTAATCCCGGCCCATGATGACTGCAGGAGGGGCACGCTCTTACAATTCCTCTAGCTTCTGCCCAAGTAAGTCCAAACATTCTCCGAAGACCTTTTGCATTTTGGTGAAACATTTCATGTGACACACGTGCACGCATAAAGTCACTTTCTGGTCTTGTTGTAATTATACTCACCAGCTTGTCTGCTTGCGTATTACCTTCTGCTAATCCAATTGAGAACTGGTGACTACGTATGTGAATGACACAGTAAGGTGCAGTTCTTCCTTGAATGGCATCTCGCAGTTGCAGAAACAATGACAACAATCGATCCTTCTTAGTTTGCCGTATCAAGGCGTCCTCAATCCGGTTCACTACATTGACAACATACAGAGAATCTGAAACGATATTAATTGGCTCACGCATCCAGCGTTGGCAAGCCCAAACAACTGCGGACAATTCTAGTGTTTGTAACGTATCCCCCGTTGACCCCGTAATTAGGTGATTTTCCCAAGTGCCACTCTCATACCACACACACACAGCCCGCTTACTTACTGCACCGGCATCAGTATAGACTGTGCGCCCCACTACTGGCCGAGGCGACAGTTGTGGTACTGTTCGCCATTTATATGATCTTATAACTTGCCATAGAGGCCCTTTTGGGGCCCGGGAATGCACCAATCCTGGGAATCCTAGCACAGCTTCTTGTAGAGGAGTGGATTGCTGTAAACACCATTCCAAGTGATCCTGAGTTATTGGTAGACTAATATCCCCGGGTTCCTGGCCGCTGATATCAATACTCCGAATGCGACCCTTACGTACTAATTCCGCGATGGCTTCTGTCCGGGTCTGGATACTCATTTTTGGCTGTATCGATAGAAAAATCCATTCCAAAATTCGAAACTGTTGCCCTACCATCCTTCTTTCATAATTGTCTATTTTAGTTATCTCATTTCTACTTTTGGGGTCAGTGGCATCCGACTCACACTGTTCCTGTTTTTGTCGGCCCTTATTTCCCCCCTCTTCCTTTTGCCACTGACCAATCACTGCATATGGGTGAGACACATGATTGACTATTATTACAGAGAGTGGAAGTTTAGCGATGCGCCTGCAAGCCGCGCCATCTGCAACCTTTCGGGATATGCGGGAAAGGGCCTGCCGTTGTTCATTTGTTAGTGTAATGCTCTGTTCTGCCCTCCTACCCCGCAACAAAGGTAACAATAGAGCCAGGTCATCGTTAGTAATTCCTACGATACGCCTGACCCACTGAATATTGCCCAAGAATGTTTGGACGTCTGTTAGATTATGCAAAGTGGTAGATATTTCGACCTTCTGTGGTCGGATGGAAGAGTCTGATATCTTCCATCCCAAGTACAGCCATGGCCGTTTCCGCTGAACCTTTTCTGGAGCTATCTTTAGTCCTTTGTCTTCCAGGGTACGCTGAATAAAGTGTAGATCGGAATCCTGGAAGCAATCCGGCCTGCAAAACAGAATGTCATCCATATAATGGTAAATAATGACATCACACCATGCTGCTCGAATTGGCTCCAAAGCCCAGGCTACATATAGTTGACATAACGTGGGGGAGTTCTTCATACCCTGGGGAAGCACGAGCCATTCGTAGCGTTTTGCCGGGGCTTGCTTGTTAACGGCAGGTACCGTAAAGGCAAATCTCTGGCAGTCCTTGTCCGCTAAGGGAATTGTAAAAAACCAGTCCTTTAAGTCTATGATCAAAAGGGACCAATGCTCAGGCAGCATGGTTGGAGATGGTAAACCAGGTTGCAAGGCTCCCATAGCTTGCATTTGGTCATTTACTCTTCTGAGATCTTGTAGAAGTCGCCACTTTCCTGATTTCTTTTGAATCACAAAAATTGGTGTGTTCCAGGGACTTGTGGACGGGCGTATGTATCCTGCTTGGAGCTGTTCTTGAACTAAAGTCTGTGCTTGCTGCAACCTGTCTGTCGTCAACGGCCACTGCTCCACCCAGATAGGCCGATCGGAGTGCCATGTCAAGGCCAGGGTGGGCGGTTGCGCAGCAGTGGCCACTAGGGAAAATCCTTGCTGTCGGTAGTAATCACCACCCCAAGCTGAGAAAGTATGTCCCTTCCGATTAACATTTGAAGATTTGCGGGCAATGCCATCACGTACAGTCTAGCTGAAATTGTTTTCTCTTGGAATTTCAACGTCACAACCTGTGCGCTGAGATATGTCGCTGAGCTGCCGCCAACCCCCGTAATTCCAGTGGCTGGAGATGTTAGTGGCCAATGTTTTGGCCATATCATGGTGCTGCAGATCGTAACGTCCGCACCAGAATCGATCATACCGGTGACAGTAATTTGGTGTGATCCGATGGATAATGTCACATTCATCATGGGTCGGGAGGCCAGAGATCTGGTGAAACAGATAACATGGTCCGTGGAGCCAAAGCCTCCTGCCCGGTCGACCTGTGCCCCCGCACAGGGTTGATGATTCTGGAGTGCAACAAGTTGGGCTATTTTGGTACCTTTTGGAATAAAGAGGGGTGGGTTGAGCGTGTATGCCATGACTTTAATTTCTCCTACGTGGTCAGCATCGATAACCCCCGGAATGACCATCAATCCTTTAAGGCCTACAGAGGATCTACCTAATAGCAAGCCGCCTAATGGTGTATTTGATAGTGGGCCTTGGATCCCCGTAGGAATGGCCGCTACAGACTTATCGGAAAGCGTAAGGCTTACTGCTGTTGCCAGGTCCACCCCGAGGCTTCCTCTGGTGGCAGGGGCACTGCTGTCAAGAAATCCGCCCCGTCTGACTGTGCTGCGGCTACTGTTGTCGTCGCGCGGCCGATCGCGCTCCTCTTGGAGTTTCCCTGATATCTGCACACCGATGTAGCATGTGTATTAGAACGACATAGGTCGCACCAGGGGGTAGCTGTACACTGTCTTCTGAGATGGCCGAGCCTCCCGCATCGATAACACCGCCACTGCTCTTGGGAGTTGCATCTCGAGGGACTACCATTGGATCGGGACACGATGGCAGCCAAAGGATCACCAAGGGCCGATGCAACAGCTTGAGCCATCACAGCTGCTTGCTTGGACTGATCAACACGCTCTACCCTCTCCAACATCTCTTCAATGGGAGCATTTTTTGGTAGCGTAGCTAGGATGCTTTGGGTTTTTGCGTTCGCGTTGTCAAAGGCAAGCATTTTAAGCACGCTCCGTTTCATGTCTGATGACAGGTCAGGATGATCCATGACTGCTGTCTATAATCGGTCGATGAACTTGGCATAAGATTCACCCTGGGCCTGGTGAACCGAAGCAAATGGAGGAGCTTTCTTTTCCCCAGGGAGGGCAAAAAGAGCTCGTAGGGCAAGCTGTGCAGCTGTCCGATGAACAATCTCTGGGAATTGCAACTGAAGCTGAGGATCAAAGTACGGGCCTGTTCCTGTTAGCATTTCAACTGTGGTGCCATATAGGGGGTCTCCCGTCTGACGCGGACGACTCGCTTCAATTTGTGCCAACTGTAGCCATTCTCTTTCAAAAATTAACAGTTGAGAGGGAGTTAACAACAGGCGTGCTATGTTTTGGCAGTCGAAGGGACACATCAGATCTGCCTGGAAGATCCAATGAATTATCTGTTGTGCTGCTTGAGAATGTAATCCATAATCTGTTACTGTTTTCCTGGCTTGTTGTAGAAGCTTCCAATCATGTGGCATCCATGACCCGGTGCCTTGTCCAGAGTCGACAATAACTGGACATGCCAAGGAGGAGGAGGCGTGCAAATCTCCATCGAGGATGGCATCACGTATGATACCCGACCACCTGGTTGACATCGGTGTTGATGAAGCCGGGGTGACCGATAGCGGGGGAGAGACACCCTGGGTGGATTTATGGTCCCCTGGCGGCGGCGCGGATGCCGGGGGCCTCGCATCGAGCTTTTCCGGCGCAGGAGGTGAAGAGGGCAGGTCAGAGGCCGCATCCGCACCGGGCTCGGACAGTCCCTTAGCAATAGCTGCAGCCAAATCCTTTATTGAAGAGGTGTGGTGGTTTTACCGTACTGGGCAGCTAAACCCCACAACCGCTCTCTCACTCCCCCTCCTTTAGATGAGGAGGGGGAGAAGTAAAGCAAAGAACAACTCACGGGTTGAGATAAGGATAATTTAATTAAAGGGAAATAATTATAATAATTAAATAAAGACTACCATGAACTAACAATTTAACTAAGGGGAAAATAAAAAGGGAAAGGGGAAAGGGAGGGGAAAAAATAAAATAAAAAGAAGGGAGGAAAACAAACAAACAAAATAAATGAAGGCTATATGGAAGTGCAGAGGAAAGAAATTACTCTCTACTTCCCACAAATGAGTGATGATTGACCACGTCCTTGAAGCAAGGCCTCAACGCACGCAGCCGGTGTTCGAGAGGAGGACCGACGTCTTCCAAACGAGAGCCCACCCCTCCTCTCTTCTTCCTGTTTTCCCCTTTTATTGCTGAGTGTGACATCACATGGTATGGAATATCCCTTTGATTGGTTTAGGCCAGCTGCCCTAGTGATGTTTCTCTCCTCACCTTTTGCCCACCCCCTAGGAGGGTTAGAGAAAGGCCTAATACTGTGCCACTGCTGCTCAGCAGCAGACACAACACTGGTGTGATAACACTGCTGTTCCAGCTACAAGTACAGCGTACGGCACTGTATGGGCTGCTGCTGGGAAAGTTAACATTCCAGCCAGACCCAATACAACCTCCACCCCTTATTCCATAACATTTGTGTCACACTCAGATCCCCATACTTTAGCATACAAGCATCCTCATCATTATTCCTTGTCCTTTAACAGGACAAGGATTTAATAGGACAAGATTAATAGGCAGGTGTATCTTCTCATTCCATAGGTCTTTCTTGGAAAACGTTCATAAGAACTGTTGATGATTAGGTCTTCATCTGCCAAAGTGGCCACTCAAGGCAGGTGGAGTTGGATGTCTGGACGCGAGCACCAGCTTAGCTCAAGTTCTTGTTGCACTGCCCGGCTCCTTGCAACGTTGACCTGTCGTTGATCCTACAGCATCTTCCTACAACATATAACTTAGATTACAGATTAGTTTTCTCTCAGTGTCAAATCTCCTTGAGGCACACACTTGATATCCCCATTCCTTTGCATGACCCACCAGGTATACCCTGGTCCTTGGGCGAAGACAATCCCACGAGTGGGTTTGCCTTTTCCCGAGGCAGGAGCAACCCACACTGCCTTCCCCATCCACCTTCCTACATGCACTACGGGAACTTTAGCTCCTTTCACAGTGTGTAGGGGTTTTGTTTCGGCAGGACCAGCACGGCTGTTAGACCCCCTATTGTTAACTAGCCAAGTGGCTTCTGGTAGATTTGTGTCCCATTGTTTCCATGTCCCAGCACCTAATGCTCGTAACATAGTCTTTAACAGTCCATTGTACCTCTCAACCTTCCCAGAGGCTTGTGGGTGATAAGGGATGTGGTATACCCACTCAATACCATGCCTCTTTGCCCAGGAGGTAACAAGATTGTTTCGGAAATGAGTCCCATTGTCAGACTCAATTCTCTCTGGTGTACCATGACGCCACAATACTTGTCTTTCCAGGCCCAAGATAGTATTTCGGGCCGTGGCATGGTTTACAGGGTATGTTTCCAACCACCCAGTAGTTGCTTCTACCATGGTGAGTATGTACCGTTTGCCTTGGCGGGTTTTTGGAAGTGGTCCAATATAGTCAATTTGCCAGGCCTCACCATATTGAAACCCTAGCCATCTCCCCCTGTTCCAGGGAGATTTTACCTTCATGGCTTTCTTGATTGCAGCACAGGTCTCACACTCATGGGTAACCTGTGTGATGGCTTCAATGGTCAAGTCCACCCCTCGATCACGAGCCCATCTGTAAGTGGCATCCCTCCCCAGATGTCCTGATGTTTCATGGGCCCATCGAGCTACAAACAGCTCACCCTTACGTTCCCAATCTAGGTCCACCTGAGCCACTTCAATTTTCGAAGCTCGATCCACTTCTTCGTTGTTCCGATGTTCTACAGTAGCGCGACTCTTGGGCATGTGGGCATCTACATGACGTACTTTAACATCCAGGTTTCCTACCCGGGCAGCAATATCTTGCCACAGGGTAGCAGCCCAGATAGGTTTACCTCTGCGCTGCCAGTTGCTCTCTTTCCATTGCTGCAGCCACCCCCACAGAGCATTTGCCACCATCCATGAGTCAGTATAAAGATACAATACTGGCCAATTTTCTCTTTCGGCGATATCTAGGGCTAATTGTATGGCTTTTACTTCTGCATACTGACTCGACTCACCTTCCCCTTCCATGGCCTCCGCAACTCGTCGTATGGGATTCCACACAGCAGCTTTCCATTTCCGATGACTCCCTATCACACGGCAGGATCCGTCAGTAAACAACGCATACTGCTTTCTGTCCTCTGGCAACTCATTGTATGGTGGTGCCTCTTCAGCACGGGTTACCTCTTCTGTTGGTACTCCGAAATCTCTACCTTCCGGCCAGTCCATAATCTCTTCCAGGATTCCTGGGCGATTGGGTTTTCCCATTCGAGCCCGCTGTGTAATTAGTGCTATCCACTTACTCCATGTAGCATCAGTTGCATGGTGTGTAGTGGGAATTTTCTCTTTGAACATCCAATGTAACACAGGTAACCGTGGTGCCAAGAGGAGCTGTGCCTCTGTACCCACAACTTCTGAAGCAGCTCGAACACCCTCATATGCTGTGAGTATTTCTTTTTCAGTTGGGGTGTAATTGGCTTCCGATCCTCGATAGCCCCGACTCCAGAAGCCCAGAGGTCGGCCTCGAGTTTCTTCTGGGGTTTTCTGCCAAAGGCTCCAGGTGAGGCCGTGCTCCCCAGCTGCAGTGTACAGTATATTTTGCACAGCTGGTCCAGTACGGACAGGCCCAAGGGCTACTGCACGAGCTATTTCTTGTTTGATTTGTTCAAATGCCTGTTGTTGCTCAGGGCCCCACTCGAAATAGTTTCTCTTTCGAGTCACTCGATATAGAGGATTCACAAGCTGACTATAGCCTGGCACATGCATTCTCCAGAATCCCACGAGGCCTAGGAAAGCTTGCGTTTCTTTTTTGCTAGTTGGCGGAGACATTGCTGTTATTTTATTGATCACATCCATTGGAATATGGCGACGTCCATCCTGCCATTTTACCCCCAAGAACTGGATTTCCTGTGCAGGCCCCTTGACCTTGCTCTGTTTAATGGCAAAACCAGCTTTCAGGAGAATTTGGATTATTTTCTTCCCTTTCTCGAAAACTTCTTCTGCTGTGTTGCCCCACACGAGGATGTCGTCAATGTACTGAAGGTGCTCAGGGGCTCCCCCTTGCTCCAGTGCAGACTGGATCAGTCCATGGCAAATGGTAGGGCTGTGTTTCCACCCCTGGGGCAGCCGATTCCAGGTGTATTGGATGCCCCTCCAAGTGAAAGCAAACTGCGGCCTGCATGCTGCTGCCAAAGGGATGGAGAAAAATGCATTAGCAATATCAATTGTGGCATACCACTTGGCTGCCTTTGACTCTAGTTCGTACTGAAGTTCTAGCATGTCCGGCACCGCAGCACTCAGTGGTGGCGTGACTTCATTCAGGCCGCGGTAGTCCACTGTTAGCCTCCACTCGCCATTAGACTTTCGTACTGGCCATATAGGACTATTAAAGGGTGAGCGAGTCTTGCTGATTACTCCCTGACTCTCCAGTTGGTGAATCAACTCATGGATGGGAATCAGGGAGTCTCGGTTGGTGCGATATTGCCGTCGGTGCACCGTTGTAGTAGCAATTGGTACCTGTTGTTCTTCAACCTTCAGCAATCCTACAACAGAAGGGTCTTCTGAAAGGCCAGGCAAGGTAGACAGCTGCCTAATCTTTTCTGTACTCAAAGCAGCTATGCCAAAAGCCCACCGGTATCCTTTTGGATCCTTGAAGTACCCTCTCTTGAGATAGTCTATGCCAAGGATACATGGAGCCTCTGGGCCAGTCACAATGGGATGCTTTTGCCACTCATTCCCAGTTAGACTCACTTCAGCTTCCAGTACAGATAGTTGTTGGGATCCCCCTGTCACTCCGGAGATACAGGTGAGTTCTGTCCCTTGGTAGCCTGATGGCATTATGGTACATTGTGCGCCAGTGTCCACTAAAGCTTTGTATTCTTGTGGTTCTGATGTTCCAGGCCATCGGATCCACACAGTCCAATAAATCCGGTTATCCCTCTCCTCTACCTGGCCAGAGGCAGGGCCCCTCTAGTCCTGGCTGGAGCGTCTGCCACTTAATTCTTGCAAATGAGAGGTAGAGGTCTCTTCATCAGGGTCAAGAATAACATCAGCTCTTCTACTGCCTCTGGGGTACTGCCCCATGGAAACTGGAGCAGCATTTCTCTTAGGAACCCCTCTTCTTGCTGCTGTATTTCCTTTCAGTTCACGTACCCGAGCAGCTAGGGTTGAAGTAGGTACACCATCCCATTTCCTCATATCTTCCCCATGGTCACGCAGAAAAAACCACAAGGTGCCACGTGGTGTACGTCTTGGGTACTCTCTCTCTTGAGTGCGCGAATGCTGATTCTTAGTGGCTGAAGTATCACTCTGTCCAAATGAGGGGGAATATACTCGTTCCACTCGTTCCACGAGCTTGTCAAGTCCTTTAGACAGTTTCTCCACAGCTGAGACACTGGACTGTAGCGGAGCAGAGAGATTGTCTTCATATTTTTGAAGCTGGCAGGACATATCATACAATGTTGGTCCCATCCCCTCATCCCAGTTAATTGATGCCAGGGTACTGGCATGTGCTGATGGTGCACTCCGCACAAATCTACGCCACATGGATGTTGTGCACTGGACTTCATCGGGGTCTTGAGGTGTCTGGGCATTGTCCAAATCACTATAAATCATCTCCCGCACAGCTAATTCCCGCAGATGCTGGAGACCTTTATCTATAGTGGTCCACTTGCCGATTTGATATACAATATCTTCCTTATGGGGATATCTTTCTCTCACAGCCGCCAGGAGTCGTCTCCAGAGGCTGAGGGCCTGTGCTCCTCTCCCGATTACTTTGTCGATTACCCTTTCTCTAGAGAGGGATCCCAGCTGCTTGGCTTCATTGCCTTCTAATTGTAGGCTATTGGCCCCAGCATCCCAGCATCGAAGCAGCCAAGTGAGGATGTGTTCACCTGGGCGTCGACCATAATCCTTTCGTATTTCTCGCATCTCACTCAGGGATAAGGATCGAGTGATTTCTGATTCCTTTATGATTTCTGTCTCGTCTTCCTGCTGTTTTTGTGATGGCCCTGCTTTAGAGGTGCCTGCCATTTCCCCTTCTTCCTCCTCCTTAGGAGAGCCTTCTTCCCTTACTAAACGAGCTGACCTCCGTTTCCATTTTTTTGACTTGACTATGGGAGCGACTGATACCATAGTTGGTTGGTCTTTTGGGTCAGCCACATCGTGTGTTACTTGGTCATCATTTTCAGAGACTTCCTCCCTCTCTTCAAGTTGCTGGATGATGTTAAACAGTGTTTGATAGGAATAAGCCAGGACCCAGCACAATGCTGCAAGCTGTCGTTCTCCGGCATTATCAGGGTCAGGACATACAACTCTCAAACATTCTACTAATTTTTTAGGATTTAGCACTTGCTCAGGGGTGAAGTTCAAAACTATTGGAGGAGACACTCGTGACAGGTATCTGCTAACATCATCCCACACACCTAGCCACTCACCACAAGACTGTTTCGGGACAGATTCCCAAGTAAGTTTTCTAAACAATCGACTAATCTTAGAGAGAAAATGAAACTGGTTGTTCAGAATTAGAAATAGCAATACATGGGTTACAGATGGATCTTCAAAATACTCCCAAACGGTTGTAATTAGCCCACTGTGAAAGGAGGGAAAGGTACCATTCTTAATATTATTAATAAACTGGTGTCCAGATGAGAAAAGGAAGGCAGTGTAGTTCTGAATATTCTCTGAAAGATAGTTTCCATGGGACCCAAATGATAACAGTGCAGAGCCTGAATTCCAGATTAAAACCAAGGTCAGTGCTTGGCAGCACAGCGAATTAAAAAGAGTGAACACAGATTGTAGCACTTTGTCGGATCGGATATATAGGAGAAAGGAGAATATGACACGGATTGCATGACATAGGAACAAAGCTATTATTATTAACAGGGCAATGTACATGGTTACTAGCAAGCAAGCGTGTTAGTTATATGCGTTTAATCAATTCTATTGTTATCTCAACCCTTCGTGCCCCACGTTGGGCGCCAAAAAGGACTGTGGTGGTTTTACCGTACTGGGCAGCTAAACCCCACAACCGCTCTCTCACTCCCCCTCCTTTAGATGAGGAGGGGGAGAAGTAAAGCAAAGAACAACTCACGGGTTGAGATAAGGATAATTTAATTAAAGGGAAATAATTATAATAATTAAATAAAGACTACCATGAACTAACAATTTAACTAAGGGGAAAATAAAAAGGGAAAGGGGAAAGGGAGGGGAAAAAATAAAATAAAAAGAAGGGAGGAAAACAAACAAACAAAATAAATGAAGGCTATATGGAAGTGCAGAGGAAAGAAATTACTCTCTACTTCCCACAAATGAGTGATGATTGACCACGTCCTTGAAGCAAGGCCTCAACGCACGCAGCCGGTGTTCGAGAGGAGGACCGACGTCTTCCAAACGAGAGCCCACCCCTCCTCTCTTCTTCCTGTTTTCCCCTTTTATTGCTGAGTGTGACATCACATGGTATGGAATATCCCTTTGATTGGTTTAGGCCAGCTGCCCTAGTGATGTTTCTCTCCTCACCTTTTGCCCACCCCCTAGGAGGGTTAGAGAAAGGCCTAATACTGTGCCACTGCTGCTCAGCAGCAGACACAACACTGGTGTGATAACACTGCTGTTCCAGCTACAAGTACAGCGTACGGCACTGTATGGGCTGCTGCTGGGAAAGTTAACATTCCAGCCAGACCCAATACAAGAGGTCATGCCTCAAACCGGGGTCAGCATAGGATCCACCGGAAACAGTTGTGATAACGAGGTGTCGGATTCCGTACTTGATGTTTTAGGGGCCCCAGACTGCGCTGACAAAGCCTGCGTCGCTGCCATGACAACCTGGCGGTCGGCCTTCAGACCGTTTAGGGCATCAATCACCAAACGCCAGGTTTTACATAAATCCGTATCAAACTTCCCCTTCTTGGTAGATGTCTGCCATAAATGGTCTCCTATGAGTTGCCACTCCTCCGGGCTAAAATTTTGGGGGGTCTCTTTCAGAAAGCCCTCCTTCTGGGCCCAAGTTACCAATGATTTAACCTTTTTCGTACTGCAAGCCACGCCTCTCATAGTGAGAAAGTTAGAGAGAAGCTTCACGGCCGCCTCCACCTCCATGGTTACGCAATCTCCGCCCCGCTGTTGCTCGGTGACGCCTCTTATCTCCCGTAGCAACTCGACTCCGGACGGCCTGCGTCGCACTGTGATCACGTCAATTTCCCGCGGCCCTCCGCAATTCCACGTCCCGCCGCGACTCCGTTTACCCGCGGCCCTCCGCAATTCCACGTCCCGCCGCAACTCTATTTCCCGCGGCCCTCCGCAATTCCACGTCTCGCCGCAACTCCGTTTCCCGCGGCCCTCCACAATTCCACGTCCCGCCGCAACTCCGTTTCCCGCGGCCCTCCGCAATTCCATGTCTCGCCGCAACTCTATTTCCCGCGGCCCTCCGCAATTCCACGTCTCGCCGCAACTCTATTTCCCGCGGCCCTCCGCAATTCCACGTCCCGCCGCAACTCTATTTCCCGCGGCCCTCCGCAATTCCACGTCTCGCCGCAACTCTATTTCCCGCGGCCCTCCGCAATTCCACGTCTCGCCGCAACTCTATTTCCCGCGGCCCTCCGCAATTCCACGTCCCGCCGCAACTCTATTTCCCGTGGCCCTCCGCAATTCCACGTCCCGCCGCAACTCCGTTTCCCGCGGCCCTCCGCAATTCCACGTCCCGCCGCAACTCCGTTTCCCGCGGCCCTCCGCAATTCCACGTCCCGCCGCAACTCTATTTCCCGCGGCCCTCCGCAATTCCACGTCTCGCCGCAACTCTATTTCCCGCGGCCCTCCGCAATTCCACGTCCCGCCGCAACTCTATTTCCCGCGGCCCTCCGCAATTCCACGTCCCGCCGCAACTCCGTTTCCCGCGGCCCTCCGCAATTCCACGTCCCGCCGCAACTCTATTTCCCGTGGCCCTCCGCAATTCCACGTCCCGGCGCGACTCCGTTTACCCGCGGCCCTCCGCAATTCCACGTCCCGCCGCAACTCTATTTCCCGCGGCCCTCCGCAATTCCACGTCTCGCCGCAACTCTATTTCCCGCGGCCCTCCGCAATTCCACGTCCCGCCGCAACTCCGTTTCCCGCGGCCCTCCGCAATTCCACGTCCCGCCGCAACTCTATTTCCCGCGGTCCTCCGCAATTCCACGTCTCGCCGCAACTCTATTTCCCGCGGCCCTCCGCAATTCCACGTCTCACCGCAACTCTATTTCCCGCGGCCCTCCGCAATTCCACGTCTCGCCGCAACTCTATTTCCCGCGGCCCTCCGCAATTCCACATCCCGCCGCAACTCCGTTTCCCGCGGCCCTCCGCAATTCCACGTCTCGCCGCAACTCTATTTCCCGCGGCCCTCCGCAATTCCACGTCCCGCCGCAACTCCGTTTCCCGCGGCCCTCCGCAATTCCACGTCCCGCCGCAACTCCGTTTCCCGCGGCCCTCCGCAATTCCACGTCCCGCCGCAACTCTATTTCCCGCGGCCCTCCGCAATTCCACGTCCCGCCGCAAAACCCCGTGTCCCACCGTTTACCGCGTCTCTCAGCGGGAGTACCGCGTCTCACCGTGAGGCGTGTGTACCGTGTGTCCGGGCCGGTGTCCGGTCTGCTCAAGCGCCGGTCGGATGGGCGCTCCGAAGTCCCGACGGCGCGGCGAGATCGCAGCGCCGCTGGTCCCGGCGCCGCCGGTCCCGGCGCCGCTGGTCTCCTGGTCTACCTGCGTTCGGATATGCCGGCGCCGCTGGTGTCCCGCTGCGCTGCGACGTTTGCCCCGGCGCCGCTGCGATGTCCGTGCTCGGCTGCGATGTCTGCTCCGGTGCTGCGATGTCCTGCTCCGGTGCGATATCTGTTCAGGTCTCCCGCTGCGATGTCCTGTTCAGGTCCTGTTCAGGTCTCAGCCTGTTCGGGCGCCATATGTTGCAGGAAGCACGGCCGAAAGCACGACAGACACACAGTAGAGTCAGATCATGCTCCATTTTATTGCCCGAATAGCCTAACTTTTATAGAGAACTTAGCAGGTGTGGACAGTGTTTCACACAAGATTATTGGTCACAAGCACTCAGACAAACAACTGCAAGAAAACAACCCCACCTGCAAGAAAACAGTCCCCTTGTGATTAGCAGTCACGTAGACCTTGTTTTTGGTATCAGCTGCTGGCAGCAATATTTTTCTGCACTCCTCAGTTGTGCGATGTGGGTACACTGTCATAGGAGCTTCTCACCGTTATCCTGGTATCTTGGTTTGCTCAGCTGAAGCAGGCCGTGGGATCTGTGCTGTTTCCAGATTCCCTCAACAAGCGAACCCGTAGGGTCCAGTTGCATGTGGGGCTGCGTAAAGGCTCCCCTGGGGAGTTCTCTTGTACCCAAAGCCTTCATTTGGGGGCATTTTAGGATGGGCGAAAAGGACTCGCAACGCATTTCCTGGGGCCTGATTTTTCAGTCGACTTCCATGCCGGCTAGGGTTATGTTATGGGATCCTCGGAAACAGCGAACCCGGAGGGTCCAGTTGGATGTGGGGCTGCGTAAAGGCTCCCCTGGGGAGTTCTCTTGTACCCAAAGACCTCCTTTGGGGGCATTTTAGGATAGGCGAAAAGGGCTTGGAACGCATTTCCTGGGGCCTGATTTTTCAGTCGTCTTCGATGCCGGCTAGGGCTATGTTTAGGGATGCTCGGAAAGAGCGAACCCGGAGGGTCCATTTGCATGTGGGGCTGCGTAAAGGCTCCCCTGGGGAGTTCTCTTGTACCCAAAGCCTTCCTTTGGTGACACTTTTGGATGGGGGAAAGGGTCTTGCAACGCGTTTTCTGGGGCCCGGTTTTTCAGTCTTCTCCCATGCCGGCTAGGGATATATTAAGGGTTGCTCGGAAAAATCGAACCCGGAGGGTCCAGTTGCATGTGGGGCTGGGTAAAGGCTCCCCTGGGGAGTTCACTTGTACCCAAAGCCTTCCTTTGGGGGCACTTTTGGATGGTCCAAAGGGTCTCGCAACGCATTTCCTGGGGCCTGATTTTTCACACTTCTCCGATGACGGCTAGGGCTACGTTTTGGTTTGCTCAGGAACAGCGAACCCGGAGGGTCCATTTGCATGTGGGGCTCCATAAAGGCTCCCCTGGGGAGTTCACTTGTACCCAAAGCCTTCCTTTGGGGGCACTTTTGGATGGTCCAAAGGGGCTCGCAACGCATTTCCTGGGGCCTGATTTTTCACTCGTCTCCGATGACGGCTAGGGCTACGTTTAGGTTTGCTCAGGAACAGCGAACCCGAAGGGTCCAGTTGCATGTGGGGCTGCGTAAAGGCTCCCCTGGGGAGTTCTCTTGTACCCAAAGCCTTCCTTTGGGGGCACTTTTGGATGGGCAAAAAGGGCGGGGAACGCATTTCCTGGGGCCTGATTTTTCAGTCGTCTTCCATGCCGGCTAGGGCTATGTTTAGGGATACTCGGAAACAGCGAACCCGGAGGGTCCAGTTGCATGTGGGGCTGCGTAAAGGCTCCCCGGGGGAGTTCACTTGTACCCAAAGCCTTCCTTTGGTGACACTTTTGGATGGGCGAAACGGGCTTGCAACGCGTTTTCTGGGGCCAGGTTTTTCAGTCTTCTCCCATGCCGGCTAGGGATATATTTAGGGTTGCTCGGAAAAATCGAACCCGGAGGGTCCAGTTGCAAGTGGGGCTGCGTAAAGGCTCCCCTGGGGAGTTCTCTTGTACCAAAGCGTTCCTTTGATGGCACTTTTGGATGGTCCAAGGGGGCTCGCAACGCATTTCCTGGGGCCTGATTTTTCACCCGTCTCAGATGACGGCTAGGGTTACGTTTAGGTTTGCTCAAGAACAGCGAACCCGGAGGGTCCAGTTGCATGTGGGGCTGCGTAAAGGCTCCCCTGGGGAGTTCACTTGAACCCAAAGCCTTCCTTTGGTGACACTTTTGGAAGGGCGAAAGGGGCTTGCAACGCGTTTTCTGGGGCCTGGTTTTTCAGTCTTCTCCCATGCCGGCTAGGGATATATTTAGGGTTGCTCGGAAAATTCGAACCCGGAGGGTCCAGTTGCAAGTGGGGCTGCGTAAAGGCTCCCCTGGGGAGTTCTCTTGTACCCAAAGCCTTCCTTTGGGGGCACTTTTGGATGGTCCAAAGGGGCTCGCAACGCATTTCCTGGGGCCTGATTTTTCACTTGTCTCCGATGACAGCTAGGGCTACATTTAGGTTTGCTCAGGAACAGCGATCCCGGAGGATCCAGTTGCATATGAGGCTGCGTAAAGGCTCCCCTGGGGAGTTCACTTGTACCCAAAGCCTTCCTTTGGGGGCACTTTTGGATGGTCCAAAGGGGCTCGCAACGCATTTCCTGGGGCCTGATTTTTCACTCGTCTCCGATGACGGCTGGGGGTACGTTTAGGTTTGCTCAGGAACAGCGATCCCGGAGGATCCAGTTGCATGTGAGGCTGCGTAAAGGCTCCCCTGGGGAGTTCTCTTATACCCAAAGCCTTCCTTTGGGGGCACTTTTGGATGGGCGAAAGGGGCTTGGAACGCATTTCCTGGGGCCTGATTTTTCAGTCGTCTTCGATGCCGGCTAGTGCTATGTTTAGGGATGCTAGGAAACAGCGAACCCGGAGGGTCCAGTTGCATGTGGGGCTGCTAAAAGGCTCCCCTGGGGAGTTCTCTTGTACCCAAAGCCTTCCTTTGGGGGCATTTTAGGATGGGTGAAAAGGGATTGGAACGCATTTCCTGGGGCCTGATTTTTCATACGTATTCGATGCCGGCTAGGGCTATGTTTAGGGATGCTCGGAAAAATCGAACCCGGAGGGTCCAGTTGCATGTGGGGCTGCGTAAAGTCTACCCTGGGGAGTTCTCTTGTACCCAAAGCCTTCCTTTGGGGGCACTTTTGGATGGTCCAAAGGGGCTCGCAATGCATTTCCTGGGGCCTGATTTCTCACTCGTCTCCGATGATGGCCAGGGCTACGTTTAGGTTTGCTCAGGAACAGCGAACCCGGAGGGTCCAGTTGCATGTGGGGCTGCGTAAAGGCTCCCCTGGGGAGTTCACTTGAAACTAAAGACTTCCTTTGGTGACACTTTTGGAAGGGCGAAAGGGGCTTGCAACGCGTTTTCTGGGGCCCGGTTTTTCAGTCTTCTCCCATGCCGTCTAGGGATATATTTAGGGTTGCTGGGAAAAATCGAACCCGGAGGGTCCAGTTGCATGTGGGGCTGCGTAAAGGCTCCCCTGGGGAGTTCACTTGTACCCAAAGCCTTCCTTTGGGGGCACTTTTGGATGGTCCAAAGGGACTCGCAACGCATTTCCTGGGGCCTGATTTTTCAGTCGTCTTCGATGCCGGCTAGGGCTATGTTTAGGGAGACTCGGAAACAGCGAACCCGGAGGGTCCAATCGCATGTGGGGCTGCGTAAAGGCTCCCCTGGGAACTTCAGATGTACCCAAAGCCTTCCTTTGGGGGCACTTTTGGATGGTCCAAAGGGTCTCGCAAGGCATTTCCTGGGGCCTGATTTTTCAGTTGTCTTCGATGCCGGCTAGGGCTATGTTTAGGGATGCTAGGAAACAGCGAACCCGGAGGGTCCAGTTGCATGTGGGGCTGCGTAAAGGCTCCCCTGGGGAGTTCACTTGTACCCAAAGCCTTCCTTTGGGGGCACTTTTGGATGGTCCAAAGGGGCTCGCAACGCATTTCCTGGGGCCTGATTTTTCAGTCGTCTCCGATGACATCTAGGGATTCGTTTAGGTTTGCTCGGAAAAATCGAACCCGGAGGGTCCATTTCCATGTGGGGCTGCGTAAAGGCTCCCCTGGGGAGTTCTATTGTACCCAAAGCCTTCCTTTGGGGGCACTTTTGGATGGGCGAAAGGGGCATGCAACGCATTTCCTGGTGCCTGATTTTTCACTCGTGTCCGATGACGGCTAGGGCTATGTTTAGGGATACTCGGAATCAGCGAACCCGGAGCGTCCAGTTGCATGTGGGGCTGCGTAAAAGCTCCCCTGGGGAGTTCTGTTGTACCCAAAGCCTTCCTTTGGGGGCACTTTTGGATGGTCCAGAGGGGCTCGCAACGCATTTCCTGGGGCCTGATTTTTCATACGTCTTCGATGCCGGTTAGGGCTATGTTTAGGGATGCTCGGAAAAATCGAACCCGGAGGGTCCAGTAGCATGTGGGGCTGCGTAAAGGCTCCCCTGGGGAGTTCAATTGTACCCAAAGCCTTCCTTTGGGGGCACTTTTGGATGGTCCAAAGGGTCTCGTAAGGCATTTCCTGGGGCCTGATTTTTCACTCGTCTCCGATGACGGCTAGGGCTACGTTTAGGTTTGCTCAGGAACAGCGAATCCGGAGGGTCCACTTGCATGTGGGGCTGCTAAAAGGCTCCCCTGGGGAGTTCACTTGTACCCAAAGCCTTCTTTTGGGGGCACTTTTGGATGGTCCAAAGGGGCTCGCAACGCATTTCCTGGGGCCTGATTTTTCACTCGTCTCCGATGACGGCTAGGGCTACGTTTAGGTTTGCTCAGGAACAGCGAACCTAGAGGGTCCAGTCGCATCTGGGACTGCATAAAGGCTTCCCTGGGAGGTTCTCTTGTACCCAAAGCCTTCCTTTGGGGGCACTTTTGGATGGCGAAAGGGGCTTGCAACACCTTTTCTGGGGCCTGGTTTTTCATTCGTCTTCGATGCCTGCTAGGGCTAGTTTAGGTTTGCTCAGGAACAGCGAACCCGAAGGGTCCAGTTGCATGTGGGGCTGCGTAAAGGCTCCCCTGGGGAGTTTCTTGTACCCAAAGCCTTCCTTTGGGGGCATTTTAGGATCGGCGAAAAGGGCTTGGAACGCATTTCCTGGGGCCTGATTTTTCACTCGTCTCCGATGACGGCTAGGGCTATGTTTCGGGATACTCGGAAACAGCGAACCCGGAGGGTCCAGTCGCATGTGGGGCTGCGTAAAGGCTCCCCTGGGGAGTTCACTTGTACCCAAAGCCTTCCTTTGGTGGCACTTTTGGATGGGCACAAAGGCCTTGGAACGCATTTCCTGGGGCCTGATTTTTCAGTCGTCTTCGATGCCGGCTAGGGATATGTTTAGGTTTGCTCAGGAACAGCGAGCCCGAAGGGTCCAGTTGCATGTGGGGCTGCGTAAAGGCTCCCCTGGGGAGTTCACTTGTACCCAAAGCCTTCCTTTGGGGGCACTTTTGGATGGTCCAAAGGGTCTCGTAAGGCATTTCCTGGGACCTGATTTTTCACTCGTCTCCGATGACGGCTAGGGCTACGTTTAATTTTTCTCAGGAATAGCGAACCCGGAGGGTCCAGTTGCATGTGGGGCTGCTAAAAGGCTCCCCTGGGAGTTCACTTGTACCCAAAGCCTTATTTTGGGGGGCACTTTTGGATGGGAGAAAGGGGAACGCATTTCCTGGGGCCTGATTTTTCACTCGTCTCCGATGACATCTAGGGATACGTTTAGGTTTGCTCGGAAAATCGAACCCGGAGGGTCCATTTGCATGTAGGGCTGCATAAAGGCTCCCCTGGGGAGTTCTCTTGTACCCAAAGCCTTCCTTTGGGGGCACTTTTAGATGGGCGAAAGGGGCACGCAAGCATTTCCTAGGGCCTGATTTTTCACTCGTCTCCGATGACGGCTAGGGCTATGTTTAGGGATACTAGGAAACAGCGAACCCAGAGGGTCCAGTTGCATGTGGGGCTGCGTAAAGGCTCCCCTGGGGTGTTCTCTTGTACCCAAAGCCTTCCTTTGGGAGCACTTTTGGATGGTCCAAAGGGGCTCGCAACGCATTTCCTGGGGCGTGATTTTTCACTCGTCTCCGATGACGGCTAGGGCTACGTTTAGTTTTGCTCGGAAAAATCGAACCTGGAGGGTCCAGTTGCATGTGGGGCTGCGTAAAGGCTCCCCTGGGAACTTCAGATGTACCCAAAGCCTTCCTTTGGGGGCACTTACTTGGTGGGCGAAAAGGGCTTGGAAAGCATTTCCTGGGGCCTGATTTTTCACTCGTCTCCGATGCCGGCTAGGGCTATGTTTAGGGATACTCGGAATCAGCGAACCCGGAGGGTCCAGTTGCATGTGGGGCTGCGTAAAGGCTCCCCTGGGGAGTTCTCTTGTACCCAAGGCCTTCCTTTGCGGGCACTTTTGGATGGTCCAAAGGGGCTCGCAACGCATTTCCTGGGGCCTGATTTTTCACTCGTCTCCGATGACGGCTAGGGCTACGTTTAGGTTTGCTCAGGAACAGCGAACCCGGAGGGTCCAGTTGCATGTGGGGCTGCGTAAAGGCTCCCCTGGGGAGTTCTCTTGTACCCAAAGCCTTCCTTTGGGGTCACTTTTGGATGGTCCAAAGGGGCTCGCAACGCATTTCCTGGGGCCTGATTTTTCACTCGTCTCCGATGACGGCTAGGGCTACGTTTAGGTTTGCTCAGGAACAGCGAACCCGGAGGGTCCAGTTGCATGTGGGGCTGCGTAAAGGCTCCCCTGGGGAGTTCACTTGTACCTAAAGCCTTCCTTTGGGGGCACTTTTGGATCGGCGAAAGGGGCACGCAACGCATTTCCTGTGGCCTGATTTTTCACTCGTCTCCGATGACGGCTAGGGCTACGTTTATGTTTGCTCAGGAACAGCGAACCCGGAGGGTCCAGTCGAATGTGGGACTGCATAAAGGCTTCCCTGGGGGTTCTCTTGTACCCAAAGCCTTCCTTTGGGGGCACTTTTGGATGGGCAAAAAGGCCTTGGAACGCATTTCCTGGGGCCTGATTTTTCAGTAGTCTTCGATGCCTGCTAGGGCTATGTTTAGGGATGCTCGGAAAAATCGAACCCGGAGGGTCCAGTTGCATGTGGGGCTGCGTAAAGTCTCCCCTGGGGAGTTCACTTGTACCCAAAGCCTTCTTTTGGGGGCACTTTTGGATGGTCCAAAGTGGCTCGCAACGCATTTCCTGGGGCCTGATTTTTCAGTCGTCTTCGATGCCGGCTAGCGCTATGTTTAGGTTTGCTCAGGAACAGCGAACCCGAAGGGTCCAGTTGCATGTGGGGCTGCGTAAATGCTCCCCTGGGGAGTTCACTTGTACCCAAAGCCTTCCTTTGGGGGCACTTTTGGATGGTCCAAAGGGGCTCGCAACGCATTTCCTGGGGCCTGATTTTTCACTCGTCTCCGATGACTGCTAGGGCTACGTTTAGGTTTGCTCAGGAACAGCGAACCCGGAGGGTCCAGTTGCATGTGGGGCTGCGTAAAGGCTCCCCTGGGGAGTTTCTTGTACCCAAAGCCTTCCTTTGGGGGCACTTTTGAATGGTCCAAAGGGGCTCGCAACGCATTTCCTGGGGCCTGATTTTTCACTCGTCTCCGATGCCGGCTAGGGCTATGTTTAGGTTTGCTCAGGAACAGCAAACCCGAAGGGTCCAGTTGCATGTGGGGCTGCGTAAAGGCTCCCCTGGGGAGTTTCTTGTACCCAAAGCCTTCCTTTGGGGGCACTTTTGGATGGTCCAAAGGGGCTCGCAACTCATTTCCTGGGGCCTGATTTTTCAGTCGTCTCCGCTGACGGCTAGGGCTACGTTTAGGTTTGCTCAGGAACAGCGAACCCGGAGGGTCCAGTTGCATGTGGGGCTGCGTAAAGGCTCCCCTGGGGAGTTTCTTGTACCCAAAGCCTTCCTTTGGGGGCACTTTTGGATGGTCCAAAGGGGCTCGCAACGCATTTCCTGGGGCCTGATTTTTCAGTCGTCTTCGATGCCGGCTAGGGCTATGTTTAGTTTTGCTCAGGAACAGTGAACCCGAAGGGTCCAGTTGCATGTGGGGCTGCATAAAGGCTCCCCTGGGGAGTTCACTTGTACCCAAAGCCTTCCTTTGGGGGCACTTTTGGATGGGCGAAAGGGGCTCGCAACGCATTTCCTGGGGCCTGATTTTTCACTCGTCTCCGATGACGGCTAGGGCTACGTTTAGGTTTGCTCGGGAACAGCGAACCCGGAGGGTCCAGTTGCATGTGGGGCTGCGTAAAGGCTCCCCTGGGGAGTTCACTTGTACCCAAAGCCTTCTTTTGGGGGCACTTTTGGATGGTCCAAAGGGGCTCGCAACGCATTTCCTGGGGCCTGATTTTTCACTCGTCTCCGATGACGGCTAGGGCTACGTTTAGGTTTGCTCAGGAACAGCGAACCCGGAGGGTCCAGTTGCATGTGGGGCTGCGTAAAGGCTCCCCTGGGGAGTTCACTTGTACCCAAAGCCTTCCTTTGGGGGCACTTTTGGATCGGCGAAAGGGGCACGCAACGCATTTCCTGGGGCCTGATTTTTCACACGTCTCCGATGACGGCTAGGGCTACGTTTAGGTTTGCTCAGGAACAGCGAACCTGGAGGGTCCAGTCGCATCTGGGACTGCATAAAGGCTTCCCTGGGGGGTTCTCTTCTACCCAAAGCCTTCCTTTGGGGACACTTTTAGATGGGCGAAAGGGGCTTGCAACACCTTTTCTGCGGCCTGGTTTTTCAGTCGACTTCGATGCCTGCTAGGGCTATGTTTAGGTTTGCTCAGGAACAGCGAACCCGAAGGGTCCAGTTGCATGTGGGGCTGCGTAAAGGCTCCCCTGGGGATTTTCTTGTACCCAAAGCCTTCCTTTGGGGGCACTTTTGGATGGTCAAAGGGGCTCGCAACGCATTTCCTGGGGCCTGATTTTTCACTCGTCTCCGATGCCGGCTAGGGCTACGTTTAGGTTTGCTCAGGAACAGCGAACCCGGTGGGTCCAGTTGCATGTGGGGCTGCGTAAAGGCTCCCCTGGGGAGTTCTCCTGTACCCAAAGCCTTCCTTTGGGGGCACTTTTGGAAGGGCGAAAGGGGCTTGCAACGCGTTTTCTGGGGCCCGGTTTTTCAGTCTTCTCCCATGCCGGCTAGGGATATATTTAGGGTTGCTGGGAAAAATCGAACCCGGAGGGTCCAGTTGCATGTGAGGCTGCGTAAAGGCTCCCCTGGGGAGTTCACTTGTACCCAAAGCCTTCCTTTGGGGGCACTTTTGGATCGGCGAAAGGGGCACGCAACGCATTTCCTGTGGCCTGATTTTTCACTCGTCTCCGATGACGGCTAGGGCTACGTTTATGTTTGCTCAGGAACAGCGAACCCGGAGGGTCCAGTCGAATGTGGGACTGCATAAAGGCTTCCCTGGGGGTTCTCTTGTACCCAAAGCCTTCCTTTGGGGGCACTTTTGGATGGGCAAAAAGGCCTTGGAACGCATTTCCTGGGGCCTGATTTTTCAGTAGTCTTCGATGCCTGCTAGGGCTATGTTTAGGGATGCTCGGAAAAATCGAACCCGGAGGGTCCAGTTGCATGTGGGGCTGCGTAAAGTCTCCCCTGGGGAGTTCACTTGTACCCAAAGCCTTCTTTTGGGGGCACTTTTGGATGGTCCAAAGTGGCTCGCAACGCATTTCCTGGGGCCTGATTTTTCAGTCGTCTTCGATGCCGGCTAGGGCTATGTTTAGGTTTGCTCAGGAACAGCGAACCCGAAGGGTCCAGTTGCATGTGGGGCTGCGTAAATGCTCCCCTGGGGAGTTCACTTGTACCCAAAGCCTTCCTTTGGGGGCACTTTTGGATGGGCGAAAGGGGCTCGCAACGCATTTCCTGGGGCCTGATTTTTCACTCGTCTCCGATGACTGCTAGGGCTACGTTTAGGTTTGCTCAGGAACAGCGAACCCGGAGGGTCCAGTTGCATGTGGGGCTGCGTAAAGGCTCCCCTGGGGAGTTTCTTGTACCCAAAGCCTTCCTTTGGGGGCACTTTTGAATGGTCCAAAGGGGCTCGCAACGCATTTCCTGGGGCCTGATTTTTCACTCGTCTCCGATGCCGGCTAGGGCTATGTTTAGGTTTGCTCAGGAACAGCAAACCCGAAGGGTCCAGTTGCATGTGGGGCTGCGTAAAGGCTCCCCTGGGGAGTTTCTTGTACCCAAAGCCTTCCTTTGGGGGCACTTTTGGATGGTCCAAAGGGGCTCGCAACTCATTTCCTGGGGCCTGATTTTTCAGTCGTCTCCGCTGACGGCTAGGGCTACGTTTAGGTTTGCTCAGGAACAGCGAACCCGGAGGGTCCAGTTGCATGTGGGGCTGCGTAAAGGCTCCCCTGGGGAGTTTCTTGTACCCAAAGCCTTCCTTTGGGGGCACTTTTGGATGGTCCAAAGGGGCTCGCAACGCATTTCCTGGGGCCTGATTTTTCAGTCGTCTTCGATGCCGGCTAGGGCTATGTTTAGTTTTGCTCAGGAACAGTGAACCCGAAGGGTCCAGTTGCATGTGGGGCTGCATAAAGGCTCCCCTGGGGAGTTCACTTGTACCCAAAGCCTTCCTTTGGGGGCACTTTTGGATGGGCGAAAGGGGCTCGCAACGCATTTCCTGGGGCCTGATTTTTCACTCGTCTCCGATGACGGCTAGGGCTACGTTTAGGTTTGCTCGGGAACAGCGAACCCGGAGGGTCCAGTTGCATGTGGGGCTGCGTAAAGGCTCCCCTGGGGAGTTCACTTGTACCCAAAGCCTTCTTTTGGGGGCACTTTTGGATGGTCCAAAGGGGCTCGCAACGCATTTCCTGGGGCCTGATTTTTCACTCGTCTCCGATGACGGCTAGGGCTACGTTTAGGTTTGCTCAGGAACAGCGAACCCGGAGGGTCCAGTTGCATGTGGGGCTGCGTAAAGGCTCCCCTGGGGAGTTCACTTGTACCCAAAGCCTTCCTTTGGGGGCACTTTTGGATCGGCGAAAGGGGCACGCAACGCATTTCCTGGGGCCTGATTTTTCACACGTCTCCGATGACGGCTAGGGCTACGTTTAGGTTTGCTCAGGAACAGCGAACCTGGAGGGTCCAGTCGCATCTGGGACTGCATAAAGGCTTCCCTGGGGGGTTCTCTTGTACCCAAAGCCTTCCTTTGGGGACACTTTTAGATGGGCGAAAGGGGCTTGCAACACCTTTTCTGCGGCCTGGTTTTTCAGTCGACTTCGATGCCTGCTAGGGCTATGTTTAGGTTTGCTCAGGAACAGCGAACCCGAAGGGTCCAGTTGCATGTGGGGCTGCGTAAAGGCTCCCCTGGGGATTTTCTTGTACCCAAAGCCTTCCTTTGGGGGCACTTTTGGATGGTCCAAAGGGGCTCGCAACGCATTTCCTGGGGCCTGATTTTTCACTCGTCTCCGATGCCGGCTAGGGCTACGTTTAGGTTTGCTCAGGAACAGCGAACCCGGTGGGTCCGGTTGCATGTGGGGCTGCGTAAAGGCTCCCCTGGGGAGTTCTCCTGTACCCAAAGCCTTCCTTTGGGGGCACTTTTGGAAGGGCGAAAGGGGCTTGCAACGCGTTTTCTGGGGCCCGGTTTTTCAGTCTTCTCCCATGCCGGCTAGGGATATATTTAGGGTTGCTGGGAAAAATCGAACCCGGAGGGTCCAGTTGCATGTGAGGCTGCGTAAAGGCTCCCCTGGGGAGTTCACTTGTACCCAAAGCCTTCCTTTGGGGGCACTTTTGGATGGTCCAAAGGGGCTCGCAACGCATTTCCTGGGGCCTGATTTTTCACTCGTCTCCGATGACGGCTGGGGGTACGTTTAGGTTTGCTCAGGAACAGCGATCCCGGAGGATCCAGTTGCATGTGAGGCTGCGTAAAGGCTCCCCTGGGGAGTTCTCTTATACCCAAAGCCTTCCTTTGGGGGCACTTTTGGATGGGCAAAAAGGGCGGGGAACGCATTTCCTGGGGCCTGATTTTTCAGTCGTCTTCCATGCCGGCTAGGGCTATGTTTAGGGATACTCGGAAACAGCGAACCCGGAGGGTCCAGTTGCATGTGGGGCTGCGTAAAGGCTCCCCGGGGGAGTTCACTTGTACCCAAAGCCTTCCTTTGGTGACACTTTTGGATGGGCGAAACGGGCTTGCAACGCGTTTTCTGGGGCCAGGTTTTTCAGTCTTCTCCCATGCCGGCTAGGGATATATTTAGGGTTGCTCGGAAAAATCGAACCCGGAGGGTCCAGTTGCAAGTGGGGCTGCGTAAAGGCTCCCCTGGGGAGTTCTCTTGTACCAAAGCGTTCCTTTGATGGCACTTTTGGATGGTCCAAGGGGGCTCGCAACGCATTTCCTGGGGCCTGATTTTTCACCCGTCTCCGATGACGGCTAGGGTTACGTTTAGGTTTGCTCAAGAACAGCGAACCCGGAGGGTCCAGTTGCATGTGGGGCTGCGTAAAGGCTCCCCTGGGGACTTCACTTGAACCCAAAGCCTTCCTTTGGTGACACTTTTGGAAGGGCGAAAGGGGCTTGCAACGCGTTTTCTGGGGCCTGGTTTTTCAGTCTTCTCCCATGCCGGCTAGGGATATATTTAGGGTTGCTCGGAAAATTCGAACCCGGAGGGTCCAGTTGCAAGTGGGGCTGCGTAAAGGCTCCCCTGGGGAGTTCTCTTGTACCCAAAGCCTTCCTTTGGGGGCACTTTTGGATGGTCCAAAGGGGCTCGCAACGCATTTCCTGGGGCCTGATTTTTCACTTGTCTCCGATGACAGCTAGGGCTACGTTTAGGTTTGCTCAGGAACAGCGATCCCGGAGGATCCAGTTGCATGTGAGGCTGCGTAAAGGCTCCCCTGGGGAGTTCACTTGTACCCAAAGCCTTCCTTTGGGGGCACTTTTGGATGGTCCAAAGGGGCTCGCAACGCATTTCCTGGGGCCTGATTTTTCACTCGTCTCCGATGACGGCTGGGGGTACGTTTAGGTTTGCTCAGGAACAGCGATCCCGGAGGATCCAGTTGCATGTGAGGCTGCGTAAAGGCTCCCCTGGGGAGTTCTCTTATACCCAAAGCCTTCCTTTGGGGGCACTTTTGGATGGGCGAAAGGGGCTTGGAACGCATTTCCTGGGGCCTGATTTTTCAGTCGTCTTCGATGCCGGCTAGTGCTATGTTTAGGGATGCTAGGAAACAGCGAACCCGGAGGGTCCAGTTGCATGTGGGGCTGCTAAAAGGCTCCCCTGGGGAGTTCTCTTGTACCCAAAGCCTTCCTTTGGGGGCATTTTAGGATGGGTGAAAAGGGATTGGAACGCATTTCCTGGGGCCTGATTTTTCATACGTATTCGATGCCGGCTAGGGCTATGTTTAGGGATGCTCGGAAAAATCGAACCCGGAGGGTCCAGTTGCATGTGGGGCTGCGTAAAGTCTACCCTGGGGAGTTCTCTTGTACCCAAAGCCTTCCTTTGGGGGCACTTTTGGATGGTCCAAAGGGGCTCGCAATGCATTTCCTGGGGCCTGATTTCTCACTCGTCTCCGATGATGGCCAGGGCTACGTTTAGGTTTGCTCAGGAACAGCGAACCCGGAGGGTCCAGTTGCATGTGGGGCTGCGTAAAGGCTCCCCTGGGGAGTTCACTTGTACCCAAAGCCTTCCTTTGGGGGCACTTTTGGATGGTCCAAAGGGACTCGCAACGCATTTCCTGGGGCCTGATTTTTCAGTCGTCTTCGATGCCGGCTAGGGCTATGTTTAGGGAGACTCGGAAACAGCGAACCCGGAGGGTCCAATCGCATGTGGGGCTGCGTAAAGGCTCCCCTGGGAACTTCACATGTACCCAAAGCCTTCCTTTGGGGGCACTTTTGGATGGTCCAAAGGGTCTCGCAAGGCATTTCCTGGGGCCTGATTTTTCAGTTGTCTTCGATGCCGGCTAGGGCTATGTTTAGGGATGCTAGGAAACAGCGAACCCGGAGGGTCCAGTTGCATGTGGGGCTGCGTAAAGGCTCCCCTGGGGAGTTCACTTGTACCCAAAGCCTTCCTTTGGGGGCACTTTTGGATGGTCCAAAGGGGCTCGCAACGCATTTCCTGGGGCCTGATTTTTCAGTCGTCTCCGATGACATCTAGGGATTCGTTTAGGTTTGCTCGGAAAAATCGAACCCGGAGGGTCCATTTGCATGTGGGGCTGCGTAAAGGCTCCCCTGGGGAGTTCTATTGTACCCAAAGCCTTCCTTTGGGGGCACTTTTGGATGGGCGAAAGGGGCATGCAACGCATTTCCTGGTGCCTGATTTTTCACTCGTGTCCGATGACGGCTAGGGCTATGTTTAGGGATACTCGGAATCAGCGAACCTGGAGCGTCCAGTTGCATGTGGGGCTGCGTAAAAGCTCCCCTGGGGAGTTCTGTTGTACCCAAAGCCTTCCTTTGGGGGCACTTTTGGATGGTCCAGAGGGGCTCGCAACGCATTTCCTGGGGCCTGATTTTTCATACGTCTTCGATGCCGGTTAGGGCTATGTTTAGGGATGCTCGGAAAAATCGAACCCGGAGGGTCCAGTAGCATGTGGGGCTGCGTAAAGGCTCCCCTGGGGAGTTCAATTGTACCCAAAGCCTTCCTTTGGGGGCACTTTTGGATGGTCCAAAGGGGCTCGTAAGGCATTTCCTGGGGCCTGATTTTTCACTCGTCTCCGATGACGGCTAGGGCTACGTTTAGGTTTGCTCAGGAACAGCGAACCCGGAGGGTCCACTTGCATGTGGGGCTGCTAAAAGGCTCCCCTGGGGAGTTCACTTGTACCCAAAGCCTTCTTTTGGGGGCACTTTTGGATGGTCCAAAGGGGCTCGCAACGCATTTCCTGGGGCCTGATTTTTCACTCGTCTCCGATGACGGCTAGGGCTACGTTTAGGTTTGCTCAGGAACAGCGAACCTGGAGGGTCCAGTCGCATCTGGGACTGCATAAAGGCTTCCCTGGGAGGTTCTCTTGTACCCAAAGCCTTCCTTTGGGGGCACTTTTGGATGGGCGAAAGGGGCTTGCAACACCTTTTCTGGGGCCTGGTTTTTCATTCGTCTTCGATGCCTGCTAGGGCTAGTTTAGGTTTGCTCAGGAACAGCGAACCCGAAGGGTCCAGTTGCATGTGGGGCTGCGTAAAGGCTCCCCTGGGGAGTTTCTTGTACCCAAAGCCTTCCTTTGGGGGCATTTTAGGATGGGCGAAAAGGGCTTGGAACGCATTTCCTGGGGCCTGATTTTTCACTCGTCTCCGATGACGGCTAGGGCTATGTTTCGGGATACTCGGAAACAGCGAACCCGGAGGGTCCAGTCGCATGTGGGGCTGCGTAAAGGCTCCCCTGGGGAGTTCACTTGTACCCAAAGCCTTCCTTTGGGGGCACTTTTGGATGGTCCAAAGGGTCTCGTAAGGCATTTCCTGGGACCTGATTTTTCACTCGTCTCCGATGACGGCTAGGGCTACGTTTAATTTTTCTCAGGAATAGCGAACCCGGAGGGTCCAGTTGCATGTGGGGCTGCTAAAAGGCTCCCCTGGGAGTTCACTTGTACCCAAAGCCTTCTTTTGGGGGGCACTTTTGGATGGGAGAAAGGGGAACGCATTTCCTGGGGCCTGATTTTTCACTCGTCTCCGATGACATCTAGGGATACGTTTAGGTTTGCTCGGAAAATCGAACCCGGAGGGTCCATTTGCATGTGGGGCTGCATAAAGGCTCCCCTGGGGAGTTCTCTTGTACCCAAAGCCTTCCTTTGGGGGCACTTTTAGATGGGCGAAAGGGGCACGCAAGCATTTCCTAGGGCCTGATTTTTCACTCGTCTCCGATGACGGCTAGGGCTATGTTTAGGGATACTAGGAAACAGCGAACCCAGAGGGTCCAGTTGCATGTGGGGCTGCGTAAAGGCTCCCCTGGGGAGTTCTCTTGTACCCAAAGCCTTCCTTTGGGAGCACTTTTGGATGGTCCAAAGGGGCTCGCAACGCATTTCCTGGGGCGTGATTTTTCACTCGTCTCCGATGACGGCTAGGGCTACGTTTAGTTTTGCTCGGAAAAATCGAACCTGGAGGGTCCAGTTGCATGTGGGGCTGCGTAAAGGCTCCCCTGGGAACTTCAGATGTACCCAAAGCCTTCCTTTGGGGGCACTTACTTGGTGGGCGAAAAGGGCTTGGAAAGCATTTCCTGGGGCCTGATTTTTCACTCGTCTCCGATGCCGGCTAGGGCTATGTTTAGGGATACTCGGAATCAGCGAACCCGGAGGGTCCAGTCGCATGTGGGGCTGCGTAAAGGCTCCCCTGGGGAGTTCTCTTGTACCCAAGGCCTTCCTTTGCGGGCACTTTTGGATGGTCCAAAGGGGCTCGCAACGCATTTCCTGGGGCCTGATTTTTCACTCGTCTCCGATGACGGCTAGGGCTACGTTTAGGTTTGCTCAGGAACAGCGAACCCGGAGGGTCCAGTTGCATGTGGGGCTGCGTAAAGGCTCCCCTGGGGAGTTCTCTTGTACCCAAAGCCTTCCTTTGGGGGCACTTTTGGATGGTCCAAAGGGGCTCGCAACGCATTTCCTGGGGCCTGATTTTTCACTCGTCTCCGATGACGGCTAGGGCTACGTTTAGGTTTGCTCAGGAACAGCGAACCCGGAGGGTCCAGTTGCATGTGGGGCTGCGTAAAGGCTCCCCTGAGGAGTTCACTTGTACCTAAAGCCTTCCTTTGGGGGCACTTTTGGATCGGCGAAAGGGGCACGCAACGCATTTCCTGTGGCCTGATTTTTCACTCGTCTCCGATGACGGCTAGGGCTACGTTTATGTTTGCTCAGGAACAGCGAACCCGGAGGGTCCAGTCGAATGTGGGACTGCATAAAGGCTTCCCTGGGGGTTCTCTTGTACCCAAAGCCTTCCTTTGGGGGCACTTTTGGATGGGCAAAAAGGCCTTGGAACGCATTTCCTGGGGCCTGATTTTTCAGTAGTCTTCGATGCCTGCTAGGGCTATGTTTAGGGATGCTCGGAAAAATCGAACCCGGAGGGTCCAGTTGCATGTGGGGCTGCGTAAAGTCTCCCCTGGGGAGTTCACTTGTACCCAAAGCCTTCTTTTGGGGGCACTTTTGGATGGTCCAAAGTGGCTCGCAACGCATTTCCTGGGGCCTGATTTTTCAGTCGTCTTCGATGCCGGCTAGGGCTATGTTTAGGTTTGCTCAGGAACAGCGAACCCGAAGGGTCCAGTTGCATGTGGGGCTGCGTAAATGCTCCCCTGGGGAGTTCACTTGTACCCAAAGCCTTCCTTTGGGGGCACTTTTGGATGGTCCAAAGGGGCTCGCAACGCATTTCCTGGGGCCTGATTTTTCACTCGTCTCCGATGACTGCTAGGGCTACGTTTAGGTTTGCTCAGGAACAGCGAACCCGGAGGGTCCAGTTGCATGTGGGGCTGCGTAAAGGCTCCCCTGGGGAGTTTCTTGTACCCAAAGCCTTCCTTTGGGGGCACTTTTGAATGGTCCAAAGGGGCTCGCAACGCATTTCCTGGGGCCTGATTTTTCACTCGTCTCCGATGCCAGCTAGGGCTATGTTTAGGTTTGCTCAGGAACAGCAAACCCGAAGGGTCCAGTTGCATGTGGGGCTGCGTAAAGGCTCCCCTGGGGAGTTTCTTGTACCCAAAGCCTTCCTTTGGGGGCACTTTTGGATGGTCCAAAGGGGCTCGCAACTCATTTCCTGGGGCCTGATTTTTCAGTCGTCTCCGCTGACGGCTAGGGCTACGTTTAGGTTTGCTCAGGAACAGCGAACCCGGAGGGTCCAGTTGCATGTGGGGCTGCGTAAAGGCTCCCCTGGGGAGTTTCTTGTACCCAAAGCCTTCCTTTGGGGGCACTTTTGGATGGTCCAAAGGGGCTCGCAACGCATTTCCTGGGGCCTGATTTTTCAGTCGTCTTCGATGCCGGCTAGGGCTATGTTTAGTTTTGCTCAGGAACAGTGAACCCGAAGGGTCCAGTTGCATGTGGGGCTGCATAAAGGCTCCCCTGGGGAGTTCACTTGTACCCAAAGCCTTCCTTTGGGGGCACTTTTGGATGGGCGAAAGGGGCTCGCAACGCATTTCCTGGGGCCTGATTTTTCACTCGTCTCCGATGACGGCTAGGGCTACGTTTAGGTTTGCTCGGGAACAGCGAACCCGGAGGGTCCAGTTGCATGTGGGGCTGCGTAAAGGCTCCCCTGGGGAGTTCACTTGTACCCAAAGCCTTCTTTTGGGGGCACTTTTGGATGGTCCAAAGGGGCTCGCAACGCATTTCCTGGGGCCTGATTTTTCACTCGTCTCCGATGACGGCTAGGGCTACGTTTAGGTTTGCTCAGGAACAGCGAACCCGGAGGGTCCAGTTGCATGTGGGGCTGCGTAAAGGCTCCCCTGGGGAGTTCACTTGTACCCAAAGCCTTCCTTTGGGGGCACTTTTGGATCGGCGAAAGGGGCACGCAACGCATTTCCTGGGGCCTGATTTTTCACACGTCTCCGATGACGGCTAGGGCTACGTTTAGGTTTGCTCAGGAACAGCGAACCTGGAGGGTCCAGTCGCATCTGGGACTGCATAAAGGCTTCCCTGGGGGGTTCTCTTGTACCCAAAGCCTTCCGTTGGGGACACTTTTAGATGGGCGAAAGGGGCTTGCAACACCTTTTCTGCGGCCTGGTTTTTCAGTCGACTTCGATGCCTGCTAGGGCTATGTTTAGGTTTGCTCAGGAACAGCGAACCCGAAGGGTCCAGTTGCATGTGGGGCTGCGTAAAGGCTCCCCTGGGGATTTTCTTGTACCCAAAGCCTTCCTTTGGGGGCACTTTTGGATGGTCCAAAGGGGCTCGCAACGCATTTCCTGGGGCCTGATTTTTCACTCGTCTCCGATGCCGGCTAGGGCTACGTTTAGGTTTGCTCAGGAACAGCGAACCCGGTGGGTCCAGTTGCATGTGGGGCTGCGTAAAGGCTCCCCTGGGGAGTTCTCCTGTACCCAAAGCCTTCCTTTGGGGGCACTTTTGGATCGGCGAAAGGGGCACGCAACGCATTTCCTGGGGCCTGATTTTTCACACGTCTCCGATGACGGCTAGGGCTATGTTTAGGTTTGCTCAGGAACAGCAAACCCGAAGGGTCCAGTTGCATGTGGGGCTGCGTAAAGGCTCCCCTGGGGAGTTTCTTGTACCCAAAGCCTTCCTTTGGGGGCACTTTTGGATGGTCCAAAGGGGCTTGCAACTCATTTCCTGGGGCCTGATTTTTCAGTCGTCTCCGCTGACGGCTAGGGCTACGTTTAGGTTTGCTCAGGAACAGCGAACCCGGAGGGTCCAGTTGCATGTGGGGCTGCGTAAAGGCTCCCCTGGGGAGTTTCTTGTACCCAAAGCCTTCCTTTGGGGGCACTTTTGGATGGTCCAAAGGGGCTCGCAACGCATTTCCTGGGGCCTGATTTTTCAGTCGTCTTCGATGCCGGCTAGTGCTATGTTTAGTTTTGCTCAGGAACAGTGAACCCGAAGGGTCCAGTTGCATGTGGGGCTGCATAAAGGCTCCCCTGGGGAGTTCACTTGTACCCAAAGCCTTCCTTTGGGGGCACTTTTGGATGGGCGAAAGGGGCTCGCAACGCATTTCCTGGGGCCTGATTTTTCACTCGTCTCCGATGACGGCTAGGGCTACGTTTAGGTTTGCTCGGGAACAGCGAACCCGGAGGGTCCAGTTGCATGTGGGGCTGCGTAAAGGCTCCCCTGGGGAGTTCACTTGTACCCAAAGCCTTCTTTTGGGGGCACTTTTGGATGGTCCAAAGGGGCTCGCAACGCATTTCCTGGGGCCTGATTTTTCACTCGTCTCCGATGACGGCTTGGGCTACGTTTAGGTTTGCTCAGGAAAAGCGAACCCGGAGGGTCCAGTTGCATGTGGGGCTGCGTAAAGGCTCCCCTGGGGAGTTCACTTGTACCCAAAGCCTTCCTTTGGGGGCACTTTTGGATCGGCGAAAGGGGCACGCAACGCATTTCCTGGGGCCTGATTTTTCACACGTCTCCGATGACGGCTAGGGCTACGTTTAGGTTTGCTCAGGAACAGCGAACCTGGAGGGTCCAGTCGCATCTGGGACTGCATAAAGGCTTCCCTGGGGGGTTCTCTTGTACCCAAAGCCTTCCGTTGGGGACACTTTTAGATGGGCGAAAGGGGCTCGCAACACCTTTTCTGCGGCCTGGTTTTTCAGTCGACTTCGATGCCTGCTAGGGCTATGTTTAGGTTTGCTCAGGAACAGCGAACCCGAAGGGTCCAGTTGCATGTGGGGCTGCGTAAAGGCTCCCCTGGGGAGTTTCTTGTACCCAAAGCCTTCCTTTGGGGGCACTTTTGGATGGTCCAAAGGGGCTCGCAACGCATTTCCTGGGGCCTGATTTTTCACTCGTCTCCGATGACGGCTAGGGCTACGTTTAGGTTTGCTCAGGAACAGCGAACCCGGTGGGTCCAGTTGCATGTGGGGCTGCGTAAAGGCTCCCCTGCAGAGTTCTCCTGTACCCAAAGCCTTCCTTTGGGGGCACATTTGGATGGGCGAAAGGGGCATGCAACGCATTTCCTGGGGCCTGATTTTTCACTAGTCTCCGATGACGGCTAGGGCTATGTTTAGGGATACTCGGAATCAGCGAACCCGGAGCGTCCAGTTGCATGTGGGGCTGCGTAAAAGCTCCCCTGGGGAGTTCTGTTGTACCCAAAGTCTTCCTTTGGGAGCACTTTTGGATGGTCCAAAGGGTCTTGGAACGCATTTCCTGGGGCCAGATTTTTCATACGTCTCCGATGACATCTAGGATTATGTTTAGGTTTGCTCAGGAACAGCGAACCCGGAGGGTCCAGTCGCATGTGGGGCTGCAAAAAGGCTTCCCTGGGGAGTTCTCTTGTACCCAAAGCCTTCCTTTGGGGGCACTTTTGGATGGGCGAAAAGGGCTCGCAACGCATTTCCTGGGGCCTGATTTTTCAGTCATCTTCGATGCCGGCTAGGGCTATTTATAAGGATGCTCGGAAAAATCGAACCCGGAGGGTCCAGTTGCATGTGGGGCTGTATAAAGGCTTCCCTGGGGGGTTCTGTTCTACCCAAAGCCTTCCTTTAGGGGCACTTTTGGATAGGCAAAAAGGGCTCGCAACGCATTTCCTGGGGCCTGATTTTTCACTCGTCTCCGATGCCGGCTAGGGCTATGTTTAGGGATACTCGGAAAAAGCGAACCCGGAGGGTCCAGTCGCATGTGGGGCTGCGTAAAGGCTCCCCTGGGGAGTTCACTTGTACCCAAAGCCTTCCTTTGGGGGCACTTTTGGATGGTCCAAAGGGTCTCGCAACGTATTTCCTGGGGCCTGATTTTTCAGTCGTCTTCGATGCCGTCTAGGGCTATGTTTAGGTTTGCTCAGGAACAGCGAACCCAAAGGGTCCAGTTGCATGTGGGGCTGCGTAAAGGCTCCCCTGGGGAGTTCACTTGTACCCAAAGCCTTCCTTTGGGGGCACTTTTGGATGGTCCAAAGGGGCTCGCAACGCATTTCCTGGGGCCTGATTTTTCACTCGTCTCCGATGACGGCTTGGGCTACGTTTAGGTTTGCTCAGGAAAAGCGAACCCGGAGGGTCCAGTTGCATGTGGGGCTGCGTAAAGGCTCCCCTGGGGAGTTCACTTGTACCCAAAGCCTTCCTTTGGGGGCACTTTTGGATCGGCGAAAGGGGCACGCAACGCATTTCCTGGGGCCTGATTTTTCACACGTCTCCGATGACGGCTAGGGCTACGTTTAGGTTTGCTCAGGAACAGCGAACCTGGAGGGTCCAGTCGCATCTGGGACTGCATAAAGGCTTCCCTGGGGGGTTCTCTTGTACCCAAAGCCTTCCGTTGGGGACACTTTTAGATGGGCGAAAGGGGCTCGCAACACCTTTTCTGCGGCCTGGTTTTTCAGTCGACTTCGATGCCTGCTAGGGCTATGTTTAGGTTTGCTCAGGAACAGCGAACCCGAAGGGTCCAGTTGCATGTGGGGCTGCGTAAAGGCTCCCCTGGGGAGTTTCTTGTACCCAAAGCCTTCCTTTGGGGGCACTTTTGGATGGTCCAAAGGGGCTCGCAACGCATTTCCTGGGGCCTGATTTTTCACTCGTCTCCGATGACGGCTAGGGCTACGTTTAGGTTTGCTCAGGAACAGCGAACCCGGTGGGTCCAGTTGCATGTGGGGCTGCGTAAAGGCTCCCCTGCAGAGTTCTCCTGTACCCAAAGCCTTCCTTTGGGGGCACATTTGGATGGGCGAAAGGGGCATGCAACGCATTTCCTGGGGCCTGATTTTTCACTAGTCTCCGATGACGGCTAGGGCTATGTTTAGGGATACTCGGAATCAGCGAACCCGGAGCGTCCAGTTGCATGTGGGGCTGCGTAAAAGCTCCCCTGGGGAGTTCTGTTGTACCCAAAGTCTTCCTTTGGGAGCACTTTTGGATGGTCCAAAGGGTCTTGGAACGCATTTCCTGGGGCCAGATTTTTCATACGTCTCCGATGACATCTAGGATTATGTTTAGGTTTGCTCAGGAACAGCGAACCCGGAGGGTCCAGTCGCATGTGGGGCTGCAAAAAGGCTTCCCTGGGGAGTTCTCTTGTACCCAAAGCCTTCCTTTGGGGGCACTTTTGGATGGGCGAAAAGGGCTCGCAACGCATTTCCTGGGGCCTGATTTTTCAGTCATCTTCGATGCCGGCTAGGGCTATTTATAAGGATGCTCGGAAAAATCGAACCCGGAGGGTCCAGTTGCATGTGGGGCTGTATAAAGGCTTCCCTGGGGGGTTCTGTTCTACCCAAAGCCTTCCTTTAGGGGCACTTTTGGATAGGCAAAAAGGGCTCGCAACGCATTTCCTGGGGCCTGATTTTTCACTCGTCTCCGATGCCGGCTAGGGCTATGTTTAGGGATACTCGGAAAAAGCGAACCCGGAGGGTCCAGTCGCATGTGGGGCTGCGTAAAGGCTCCCCTGGGGAGTTCACTTGTACCCAAAGCCTTCCTTTGGGGGCACTTTTGGATGGTCCAAAGGGTCTCGCAACGTATTTCCTGGGGCCTGATTTTTCAGTCGTCTTCGATGCCGTCTAGGGCTATGTTTAGGTTTGCTCAGGAACAGCGAACCCAAAGGGTCCAGTTGCATGTGGGGCTGCGTAAAGGCTCCCCTGGGGAGTTCACTTGTACCCAAAGCCTTCCTTTGGGGGCACTTTTGGATGGTCCAAAGGGGCTCGCAACGCATTTCCTGGGGCCTGATTTTTCACTCGTCTCCGATGACGGCTAGGGCTACGTTTAGGTTTGCTCGGGAACAGCGAACCCGGAGGGTCCAGTTGCATGTGGGGCTGCGTAAACGCTCCCCTGGGGAGTTCACTTGTACCCAACGCCTTCTTTTGGGGGCACTTTTGGATGGTCCAAAGGGGCTCTCAACGCATTTCCTGGGTCTGATTTTTCACTCGTCTCCGATGACGGCTAGGGCTACCTTTAGGTTTGCTCAGGAACAGCGAACCCGGAGGGTCCAGTTCCATGTGGGGCTGCGTAAAGGCTCCCCTGGGGAGTTCACTTGTACCCAAAGCCTTCCTTTGGGGGCACTTTTGGATGTGCGAAAGAGGCACGCAACGCATTTCCTGTGGCCTGATTTTTCACTCGTCTCTGATGACGGCTAGGGATATGTTTAGGTTTGCACAGGAACAGCGAACCTGGAGGGTCCAGTCGCATCTGGGACTGCATAAAGGCTTCCCTGGGGGGTTCTCTTGTACCCAAAGCCTTCCTTTGGGGGCACTTTTGGATGGGCGAAAGGGGCTTGCAACACCTTTTCTGGGGCCTGGTTTTTCAGTCGTCTTCGATGCCTGCTAGGGCTATGTTTAGGTTTGCTCAGGAACAGCGAACCCGAAGGGTCCAGTTGCATGTGGGGCTGCGTAAAGGCTCCCCTGGGGAGTTCTCTTGTACCCAAAGCCTTCCTTTGGGGGCACTTTTGAATGGTCCAAAGGGGCTCGCAACACATTTCCTGGAGTTTGATTTTTCACTCGTCTCCGGAGACGGCTAGGGCTACGTTTATGTTTGCTCAGGAACAGCGAACCCGGAGGGTCCAGTTGCATGTGGGGCTGCGTAAAGGCTCCCCTGGGGTGTTCTCTTGTACCCAAAGCCTTCCTTTGGGGGCACTTTTGGATGGTCCAAAGGGGCTCGCAACGCATTTCCTGGGGCCTGATTTTTCAGTCGTCTCCGATGACATCTAGGGATACGTTTAGGTTTGCTCGGAAAAATCGAACCCGGAGGGTCCATTTGCATGTGGGGCTGCGTAAAGGCTCCCCTGCAGAGTTCTCCTGTACCCAAAGCCTTCCTTTGGGGGCACTTTTGGATGGGCGAAAGGGGCATGCAACGCATTTCCTGGGGCCTGATTTTTCACTAGTCTCCGATGACGGCTAGGGCTATGTTTAGGGATACTCGGAAACAGCGAACCCGGAGGGTCCAGTTGCATGTGGGACTGGGTAAAGGCTTCCCTGGGGGGTTCTCTTGTACCCAAAGCCTTCCTTTGGGGGCACTTTTGGATGGGCAAAAAGGCCTTGGAACGCATTTCCTGGGCCCTGATTTTTCAGTCATCTTCGATGCCGGCTAGGGCTATGTTTAGGGATGCTCGGAAACAGCGAACCCGGAGGGTCCAGTTGCATGTGGGGCTGCGTAAAGGCTCCCCTGGGGAGTTCACTTGAAACCAAAGACTTCCTTCGGTGACACTTTTGGAAGGGCGAAAGCGGCTTGCAACGCGTTTTCTGGGGCCCGGTTTTTCAGTTTCTCCCATGCCGGCTAGGGATATATTTAGGGTTGCTGGGAAAAATCGAACCCAGAGGGTCCAGTTGCATGTGGGGCTGCGTAAAGGCTCCCCTGGGGAGTTCACTTGTACCCAAAGCCTTCCTTTGGGGGCACTTTTGGATGGTCCAAAGGGGCTCGCAACGCATTTCCTGGGGCCTGATTTTTCACTCGTCTCCGATGACGGCTAGGGCTACGTTTAGGTTTGCTCGGGAACAGCGAACCCGGAGGGTCCAGTTGCATGTGGGGCTGCGTAAACGCTCCCCTGGGGAGTTCACTTGTACCCAACGCCTTCTTTTGGGGGCACTTTTGGATGGTCCAAAGGGGCTCTCAACGCATTTCCTGGGTCTGATTTTTCACTCGTCTCCGATGACGGCTAGGGCTACCTTTAGGTTTGCTCAGGAACAGCGAACCCGGAGGGTCCAGTTCCATGTGGGGCTGCGTAAAGGCTCCCCTGGGGAGTTCACTTGTACCCAAAGCCTTCCTTTGGGGGCACTTTTGGATGTGCGAAAGAGGCACGCAACGCATTTCCTGTGGCCTGATTTTTCACTCGTCTCTGATGACGGCTAGGGATATGTTTAGGTTTGCACAGGAACAGCGAACCTGGAGGGTCCAGTCGCATCTGGGACTGCATAAAGGCTTCCCTGGGGGGTTCTCTTGTACCCAAAGCCTTCCTTTGGGGGCACTTTTGGATGGGCGAAAGGGGCTTGCAACACCTTTTCTGGGGCCTGGTTTTTCAGTCGTCTTCGATGCCTGCTAGGGCTATGTTTAGGTTTGCTCAGGAACAGCGAACCCGAAGGGTCCAGTTGCATGTGGGGCTGCGTAAAGGCTCCCCTGGGGAGTTCTCTTGTACCCAAAGCCTTCCTTTGGGGGCACTTTTGAATGGTCCAAAGGGGCTCGCAACACATTTCCTGGAGTTTGATTTTTCACTCGTCTCCGGAGACGGCTAGGGCTACGTTTATGTTTGCTCAGGAACAGCGAACCCGGAGGGTCCAGTTGCATGTGGGGCTGCGTAAAGGCTCCCCTGGGGTGTTCTCTTGTACCCAAAGCCTTCCTTTGGGGGCACTTTTGGATGGTCCAAAGGGGCTCGCAACGCATTTCCTGGGGCCTGATTTTTCAGTCGTCTCCGATGACATCTAGGGATACGTTTAGGTTTGCTCGGAAAAATCGAACCCGGAGGGTCCATTTGCATGTGGGGCTGCGTAAAGGCTCCCCTGCAGAGTTCTCCTGTACCCAAAGCCTTCCTTTGGGGGCACTTTTGGATGGGCGAAAGGGGCATGCAACGCATTTCCTGGGGCCTGATTTTTCACTAGTCTCCGATGACGGCTAGGGCTATGTTTAGGGATACTCGGAAACAGCGAACCCGGAGGGTCCAGTTGCATGTGGGACTGGGTAAAGGCTTCCCTGGGGGGTTCTCTTGTACCCAAAGCCTTCCTTTGGGGGCACTTTTGGATGGGCAAAAAGGCCTTGGAACGCATTTCCTGGGCCCTGATTTTTCAGTCATCTTCGATGCCGGCTAGGGCTATGTTTAGGGATGCTCGGAAACAGCGAACCCGGAGGGTCCAGTTGCATGTGGGGCTGCGTAAAGGCTCCCCTGGGGAGTTCACTTGAAACCAAAGACTTCCTTCGGTGACACTTTTGGAAGGGCGAAAGCGGCTTGCAACGCGTTTTCTGGGGCCCGGTTTTTCAGTTTCTCCCATGCCGGCTAGGGATATATTTAGGGTTGCTGGGAAAAATCGAACCCAGAGGGTCCAGTTGCATGTGGGGCTGCGTAAAGGCTCCCCTGGAGAGTTCACTTGTACCCAAAGCCTTCCTTTGGGGGCACTTTTGGATGGTCCAAAGGGGCTCGCAACGCATTTCCTGGGGCCTGATTTTTCACTCGTCTCCGATGACGGCTAGGGCTACGTTTAGGTTTGCTCAGGAACAGCGAACCCGGAGGGTCCAGTTGCATGTGGGGCTGCGTAAACGCTCCCCTGGGGAGTTCACTTGTACCCAAAGCCTTCTTTTGGGGGCACTTTTGGATGGTCCAAAGGGGCTCGCAACGCATTTCCTGGGGCCTGATTTTTCACTCGTCTCCGATGACGGCTAGGGCTACGTTTAGGTTTGCTCACGAACAGCGAACCCGGAGGGTCCAGTTGCATGTGGGGCTGCGTAAAGGCTCCCCTGGGGAGTTCACTTGTACCCAAAGCCTTCCTTTGGGGGCACTTTTGGATCGGCGAAAGGGGCACGCAACGCATTTCCTGGGGCCTGATTTTTCACACGTCTCCGATGACGGCTAGGGCTACGTTTAGGTTTGCTCAGGAACAGCGAACCTGGAGGGTCCAGTCGCATCTGGGACTGCATAAAGGCTTCCCTGGGGGGTTCTCTTGTACCCAAAGCCTTCCGTTGGGGACACTTTTAGATGGGCGAAAGGGGCTTGCAACACCTTTTCTGCGGCCTGGTTTTTCAGTCGACTTCGATGCCTGCTAGGGCTATGTTTAGGTTTGCTCAGGAACAGCGAACCCGAAGGGTCCAGTTGCATGTGGGGCTGCGTAAAGGCTCCCCTGGGGAGTTTCTTGTACCCAAAGCCTTCCTTTGGGGGCACTTTTGGATGGTCCAAAGGGGCTCGCAACGCATTTCCTGGGGCCTGATTTTTCACTCGTCTCCGATGACGGCTAGGGCTACGTTTAGGTTTCCTCAGGAACAGCGAACCCGGTGGGTCCAGTTGCATGTGGGGCTGCGTAAAGGCTCCCCTGGGGAGTTCTCCTGTACCCAAAGCCTTCCTTTGGGGGCACATTTGGATGGGCGAAAGGGGCATGCAACGCATTTCCTGGGGCCTGATTTTTCACTAGTCTCCGATGACGGCTAGGGCTATGTTTAGGGATACTCGGAATCAGCGAACCCGGAGCGTCCAGTTGCATGTGGGGCTGCGTAAAAGCTCCCCTGGGGAGTTCTGTTGTACCCAAAGTCTTCCTTTGGGAGCACTTTTGGATGGTCCAAAGGGTCTTGGAACGCATTTCCTGGGGCCAGATTTTTCATACGTCTCCGATGACATCTAGGATTATGTTTAGGTTTGCTCAGGAACAGCGAACCCGGAGGGTCCAGTCGCATGTGGGGCTGCAAAAAGGCTTCCCTGGGGAGTTCTCTTGTACCCAAAGCCTTCCTTTGGGGGCACTTTTGGATGGGCGAAAAGGGCTCGCAACGCATTTCCTGGGGCCTGATTTTTCAGTCATCTTCGATGCCGGCTAGGGCTATTTATAAGGATGCTCGGAAAAATCGAACCCGGAGGGTCCAGTTGCATGTGGGGCTGTATAAAGGCTTCCCTGGGGGGTTCTGTTCTACCCAAAGCCTTCCTTTAGGGGCACTTTTGGATAGGCAAAAAGGGCTCGCAACGCATTTCCTGGGGCCTGATTTTTCACTCGTCTCCGATGCCGGCTAGGGCTATGTTTAGGGATACTCGGAAAAAGCGAACCCGGAGGGTCCAGTCGCATGTGGGGCTGCGTAAAGGCTCCCCTGGGGAGTTCACTTGTACCCAAAGCCTTCCTTTGGGGGCACTTTTGGATGGTCCAAAGGGTCTCGCAACGTATTTCCTGGGGCCTGATTTTTCAGTCGTCTTCGATGCCGTCTAGGGCTATGTTTAGGTTTGCTCAGGAACAGCGAACCCAAAGGGTCCAGTTGCATGTGGGGCTGCGTAAAGGCTCCCCTGGGGAGTTCACTTGTACCCAAAGCCTTCCTTTGGGGGCACTTTTGGATGGTCCAAAGGGGCTCGCAACGCATTTCCTGGGGCCTGATTTTTCACTCGTCTCCGATGACGGCTAGGGCTACGTTTAGGTTTGCTCGGGAACAGCGAACCCGGAGGGTCCAGTTGCATGTGGGGCTGCGTAAAGGCTCCCCTGGGGAGTTCACTTGTACCCAAAGCCTTCTTTTGGGGGCACTTTTGGATGGTCCAAAGGGGCTCTCAACGCATTTCCTGGGTCTGATTTTTCACTCGTCTCCGATGACGGCTAGGGCTACCTTTAGGTTTGCTCAGGAACAGCGAACCCGGAGGGTCCAGTTGCATGTGGGGCTGCGTAAAGGCTCCCCTGGGGAGTTCACTTGTACCCAAAGCCTTCCTTTGGGGGCACTTTTGGATGTGCGAAAGAGGCACGCAACGCATTTCCTGTGGCCTGATTTTTCACTCGTCTCTGATGACGGCTAGGGATATGTTTAGGTTTGCACAGGAACAGCGAACCTGGAGGGTCCAGTCGCATCTGGGACTGCATAAAGGCTTCCCTGGGGGGTTCTCTTGTACCCAAAGCCTTCCTTTGGGGGCACTTTTGGATGGGCGAAAGGGGCTTGCAACACCTTTTCTGGGGCCTGGTTTTTCAGTCGTCTTTCATGCCTGCTAGGGCTACGTTTATGTTTGCTCAGGAACAGCGAACCCGGAGGGTCCAGTTGCATGTGGGGCTGCGTAAAGGCTCCCCTGGGGTGTTCTCTTGTACCCAAAGCCTTCCTTTGGGGGCACTTTTGGATGGTCCAAAGGGGCTCGCAACGCATTTCCTGGGGCCTGATTTTTCAGTCGTCTCCGATGACATCTAGGGATACTTTTAGGTTTGCTCGGAAAAATCGAACCCGGAGGGTCCATTTGCATGTGGGGCTGCGTAAAGGCTCCCCTGCAGAGTTCTCCTGTACCCAAAGCCTTCCTTTGGGGGCACTTTTGGATGGGCGAAAGGGGCATGCAACGCATTTCCTGGGGCCTGATTTTTCACTAGTCTCCGATGACGGCTAGGGCTATGTTTAGGGATACTCGGAAACAGCGAACCCGGAGGGTCCAGTTGCATGTGGGGCTGGGTAAAGGCTTCCCTGGGGGGTTCTCTTGTACCCAAAGCCTTCCTTTGGGGGCACTTTTGGATGGGCAAAAAGGCCTTGGAACGCATTTCCTGGGCCCTGATTTTTCAGTCATCTTCGATGCCGGCTAGGGCTATGTTTAGGGATGCTCGGAAACAGCGAACCCGGAGGGTCCAGTTGCATGTGGGGCTGCGTAAAGGCTCCCCTGGGGAGTTCACTTGAAACCAAAGACTTCCTTCGGTGACACTTTTGGAAGGGCGAAAGCGGCTTGCAACGCGTTTTCTGGGGCCCGGTTTTTCAGTTTCTCCCATGCCGGCTAGGGATATATTTAGGGTTGCTGGGAAAAATCGAACCCAGAGGGTCCAGTTGCATGTGGGGCTGCGTAAAGGCTCCCCTGGGGAGTTCACTTGTACCCAAAGCCTTCCTTTGGGGGCACTTTTGGATGGTCCAAAGGGGCTCGCAACGCATTTCCTGGGGCCTGATTTTTCAGTCGTCTTCGATGCCGGCTAGGGATATATTTAGGTTTGCTCGGAAACAGCGAACCCGGAGGGTCCAATCGCATGTGGGGCTGCGTAAAGGCTCCCCTGGGGAGTTCACTTGTACCCAAAGCCTTCCTTTGGGGGCACTTTTGGATGGGCTAAAAGGGCTTGGAACGCGTTTCCTGGCGCCTGATTTTTCATTCGTCTCCGATGACGGCTAGGGTTACGTTTAGGTTTGCTCAGGAACAGCGAACCCGGAGGGTCCAGTTGCATGTGGGGCTGCGTAAAGGCTCCCCTGGGGAGTTCACTTGTACCCAAAGCCTTCCTTTGGTGACTCTTTTGGATGGGCGAAAGGGGCTTGCAGCGCGTTTTCTGGGGCCCGGTATTTCAGTCTTCTCCCATGCCGGCTAGGGATATATTAAGGGTTGCTCGGAAAAATCGAATCCAGAGGGTCCAGTTGCATGTGGGGCTGTGTAAAGGCTCCCCTGGGGAGTTCTCTTGTACCCAAAGCCTTCCTTTGGGGTACTTTTGGATGGTCCTAAGGTGCTCGCAACGCATTTCATGGAGCCTGATTTTTCACTCTTCTCCGATGACGGCTAGGGATATGTTTAGGTTTGCTCGGAAAAATCGAATCTGGAGGGTCCATTTCCATGTGGGGCTGCGTAAAGGCTCCCCTGGGGAGTTCTCTTGTACACAAAGCCTTCCTTTGGGGGCACTTTTGGATGGTCCAAAGGGTCTCGCAACGTATTTCCTGGGGCCTGATTTTTCACTCGTCTCCGATGACAGCAAGGGATACGTTTAGGTTTGCTCAGGAACAGCGATCCCGGAGGATCCAGTTGCATGTGAGGCTGCGTAAAGGCTCCCCTGGGGAGTTCTCTTGTACCCAAAGCCTTCCTTTGGGGGCACTTTTGGATGGTCCAAACGGGCTCGCAACGCATTTCCTGGGGTTTCATTTTTCACTCGTCTCCGATGACGGCTGGGGGTACGTTTAGGTTTGCTCAGGAACAGCGAACCCGGAGGGTCCAGTTGCATGTGGGGCTGCGTAAAGGCTCCCCTGGGGAGTTCACTTGTACCGAAAGCCTTCCTTTGGAAGCACTTTTGGATGGGCAAAAAGGTCTTGGAACGCATTTCCTGGGGCCTGATTTTTCACTCGTCTCCGATGACGGCTAGGGTTACGTTTAGGTTTGCTCAGGAACAGCGAACCCGGAGGGTCCAGTTGCATGTGGGGCTGCGTAAAGCCTCCCCTGGGGAGTTCTCTTGTACCCAAAGTCTTCCTTTGGGGTACTTTTGGATGGTCCAAAGGGGCTTGGAACCCATTTCCTGGGCCCTGATTTTTCAGTCATCTTCGATGCCGGCTAGGGCTATGTTTAGGGATGCTCGGAAACAGCGAACCCGGAGGGTCCAGTTGCATGTGGGGCTGCGTAAAGGCTCCCCTGGGGAGTTCACTTGAAACCAAAGACTTCCTTCGGTGACACTTTTGGAAGGGCGAAAGGGGCTTGCAACGCGTTTTCTGGGGCCCGGTTTTTCAGTCTCTCCCATGCCGGCTAGGGATATATTTAGGGTTGCTCGGAAAAATCGAACCCAGATGGTCCAGTTGCATGTGGGGCTGCGTAAAGGCTCCCCTGGGGAGTTCACTTGTACCCAAAGCCTTCCTTTGGGGGCACTTTTAGATGGTCCAAAGGGGCTCGCAACGCATTTCCTGGGGCCTGATTTTTCAGTCGTCTTCGATGCCGGCTAGGGATATATTTAGGGAGACTCGGAAACAGCGAACCCGGAGGGTCCAATCGCATGTGGGGCTGCGTAAAGGCTCCCCTGGGGAGTTCACTTGTACCCAAAGCCTTCCTTTGGGGGCACTTTTGGATGGGCTAAAAGGGCTTGGAACGCATTTCCTGGCGCCTGATTTTTCACTCGTCTCCGATGACGGCTAGGGTTAGGTTTAGGTTTGCTCAGGAACAGCGAACCCGGAGGGTCCAGTTGCATGTGGGGCTGCGTAAAGGCTCCCCTGGGGAGTTCACTTGTACCCAAAGCCTTCCTTTGGGGTACTTTTGGATGGTCCAAAGGGGTTTGGAACCCATTTCCTGGGCCCTGATTTTTCAGTCATCTTTGATGCCGGCTAGGGCTATGTTTAGGGATGCTCGGAAACAGCGAACCCGGAGGGTCCAGTTGCATGTGGGGCTGCGTAAAAGCTCCCCTGGGGAGTTCACTTGAAACTAAAGCCTTCCTTTGGTGACACTTTTGGAAGGGCGAAAGGGGATTGCAACGCGTTTTCTGGGGCCCGGTTTTTCAGTCTTCTCCCATGCCGGCTAGGGATATATTTAGGGATACTCGGAAAAATCGAACCCGGAGGGTCCAGTTGCATGTGGGGCTGCGTAAAGGCTCCCCTGGGGAGTTCACTTGTACCCAAAGCCTTCCTTTGGGGGCACTTTTGGATGGTCCAAAGGGTCTCGCAACGTATTTCCTGGGGCCTGATTTTTCAGTCGTCTTCGATGCTGGCTAGGGCTATGTTTAGGGAGACTCGGAAACAGCGAACCCGGAGGGTTCAGTTGCATTTGGGACTGCGTAAAGGCTCCCCTGGGGAGTTCACTTGTACCCAAAGCCTTCCTTTGGGGGCACTTTTGGATGGTCCAAAGGGGCTCGCAACACATTTCCTGGGGCCTGATTTTTCACTCATCTCCGATGACGGCTAGGGCTACCTTAAGGTTTCCTCAGGAACAGCGAACCCGGAAGGTCCAGTTGCATGTGGGGCTGCGTAAAGGCTCCCCTGGGGAGTTCACTTGTACCCAAAGCCTTCCTTTGGGGGCACTTTTGGATGGGCAAAAAGGGCTTGGAACGCATTTCCTGGGGCCTCATTATTCGGTCGTCTTCGATGCCCGCTAGGGCTATGTTTATGGATACTCGGAAACAGCGAACCCGGAGGGTCCAGTAGCATGTGGGGCTGCGTAAAGGCTCCCCTGGGGAGTTCACTTGTACCCAAAGCCTTCCTTTGGTGACACTTTTGGATGGGCGAAACGGGCTTGCAACGCGATTTCTGGGGCCCGGTTTTTCAGTCTTCTCCCATGCCGGCTAGGGATATATTAAGGGTTGCTCGGAAAAATCGAACCCAGAGGGTCCAGTTGCATGTGGGGCTGCGTAAAGTCTCCCCTGGGGAGTTCTCTTGTACCCAAAGCCTTCCTTTGGGGGCACTTTTGGATGGTCCAAAGGGTCTCGCAACGCATTTCTTGGGGCCTGATTTTTCACTCGTCTCCGATGACAGCTAGGGCTACATTTAGGTTTGTTCAGGAACAGCGATCCCGGAGGATCCAGTTGCATGTGAGGCTGCGTAAAGGCTCCCCTGGAGGTCACTTGTACCCAAAGCCTTCCTTTGGGGGCACTTTTGGATGGTCCAAAGGGGCTCGCAACGCATTTCCTGGGGCTTGATTTTTCATTCGTCTCCGATGACAGCTGGGGGTACGTTTAGGTTTGCTCAGGAACAGCGAACCCGGAGGGTCCAGTTGCATGTGGGGCTGCGTAAAGGCTCCCCTGTGGAGTTCTCTTGTACCCAAAGCCTTCCTTTGGGGGCACTTTTAGATGGTCCAAAGGGGCTCGCAACGCATTTCCTGGGGCCTGATTTTTCACTCGTCTCCGATGACAGCTAGGGCTACGTTTAGGTTTGCTCAGGAACAGCGATCCAGGACAATCCAGTTGCATGTGGGGCTGCGTAAAGGCTCCCCTGGGAACTTCAGATGTACCCAAAGCCTTCCTTTGGGGGCACTTTTGGATGGTCCAAAGGGTCTCGCAAGGCATTTCCTGGGGCCTGATTTTTCAGTCGTCTCCGATGACGGCTGGGGGTACGTTTAGGTTTGCTCAGGAACAGCGATCCCAGAGGGTCCAGTTGCATGTGGGGCTGCGTAAAGGCTCCCCTGGGGAGTTCTCTTGTACCCAAAGCCTTCCTTTGGGGTACTTTTGGATGGTCCAAAGGGGCTCGCAAGGCATTTCCTGGGGCCTGATTATTCAGTCGTCTTCGATGCCGGCTAGGGCTATGTTTAGGAATGCTAGTAAACAGCGAACCCGGAGGGTCCAGTAGCATGTGGGGCTGCGTAAAGGCTCCCCTGGGGAGTACTCTTGTACCCAAAGCCTTTCTTTGGGGGCACTTTTGGATGGTCCAAAGGGGCTCGCAACACATTTCCTGGGGCCTGATTTTTCACTCGTCTCCGATGACAGCTAGGGCTACGTTTAGGTTTGCTCAGGAACAGCGAAAACTGAGGGTCCAGTTGCATGTGGGGCTGCATAAAGGCTCCCCTGGGGAGTTCAGATGTACCCAAAGCCTTCCTTTGGGGGCACTTTTGGATGGTCCAAAGGGGCTCGCAACGCATTTCCTGGGGCCTGATTTTTCAGTCGTCTCCTATGACGGCTATGGAAACTTTTAGGTTTGCTCAGGAACAGCGAACCCGGAGGGTCCAGTTGCATGTGGGGCTGCGTAAAGGCTCCCCTGGGGAGTTCACTTGTACCCAAAGCCTTCCTTTGGGGTACTTTTGGATGGTCCAAAGGGGCTTGGAACCCATTTCCTGGGCCCTGATTTTTCAGTCATCTTCGATGCCGGCTAGGGCTATGTTTAGGGATGCTCGGAAACAGCGAACCCGGAGGGTCCAGTAGCATGTGGGGCTGCGTAAAGGCTCCCCTGGGGAGTTCACTTGAAACCAAAGACTTCCTTCGGTGACACTTTTGGAAGGGCGAAAGGGGCTTGCAACGCGTTTTCTGGGGCCCGGTTTTTCAGTCTCTCCCATGCCGGCTAGGGATATATTTAGGGTTGCTCGGAAAAATCGAACCCGAGGGTCCAGTTGCATGTGGGGCTGCGTAAAGGCTCCCCTGGGGAGTTCACTTGTACCCAAAGCCTTCCTTTGGGGGCAGTTTTAGATGGTCCAAAGGGGCTCGCAACGCATTTCCTGGGGCCTGATTTTTCAGTCGTCTTCGATGCCGGCTAGGGATATATTTAGGGAGACTCGGAAACAGCGAACCCGGAGTGTCCAATCGCATGTGGGGCTGCGTAAAGGCTCCCCTGGGGAGTTCACTTGTACCCAAAGCCTTCCTTTGGGGGCACTTTTGGATGGGCTAAAAGGGCTTGGAACGCATTTCCTGGGGCCTGATTTTTCAGTCGTCTTCGATGCCGGCTAGGGCTATGTTTAGGGATACTCGGAAACAGCGAACCCGGAGGGTCCAGTAGCATGTGGGGCTGCGTAAAGGCTCCCCTGGGGAGTTCACTTGTACCCAAAGCCTTCCTTTCGTGACACTTTTGGATGGGCGAAACGGGCTTGCAACGCGATTTCTGGGGCCCGGTTTTTCAGTCTTCTCCCATGCCGGCTAGGGATATATCAAGGGTTGCTCGGAAAAATCGAAGCCAGAGGGTCCAGTTGCATGTGGGGCTGCGTAAAGTCTCCCCTGGGGAGTTCTCTTGTACCCAAAGCCTTCCTTTGGGGGCACTTTTGGATGGTCCAAAGGGTCTCGCAACGCATTTCTTGGGGCCTGATTTTTCACTCGTCTCCGATGACAGCTAGGGCTACATTTAGTTTTGTTCAGGAACAGCGATCCCGGAGGATCCAGTTGCATGTGAGGCTGCGTAAAGTCTCCCCTGGGGAGTTCTCTTGTACCCAAAGCCTTCCTTTGGGGGCACTTTTGTATGGTCCAAAGGGGCTCGCAACGCATTTCCTGGGGCCTGATTTTTCACTCGTCTCCGATGACGGCTGGGGGTACGTTTAGGTTTGCTCGGAAAAATCGAACCCGGAGGGTCCAGTTGCATGTGGGGCTGCGTAAAGGCTCCCCTGGGGAGTTCACTTGTACCCAAAGCCTTCCTTTGGGGGCACTTTTGGATGGGCTAAAAGGGCTTGGAACGCATTTCCTGGGCCCTGATTTTTCAGTCGTCTTCGATGCCCGCTAGGTATATGTTTAGGGATACTCAGGAACAGCGAACCAGGAGGGTCCAGTTGCATGTGGGGCTGCGTAAAGACTCCCCTGGGGAGTTCACTTGTACCCAAAGCCTTCCTTTGGGGGCACTTTTGGATGGGCAAAAAGGGCTCGCAACGCATTTCCTGGGGCCTGATTATTCAGTCGTCTCCGATGCCGGCTAGGGCTATGTTTAGGAATGCTAGGAAACAGCGAACCCGGAGGGTCCAGTAGCATGTGGGGCTGCGTAAAGGCTCCCCTGGGGAGTTCACTTGTACCCAAAGCCTTCCTTTGGGGGCACTTTTGGATGGGCAAAAAGGGCTTGGAACGCATTTCCTGGGGCCTGTTTATTCAGTCGTCTTCGATGCCGGCTAGGGCTATGTTTAGGGATAGTCGGAAACAGCGAACCCGGAGGGTCCAGTTGCATGTGGGGCTGCGTAAATGTTCCCCTGGGGAGTTCACATGTACCCAAAGCCTTCCTTTCTTGACACTTTGGATGGGCGAAAGGGGCTTGCAACACGTTTTCTGGGGCCCGGTTTTTCAGTCTTCTCCCATGCCGGCTAGGGATATATTAAGGGTTGCTCGGAAAAATCGAAGCCAGAGGGTCCAGTTGCATGTGGGGCTGCGTAAAGGCTCCCCTGGGGAGTACTCTTGTACCCAAAGCCTTTCTTTGGGGGCACTTTTGGATGGTCCAAAGGGGCTCGCAACGCATTTCCTGGTGCCTGATTTTTCACTCGTCTCCGATGTAGGCTAGGGATATGTTTAGGTTTGCTCGGAAAATCGAACCCGGAGGGTCCATTTGGATGTGGGGCTGCGTAAAGGCTCCCCTGGGGAGTACTCTTGTACCCAAAGCCTTTCTTTGGGGGCACTTTTGGATGGTCCAAAGGGGCTCGCAACACATTTCATGGGGCCTAATTTTTCACTCGTCTCTGATGACAGCTAGGGCTACGTTTAGGTTTGCTCAGGAACAGCGAAAACTGAGGGTCCAGTTGCATGTGGGGCTGCATAAAGGCTCCCCTGGGAACTTCAGATGTACCCAAAGCCTTCCTTTGGGGGCACTTTTGGATGGTCCAAAGGGGCTCGCAACGCATTTCCTGGGGACTGATTTTTCACTCGTCTCCGATGACGGCTATGGAAATGTTTAGGTTTGCTCAGGAACAGCGATAACAGAGGGTCCAGTTGCATGTGGGGCTGCGTAAAGGCTCCCCTGGGGAGTTCACTTGTACCCAAAGCCTTCCTTTGGGGGCAATTTTTGGATGGTCCAAAGGGGCTCGCAACGCATTTCCTGGGGCCTGATTTTTCACTCGTCTCCGATGACAGCTAGGGCTACGTTTAGGTTTGCTCAGGAAGAGCGAACCCGGAGGGTCCAGTAGCATGTGGGGCTGCTTAAATGCTCCCCTGGGGAGTTCACTTGTACCCAAAGCCTTCCTTTGTTGACACTTTCGGATGGGCGAAAGGGGCTTGCAACACGTTTTCTGGGGCCCGGGTTTTCAGTCTACTCCCATGCCGGCTAGGGATATATTAAGGGTTGCTCGGAAAAATCGAAGCCAGAGGGTCCACTTGCATGTGGGGCTGCGTAAAGGCTCCCCTGGGGAGTTCTCTTGTACCCAAAGCCTTCCTTTGGGGTACTTTTGGATGGTCCAAAGGGTCTCGCAACGCATTTCCTGGGTCTGATTTTTCACTCGTCTCCGATGACAGCTAGGGCTACATTTAGGTTTGTTCAGGAACAGCGATCGCGGAGGATCCAGTTGCATGTGAGGCTGCGTAAAGGCTCCCCTGGAGGTCACTTGTACCCAAAGCCTTCCTTTGGGGGCACTTTTGGATGGGCGAAAAGGGCTCGCAACGCATTTCCTGGGGCCTGATTTTTCAGTCGTCTTCGATGCCGGCTAGGGCTATGTGTAGGGATGCTCGGAAAAATCGAACCCGGAGGGTCCATTTGCATGTGGGGCTGCGTAAAGGCTCCCCCGGGGAGCTCACTTGTACCCAAAGCCTTCCTTTCGTGACACTTTTGGATGGGCGAAACGGGCTTGCAACGCGTTTTCTGGGGCCAGGTTTTTCAGTATTCTCCCATGCCGGCTAGGGATATATTTAGGGATACTCGGAAACAGCGAACCTGGAGGGTTCAGTTGCATGTGGGACTGCGTAAAGGCTCCCCTGGGGAGTTCACTTGTACCCAAAGCCTTTCTTTGGGGGCACTTTTGGATGGTCCAAAGGGGCTCGCAATACATTTCCTGGGGCCTGATTTTTCACTCGTCTCCGATGACGGCTAGGGCTACGTTTAGGTTTGCTCAGGAACAGCGAACCCGGAGGGTCCAGTCGCATGTGGGGCTGCATAAAGGCTCCCCTGGGGAGTTCACTTGTACCCAAAGTCTTCCTTTGGGGGCAATTTTTGGATGGTCCAAAGGGGCTCGCAACGCATTTCCTTGGGCCTGATTTTTCACTCGTCTCCGATGACAGCTAGGGCTACGTTTAGGTTTGCTCAGGAAGAGCGAACCCGGAGGGTCCAGTAGCATGTGGGGCTGCGTAAATGCTCCCCTGGGGAGTTCACTTGTACCCAAAGCCTTCCTTTGTTGACACTTTCGGATGGGCGAAAGGGGCTTGCAACACGTTTTCTGGGGCCCGGGTTTTCAGTCTACTCCCATGCCGGCTAGGGATATATTAAGGGTTGCTCGGAAAAATCGAATCCAGAGGGTCCAGTTGCATGTGGGGCTGCGTAAAGGCTCCCCTGGGGAGTTCTCTTGTACCCAAAGCCTTCCTTTGGGGTACTTTTGGATGGTCCAAAGGGGCTCGCAACGCATTTCCTGGGGCCTGATTTTTCACTCGTCTCCGATGACAGCTAGGGCTACATTTAGGTTTGTTCAGGAACAGCGATCGCGGAGGATCCAGTTGCATGTGAGGCTGCGTAAAGGCTCCCCTGGAGGTCACTTGTACCCAAAGCCTTCCTTTGGGGGCACTTTTGGATGGGCGAAAAGGGCTTGGAACGCATTTCCTGGGGCCTGTTTATTCAGTCGTCTTCGATGCCCGCTAGGGGTATGTTTAGGGATAGTCGGAAACAGCGAACCCGGAGGGTCCAGTTGCATGTGGGGCTGCGTAAATGTTCCCCTGGGGAGTTCACATGTACCCAAAGCCTTCCTTTCTTGACACTTTGGATGGGCGAAAGGGGCTTGCAACACGTTTTCTGGGGCCCGGTTTTTCAGTCTTCTCCCATGCCGGCTAGGGATATATTAAGGGTTGCTCGGAAAAATCGAAGCCAGAGGGTCCAGTTGCATGTGGGGCTGCGTAAAGGCTCCCCTGGGGAGTACTCTTGTACCCAAAGCCTTTCTTTGGGGGCACTTTTGGATGGTCCAAAGGGGCTCGCAACGCATTTCCTGGTGCCTGATTTTTCACTCGTCTCCGATGTAGGCTAGGGATATGTTTAGGTTTGCTCGGAAAATCGAACCCGGAGGGTCCATTTGGATGTGGGGCTGCGTAAAGGCTCCCCTGGGGAGTACTCTTGTACCCAAAGCCTTTCTTTGGGGGCACTTTTGGATGGTCCAAAGGGGCTCGCAACGCATTTCCTTGGGCCTGATTTTTCACTCGTCTCCGATGACAGCTAGGGCTACGTTTAGGTTTGCTCAGGAAGAGCGAACCCGGAGGGTCCAGTAGCATGTGGGGCTGCGTAAATGCTCCCCTGGGGAGTTCACTTGTACCCAAAGCCTTCCTTTGTTGACACTTTCGGATGGGCGAAAGGGGCTTGCAACACGTTTTCTGGGGCCCGGGTTTTCAGTCTACTCCCATGCCGGCTAGGGATATATTAAGGGTTGCTCGGAAAAATCGAATCCAGAGGGTCCAGTTGCATGTGGGGCTGCGTAAAGGCTCCCCTGGGGAGTTCTCTTGTACCCAAAGCCTTCCTTTGGGGTACTTTTGGATGGTCCAAAGGGTCTCGCAACGCATTTCCTGGGGCCTGATTTTTCACTCGTCTCCGATGACAGCTAGGGCTACATTTAGGTTTGTTCAGGAACAGCGATCGCGGAGGATCCAGTTGCATGTGAGGCTGCGTAAAGGCTCCCCTGGAGGTCACTTGTACCCAAAGCCTTCCTTTGGGGGCACTTTTGGATGGGCTAAAAGGGCTTGGAACGCATTTCCTGGGGCCTGTTTATTCAGTCGTCTTCGATGCCCGCTAGTGCTATGTTTAGGGATAGTCGGAAACAGCGAACCCGGAGGGTCCAGTTGCATGTGGGGCTGCGTAAATGTTCCCCTGGGGAGTTCACATGTACCCAAAGCCTTCCTTTCTTGACACTTTGGATGGGCGAAAGGGGCTTGCAACACGTTTTCTGGGGCCCGGTTTTTCAGTCTTCTCCCATGCCGGCTAGGGATATATTAAGGGTTGCTCGGAAAAATCGAAGCCAGAGGGTCCAGTTGCATGTGGGGCTGCGTAAAGGCTCCCCTGGGGAGTACTCTTGTACCCAAAGCCTTTCTTTGGGGGCACTTTTGGATGGTCCAAAGGGGCTCGCAACGCATTTCCTGGTGCCTGATTTTTCACTCGTCTCCGATGTAGGCTAGGGATATGTTTAGGTTTGCTCGGAAAATCGAACCCGGAGGGTCCATTTGGATGTGGGGCTGCGTAAAGGCTCCCCTGGGGAGTACTCTTGTACCCAAAGCCTTTCTTTGGGGGCACTTTTGGATGGTCCAAAGGGGCTCGCAACGCATTTCCTTGGGCCTGATTTTTCACTCGTCTCCGATGACAGCTAGGGCTACGTTTAGGTTTGCTCAGGAAGAGCGAACCCGGAGGGTCCAGTAGCATGTGGGGCTGCGTAAATGCTCCCCTGGGGAGTTCACTTGTACCCAAAGCCTTCCTTTGTTGACACTTTCGGATGGGCGAAAGGGGCTTGCAACACGTTTTCTGGGGCCCGGGTTTTCAGTCTACTCCCATGCCGGCTAGGGATATATTAAGGGTTGCTCGGAAAAATCGAATCCAGAGGGTCCAGTTGCATGTGGGGCTGCGTAAAGGCTCCCCTGGGGAGTTCTCTTGTACCCAAAGCCTTCCTTTGGGGTACTTTTGGATGGTCCAAAGGGTCTCGCAACGCATTTCCTGGGGCCTGATTTTTCACTCGTCTCCGATGACAGCTAGGGCTACATTTAGGTTTGTTCAGGAACAGCGATCGCGGAGGATCCAGTTGCATGTGAGGCTGCGTAAAGGCTCCCCTGGAGGTCACTTGTACCCAAAGCCTTCCTTTGGGGGCACTTTTGGATGGGCTAAAAGGGCTTGGAACGCATTTCCTGGGGCCTGTTTATTCAGTCGTCTTCGATGCCCGCTAGTGCTATGTTTAGGGATAGTCGGAAACAGCGAACCCGGAGGGTCCAGTTGCATGTGGGGCTGCGTAAATGTTCCCCTGGGGAGTTCACATGTACCCAAAGCCTTCCTTTCTTGACACTTTGGATGGGCGAAAGGGGCTTGCAACACGTTTTCTGGGGCCCGGTTTTTCAGTCTTCTCCCATGCCGGCTAGGGATATATTAAGGGTTGCTCGGAAAAATCGAAGCCAGAGGGTCCAGTTGCATGTGGGGCTGCGTAAAGGCTCCCCTGGGGAGTACTCTTGTACCCAAAGCCTTTCTTTGGGGGCACTTTTGGATGGTCCAAAGGGGCTCGCAACGCATTTCCTGGTGCCTGATTTTTCACTCGTCTCCGATGTAGGCTAGGGATATGTTTAGGTTTGCTCGGAAAATCGAACCCGGAGGGTCCATTTGGATGTGGGGCTGCGTAAAGGCTCCCCTGGGGAGTACTCTTGTACCCAAAGCCTTTCTTTGGGGGCACTTTTGGATGGTCCAAAGGGGCTCGCAACGCATTTCCTTGGGCCTGATTTTTCACTCGTCTCCGATGACAGCTAGGGCTACGTTTAGGTTTGCTCAGGAAGAGCGAACCCGGAGGGTCCAGTAGCATGTGGGGCTGCGTAAATGCTCCCCTGGGGAGTTCACTTGTACCCAAAGCCTTCCTTTGTTGACACTTTCGGATGGGCGAAAGGGGCTTGCAACACGTTTTCTGGGGCCCGGGTTTTCAGTCTACTCCCATGCCGGCTAGGGATATATTAAGGGTTGCTCGGAAAAATCGAATCCAGAGGGTCCAGTTGCATGTGGGGCTGCGTAAAGGCTCCCCTGGGGAGTTCTCTTGTACCCAAAGCCTTCCTTTGGGGTACTTTTGGATGGTCCAAAGGGTCTCGCAACGCATTTCCTGGGGCCTGATTTTTCACTCGTCTCCGATGACAGCTAGGGCTACATTTAGGTTTGTTCAGGAACAGCGATCGCGGAGGATCCAGTTGCATGTGAGGCTGCGTAAAGGCTCCCCTGGAGGTCACTTGTACCCAAAGCCTTCCTTTGGGGGCACTTTTGGATGGGCTAAAAGGGCTTGGAACGCATTTCCTGGGGCCTGTTTATTCAGTCGTCTTCGATGCCCGCTAGTGCTATGTTTAGGGATAGTCGGAAACAGCGAACCCGGAGGGTCCAGTTGCATGTGGGGCTGCGTAAATGTTCCCCTGGGGAGTTCACATGTACCCAAAGCCTTCCTTTCTTGACACTTTGGATGGGCGAAAGGGGCTTGCAACACGTTTTCTGGGGCCCGGTTTTTCAGTCTTCTCCCATGCCGGCTAGGGATATATTAAGGGTTGCTCGGAAAAATCGAAGCCAGAGGGTCCAGTTGCATGTGGGGCTGCGTAAAGGCTCCCCTGGGGAGTACTCTTGTACCCAAAGCCTTTCTTTGGGGGCACTTTTGGATGGTCCAAAGGGGCTCGCAACGCATTTCCTGGTGCCTGATTTTTCACTCGTCTCCGATGTAGGCTAGGGATATGTTTAGGTTTGCTCGGAAAATCGAACCCGGAGGGTCCATTTGGATGTGGGGCTGCGTAAAGGCTCCCCTGGGGAGTACTCTTGTACCCAAAGCCTTTCTTTGGGGGCACTTTTGGATGGTCCAAAGGGGCTCGCAACACATTTCATGGGGCCTAATTTTTCACTCGTCTCTGATGACAGCTAGGGCTACGTTTAGGTTTGCTCAGGAACAGCGAAAACTGAGGGTCCAGTTGCATGTGGGGCTGCATAAAGGCTCCCCTGGGAACTTCAGATGTACCCAAAGCCTTCCTTTGGGGGCACTTTTGGATGGTCCAAAGGGGCTCGCAACGCATTTCCTGGGGACTGATTTTTCACTCGTCTCCGATGACGGCTATGGAAATGTTTAGGTTTGCTCAGGAACAGCGATAACAGAGGGTCCAGTTGCATGTGGGGCTGCGTAAAGGCTCCCCTGGGGAGTTCACTTGTACCCAAAGCCTTCCTTTGGGGGCAATTTTTGGATGGTCCAAAGGGGCTCGCAACGCATTTCCTGGGGCCTGATTTTTCACTCGTCTCCGATGACAGCTAGGGCTACGTTTAGGTTTGCTCAGGAAGAGCGAACCCGGAGGGTCCAGTAGCATGTGGGGCTGCTTAAATGCTCCCCTGGGGAGTTCACTTGTACCCAAAGCCTTCCTTTGTTGACACTTTCGGATGGGCGAAAGGAGCTTGCAACACGTTTTCTGGGGCCCGGGTTTTCAGTCTACTCCCATGCCGGCTAGGGATATATTAAGGGTTGCTCGGAAAAATCGAAGCCAGAGGGTCCACTTGCATGTGGGGCTGCGTAAAGGCTCCCCTGGGGAGTTCTCTTGTACCCAAAGCCTTCCTTTGGGGTACTTTTGGATGGTCCAAAGGGTCTCGCAACGCATTTCCTGGGGCCTGATTTTTCACTCGTCTCCGATGACAGCTAGGGCTACATTTAGGTTTGTTCAGGAACAGCGATCGCGGAGGATCCAGTTGCATGTGAGGCTGCGTAAAGGCTCCCCCGGGGAGCTCACTTGTACCCAAAGCCTTCCTTTCGTGACACTTTTGGATGGGCGAAACGGGCTTGCAACGCGTTTTCTGGGGCCAGGTTTTTCAGTATTCTCCCATGCCGGCTAGGGATATATTTAGGGATACTCGGAAACAGCGAACCTGGAGGGTTCAGTTGCATGTGGGACTGCGTAAAGGCTCCCCTGGGGAGTTCACTTGTACCCAAAGCCTTTCTTTGGGGGCACTTTTGGATGGTCCAAAGGGGCTCGCAACACATTTCCTGGGGCCTGATTTTTCACTCGTCTCCGATTACGGCTAGGGCTACGTTTAGGTTTGCTCAGGAACAGCGAACCCGGAGGGTCCAGTCGCATGTGGGGCTGCATAAAGGCTCCCCTGGGGAGTTCACTTGTACCCAAAGTCTTCCTTTGGGGGCAATTTTTGGATGGTCCAAAGGGGCTCGCAACGCATTTCCTTGGGCCTGATTTTTCACTCGTCTCCGATGACAGCTAGGGCTACGTTTAGGTTTGCTCAGGAAGAGCGAACCCGGAGGGTCCAGTAGCATGTGGGGCTGCGTAAATGCTCCCCTGGGGAGTTCACTTGTACCCAAAGCCTTCCTTTGTTGACACTTTCGGATGGGCGAAAGGGGCTTGCAACACGTTTTCTGGGGCCCGGGTTTTCAGTCTACTCCCATGCCGGCTAGGGATATATTAAGGGTTGCTCGGAAAAATCGAATCCAGAGGGTCCAGTTGCATGTGGGGCTGCGTAAAGGCTCCCCTGGGGAGTTCTCTTGTACCCAAAGCCTTCCTTTGGGGTACTTTTGGATGGTCCAAAGGGTCTCGCAACGCATTTCCTGGGGCCTGATTTTTCACTCGTCTCCGATGACAGCTAGGGCTACATTTAGGTTTGTTCAGGAACAGCGATCGCGGAGGATCCAGTTGCATGTGAGGCTGCGTAAAGGCTCCCCTGGAGGTCACTTGTACCCAAAGCCTTCCTTTGGGGGCACTTTTGGATGGGCGAAAAGGGCTCGCAACGCATTTCCTGGGGCCTGATTTTTCAGTCGTCTTCGATGCCGGCTAGGGCTATGTGTAGGGATGCTCGGAAAAATCGAACCCGGAGGGTCCAGTTGCATGTGGGGCTGCGTAAAGGCTCCCCCGGGGAGCTCACTTGTACCCAAAGCCTTCCTTTCGTGACACTTTTGGATGGGCGAAACGGGCTTGCAACGCGTTTTCTGGGGCCAGGTTTTTCAGTATTCTCCCATGCCGGCTAGGGATATATTTAGGGATACTCGGATCAGCGAACCTGGAGGGTTCAGTTGCATGTGGGACTGCGTAAAGGCTCCCCTGGGGAGTTCACTTGTACCCAAAGCCTTTCTTTGGGGGCACTTTTGGATGGTCCAAAGGGGCTCGCAACACATTTCCTGGGGCCTGATTTTTCACTCGTCTCCGATTACGGCTAGGGCTACGTTTAGGTTTGCTGAGGAACAGCGAACCCGGAGGGTCCAGTCGCATGTGGGGCTGCATAAAGGCTCCCCTGGGGAGTTCACTTGTACCCAAAGTCTTCCTTTGGGGGCAATTTTTGGATGGTCCAAAGGGGCTCGCAACGCATTTCCTTGGGCCTGATTTTTCACTAGTCTCCGATGACAGTTAGGGCTACTTTTAGGTTTGCTCAGGAAGAGCGAACCCGGAGGGTCCAGTAGCATGTGGGGCTGCGTAAATGCTCCCCTGGGGAGTTCACTTGTACCCAAAGCCTTCCTTTGTTGACACTTTCGGATGGGCGAAAGGGGCTTGCAACACGTTTTCTGGGGCCCGGGTTTTCAGTCTACTCCCATGCCGGCTAGGGATATATTAAGGGTTGCTCGGAAAAATCGAAGCCAGAGGGTGCAGTTGCATGTGGGGCTGCGTAAAGGATCCCCTGGGGAGTTCTCTTGTACCCAAAGCCTTCCTTTGCGGTACTTTTGGATGGTCCAAAGGGTCTCGCAACGCATTTCCTGGGGCCTGATTTTTCACTCGTCTCCGATGACAGCTAGGGCTACATTTAGGTTTGTTCAGGAACAGCGATCGCGGAGGATCCAGTTGCATGTGAGGCTGCGTAAAGGCTCCCCTGGGGAGTTCTCTTGTACCCAAAGCCTTCCTTTGGGGGCACTTTTGGATGGTCCAAAGGGGCTCGCAATGCATTTCCTGGGGCTTGATTTTTCACTCGTCTCCGAAGACGGCTGGGGATACGTTTAGGTTTGCTCAGGAACAGCGAACCCGGAGGGTCCAGTTGCATGTGGGGCTGCGTAAAGGCTCCCCTGGGGAGTTCTCTTGAACCCAAAGCCTTCCTTTGGGGTACTTTTGGATGGTCCAAAGGGGCTTGGAACCCATTTCTTGGGCCCTGATTTTTCAGTCATCTTCGATGCCGGCTAGGGCTATGTTTAGGAATGCTAGGAAACAGCGAACCCGGAAGGTCCAGTAGCATGTGGGGCTGCGTAAAGGCTCCCCTGGGGAGTTCACTTGTACCCAAAGCCTTCCTTTGGTGACACTTTTGGATGGGCTAAAAGGGCTTGGAACGCATTTCCTGGGGCCTGATTATTAAGTCGTCTTCGATGCCGGCTAGGGCTATGTTTAGGGATACTCGGAAACAGCGAACCCGGAGGATCCAGTAGCATGTGGGGCTGCGTAAAGGCTCCCCTGGGGAGTTCACTTGTACCCAAAGCCTTCCTTTGGTGACACTTTTGGATGGGCGAAAGGGGCTTGCAATGCGTTTTCTGGGGCCCGGTTTTTCAGTCTTCTCCCATGCCGGCTAGGGATATATTTAGGGTTGCTCGGAAAAATCGAACCCAGAGGGTCCAGTTGCATGTGGGGCTGCGTAAAGGCTCCCCTGGGGAGTTCTCTTGTACGCAAAGCCTTCCTTTGGGGGCACTTTTGGATGGTCCAAAGGGGCTCGCAACGCATTTCCTGGGGCCTGATTTTTCACTCGTCTCCGATGACGGCTGGGGGTACGTTTAGGTTTGCTCAGGAACAGCGAACCCGGAGGGTCCAGTTGCATGTGGGGCTGCGTAAAGGCTCCCCTGGGGAGTTCACTTGTACCCAAAGCCTTCCTTTGGGGGCACTTTTGGATGGTCCAAAGGGGCTCGGAACGCATTTCCTGGGGCCTGATTTTTCACTCGTCTCCGATGACGGCTAGGGTTAGGTTTAGGTTTGCTCAGGAACAGCGAACATGGAGGGTCCAGTTGCATGTGGGGCTGCGTAAAGGCTCCCCTGGGGAGTTCACTTGTACCCAAAGCCTTCCTTTGGGGGCACTTTTGGATGGGCAAAAAGGGCTTGGAATGCATTTCCTGGGGCTTGATTATTCAGTCCTCTTCGATGCCCGTTAGGGCTATGTTTAGGGATACTCGGAAACAGCGAACCCGGAGGGTCCAGTAGCATGTGGGGCTGCGTAAAGGCTCCCCTGGGGAGTTCACTTGTACCCAAAGCCTTCCTTTGGTGACAATTTTGGATGGGCGAAAGGGGCTTGCAACGCGTTTTCTGGGGCCCGGTTTTTCAGTCTTCTCCCATGCCGGCTAGGCATATATTAAGGGTTGCTCGGAAAAATCGAACCCAGAGGGTCCAGTTGCATGTGGGGCTGCGTAAAGGCTCCCCTGGGGAGTTCTCTTGTACCCAAAGCCTTCCTTTGGGGGCACTTTTGCATGGTCCAAAGGGGCTCGCAACGCATTTCCTGGGGCCTGATTTTTCACTCGTCTCCGATGACATCTAGGGATACGTTTAGGTTTGCTCAGGAACAGCGAACCCGGAGGGTCCAGTTGCATGTGGGGCTGCGTAAAGGCTCCCCTGGGGAGTTCACTTGTACCCAAAGCCTTCCTTTGGGGGCACTTTTGGATGGGCTAAAAGGGCTTGGAACGCATTTCCTGGGGCCTGATTATTCAGTCGTATTCGATGCCCGCTAGGGCTATGTTTAGGTATACACGGAAACAGCGAACCCGGAGGGTCCAGTTGCATGTGGGGCTGCGTAAAGGCTCCCCTGGGGAGTTCACTTGTACCCAAAGCCTTCCTTTGGTGACACTTTTGGATGGGCGAAACGGGCTTGCAACGCGTTTTCTGGGGCCCGGTTTTTCAGTCTTCTCCTATGCTGGCTAGGGATATATTAAGGGTTGCTCGGAAAAATCGAACCCAGAGGGTCCAGTTGCATGTGGGGCTGCGTAAAGGCTCCCCTGGGGAGTTCACTTGTACCCAAAGCCTTCCTTTGGTGACAATTTTGGATGGGCGAAAGGGGCTTGCAACGCGTTTTCTGGGGCCCGGTTTTTCAGTCTTCTCCCATGCCGGCTAGGCATATATTAAGGGTTGCTCAGAAAAATCGAACCCAGAGGGTCCAGTTGCATGTGGGGCTGCGTAAAGGCTCCCCTGCGGAGTTCTCTTGTACGCAAAGCCTTCCTTTGGGGGCACTTTTGGATGGTCCAAAGGGGCTCACAACGCATTTCCTGGGGCCTGATTTTTCACTCGTCTCCGATGACAGCTAGGGCTACGTTTAGGTTTGCTCAGGAACAGCGAACCCGGAGGGTCCAGTTGCATGTGGGGCTGCGTAAAGGCTCCCCTGGGAACTTCAGATGTACCCAAAGCCTTCCTTTGGGGGCACTTTTTGGATGGTCCAAAGGGGCTCGCAACGCATTTCCTGGGGCCTGATTTTTCTGTCGTCTCCGATGACGGCTTTTGAAACGTTTAGGTTTGCTCAGGAACAGCGATCCCGGAGGGTCCAGTTGCATGTGGGGCTGCGTAAAGGCTCCCCTGGGGAGTTCTCTTGTACCCAAAGCCTTCCTTTGGGGGCACTTTTGGATGGTCCAAAGGGGCTCGCAACGCATTTCCTTGGGCCTGATTTTTCAGTCGTCTCCGATGACGGCTAGGGATATGTTTAGGTTTGCTCTGAAAAATCGAACCCGGAGGGTCCATTTGCATGTGGGGCTGCGTAAAGGCTCCCCTGGGGAGTTCTCTTGTACCCAAAGCCTTCCTTTGGGGGCACTTTTGGATGGGCGAAAAGGGCTCGCAACGCATTTCCTGGGGCCTGATTTTTCACTCGTCTCCCATGACGGCTAGGGCTACGTTTAGGTTTGCTCAGGAACGGCGAACCCAGAGGGTCCAGTTGCATGTGGGGCTGCGTAAAAGCTCCCCTGGGGAGTTCACTTGTACCCAAAGCCTTCCTTTGGGGGCACTTTTGGATGGGCGAAAAGGGCTCGCAACGCATTTCCTTGGGCCTGATTTTTCAGTCGTCTTCGATGCCGGCTAGGGCTATGTTTAGGGATACTCGGAAACAGCGAACCCGGAGGGTCCAGTTGCATGTGGGGCTGCGTAAAGGTTCCCCGGGGTGTTCACTTGTACCCAAAGCCTTCCTTTCGTGACACTTTTGGATGGGCGAAATGGGCTTGCAACGCGTTTTCTGGGGCCAGGTTTTTCAGTCTTCTCCCATGCCGGCAAGGGATACATTTAGGGATACTCGGAAACAGCGAACCTGGAGGGTTCAGTTGCATGTGGGGCTGCGTAAAGGCTCCCCGGGGAGTTCACTTGTACCCAAAGCCTTCCTTTCGTGACACTTTTGGTAGGTCCAAAGGGTCTCGCAACGCATTTCGTGGGGCCTGATTTTTCACTCGTCTCCGATGACGGCTAGGGCTACGTATAGGTTTGCTCAGGAACAGCGAACCCGGAGGGTCCAGTTGCATGTGGGGCTGCGTAAAGGCTCCCCTGGGGAGTTCTCTTGTACCCAAAGCCTTCCTTTGGGGGCACTTTTGGATGGGCAAAAAGGGCTTGGAACGCATTTCCTGGGGCCTGATTATTCAGTCGTCTTCGATGCCGGCTAGGGGTATATTTAGGGAGACTCGGAAACAGCAAACCCGGAGGGTCCAATCGCATGTGGGGCTGCGTAAAGGCTCCCCTGGGGAGTTCACTTGTACGCAAAGCCTTCCTTTGGGGGCACTTTTAGATGGGCAAAAAGGGCTTGGAACGCATTTCCTGGGGCCTGATTATTCAGTCGTCTTCGATGCCGGCTAGGGCTATGTTTAGGGATACTCGGAAACAGCGAACTCGGAGGGTCCAGTTGCATGTGGGGCTGCGTAAAGGCTCCCCTGGGGAGTTCACTTGTACCCAAAGCCTTCCTTTGGGGTACTTTTGGATGGTCCAAAGGGGCTTGGAACTAATTTCCTGGGCCCTGATTTTTCAGTCATCTTCGATGCCGGCTAGGGCTATGTTTAGGGATGCTCGGAAAAAGCGAACCCGGAGGGTCCAGTTGCATGTGGGGCTGCGTAAAAGCTCCCCTGGGGAGTTCACTTGAATCTAAAGACTTCCTTTGGTGACACTTTTGGAAGGGCGAAAGGGGCTTGCAACACGTTTTCTGTGGCCCGGTTTTTCAGTCTTCTCCCATGCCGGCTAGGGATATATTTAGTGTTGCTGGGAAAAATCGAACCCGGAGGGTCCAGTTGCATGTGGGGCTGCGTAAAGGCTCCCCTGGGGAGTTCTCTTGTACCCAAAGCCTTCCTTTGGGGGCACTTTTGGATGTGCGAAAGGGGCTCGCAACGCATTTCCTGGGGCCTGATTTTTCACTCGTCTCCGTGACAGCTAGGGCTACGTTTAGGTTTGCTCAGGAACAGCGAACCCGGAGGGTCCAGTTGCATGTGGGGCTGCGTAAAGGCTCCCCTGGGAACTTCAGATGTACCCAAAGCCTTCCTTTGGGGGCACTTTTTGGATGGTCCAAAGGGGCTCGCAACGCATTTCCTGGGGCCTGATTTTTCTGTCGTCTCCGATGACGGCTTTGGAAACGTTTAGGTTTGCTCAGGAACAGCGATCCCGGAGGGTCCAGTTGCATGTGGGGCTGCGTAAAGGCTCCCCTGGGGAGTTCTCTTGTACCCAAAGCCTTCCTTTGGGGGCACTTTTGGATGGTCCAAAGGGGCTCGCAACGCATTTCCTTGGGCCTGATTTTTCAGTCGTCTCCGATGACGGCTAGGGATATGTTTAGGTTTGCTCTGAAAAATCGAACCCGGAGGGTCCATTTGCATGTGGGGCTGCGTAAAGGCTCCCCTGGGGAGTTCTCTTGTACCCAAAGCCTTCCTTTGGGGGCACTTTTGGATGGGCGAAAAGGGCTCGCAACGCATTTCCTGGGGCCTGATTTTTCACTCGTCTCCCATGACGGCTAGGGCTACGTTTAGGTTTGCTCAGGAACGGCGAACCCAGAGGGTCCAGTTGCATGTGGGGCTGCGTAAAAGCTCCCCTGGGGAGTTCACTTGTACCCAAAGCCTTCCTTTGGGGGCACTTTTGGATGGGCGAAAAGGGCTCGCAACGCATTTCCTTGGGCCTGATTTTTCAGTCGTCTTCGATGCCGGCTAGGGCTATGTTTAGGGATACTCGGAAACAGCGAACCCGGAGGGTCCAGTTGCATGTGGGGCTGCGTAAAGGTTCCCCGGGGTGTTCACTTGTACCCAAAGCCTTCCTTTCGTGACACTTTTGGATGGGCGAAATGGGCTTGCAACGCGTTTTCTGGGGCCAGGTTTTTCAGTCTTCTCCCATGCCGGCAAGGGATACATTTAGGGATACTCGGAAACAGCGAACCTGGAGGGTTCAGTTGCATGTGGGGCTGCGTAAAGGCTCCCCGGGGAGTTCACTTGTACCCAAAGCCTTCCTTTCGTGACACTTTTGGTAGGTCCAAAGGGTCTCGCAACGCATTTCGTGGGGCCTGATTTTTCACTCGTCTCCGATGACGGCTAGGGCTACGTATAGGTTTGCTCAGGAACAGCGAACCCGGAGGGTCCAGTTGCATGTGGGGCTGCGTAAAGGCTCCCCTGGGGAGTTCTCTTGTACCCAAAGCCTTCCTTTGGGGGCACTTTTGGATGGGCAAAAAGGGCTTGGAACGCATTTCCTGGGGCCTGATTATTCAGTCGTCTTCGATGCCGGCTAGGGGTATATTTAGGGAGACTCGGAAACAGCAAACCCGGAGGGTCCAATCGCATGTGGGGCTGCGTAAAGGCTCCCCTGGGGAGTTCACTTGTACGCAAAGCCTTCCTTTGGGGGCACTTTTAGATGGGCAAAAAGGGCTTGGAACGCATTTCCTGGGGCCTGATTATTCAGTCGTCTTCGATGCCGGCTAGGGCTATGTTTAGGGATACTCGGAAACAGCGAACTCGGAGGGTCCAGTTGCATGTGGGGCTGCGTAAAGGCTCCCCTGGGGAGTTCACTTGTACCCAAAGCCTTCCTTTGGGGTACTTTTGGATGGTCCAAAGGGGCTTGGAACTAATTTCCTGGGCCCTGATTTTTCAGTCATCTTCGATGCCGGCTAGGGCTATGTTTAGGGATGCTCGGAAAAAGCGAACCCGGAGGGTCCAGTTGCATGTGGGGCTGCGTAAAAGCTCCCCTGGGGAGTTCACTTGAATCTAAAGACTTCCTTTGGTGACACTTTTGGAAGGGCGAAAGGGGCTTGCAACACGTTTTCTGTGGCCCGGTTTTTCAGTCTTCTCCCATGCCGGCTAGGGATATATTTAGTGTTGCTGGGAAAAATCGAACCCGGAGGGTCCAGTTGCATGTGGGGCTGCGTAAAGGCTCCCCTGGGGAGTTCTCTTGTACCCAAAGCCTTCCTTTGGGGGCACTTTTGGATGTGCGAAAGGGGCTCGCAACGCATTTCCTGGGGCCTGATTTTTCACTCGTCTCCGTGACAGCTAGGGCTACGTTTAGGTTTGCTCAGGAACAGCGATCCCGGAAAATCCAGTTGCATGTGGGGCTGCGTAAAGGCTCCCCTGGGAACTTCAGATGTACCCAAAGCCTTCCTTTGGGGGCACTTTTGGATGGGCTAAAAGGGCTTGGAACGCATTTCCTGGCGCCTGATTTTTCTGTCGTCTCCGATGACGGCTAGGGATATGTTTAGGTTTGCTCAGGAACAGCGAACCCGGAGGGTCCAGTCGCATGTGGGGCTGCATAAAGGCTCCCCTGGGGAGTTCTCTTGTACCCAAAGCCTTCCTTTGGGGTCACTTTTGGATGGGCGAAAAGGGCTCGCAACGCATTTCCTGGGGCCTGATTTTTCACTCGTCTCCCATGACGGCTAGGGCTACGTTTAGGTTTGCTCAGGAACGGCGAACCCAGAGGGTCCAGTTGCATGTGGGGCTGCGTAAAAGCTCCCCTGGGGAGTTCACTTGTACCCAAAGCCTTCCTTTGGGGGCACTTTTGGATGGGCGAAAAGGGCTCGCAACGCATTTCATTGGGCCTGATTTTTCAGTCGTCTTCGATGCCGGCTAGGGCTATGTTTAGGTATACTCGGAAACAGCGAACCCGGAGGGTCCAGTTGCATGTGGGGCTGCGTAAACGTTCCCCGGGGTGTTCACTTGTACCCAAAGCCTTCCTTTGGTGGCACTTTTGGATGGGCGAAACGGGCTTGCAACGCGTTTTCTGGGGCCAGGTTTTTCAGTCTTCTCCCATGCCGGCAAGGGATATATTTAGGGATACTCGGAAACAGCGAACCTGGAGGGTTCAGTTGCATGTGGGGCTGCGTAAAGGCTCCCCGGGGAGTTCACTTGTACCCAAAGCCTTCCTTTCGTGACACTTTTGGTAGGTCCAAAGGGTCTCGCAACGCATTTCGTGGGGCCTGATTTTTCACTCGTCTCCGATGACGGCTAGGGCTACGTTTAGGTTTGCTCAGGAACAGCGAATCCGGAGGGTCCAGTTGCATGTGGGGCTGCGTAAAGGCTCCCCTGGGAACTTCAGATGTACCCAAAGCCTTCCTTTGGGGGCACTTCTGGATGGGCGAAAAGGGCTTGGAACGCATTTCCTGGCGCCTGATTTTTCACTCGTCTCCGATGACGGCTAGGGTTACGTTTAGGTTTGCTCAGGAACAGCGAACCCGGAGGGTCCATTTGCATGTGGTGCTGCGTAAACGCTCCCCTGGGGAGTTCACTTGTACCCAAAGCCTTCCTTTGGGGTACTTTTGGATGGTCCAAAGGGGCTTGGAACCCATTTCCTGAGCCCTGATTTTTCAGTCATCTTCGATGCCGGCTAGGGCTATGTTTAGGGATGCTCGGAAACAGAGAACCCGGAGGGTCCAGTTGCATGTGGGGCTGCGTAAAGGCTCCCCTGGGGAGTTCACTTGAAACTAAAGAATTCCTTTGGTGTCACATTTGGAAGGGCGAAAGGGGCTTGCAACGCGTTTTCTGGGGCCCGGTTTTTCAGTCTTCTCCCATGCCGGCTAGGGATATATTTAGGGTTGCTCGGAAAAATAGAACCCGGAGGGTCCAGTTGCATGTGGGGCTGCGTAAAGGCTCCCCTGGGGAGTTCTCTTGTACGCAAAGCCTTCCTTTGGGGGCACTTTTGGATGGTCCAAAGTGTCTCGCAACGCATTTCCTGGGGCCTGATTTTTCAGTCGTCTTCGATGCCGGCTAGGGCTATGTTTAGGGAGACTCGGAAAAAGCGAACCCGGAGGGTCCAATCGCATGTGGGGCTGCGTAAAGGCTCCCCTGGGAACTTCAGATGTACCCAAAGCCTTCCTTTGGGGGCACTTTTGGATGGTCCAAAGGGTCTCGCAAGGCATTTCCTGGGGCCTGATTTTTCAGTCGTCTCCGATGACGGCTTTGGAAACGTTTAGGTTTGCTCAGGAACAGCGATCCCGGAGGTTCCAGTTGCATGTGGGGCTGCGTAAAGGCTCCCCTGGGGAGTTCTCTTGTACCCAAAGCCTTCCTTTGGGGTACTTTTGGATGGTCCAAAGGGGCTCGCAACGCATTTCATGGGGCCTGATTTTTCACTCGTCTCCGATGACGGCTGGGGGTACTTTTAGGTTTGCTCAGGAACAGCGAACCCGGAGGGTCCAGTTGCATGTGGGGCTGCATAAAGGCTCCCCTGGGGAGTTCTCTTGTACCCAAAGCCTTTCTTTGGGGGCACTTTTGGATGGTCCAAAGGGGCTCGCAACGCATTTCCTGGGGACTGATTTTTCACTCGTCTCCGATGACGGCTATGGAAACGTTTAGGTTTGCTCAGGAACAGCGATAACAGAGGGTCCAGTTGCATGTGGGGTTGCGTAAAGGCTCCCCTGGGGAGTTCACTTGTACCCAAAGCCTTCCTTTGGGGTACTTTTGTATGGTCCAAAGGGGCTTGGAACCCATTTCCTGGGCCCTGATTTTTCAGTCATCTTCGATGCCGGCTAGGGCTATGTTTAGGGATGCTCGGAAACAGAGAACCCGGAGGGTCCACTTGCATGTGGGGCTGTGTAAAAGCTCCCCTGGGGAGTTCACTTGTAACCAAAGACTTCATTCGGTGACACTTTTGGAAGGGCGAAAGGGGCTTGCAACGCGTTTTCTGGGGCCCGGTTTTTCAGTCTTCTCCCATGCCGGCTAGGGATATATTTAGGGTTGCTCGGAAAAATCGAAACCAGAGGGTCCAGTTGCATGTGGGGCTGCGTAAAGGCTCCCCTGGGGAGTTCACTTGTACCCAAAGCCTTCCTTTGGGGGCACTTTTGGATGGTCCAAAGGGTCTCGCAACGCATTTCCTGGGGCCTGATTTTTCAGTCGTCTTCGATGCCGGCTAGGGATATATTTAGGGAGACTCGGAAAAATCGAAACCAGAGGGTCCAGTTGCATGTGGGGCTGCGTAAAGGCTCCCCTGGGAACTTCAGATGTACCCAAAGCCTTCCTTTGGGGGCACTTTTGGATGGTCCAAAGGGTCTCGCAAGGCATTTCCTGGGGCCTGATTTTTCTGTCGTCTCCGATGACGGCTTTGGAAACGTTTAGGTTTGCTCAGGAACAGCGATCCCGGAGGGTCCAGTTGCATGTGGGGCTGCGTAAAGGCTCCCCTGCGGAGTTCTCTTGTACGCAAAGCCTTCCTTTGGGGGCACTTTTGGATGGTCCAAAGGGGCTCACAACGCATTTCCTGGGGCCTGATTTTTCACTCGTCTCCGATGACAGCTAGGGCTACGTTTAGGTTTGCTCAGGAACAGCGAACCCGGAGGGTCCAGTTGCATGTGGGGCTGCGTAAAGGCTCCCCTGGGGAGTTCACTTGTACGCAAAGCCTTCCTTTGGGGGCACTTTTACATGGGCAAAAAGGGCTTGGAACGCATTTCCTGGGCCCTGATTGTTCAGTCGTCTTCGATGCCGGCTAGGGCTATGTTTAGGTTTGCTCAGGAACAGCGAACCCGGAGGGTCCAGTTGCATGTGGGGCTGCGTAAAGGCTCCCCTGGGGAGTTCACTTGTACGCAAAGCCTTCCTTTGGGGGCACTTTTAGATGGGTAAAAAGGGCTTGGAACGCATTTCCTGGGGCCTGATTATTCAGTCTTCTCCCATGCCGGCAAGGGATATATTTAGGGATACTCGGAAAAAGTGAACCTGGAGGGTCCAGTTGCATGTGGGGCTGCGTAAAGGCTCCCCTGGAGAGTTCACTTGTACCCAAAGCCTTCCTTTGGGGGCACTTTTGGATGGGCGAAAAGGGCTCGCAACGCATTTCCTGGGGCCTGATTTTTCAGTCGTCTTCGATGCCGGCTAGGGCTATGTGTAGGGATGCTCTGAAAAATCGAACCCGGAGGGTCAAGTAGCATGTGGGGCTGCGTAAAGGCTCCCCTGGGGAGTTCACTTGTAACCAAAGCCTTCCTTTAGGGGCACTTTTTGATGGGCGAAAGGGGCTTGCAACGCGTTTTCTGGGGCCTGGTTTTTCAGTCTTCTCCCATGCCGGCTACGGATATAATAAGAGATGCTGGAAAAAATCGAACCCAGAGGGTCCAGTAGCATGTGGGGCTGCGTAAAGGCTCCCCTGGGGAGTTCACTTGTACCCAAAGCCTTCCTTTGGGTGCACTTTTGGATGGTCCAAAGGGGCTCGCAACGCATTTCCTTGGGCCTGATTTTTCAGTCGTCTCCGATGACGGCTAGGGATATGTTTAGGTTTGCTCTGAAAAATCGAACCCGGAGGGTCCATTTGCATGTGGGGCTGCGTAAAGGCTCCCCTGGGGAGTTCTCTTGTACCCAAAGCCTTCCTTTGGGGGCACTTTTGGATGGGCGAAAAGGGCTCGCAACGCATTTCCTGGGGCCTGATTTTTCACTCGTCTCCCATGACGGCTAGGGCTACGTTTAGGTTTGCTCAGGAACGGCGAACCCAGAGGGTCCAGTTGCATGTGGGGCTGCGTAAAAGCTCCCCTGGGGAGTTCACTTGTACCCAAAGCCTTCCTTTGGGGGCACTTTTGGATGGGCGAAAAGGGCTCGCAACGCATTTCCTTGGGCCTGATTTTTCAGTCGTCTTCGATGCCGGCTAGGGCTATGTTTAGGGATACTCGGAAACAGCGAACCCGGAGGGTCCAGTTGCATGTGGGGCTGCGTAAAGGTTCCCCGGGGTGTTCACTTGTACCCAAAGCCTTCCTTTCGTGACACTTTTGGATGGGCGAAATGGGCTTGCAACGCGTTTTCTGGGGCCAGGTTTTTCAGTCTTCTCCCATGCCGGCAAGGGATACATTTAGGGATACTCGGAAACAGCGAACCTGGAGGGTTCAGTTGCATGTGGGGCTGCGTAAAGGCTCCCCGGGGAGTTCACTTGTACCCAAAGCCTTCCTTTCGTGACACTTTTGGTAGGTCCAAAGGGTCTCGCAACGCATTTCGTGGGGCCTGATTTTTCACTCGTCTCCGATGACGGCTAGGGCTACGTATAGGTTTGCTCAGGAACAGCGAACCCGGAGGGTCCAGTTGCATGTGGGGCTGCGTAAAGGCTCCCCTGGGGAGTTCTCTTGTACCCAAAGCCTTCCTTTGGGGGCACTTTTGGATGGGCAAAAAGGGCTTGGAACGCATTTCCTGGGGCCTGATTATTCAGTCGTCTTCGATGCCGGCTAGGGGTATATTTAGGGAGACTCGGAAACAGCAAACCCGGAGGGTCCAATCGCATGTGGGGCTGCGTAAAGGCTCCCCTGGGGAGTTCACTTGTACGCAAAGCCTTCCTTTGGGGGCACTTTTAGATGGGCAAAAAGGGCTTGGAACGCATTTCCTGGGGCCTGATTATTCAGTCGTCTTCGATGCCGGCTAGGGCTATGTTTAGGGATACTCGGAAACAGCGAACTCGGAGGGTCCAGTTGCATGTGGGGCTGCGTAAAGGCTCCCCTGGGGAGTTCACTTGTACCCAAAGCCTTCCTTTGGGGTACTTTTGGATGGTCCAAAGGGGCTTGGAACTAATTTCCTGGGCCCTGATTTTTCAGTCATCTTCGATGCCGGCTAGGGCTATGTTTAGGGATGCTCGGAAAAAGCGAACCCGGAGGGTCCAGTTGCATGTGGGGCTGCGTAAAAGCTCCCCTGGGGAGTTCACTTGAATCTAAAGACTTCCTTTGGTGACACTTTTGGAAGGGCGAAAGGGGCTTGCAACACGTTTTCTGTGGCCCGGTTTTTCAGTCTTCTCCCATGCCGGCTAGGGATATATTTAGTGTTGCTGGGAAAAATCGAACCCGGAGGGTCCAGTTGCATGTGGGGCTGCGTAAAGGCTCCCCTGGGGAGTTCTCTTGTACCCAAAGCCTTCCTTTGGGGGCACTTTTGGATGTGCGAAAGGGGCTCGCAACGCATTTCCTGGGGCCTGATTTTTCACTCGTCTCCGTGACAGCTAGGGCTACGTTTAGGTTTGCTCAGGAACAGCGAACCCGGAGGGTCCAGTTGCATGTGGGGCTGCGTAAAGGCTCCCCTGGGAACTTCAGATGTACCCAAAGCCTTCCTTTGGGGGCACTTTTTGGATGGTCCAAAGGGGCTCGCAACGCATTTCCTGGGGCCTGATTTTTCTGTCGTCTCCGATGACGGCTTTTGAAACGTTTAGGTTTGCTCAGGAACAGCGATCCCGGAGGGTCCAGTTGCATGTGGGGCTGCGTAAAGGCTCCCCTGGGGAGTTCTCTTGTACCCAAAGCCTTCCTTTGGGGGCACTTTTGGATGGTCCAAAGGGGCTCGCAACGCATTTCCTTGGGCCTGATTTTTCAGTCGTCTCCGATGACGGCTAGGGATATGTTTAGGTTTGCTCTGAAAAATCGAACCCGGAGGGTCCATTTGCATGTGGGGCTGCGTAAAGGCTCCCCTGGGGAGTTCTCTTGTACCCAAAGCCTTCCTTTGGGGGCACTTTTGGATGGGCGAAAAGGGCTCGCAACGCATTTCCTGGGGCCTGATTTTTCACTCGTCTCCCATGACGGCTAGGGCTACGTTTAGGTTTGCTCAGGAACGGCGAACCCAGAGGGTCCAGTTGCATGTGGGGCTGCGTAAAAGCTCCCCTGGGGAGTTCACTTGTACCCAAACCCTTCCTTTGGGGGCACTTTTGGATGGGCGAAAAGGGCTCGCAACGCATTTCCTGGGGCCTGATTTTTCACTCGTCTCCGATGACGGCTAGGGCTACGTTTAGGTTTGCTCAGGAACAGCGAACCCGGAGGGTCCAGTTGCATGTGGGGCTGCGTAAAGGCTCCCCTGGGAACTTCAGATGTACCCAAAGCCTTCCTTTGGGGGCACTTCTGGATGGGCGAAAAGGGCTTGGAACGCATTTCCTGGCGCCTGATTTTTCACTCGTCTCCGATGACGGCTGGGGTTACGTTTAGGTTTGCTCAGGAACAGCGAACCCGGAGGGTCCATTTGCATGTGGTGCTGCGTAAACGCTCCCCTGGGGAGTTCACTTGTACCCAAAGCCTTCCTTTGGGGTACTTTTGGATGGTCCAAAGGGGCTTGGAACCCATTTCCTGAGCCCTGATTTTTCAGTCATCTTCGATGCCGGCTAGGGCTATGTTTAGGGATGCTCGGAAACAGCGAACCCGGATGGTCCAGTTGCATGTGGGGCTGCGTAAAGGCTCCCCTGGGGAGTTCACTTGAAACTAAAGAATTCCTTTGGTGTCACATTTGGAAGGGCGAAAAAGGCTTGCAACGCGTTTTCTGGGGCCCGGTTTTTCAGTCTTCTCCCATGCCGGCTAGGGATATATTTAGGGTTGCTCGGAAAAATAGAACCCGGAGGGTCCAGTTGCATGTGGGGCTGCGTAAAGGCTCCCCTGGGGAGTTCACTTGTACCCAAAGCCTTCCTTTGGGGGCACTTTTGGATGGTCCAAAGTGTCTCGCAACGCATTTCCTGGGGCCTGATTTTTCAGTCGTCTTCGATGCCGGCTAGGGCTATGTTTAGGGAGACTCGGAAAAAGCGAACCCGGAGGGTCCAATCGCATGTGGGGCTGCGTAAAGGCTCCCCTGGGAACTTCAGATGTACCCAAAGCCTTCCTTTGGGGGCACTTTTGGATGGTCCAAAGGGTCTCGCAAGGCATTTCCTTGGGCCTGATTTTTCAGTCGTCTCCGATGACGGCTTTGGAAACGTTTAGGTTTGCTCAGGAAGAGCGATCCCGGAGGTTCCAGTTGCATGTGGGGCTGCGTAAAGGCTCCCCTGGGGAGTTCTCTTGTACCCAAAGCCTTCCTTTGGGGTACTTTTGGATGGTCCAAAGGGGCTCGCAACGCATTTCATGGGGCCTGATTTTTCACTCGTCTCCGATGACGGCTGGGGGTACTTTTAGGTTTGCTCAGGAACAGCGAACCCGGAGGGTCCAGTTGCATGTGGGGCTGCATAAAGGCTCCCCTGGGGAGTTCTCTTGTACCCAAAGCCTTTCTTTGGGGGCACTTTTGGATGGTCCAAAGGGGCTCGCAACGCATTTCCTGGGGACTGATTTTTCACTCATCTCCGATGACGGCTATGGAAACGTTTAGGTTTGCTCAGGAACAGCGATAACAGAGGGTCCAGTTGCATGTGGGGCTGCGTAAAGGCTCCCCTGGGGAGTTCACTTGTACCCAAAGCCTTCCTTTGGGGTACTTTTGTATGGTCCAAAGGGGCTTGGAACCCATTTCCTGGGCCCTGATTTTTCAGTCATCTTCGATGCCGGCTAGGGCTATGTTTAGGGATGCTCGGAAACAGAGAACCCGGAGGGTCCACTTGCATGTGGGGCTGTGTAAAGGCTCCCCTGGGGAGTTCACTTGTAACCAAAGACTTCATTCGGTGACACTTTTGGAAGGGCGAAAGGGGCTTGCAACGCGTTTTCTGGGGCCCGGTTTTTCAGTCTTCTCCCATGCCGGCTAGGGATATATTTAGGGTTGCTCGGAAAAATCGAAACCAGAGGGTCCAGTTGCATGTGGGGCTGCGTAAAGGCTCCCCTGGGGAGTTCACTTGTACCCAAAGCCTTCCTTTGGGGGCACTTTTGGATGGTCCAAAGGGTCTCGCAACGCATTTCCTGGGGCCTGATTTTTTAGTCGTCTTCGATGCCGGCTAGGGATATATTTAGGGAGACTCGGAAAAATCGAAACCAGAGGGTCCAGTTGCATGTGGGGCTGCGTAAAGGCTCCCCTGGGAACTTCAGATGTACCCAAAGCCTTCCTTTGGGGGCACTTTTGGATGGTCCAAAGGGTCTCGCAAGGCATTTCCTGGGGCCTGATTTTTCTGTCGTCTCCGATGACGGCTTTGGAAACGTTTAGGTTTGCTCAGGAACAGCGGTCCCGGAGGGTCCAGTTGCATGTGGGCCTGCGTAAAGGCTCCCCTGGGGAGTTCTCTTGTACCCAAAGCCTTCCTTTGGGGGCACTTTTGGATGGGCAAAAAGGGCTTGGAACGCATTTCCAGGGGCCTGAATTTTCACTCGTCTCCGATGACGGCTAGGGCTACGTTTAGGTTTGCTCAGGAACAGCGAACCCGGAGGGTCCAGTTGCATGTGGTGCTGCGTAAAGGCTCCCCTGGGGAGTTCACTTGTACGCAAAGCCTTCCTTTGGGGGCACTTTTACATGGGCAAAAAGGGCTTGGAACGCATTTCCTGGGCCCTGATTGTTCAGTCGTCTTCGATGCCGGCTAGGGCTATGTTTAGGTTTGCTCAGGAACAGCGAACCCGGAGGGTCCAGTTGCATGTGGGGCTGCGTAAAGGCTCCCCTGGGGAGTTCACTTTTACGCAAAGCCTTCCTTTGGGGGCACTTTTAGATGGGCAAAAAGGGCTTGGAACGCATTTCCTGGGGCCTGATTATTCAGTCTTCTCCCATGCCGGCAAGGGATATATTTAGGGATACTCGGAAAAAGTGAACCTGGAGGGTCCAGTTGCATGTGGGGCTGCGTAAAGGCTCCCCTGGAGAGTTCACTTGTACCCAAAGCCTTCCTTTGGGGGCACTTTTGGATGGGCGAAAAGGGCTCGCAACGCATTTCCTGGGGCCTGATTTTTCAGTCGTCTTCGATGCCGGCTAGGGCTATGTGTAGGGATGCTCTGAAAAATCGAACCCGGAGGGTCAAGTAGCATGTGGGGCTGCGTAAAGGCTCCCCTGGGGAGTTCACTTGTAACCAAAGCCTTCCTTTAGGGGCACTTTTTGATGGGCGAAAGGGGCTTGCAACGCGTTTTCTGGGGCCTGGTTTTTCAGTCTTCTCCCATGCCGGCTACGGATATAATAAGAGATGCTGGAAAAAATCGAACCCAGAGGGTCCAGTAGCATGTGGGGCTGCGTAAAGGCTCCCCTGGGGAGTTCACTTGTACCCAAAGCCTTCCTTTGGGTGCACTTTTGGATGGTCCAAAGGGGCTCGCAACACATTTCCTGGGGCCTGATTTTTCACTCGTCTCCGATGACGGCTAGGGCTACGTTTAGGTTTGCTCAGGAACAGCGAACCCGGAGGGTCCAGTTGCATGTGGGGCTGCCTAAAGGCTCCCCTGGGGAGTTCACTTGTACCCAAAGCCTTCCTTTGGGGGCACTTTTGGATGGGCGAAAAGGGCTCGCAACGCATTTCCTAGGGCCTGATTTTTCAGTCGTCTTCGATGCCGGCTAGGGCTATGTTTAGGGATGCTCGGAAACAGCGAACCCGGAGGGTCCAATCGCATGTGGGGCTGCGTAAAGGCTCCCCTGGGGAGTTCACTTGTACCCAAAGCCTTCCTTTGGGAGCACTTTTGGATGGTCCAAAGGGTCTCGCAAGGCATTTCCTTGGGCCTGATTTTTCAGTCGTCTCCTATGACGGCTATGGAAACGTTTAGGTTTGCTCAGGAAAATCGAACCCAGAGGGTCCAGTTGCATGTGGGGCTGCGTAAAGGCTCCCCTGGAAAGTTCTCTTGTACCCAAAGCCTTCCTTTGGGGGCACTTTTGGATGGTCCAAAGGGGCTCGCAACGCATTTCCTGGGGCCTGATTTGTCACTCGTCTCCGATGACGGCTAGGGATACGTTTAGGTTTGCTCGGAAACAGCGAACCCGGAGGGTCCAGTCGCATGTGGGGCTGCATAAAGTCTCCCCTGGGGAGTTCACTTGTACCCAAAGCCTTCCTTTGGGGGCACTTTTGGATGGGCGAAAGGGGCTCGCAACACATTTCCTTGAGCCTGATTTTTCAGTCGTCTTCGATGCTGGCTAGGGCTATATTTAAGGATATTCAGGAACAGCGAACCCGGAGGGTCAGGTTGCATGTGGGGCTGTGTAAAGGCTCCCCTGGGAACTTCAGATGTACCCAAAGCCTTCCTTTGCGGGCACTTTTGGATTGTCCAAAGGGGCACGCAACGCATTTCCTGGGGCCTGATTTTTCAGTCGTATCCGATGACGGCTAGGGCTACGTTTAGGTTTGCTCATGAACAGCGAAGCCGGAGGGTCCAGTTGCATGTGGGGCTGCGTAAAGGCTCCCCTGGGGAGTTCACTTGTACCCAAAGCCTTCCTTTGGGGGCACTTTTGGATGGGCGACAGGGGCACGCAACGCATTTCCTGGGGCCTGATTTTTCATTCCTCTTCGATGACGGCTAGGGCTACGTTTAGGTGTGCTCGGGAACAGCGATCTCAGAGGGTCCAGTTGCATGTGGGGCTGCGTAAAGGCTCCCCTGGGGAGTTCTCTTGTACCCAAAGCCTTCCTTTGGGGGCACTTTTGGATGAGCAAAAAGGGCTTGGAACGCATTTCCTGGGGCCTGAATTTTCACTCGTCTCCGATGACGGCTAGGGTTACGTTTATGTTTGCTCAGGAACAGCGATCCCGGAGGGTCCAGTTGCATGTTGGGCTGCGTAAAGGCTCCCCTGGGGAGTTCACTTGTACCCAAAACCTTCCTTTGGGGGCACTTTTGGATGGTCCAAAGGGGTTCGCAACGCATTTCCTGGGGCCTGATTTTTCACTCGTCTTCGATGACAGCTAGGGCTACGTTTAGGTTTGCTCAGGAACAGCGATCCTGGAGGTTCCAGTTGCATGTGGGGCTGCGTAAAGGCTCCCCTGGGGAGTTCTCTTGTACCCAAAGCCTTCCTTTGGGGGCACTTTTGTATGGTCCAAAGGGGCTCGCAACGCATTTCCTGGGGCCTGATTTTTCACTCGTCTCCGATGACGGCTAGGGCTACGTTTAGGTTTGCTCAGGAACAGCGAACCCGGAGGGTCCAGTTGCATGTGGGGCTGCGTAAAGGCTCCCCTGGGGCGTTCTCTTGTACCCAAAGCCTTCCTTTGGGGGCACTTTTGGATGGTCCAAAGTGGCTCGCAACGCATTTCCTTGGGCCTGATTTTTCTCTCGTCTCCCATGACACCTATTGCTACGTTTAGGTTTGCTCAGGAACAGCGAAAACGGAGGGTCCAGTTGCATGTGGGGCTGCGTAAAGGCTCCCCTGGGGAGTTCACTTGTACCCAAAGACTTCTTTTGGGGGCACCTTTGGATGGTCGAAAGGGGCTCGCAACGCATTTCCTGGGGACTGATTTTTCACTCGTCTCCGATGACGGCTAGGGCTACGTTTAGGTTTGCTCAGGAACAGCGAACCCGGAGGGTCCAGTTGCATGTGGGGCTGCGTAAAGGCTCCCCTGGGGAGTTCAATTTTAGCCAAAGCCTTCCTTTGGGGGCACTTCTGGATGGGCGAAAAGGGCTTGGAACGCATTTCCTGGGGCCTGATTTTTCATTGGTCTTCGATGACGGCTAGGGCTACGTTTAGGTTTGCTCGGGAACAGCGATCTCAGAGGGTCCAGTTGCATGTGGGGCTGCGTAAAGGCTCCCCTGGGGAGTTCTCTTGTACCCAAAGCCTTCCTTTGGGGGCACTTTTGGATGGTCCAAACGGGCTCGCAACGCATTTCCTGGGGCGTGATTTTTCACTCGTCTCCGATGCCGGCTAGGGCTATGTTTAGGAATGCTCGGAAACAGCGAACCCGGAGGGTCCAGTTGCATGTGGGGCTGCGTAAAGGCTCCCCTGGGGAGTTCACTTGTACCCAAAGCCTTCCTTTGGGGGCACTTTTGGATGGTCCAAAGAGGCTCGCAACGCATTTCCTGGGGCCTGATTTTTCAGTCGTCTCCGATGACACCTTCGGCTACGTTTAGGTTTGCTCAGGAACAGCGAACCCGGAGGGTCCAGTTGCATGTGGGGCTTCGTAAAGGCTCCCCTGGGGAGTTCACTTGTACCCAAAGCCTTCCTTTGGGGGCACTTTTGGATGGGCAAAAAGGGCTTGGAAGGCATTTCCTTGGGCCTGATTTTTCACTCGTCTCCGATGACGGCTAGGGCTACGTTTAGGTTTGCTCAGGAACAGCGAACCCGGAGGGTCCAGTTGCATGTGGGGCTGCGTAAAGGCTCCCCTGGGAACTTCAGATGTACCCAAAGCCTTCCTTTGGGGGCACTTTTGGATGGGAGAAAGGGGTACGCAACGCATTTCCTGGGACCTGATTTCTCACTCTTCTCCGATGACGGCTAGGGCTACGTTTAGGTTTGCTCAGGAACAGCGAACCCGGAGGGTCCAGTTGCATGTGGGGCTGCGTAAAGGCTCCCCTGGGGAGCTCTCTTGTACCCAATGCCTTCCTTTGGGGGCACTTTTGGATGGTCCAAAGGGGCTCGCAACGCATTTCCTGGGGCCTGATTTTTCACTCGTCTCCGATGCCGGCTAGGGCTACGTTTAGGTTTGCTCAGGAACAGCGAACCCGGAGGGTCCAGTTGCATGTGGGGCTGCGTAAAGGCTCCCCTGGGAGGTTCTCTTGTACCCAAAGCCTTCCTTTGGGGGCACTTTTGGTAGGTCCAAAGGGGCTCGCAACGCATTTCCTTGGGCCTGATTTTTCTCTCGTCTCCCATGACACCTATTGCTACGTTTAGGTTTGCTCAGGAACAGCGAACCCGGAGGGTCCAGTTGCATGTGGGGCTGCGTAAAGGCTCCCCTGGGGAGTTCACTTGTACCCAAAGCCTTCTTTTGGGGGCACCTTTGGATGGTCGAAATGGGCTCGCAACGCATTTCCTGGGGCGTGATTTTTCACTCGTCTCCCATGACGGCTAGGGCTACGTTTAGGTTTGCTCAGGAACAGCGAACCCGGAGGGTCCAGTTGCATGTGGGGCTGCGTAAAGGCTCCCCTGGGGAGTTCTCTTGTACCCAAAGCCTTCCTTTGCGGGCACTTTTGGATGGGCGAAAAGGGCTTGGAACGCATTTCCTGGGGCCTGATTTTTCATTGGTCTTCGATAACGGCTAGGGCTACGTTTAGGTTTGCTCGGGAACAGCGAACCTGGAGGGTCCAGTTGCATGTGGGGCTGCGTAAAGGCTCCCCTGGGGAGTTCATTTGTACCCAAAGCCTTCCTTTGGGGGCACTTTTGGTAGGTCCAAAGGGGCTCGAAACGCATTTCCTGGGGCGTGATTTTTCACTCGTCTCCGATGCCGGCTAGGACTATGTTTAGGAATGCTCGGAAACAGCGAACCCGGAGGGTCAAGTAGCATGTGGGGCTGCGTAAAGGCTCCCCTGGGGAGTTCAATTTTACCCAAAGCCTTCCTTTGGGGGCTCTTTTGGATGGTCCAAAGAGGATCGCAACGCATTTCCTGGGGCCTGATTTTTCAGTCGTCTCCGATGACACCTTCGGCTACGTTTAGGTTTGCTCAGGAACAGCGAACCCGGAGGGTCCAGTTGCATGTGGGGCTGCGTAAAGGCTCCCCTGGGGAGTTCACTTGTACCCAAAGCCTTCCTTTGGGGGCACTTTTGGATGGGCAAAAAGGGCTTGGAAGGCATTTCCTGGGGCCTGATTTTTCACTCGTCTCCGATGACGGCTAGGGCTACGTTTAGGTTTGCTCAGGAACAGCGAACCCGGAGGGTCCAGTTGCATGTGGGGCTGCGTAAAGGCTCCCCTGGGGAGTTTTTTGTACCCAAAGCCTTCCTTTGGGGGCACTTTTGGATGGTCCAAAGGGGCTCGCAACGCATTTCCTGGGGCCTGATTTTTCAGTTGTCTTCGATGCCGGCTAGGGCTATGTTTTGGGATACTCGGAAACAGCGAACCCGGAGGGTCCAGTTGCATGTGGGGCTGCGTAAAGGCTCCCCTGGGGAGTTCACTTGTACCCAAAGCCTTCCTTTGGTGACACTTTTGGATGGTCCAAAGGGGCTCGCAACGCATTTCCTGGTGCCTGATTTTTCACTCGTTTCAAATGACGGCTAAGGCTACGTTTAGGTTTGCTCAGGAAAAGCGAACCCGGAGGGTCCAGTTGCATGTGGGGCTTTGTAAAGGCTCCCCTGGGGAGTTCTCTTGTACCCAAAGCCTTCCTTTGGGGGCACTTTTGGATGGGAGAAAGGGGTACGCAACGCATTTCCTGGGGCCTGATTTTTCATTCGTCTCCGATGACGGCTAGGGCTATGTTTAGGGATACTCGGAAACAGCGAACCCGGAGGGTCCAGTTGCATGTGGGGCTGCGTAAAGGCTCCCCTGGGGAGTTCACTTCTACCCAAAGACTTCCTTTGGGGGCACTTTTGGATGTGCGATAGGGGCTTGCAACGCGTTTTCTGGGGCCCGGTTTTTCAGTCTTCTCCCATGCCGGCTATGGATATATTTAGTGTTGCTCGGAAAAATCGAACCCGGAGGATCCAGTTGCATATGGTGCTGCGTAAAGGCTCCCCTGGGGAGTTCACTTGTACTCAAAGCCTTCCTCTGCGGGCACTTCTGGATGGGAGAATGGGGCTCGGAATGCGTTTTCTGAGGCCCGATTTTTCAGTTGCCTCCAATGCCAGCTAGGGCTATATTTAGTGTTGCTCGAAAAGGGCGAACCCGGAGGGTCCAGTTGCATGTGGGGCTGCATAAATGCTCTCCTGGGGAGTTCTCTTGTACCCAAAGCCTTCCTTTGGGGGCACTTTTGGATGGTCCAAGAGGAATCGCAATGCGTTTTCTGAGGCCCGCTTTTTCAGTCTTCTCCAAATGCGCCGTGGGCTATATTTAGGCTTGCGTAGAAACAGTGAACGCGGAGGGTATAGTTGCATGTGGGGCTGCATAAAGGCTCCCCTGGGGAGTTCACTTGTACCCAATGCCTTCCTCTGGGGGAACTTTTGGATGGGCGAATGGGGCTCGGAATGGGTTTTCTGGGGCCCGAGTTTTCAGTCATCTCCAATGCCATCTGGGGCTATATTTAGTTTTGCTCGGAAACAGCGAACTCGGAGGGTCCAGTTGCATGTGGGGCTGCGTAAAGGCTCTCCTGGGGAGTTCAGTTGTACCCAAAGCCTTCCTTTGGGGGCACTTTTGGATGGGCGAATGGGGTTTGTAACACTTTTTCTGTGGCCTGAGTTTTCAGTCTTCTCCCTTTGCGGCTAGGGCCATATTTATTCTTGCGGTGAAATAGTGAACCCGGAGTGTCCAGTTGCATGTAATGCTGCGTAAAGCCTCCCCTGGGGAGTTCACTTGTAACCACACCTTCCTTTGGTGGCACATTTGGATGGGCGAAAGTGTCTTGTAAGGCGTTTTCTTGGGTAAAACTGAACTCCCCTGGGGAGCCTTTATGCAGCCCCACATGCAACTGGACCCTCCGTGTTCGCTCTTTCACTGCAAGCCTAAATATAGCCCTAGCTGGCATCGGACATGACTGAAAAATCGGGCCAAAGAAAATGCCTTATAAGACCTTTCGCCTATCGAAATGTACCCCCAAAGGAAGGCTTTGGGTACATCTGAACTCCCCAGGGGAGCCTTCACGCAGCCCCACATGCCACTTTGCCCTCTGTGTTTGCTATTTCTGCGCAACCTGCAACATAGCACTTCCAGGTATGGGAGAGGAATTCAAAAGAGGGCCCGAGAAAATGCGTTCAAATCCCCTTTCGCCCTTCAAATACTGCCCCTTTGAAAGGCTATGGCTAAACTGATCTCTCCAGGGGAGTGTTCACACAGCCCCAAATGCAAATGTACCCTCTGACTTCGATCTTACTGAGGGATCCGAAAAACGTCCCTACCAGGCATTTGAGACGAACGAAAAATTGCGACCCAGAAACTACATTCAAAGCCCCTTTCGCCCAACCATAAGTTCCCACAAACGAAGGCTTCCGAGCGAATGGAACGCAGCCTCCTGCTTCACGGCAAGGCTGGCACCCACACCGCTTGTGGCCGGACAACCGTGTCTTGCGATCACTTTCGTCGAGCCGCCCAAGGCGGGACCCGGACCCCGGCGCGGCTAGCACACACGTCGCCCAGGATAGGAGCCTAGGGGCTCGGGAAGCCGGACCCACGCAGCCCGTAGAGGGACACACGTTTCCTGCGATCGTAATAGCGGAGCCGACAGAGGTCCGACCGGGTCCTATTGCGGCTAGCACACACGTCGCCCAGGACCAGAGCGTGGGTGCTCGGGAAGGACGGCCACCGCTCCGGACAGGACAGAAGCTTTCGTCTCGGGGACAACCAGCCCCCGAGCCAGCGGATGACAGCCTCCTGTTTCACGACACGGCTGCTAGGCATGCAGCCCATGGCCGGACCACTGTGTCGTGGGATCTCGTTCCCCGAGCCGCCCAAGACAGAACCCGGACCCCCGTGCAGCTAGCACACACGTCGCCCAGGATAGGAGCGTGGCTGTTCGGGACGGACGGCTGCCGCTCTGGAGAGGACAGAACCCCTTGGCCCCGCGACTGCCAGCCCACGAGCCAGCGGAGGACAGCCACACGCTTCGCGGCAAGTCTGGCTCCCATGCCGCTCGTGGCCGGACAACCGTGTCATGGGATCGTTGTCCCCAATCCGCCCGAAACGGGATTCTTACCCTTGCGCGGCTAGCATACACGTCTCCCAGGACCGGAGTCTTGGCGTTCGGGAAAGACGGCGGCCGCTCCGGGACGCACAGTTGCCGAGCGAACGGAACACAGCCTCCTGCTTCGCGGCAGGGCTGGCACCCACACCGCTTGTGGCCGGTCACCCGTGTCTTGCGATCACATTCGTCGAGCCGCCCAAGGCGGGACCCGGACCCCAGCGCGGCTAGCACACTCGTCGCCCAGGACCGGAGCCAAGGGACCACATCCGGACGACTGCCGCTCTGGACTGTCTGAATCCCCGGTCCCAGGGACGGCGTAACTCTGAGCCGCTGAACGATAGGCTCCACTTCTCGACACGGCTGGCAGCCACAGCGCTTGTGGCTGGACAACCGTGTCTTGAGATCACTTTCATCGGGCCGCCCAAGGCGGGACCCGGACCCCGGCGCGGCTAGCGCACTCGTCGCCCAGGACCGGAGCCCAGGGATCACATCCGGACGCCTGCCGCTCTGGACTGTCTGAATCCCCGGTCCCAGGGACGGCGTAACTCCGAGCCGCTGAACGACAGCCTGACGCTTCGCGGCAAGTCTGGCTTTCATGCCGCTCGTGGCCGGACAACCGTGTCTTGGGATCGTTGTCCACAGTCCGCCCGAGACGGGACCCGGACCCCGGTGCGGCTAGCACACACGTCGAGCAGGACCGGAGCCTAGGGGCTCGGGAAGCCGGACCCACGCAGCCCGTAGAGGGACACACGATTTCTGCGATCGAAATAGCGGAGCCGACAGAGGTCCCACCCGGACCCCAGTGCGGCTAGCACACACGTCGCCCAGGATAGGAGCGTGGCTGTTCGGGACGGACGGCTGCCGCTCCGGAGAGGACAGAACCCCATGTCCCCGCGACTGCCAGCCCACGAGCCGGCGGAGGACAGCCTCCTGCTTCGCGGCAAAGCTGGCACCCACACCGCTTGTGGCCAGTCACCCGTGTCTTGCGATCACTTTCGTCCAGGCGCCCAAAGCGGGACCCGGACCCCGGCGCGGCTAGCACACACGTCGCCCAGGATAGGAGCCTAGGGGCTCGGGAAGCCGGACCCACGCAGCCCGTAGAGGGACACACGTTTCCTGCGATCGAAATAGCGGAGCCGACAGAGGTCCGACCGGGTCCTATTGCGGCTAGCACACACGTCGCCCAGGACCAGAGCGTGGGTGCTCGGGAAGGACGGCCGCCGCTCCGGACAGGACAGAAGCTTTCGTCTCGGGGACAACCAGCCCCCGAGCCAGCGGATGACAGCCTCCTGTTTCACGACACGGCTGCTAGGCATGCAGCCCATGGCCGGACCACTGTGTCGTGGGATCTCGTTCCCCGAGCCGCCCAAGACAGAACCCGGACCCCCGTGCAGCTAGCACACACGTCGCCCAGGATAGGAGCGTGGCTGTTCGGGACGGACGGCTGCCGCTCCGGAGAGGACAGAACCCCATGTCCCCGCGACTGCCAGCTCACGAGCCAGCGGAGGACAGCCACACGCTTCGCGGCAAGTCTGGCTCCCATGCCGCTCGTGGCCGGACAACCGTGTCATGGGATCGTTGTCCCCAATCCGCCCGAAACGGGATTCTTACCCTTGCGCGGCTAGCATACACGTCTCCCAGGACCGGAGTCTTGGCGTTCGGGAAAGACGGCGGCCGCTCCGGGACGCACAGTTGCCAAGCGAACGGAACACAGCCTCCTGCTTCGCGGCAGGGCTGGCACCCACACCGCTTGTGGCTGGACACCCGTGTCTTGCGATCACTTTCGTCGAGCCGCCCAAGGCGGGACCCGGACCCCGGCGCGGCTAGCACACTCGTCGCCCAGGACCGGAGCCCAGGCACCACATCCGGACGCCTGCCGCTCTGGACTGTCTGAATCCCCGGTCCCAGGGACGGCGTAACTCCGAGCCGCTGAACGATAGGCTCCACTTCTCGACACGGCTGGCAGCCACAGCGCTTGTGGCCGGACAACCGTGTCTTGAGATCACTTTCATCGGGCCGCCCAAGGCGGGACCCGGACCCCGGCGCGGCTAGCACACTCGTCGCCCAGGACCGGAGCCCAGGGATCACATCCGGACGCCTGCCGCTCTGGACTGTCTGAATCCCCGGTCCCAGGGACGGCGTAACTCCGAGCCGCTGAACGACAGCCTGACGCTTCGCGGCAAGTCTGGCTTTCATGCCGCTCGTGGCCGGACAACCGTGTCTTGGGATCGTTGTCCACAGTCCGCCCGAGACGGGACCCGGACCCCGGTGCGGCTAGCACACACGTCGAGCAGGACCGGAGCCTAGGGACTCGGGAAGCCGGACTCACGCAGCCCGTAGAGGGACACACGATTTCTGCGATCGAAATAGCGGAGCCGACAGAGGTCCCACCCGGACCCCAGTGCGGCTAGCACACACGTCGCCCAGGATAGGAGCGTGGCTGTTCGGGACGGACGGCTGCCGCTCCGGAGAGGACAGAACCCCATGTCCCCGCGACTGCCAGCCCACGAGCCGGCGGAGGACAGCCTCCTGCTTCGCGGCAAAGCTGGCACCCACACCGCTTGTGGCCAGTCACCCGTGTCTTGCGATCACTTTCGTCCAGCCGCCCAAAGCGGGACCCGGTCCCCGGCGCGGCTAGCACACACGTCGCCCAGGATAGGAGCCTAGGGGCTCGGGAAGCCGGACCCACGCAGCCCGTAGAGGGACACACGTTTCCTGCGATCGTAATAGCGGAGCCGACAGAGGTCCGACCGGGTCCTATTGCGGCTAGCACACACGTCGCCCAGGACCAGAGCGTGGGTGCTCGGGAAGGACGGCCGCCGCTCCGGACAGGACAGAAGCTTTCGTCTCGGGGAAAACCAGCCCCCGAGCCAGCGGATGACAGCCTCCTGTTTCACGACACGGCTGCTACGCATGCAGCCCGTGGCCGGACCACTGTGTCGTGGGATCTCGTTCCCCGAGCCGCCCAAGACAGAACCCGGACCCCCGTGCAGCTAGCACACACGTCGCCCAGGATAGGAGCGTGGCTGTTCGGGACGGACGGCTGCCGCTCCGGAGAGGACAGAACCCCATGTCCCCGCGACTGCCAGCCCACGAGCCAGCGGAGGACAGCCACACGCTTCGCGGCAAGTCTGGCTCCCATGCCGCTCGTGGCCGGACAACCATGTCATGGGATCGTTGTCCAAAATCTGCCCGAAACGGGATTCTTACCCTTGCGCGGCTAGCATACACGTCTCCTAGGACCGGAGTCTTGGCGTTCGGGAAAGACGGCGGCCGCTCCGGGACGCACAGTTGCCGAGCGAACGGAACACAGCCTCCTGCTTCGCGGCAGGGCTGGCACCCACACCGCTTGTGGCCGGTCACCCGTGTCTTGCGATCACTTTCGTCGAGCCGCCCAAGGCGGTACCCGGACCCCGGCGCGGCTAGCACACACGTCGCCCAGGACCGGAGCCCAGGGATCACATCCGGACGACTGCCGCTCTGGACTGTCTGAATCCCCGGTCCCAGGGACGGCGTAACTCCGAGCCGCTGAACGACAGCCTGACGCTTCGCAGCAAGTCTGGCTTTCATGCCGCTCGTGGCCGGACAACCGTGTCTTGGGATCGTTGTCCACAGTCCGCCCGAGACGGGACCCGGACCCCGGTGCGGCTAGCACACACGTCGCGCAGGACCGGAGCCAAGGGACTCGGGAAGCCGGACCCACGCAGCCCGTAGAGGGACACACGTTTCCTGCGATCGAAATAGCGGACTCGACCGAGGTCCCACCCGGACCCCAGAGCGGCTAGCACACACGTCGCCCAGGATAGGAGCGTGGCTGTTCGGGACGGACGACTGCCACTCCGGACAGGACAGAACCCCATGTCCCCGCGACTGCCAGCCCACGAGCCGGCGGAGGACAGCCTCCTGCTTCGCGGCAAAGCTGGCACCCACACCGCTTGTGGCCAGTCACCCGTGTCTTGCGATCACTTTCGTCCAGCCGCCCAATGCGGGACCCGGACCCCGGCGCGGCTAGCACACACGTCGCCCAGGATAGGAGCCTAGGGGCTCGGGAAGCCGGACCCACGCAGCCCGTAGAGGGACACACGTTTCCTGCGATAGAAATAGCGGAGCCGACAGAGGTCCCACCCGGACCCCAGTGCGGCTAGCACACACGTCGCCCAGGATAGGAGCGTGGCTGTTCGGGACGGACGGCTGCCGCTCCGGAGAGGACAGAACCCCATGTCCCCGCGACTGCCAGCCCCCGAGCCAGCGCACGACAGCCACACGCTTCGCGGCAAGTCTGGCTCCCATGCCGCTCGTGGCCGGACAACCGTGTCATGGGATCGTTGTCCCCAATCCGCCCGAAACGGGATTCTTACCCTTGCGCGGCTAGCATACACGTCTCCCAGGACCGGAGTCTTGGCGTTCGGGAAAGACGGCGGCCGCTCCGGGACGCACAGTTGCCGAGCGAACGGAACACAGCCTCCTGCTTCGCGGCAGGGCTGGCACCCACACCGCTTGTGGCCGGTCACCCGTGTCTTGCGATCACTTTCGTCGAGCCGCCCAAGGCGGGACCCGGACCCCGGCGCGGCTAGCACACTCGTCGCCCAGGACCGGAGCCCAGGGATCACATCCGGACGCCTGCCGCTCTGGACTGTCTGAATCCCCGGTCCCAGGGACGGCGTAACTCCGAGCCGCTGAACGACAGCCTGACGCTTCGCGGCAAGTCTGGCTTTCATGCCGCTCGTGGCCGGACAACCGTGTCTTGGGATCGTTGTCCACAGTCCGCCCGAGACGGGACACGGACCCCGGTGCGGCTAGCACACACGTCGCGCAGGACCGGAGCCTAGGGGCTCGGGAAGTCGGACCCACGCAGCCCGTAGAGGGACACACGTTTCCTGCGATCGAAATAGCGGAGCCGACCAAGGTCCCACCCGGACCCCAGTGTGGCTAGCACACACGTCGCGCAGGACCGGAGCCAAGGGACTCGGGAAGCCGGACCCACGCAGCCCGTAGAGGGACACACGTTTCCTGCGATCGAAATAGCGGACTCGACCGAGGTCCCACCCGGACCCCAGAGCGGCTAGCACACACGTCGCCCAGGATAGGAGCGTGGCTGTTCGGGACGGACGGCTGCCGCTCCGGAGAGGACAGAACCCCATGTCCCCGCGACTGCCAGCCCACGAGCCGGCGGAGGACAGCCTCCTGCTTCGCGGCAAAGCTTGTACCGACACCGCTTGTGGCCAGTCACCCGTGTCTTGCGATCACTTTCGTCCAGCCGCCCAAAGCGGGACCCGGTCCCCGGCGCGGCTAGCACACGCGTCGCCCAGGACCAGAGCCCAGGGATCACATCCGGACGCCTGCCGCTCTGGACTGTCTGAATCCCCGGTCCCAGGGACGGCGTAACTCCGAGCCGCTGAACGACAGCCTGACGCTTCGCGGCAAGTCTGGCTTTCATGCCGCTCGTGGCCGGACAACCGTGTCTTGGGATCGTTGTCCACAGTCCGCCCGAGACGGGACCCGGACCCCGGTGCGGCTAGCACACACGTCGCGCAGGACCGGAGCCTAGGGACTCGGGAAGCCGGACCCACGCAGCCCGTAGAGGGACACACGTTTCCTGCGATCGAAATAGCGGAGCCGACCGAGGTCCCACCCGGACCCCAGTGTGGCTAGCACACACGTCGCGCAGGACCGGAGCCAAGGGACTCGGGAAGCCGGACCCACGCAGCCCGTAGAGGGACACACGTTTCCTGCGATCGAAATAGCGGACTCGACCGAGGTCCCACCCGGACCCCAGAGCGGCTAGCACACGCGTCGCCCAGGATAGGAGCGTGGCTGTTCGGGACGGACGACTGCCGCTCCGGAGAGGACAGAACCCCATGTCCCCTCGACTGCCAGCCCACGAGCCGGCGGAGGATAGCCTCCTGCTTCGCGGCAAAGCTGGCACCCACACCGCTTGTGGCCAGTCACCCGTGTCTTGCGATCACTTTCGTCCAGCCGCCCAATGCGGGACCCGGACCCCGGCGCGGCTAGCACACACGTCGCCCAGGACCGGAGCCTAGGGCTCGGGAAGCCGGACCCACGCAGCCCGTAGAAGGACACAAGTTACCTGGGATCGAAATAGCGGAGCCGACAGAGGTTCGACCGGGTCCTAGTGCGGCTAGCACACACATCGCCCAGGACCAGAGCGTGGGTGTTCGGGACGGACGGCTGCCGCTCCGGACAGGTCAGAAGCTTTGGTCCTGGGGACAGGCAGCCCCCGAGCCTCCGGATGACAACCTCCTGTTTCAGAACACGGCTGCTACGCATGTAGCTCGTGGCCGCACATTCGTGTCGTGGGATCGCCTTTTCCGATCCGCCTGATACGGGGCCCGGACCGTGGTGTGGCTAGCACAGACGTTGCCCACGACCTGCGTCTAGGGGCTCGGGACGGTCGGCTCCCGCGCCTCCGAACGGATATAACCGGGAGCGTGGGATGGTCGTTCGCCGAACCGCACGGGATAGAACGGGAACGGCGAGTCCCAATAGCAGCGGACACCAGCCTCCCGCTTCACGGCACGGCCGGCCAACGTGCCGATCGAGGAGGGACACCCGGAACACGGGACAGTTTGCCGGCATGACGCCCAACACAGTCCACAGATTTCGGAACAGCCGGTCCCAGAACGTCTCGACAGCAACAGCCTCGTTCAACGCACGGCAAGCACCACGCCGTATGTGGCCAGATACCTGTGCCATTGGATAGCCGTCTCTGAGACACCCGAGGTCGGCTCTGGACCCCAGTGCGGCTAGCACTAGTGTCTCCCAAGACCGGAACCAAGGGGCTCGGGACGGTCTGCTTCCTCGCCTCCGGACGGAGGCACCCGGGAGCTCGGGACGGCAAGCCTCCCATCCGCATGGGACTGAACCCCGGCACCGGGACGGCCACTACATTAACCCTTCCCGTTCCTATTCCCGTTCCCGTTACCCTTCTCCTTCCACTTCCCCTTTCCATTCCCCTTCCTCTTCCCCTTCCACTAACCCTTTAACACTTACCCTAAGTCTAACCCTTACTCTTATCCAAAACTTAGCCCTTAACCTTACGCTAAAAAAAAGTTACACTAAACCTAAAACTGACCCTTACACTAAACCTAATTCTCTAACCCTATCCCTAAACCTAACCCTAATACTCTCACCCTAAACTAAACCAAACCAGAACCTGAAAGATTAAACTAACCCACTCACCATATCGTAAATGAACGCGTTTTCTGGGGCAAGATTTTTCAGGCTGTGTGAAGGTCCCCTGGGGGGGGACCATCCAAAAGTGCCCCCAAAGGAAGGCTTTGGGTACAAGAGAACTCCCCAGGGGAGCCTTTACGCAGCCCCACATGCAACTGGACCCTCCGAGTTCGCTGTTCCTGAGCAAACCTAAACTTAGCCCTAGCCGTCATCGGAGACGAGTGAAAAATCAGGCCCCAGGAAATGCGTTGCGAGCCCTTTTCGCCCATCCAAAAGTGCCCCCAAAGGAAGGCTTTGGGTACAAGAGAACTCCTCAGGGGAGCCTTTACGCAGCCCCACATGCAACTGGACCCTCCGGGTTCGATTTTTCCGAGCATCCCTAAACATAACCCTAGCCGGCATCGGAGATAACTGAAAAATCAGACCCCAGGAAATGCGTTGCTAGCCCCTTTGGACCATCCAAAAGTGCCCCCAAAGGAAGGCTTTGGGTACAAGAGAACTCCCCAGGGGAGCCTTTACGCAGCCCCACATGCAACTGGACCCTCCGGGTTCGAATTTTCCGAGTAACCCTAAATATATCCCTAGCCGGCATGGGAGAAGACTGAAAAACCGGGCCCCAGAAAACGCGTTGCAAGCCCCTTTGGACCATCCAAAAGTGCCCCCAAAGGAAGGCTTTGGGTACAAGTGAACTCCCCAGGGGAGCCTTTACGCAGCCCCACATGCAACTGGACCCTCCGGGTTCGAATTTTCGGAGTAACACTAAATATATCCCTCGCCGGCATGGGAGAAGACTGAAAAATCGGGCCCCAGAAAACGCGTTGCAAGCCCCTTTGGACCATGCAAAAGTGCCCCCAAAGGAAGGCTTTGGGTACAAGTGAACTCCCCAGGGGAGCCTTTACGCAACCCCACATGCAACTGGACCCTCCGGGTGCGCTGTTTCTGAGCAAACCTAAATGTAGCCCTCGCTGTCATTGGAGACGAGTGAAAAATCAGGCCCCAGGAAATGGGTTGGGAGCCCCTTTGGACCATGCAAAAGTGCCCCCAAAGGAAGGCTTTGGGTACAACTGAACTCTCCAGGGGAGCCTTTACGCAGCCCCACATGCAACTGGACCCTCCGGGTTCGATTTTTCCGACCATCCCTAAACATAACCCTAGCCGGCATTGAAGACGACTGAAAAATCAGGCCCCAGGAAATGTGTTGCGAGCCCCTTTGGACCATCCAAAAGTGTCACCAAAGGAAGGCTTTGGGTACAAGTGAACTCCCCAGGGGAGCCTTTACGCAGCCCCACATGCAACTGGACCCTCCGGGTTCGATTTTTCCGAGCATCCCTAAACATAACCCTAGCCGGCATCGGAGACAACTGAAAAATCAGACCCCAGGAAATGCGTTTTGAGCCCCTTTGGACCATCCAAAAGTGCCCCCAAAGGAAGGCTTTGGGTACAAGAGAACTCCCCAGGGGAGCCTTTACGCAGCCCCACATGCAACTGGACCCTCCGGGTTCGAATTTTCCGAGTAACCCTAAATATATCCCTAGCCGGAATGGGAGAAGACTGAAAAATCGGGCCCCAGAAAACGCGTTGCAAGCCCCTTTGGACGATCCAAAAGTGCCCCCAAAGGAAGGCTTTGGGTACAAGTGAACTCCCCAGGGGAGCCTTTACGCAGCCCCACATGCAACTGGACCCTCCGGTTTCGAATTTTCGGAGTAATCCTAAATATATCCCTAGCCGGCATGGGAGAAGACTGAAAAATCGGGCCCCAGAAAACGCGTTGCAAGCCCCTTTGGACCATCCAAAAGTGCCCCCAAAGGAAGGCTTTGGGTACAAGAGAACTCCCCAGGGGAGCCTTTACGCAGCCCCACATGCAACTGGACCCTTCGGGTTCGCTGTTCCTGAGCAAACTAAACGTAACTCGAGGTGTCATCGGAGACGAGTTAAAAATCAGGCCCCAGGAAATGCGTTGCGAGCCCCTTTGGACCATCCAAAAGTGCCCCCAAAGGAAGGCTTTGGGTACAAGTGAACTCCCCAGGGGAGCCTTTACAAAGCCCCACATGCAACTGGACCCTCCGGGTTCGCTGTTTCTGAGCAAACCTAAATGTAGACCTCGCTGTCATTGGACACGAGTGAAAAATCAGGCCCAAGGAAATGGGTTGCGAGCCCCTATGGACCATCCAAAAGTGCCCCCAAAGGAAGGCTTTGGGTACAAGAGAACTCCCCAGGGGAGCATTTACGCAGCCCCACATGCAACTGGACCCTCCGGGTTCGCTGTTCCTGAGCAAAACTAAACGTATCCCTAGCCGTCATCGGAAACGAGTGAAAAATCAGGCCCCAGGAAATGTGTTGCGAGCCCCTTTGGACCATCCAAAAGTGCCCCCAAAGGAAGGCTTCGGGTACAAGAGAACTCCCCAGGGGAGCCTTTACGCAGCCCCACATGCAACTGGACCCTCCGTGTTCGAATTTTCCGAGTAACCCTAAATATATCCCTAGCCGGCATGGGAGAAGACTGAAAAACCGGGCCCCAAAAAACGCGTTGCAAGAACCTTTGGACCATCGAAAAGTGCCCCCAAAGGAAGGCTTTGGGTACAAGAGAACTCCCCAGGGAAGCCTTTACGCAGCCCCACATGCAACTGGACCCTCCGGGATCGCTGTTCCTGAGCAAACCTAAACGTAGCCCTAGGTGTCATCGGAGACAAGTGAAAAATCAGGCCCCAGGAAATGCGTTGCGAGCCCCTTTGGACCATCCAAAAGTGCCCCCAAAGGAAGGCTTTGGGTACAAGTGAACTCCCCAGGGAAGCCTTTACGCAGCCCCACATGCAACTGGACCCTCCGGGTTCGCTGTTCCTGAGCAAACCTAAACGTAGCCCTAGCCGTCTTCGGAGACAAGTGAAAAATCAGGCCCCAGGAAATGCGTTGCGAGCCCCTTTGGACCATCCAAAAGTGTCACCAAAGGAAGGCTTTGGGTACAAGTGAACTCCCCAGGGGAGCCTTTACGCAGCCCCACATGCAACTGGACCCTCCGGGTTCGCTGTTTCCGAGCATCCCTAAAGATAACCCTAGAATGCATTGAAGACGACTGAAAAATAAGGCCCCAGGAAATGTGTTGCAAGCCCCTTTGGACCATCCAAAAGTGCCCCCAAAGGAAGGCTTTGGGTACAAGAGAACTCCCCAGGGGAGCCTTTACGCAGCCCCACATGCAACTGGACCCTCCGGGTTCGAATTTTCCGAGTAACCCTAAATATATCCCTAGCCGGCATGGGAGAAGACTGAAAAACCGGGCCCCAGAAAACGCGTTGCGAGCCCCTTTGGACCATCCAAAAGTGCCCCCAAAGGAAGGTTTTGGGTACAAGAGAACTCCCCAGGGGAGCATTTACGCAGCCCCACATGCAACTGGACCCTCCGGGTTCGAATTTTCCGAGCAACCCTAAATATATCCCTAGCCGGCATGGGAGAAGACTGAAAAACCGGGTCCCAGAAAACGCGTTGCAACCCCTTTGGACCATCCAAAAGTGCCCCCAAAGGAAAGCTTTGGGTACAAGAGAACTCCCCAGGGGAGTCTTTACGCAGCCCCACATGCAACTGGACCCTCCGGGTTCGAATTTTCGGAGTAACCCTAAATATATCCCTAGCCGGCATGGGAGAAGAGTGAAAAATCGGGCTCCAGAAAACGTGTTGCAAGCCCCTTTGGAACATCGAAAAGTGCCCCCAAAGGAAGGCTTTGGGTACAAGAGAACTCCCCAGGGAAGCCTTTACGCAGCCCCACATGCAACTGGACCCTCCGGGTTCGAATTTTCGGAGTAACCCTAAATATATCCCTAGCCGGCATGGGAGAAGAGTGAAAAACCGGGCCCCAAAAAACGCGTTGCAAGAACCTTTGGACCATCGAAAAGTGCCCCCAAAGGAAGGCTTTGGGTACAAGAGAACTCCCCAGGGAAGCCTTTACGCAGCCCCACATGCAACTGGACCCTCCGGGATCGCTGTTCCTGAGCAAATCTAAATGTAGCCCTAGGTGTCATCAGAGACAAGTGAAAAATCAGGCCCCAGGAAATGCGTTGCGAGCCCCTTTGGACCATCCAAAAGTGCCCCCAAAGGAAGGCTTTGGGTACAAGTGAACTCCCCAGGGGAGCCTTTACAAAGCCCAACATGCAACTGGACCCTCCGGGTTCGATTTTTCCGAGCAAACCTAAACATACCCCTAGCCGGCATCAAATACGACTGAAAAATCAGGACCCAGGAAATGCGTTCCAAGCCCGTTTTGCCCATCCAAAAGTGCCCCCAAAGGAAGGCTTTGGGTACAAGTGAACTCCCCAGGGGAGCCTTTACGCAGCCCCACATGCAACTGGACCCTCCGGGTTTGCTTTTTCCGAGCATCACTAAACATAGCCCTAGACGGAATCGAATACGACTGAAAAATCAGGCCCCAGGAAATGCGTTGCGAGCCCTTTTCGCCCATCCAAAAGTGCCCCCAAAGGAAGGCTTTGGGTACAAGTGAACTCCCCAGGGGAGCCTTTACGCAGCCCCACATGCAACTGGACCCTCTGGGTTCGCTGTTCCTGAGCAAACCTAAACGTATCCCTAGCCGTCAAAGGAGACGAGTGAAAAATCGGGCCCCAGAAAACGCGTTTCAAGCCCCTTTGGACCATCCAAAAGTGCCCCCAAAGGAAGGCTTTTGGTACAAGTGAACTCCCCAGGGGAGCCTTTACGCAGCCCCACATGCAACTGGACCCTCTGGGTTCGCTGTTCCTGAGCAAACCTAAACGTATCCCTAGCCGTCAAAGGAGACGAGTGAAAAATCGGGCCCCAGAAAACGCGTTGCAAGCCCCTTTGGACCATCCAAAAGTGCCCCCAAAGGAAGGCTTTTGGTACAAGTGAACTCCCCAGGGGAGCCTTTACGCAGCCCCACATGCAACTGGACCCTCCGGGTTCGAATTTTCCGAGTAACCCTAAATATATCCGTAGCCGGCATGAGAGAAGACTGAAAAACCAGGCCCCAGAAAACGCGTTGCAAGCCACTTTGGACCATGCCAATGTGCCCCCAAAGGAAGGCTTTGGGTACAAGTGAACTCCCCAGTGGAGCCTTTATGCAGCCCCACATGCAACTGGACCCTCCGGGTTCGCTTTTTCCGAGCATCACTATACGTAGCCCTATCCGGCATCGAAGACGAGTGAAAAATAAGGCCCCAGGAAATGCGTTGCGAGCCCTTTTCGCCCATCCAAAAGTGCCCCGAAAGGAAGGCTTTGGGTACAAGAGAACTCCCCAGGGGAGCCTTTACGCAGCCCCACATGCAACTGGACCCTCCAGGTTCGCTGTTTCCGAGTATCCCTAAACATAGACCTAGCCTTCATCGGAGACGAGTGAAAAATCAGGCCCCAGAAAATGCGTTCCAAGCCCTTTTCGCCCATCAAAAAGTGCCCCCAAAGGAAGGCTTTGGGTACAAGTGAACTCCCTAGGGGAGCCTTTACGCAGCCCCACATGCAACTGGACCCTCCGGGTTCGATTTTTCCGAGCATCCCTATATATATCCCTAGCCGTCATGGGAGAAGACTTAAAAACCGGGCCCCATTAAACGCCTTGCAAGCCCCTTTGTAGCACGCAAAAGTGCCCCCAAAAGAAGGCTTTGGGTTCAAGTGAACTCCCCAAGGGAGCATTTACGCAGCCCCACATGCAACTGGACCCTCCGGGTTCGCTGTTCCTGAGCAAACCTAAACGTAGCCCTAGCCGTCATCGGAGACGAGTGAAAAATCAGGCCCCTGGAAATGCGTCGCGAGACCCTTTGGACCATCCAAAAGTGCCCCGAAAGGAAGGTTTTGGATACAAGAGAACTCCCCAGGGGAGCATTTACGCAGCCCCACATGCAACTGGACCCTCCGGGTTCGCTGTTTCCGAGCATCACTAAACATAGCCCTAGCCGTCATCGGAGACGACTGAAAAATCAGGCCCCAGGAAATGCGTTCCAAGCCCTTTTCGCCCATCCAGAAGGGCCCCCAAAGGAAGGCTTTGGGTACAAGAGAACTCCCCAGGGGATCCTTTACGCAGCCCCACATGCAACTGGACCCTCTGGGTTCGCTGTTCCTGAGCAAACCTAAACGTAGCCCTAGCCGTCATCGGAGACGAGTGAAAAATCAGGCCCCAGGAAATGCGTTGCGAGCCCCTTTGGACCATCCAAAAGTGCCCCCAAAGGAAGGCTTTGGGTACAAGAGAACTCCCCAGGGGAGCCTTTACGTAGCCCCACATGCAACTGGACCCTCCGGGTTCGCATTTTCCGAGTAACCCTAAATATATCCCTAGCCGGCATGGGAGAAGACTGAAAAACCGGGCCCCAGAAAACGCGTTTCAAGCCCCTTTGGACCATGCAAAAGTGCCCCCAAAGGAAGTCTTTGGGTACAAGTGAACTCCCCAGGGGAGCCTTTACGCAGCCCCACATGCAACTGGACCCTCCGGGTTCGCTGTTTCCGAGTAACACTAAATATATCCCTTGCCGGCATGGGAGAAGACTGAAAAACCGGGCCCCAGAAAACGCGTTGCAAGCCCCTTTGGACCATGCAAAAGTGCCCCCAAAGGAAGTCTTTGGGTACAAGAGAACTCCCCAGGGGAGCCTTTACGCAGCCCCACATGCAACTGGACCTTCCGGGTTCTCTGTTCATGAGCAAACCTAAACGTAGCCCTAGCCGTCATCGGAGACGAGTGAAAAATCAGGCCCCAGGAAAGGCGTTGCAAGCCCCTTTGGACCATCCAAAAGTGCCCCCAAAGGAAGGCTTTGGGTACAAGAGAACTCCCCAGGGGAGCCTTTACGCAGCCCCACATGCAACTGGACCCTCTGGGTTCGCTGTTCCTGAGCAAACCTAAACGTATCCCTAGCCGTCAAAGGAGACGAGTGAAAAATCGGGCCCCAGAAAACGCGTTGCAAGCCCCTTTGGACCATCCAAAAGTGCCCCCAAAGGAAGGCTTTTGGTACAAGTGAACTCCCCAGGGGAGCCTTTACGCAGCCCCACATGCAACTGGACCCTCCGGGTTCGAATTTTCCGAGTAACCCTAAATATATCCGTAGCCGGCATGAGAGAAGACTGAAAAACCAGGCCCCAGAAAACGCGTTGCAAGCCACTTTGGACCATGCCAATGTGCCCCCAAAGGAAGGCTTTGGGTACAAGTGAACTCCCCAGTGGAGCCTTTATGCAGCCCCACATGCAACTGGACCCTCCGGGTTCGCTTTTTCCGAGCATCACTATACGTAGCCCTATCCGGCATCGAAGACGAGTGAAAAATAAGGCCCCAGGAAATGCGTTGCGAGCCCTTTTCGCCCATCCAAAAGTGCCCCGAAAGGAAGGCTTTGGGTACAAGAGAACTCCCCAGGGGAGCCTTTACGCAGCCCCACATGCAACTGGACCCTCCAGGTTCGCTGTTTCCGAGTATCCCTAAACATAGACCTAGCCTTCATCGGAGACGAGTGAAAAATCAGGCCCCAGAAAATGCGTTCCAAGCCCTTTTCGCCCATCAAAAAGTGCCCCCAAAGGAAGGCTTTGGGTACAAGTGAACTCCCTAGGGGAGCCTTTACGCAGCCCCACATGCAACTGGACCCTCCGGGTTCGATTTTTCCGAGCATCCCTATATATATCCCTAGCCGTCATGGGAGAAGACTTAAAAACCGGGCCCCAGAAAACGCCTTGCAAGCCCCTTTGTAGCACGCAAAAGTGCCCCCAAAAGAAGGCTTTGGGTTCAAGTGAACTCCCCAAGGGAGCATTTACGCAGCCCCACATGCAACTGGACCCTCCGGGTTCGCTGTTCCTGAGCAAACCTAAACGTAGCCCTAGCCGTCATTGGAGACGAGTGAAAAATCAGGCCCCTGGAAATGCGTCGCGAGACCCTTTGGACCATCCAAAAGTGCCCCGAAAGGAAGGTTTTGGATACAAGAGAACTCCCCAGGGGAGCATTTACGCAGCCCCACATGCAACTGGACCCTCCGGGTTCGCTGTTTCCGAGCATCACTAAACATAGCCCTAGACGGAATCGAATACGACTGAAAAATCAGGCCCCAGGAAATGCGTTCCAAGCCCTTTTCGCCCATCCAGAAGGGCCCCCAAAGGAAGGCTTTGGGTACAAGAGAACTCCCCAGGGGATCCTTTACGCAGCCCCACATGCAACTGGACCCTCTGGGTTCGCTGTTCCTGAGCAAACCTAAACGTAGCCCTAGCCGTCATCGGAGACGAGTGAAAAATCAGGCCCCAGGAAATGCGTTGCGAGCCCCTTTGGACCATCCAAAAGTGCCCCCAAAGGAAGGCTTTGGGTACAAGAGAACTCCCAAGGGGAGCCTTTACGTAGCCCCACATGCAACTGGACCCTCCGGGTTCGCATTTTCCGAGTAACCCTAAATATATCCCTAGCCGGCATGGGAGAAGACTGAAAAACCGGGCCCCAGAAAACGCGTTTCAAGCCCCTTTGGACCATCCAAAAGTGCCCCCAAAGGAAGTCTTTGGGTACAAGTGAACTCCCCAGGGGAGCCTTTACGCAGCCCCACATGCAACTGGACCCTCCGGGTTCGCTGTTTCCGAGTAACACTAAATATATCCCTTGCCGGCATGGGAGAAGACTGAAAAACCGGGCCCCAGAAAACGCGTTGCAAGCCCCTTTGGACCATGCAAAAGTGCCCCCAAAGGAAGTCTTTGGGTACAAGTGAAGTCCCCAGGGGAGCCTTTACGCAGCCCCACATGCAACTGGACCTTCCGGGTTCTCTGTTCATGAGCAAACCTAAACGTAGCCCTAGCCGTCATCGGAGACGAGTGAAAAATCAGGCCCCAGGAAAGGCGTTGCAAGCCCCTTTGGACCATCCAAAAGTGCCCCCAAAGGAAGGCTTTGGGTACAAGAGAACTCCCCAGGGGAGCCTTTACGCAGCCCCACATGCAACTGGACCCTCCGGGTTTGCTTATTCCGAGCATCCCTAAACATAACCCTAGCCGTCATCGAAGACGAATGAAAAATCAGGCCCCAGGAAATGCGTTTCGAGCCCCTTTGGACCATCCAAAAGTGTCACCAAAGGAAGGCTTTGGGTACAAGAGAACTCCCCAGGGGAGCCTTTACTCAGCCCCACATGCAACTGGACCCTCCGGGTTCGCTTTTTCCGAGCATCCCTAAACATAGCCCTAGCCGGCATCGAAGACGAGTGAAAAATCAAGCCCCAGGAAATGCGTTGCGAGCCCTTTTCGCCCATCCAAAAGTGCCCCCAAAGGAAGGCTTTGGGTACAAGAGAACTCCCCAGGGGAGCCTTTACGCAGCCCCACATGCAACTGGACCCTCCGGGTTCCCTGTTTCTGAGCAATCCTAAACATACCCCTAGCCGGCATCAAATACGACTGAAAAATCAGGCCCCAGGAAATGCGTTCCAAGCCCGTTTTGCCCATGCAAAAGTGCCCCCAAAGGAAGGCTTTGGGTACAAGTGAACTCCCCAGGGGAGCCTTTACGCAGCCCCACATGCAACTGGACCCTCCGGGTTCGAATTTTCCGAGTAACCCTAAATATATCCCTAGCCGGCATGGGAGTAGACTGAAAAACCGGGTCCTAGAAAATGCGTTGCAATCCCCTTTGGACCATGCAAAAGTGCCCCCAAAGGAAGGCTTTGGGTACAAATGAACTCCCCAGGGGAGCCTTTACGCAGCCCCACATGCAACTGGACCCTCCAGGTTCGCTGTTTCCGAGTATCCATAAACATAGCCCTAGCCGGCATCGGAGACGAGGGAAAAATCAGGCCCCAGGAAATGCGTTCCAATCCCTTTTCGCCCATCCAAAAGTGCCCCCAAAGGAAGGCTTTGGGTACAAGTGAACTCCCCAGGGGAGCCTTTACGCAGCCCCACATGCAACTGGACCCTCCGGGTTCGCTTTTTCTGAGCAACCCTAAATATATCCCTAGCCGACATGGGAGAACGCTGAAAAACCGGGCCCCAGAAAACGCATTGCAAGCCCCTTTGGACCATGCAAAAGTGCCCCCAAAGGAAGGCTTTGGGTACAAGTGAACTCCCCAGGGGAGCCTTTACGCAGCCCCACATGCAACTGGACCCTCCGGGTTCGCTGTTTCTGAGCAAATCTAAACATAGCCCTAGCCGTCAACGGAGACGACTGAAAAATCAGGCCCCAGGAAATGCGTTCCAAGCCCTTTTCGCCCATCCAAAAGTGCCCCCAAAGGAAGGCTTTGGGTAGAAGTGAACTCCCCAGGGGAGCCTTTACGCAGCCCCACATGCAACTGGACCCTCCGGGTTCGCTGTTCCTGAGCAATCCTAAACGTAGCCCTAGCCGTCATCGGAGACGAGTGAAAAATCAGGCCCCAGGAAATGCGTTGCGAGCCCCTTTGGACCATTCAAAAGTACCCCAAAGGAAGGCTTTGGGTACAAGAGAACTCCCCAGGGGAGCCTTTACGCAGCCCCACATGCAACTGGACCCTCCGGGTTCGAATTTTCCGAGTAACCCTATATATATCCCTAGCCGGCATGGGAGACGACTGAAAAACCGGGCCCCAGAAAACGCATTGCAAGCCCCTTTGGACCATGCAAAAGTGCCCCCAAAGGAAGGCTTTGGGTACAAGAGAACTCCCCAGGGGAGCCTTTACGCAGCCCCACATGCAACTGGACCCTCTGGTTCGCTTTTTCCTAGCATCACTAAACATAGCCCTAGCCGTCATCGGAGAGGAGTGAAAAATCAGGCCCCAGGAAATGCGTTCCAAGCCCCTTTGGACCATCCAAAAGAGCCCCCAAAGGAAGGCTTTGGGTACAAGTGAACTCCCCAGGGGAGCCTTTACGCAGCCCCACATGCAACTGGACCCTCCGGGTTCGCTGTTCCTGAGCAAATCTAAACGTAGCCCTAGCCGTCCTCGGACACGACTGAAAAATCAGGCCCCAGGAAATGCGTTCCAAGCCCTTTCGCCTATCCAAAAGTTCCCCCAAAGGAAGGCTTTGGGTACAAGTGAACTCCCCAGGGGAGCCTTTACGCAGCCCCACATGCAACTGGACCCTCCGGGTTCGCTTTTTCTGAGCAACCCTAAATATATCCCTAGCCGACATGGGAGAAGGTTGAAAATCCGGGCCCCAGAAAACGCATTGCAAGCCCCTTTGGACCATGCAAAAGTGCCCCCAAAGGAAGGCTTTGGGTACAAGTGAACTCCCCAGGGGAGCCTTTACGCAGCCCCACATGCAACTGGACCCTCCGGGTTCGCTTTTCCTGAGCAATCATAAACGTAGCCCTAGCCGTCAGCGGAGACGAGTGAAATATCAGGCCCCTGGAAATGAGTTGCGAGCCCCTTTGGACCATCCAAAAGTGCCCCGAAAGGAAGGTTTTGGATACAAGAGAACTCCCCAGGGGAGCATTTACGCAGCCCCACATGCAACTGGACCCTCCGGGTTCGCTGTTTCCGAGCATCACTAAACATAGCCCTAGACGGAATCGAATACGACTGAAAAATCAGGCCCCAGGAAATGCGTTCCAAGCCCTTTTCGCCCATCCAGAAGGGCCCCCAAAGGAAGGCTTTGGGTACAAGAGAACTCCCCAGGGGATCCTTTACGCAGCCCCACATGCAACTGGACCCTCTGGGTTCGCTGTTCCTGAGCAAACCTAAACGTAGCACTAGCCGTCATCGGAGACGAGTGAAAAATCAGGCCCCAGGAAATGCGTTGCGAGCCCCTTTGGACCATCCAAAAGTGCCCCCAAAGGAAGGCTTTGGGTACAAGAGAACTCCCAAGGGGAGCCTTTACGTAGCCCCACATGCAACTGGACCCTCCGGGTTCGCATTTTCCGAGTAACCCTAAATATATCCCTAGCCGGCATGGGAGAAGACTGAAAAACCGGGCCCCAGAAAACGCGTTTCAAGCCCCTTTGGACCATCCAAAAGTGCCCCCAAAGGAAGTCTTTGGGTACAAGTGAACTCCCCAGGGGAGCCTTTACGCAGCCCCACATGCAACTGGACCCTCCGGGTTCGCTGTTTCCGAGTAACACTAAATATATCCCTTGCCGGCATGGGAGAAGACTGAAAAACCGGGCCCCAGAAAACGCGTTGCAAGCCCCTTTGGACCATGCAAAAGTGCCCCCAAAGGAAGTCTTTGGGTACAAGTGAAGTCCCCAGGGGAGCCTTTACGCAGCCCCACATGCAACTGGACCTTCCGGGTTCTCTGTTCATGAGCAAACCTAAACGTAGCCCTAGCCGTCATCGGAGACGAGTGAAAAATCAGGCCCCAGGAAAGGCGTTGCAAGCCCCTTTGGACCATCCAAAAGTGCCCCCAAAGGAAGGCTTTGGGTACAAGAGAACTCCCCAGGGGAGCCTTTACGCAGCCCCACATGCAACTGGACCCTCCGGGTTTGCTTATTCCGAGCATCCCTAAACATAACCCTAGCCGTCATCGAAGACGAATGAAAAATCAGGCCCCAGGAAATGCGTTTCGAGCCCCTTTGGACCATCCAAAAGTGTCACCAAAGGAAGGCTTTGGGTACAAGAGAACTCCCCAGGGGAGCCTTTACTCAGCCCCACATGCAACTGGACCCTCCGGGTTCGCTTTTTCCGAGCATCCCTAAACATAGCCCTAGCCGGCATCGAAGACGAGTGAAAAATCAAGCCCCAGGAAATGCGTTGCGAGCCCTTTTCGCCCATCCAAAAGTGCCCCCAAAGGAAGGCTTTGGGTACAAGAGAACTCCCCAGGGGAGCCTTTACGCAGCCCCACATGCAACTGGACCCTCCGGGTTCCCTGTTTCTGAGCAATCCTAAACATACCCCTAGCCGGCATCAAATACGACTGAAAAATCAGGCCCCAGGAAATGCGTTCCAAGCCCGTTTTGCCCATGCAAAAGTGCCCCCAAAGGAAGGCTTTGGGTACAAGTGAACTCCCCAGGGGAGCCTTTACGCAGCCCCACATGCAACTGGACCCTCCGGGTTCGAATTTTCCGAGTAACCCTAAATATATCCCTAGCCGGCATGGGAGTAGACTGAAAAACCGGGTCCTAGAAAATGCGTTGCAATCCCCTTTGGACCATGCAAAAGTGCCCCCAAAGGAAGGCTTTGGGTACAAATGAACTCCCCAGGGGAGCCTTTACGCAGCCCCACATGCAACTGGACCCTCCAGGTTCGCTGTTTCCGAGTATCCATAAACATAGCCCTAGCCGGCATCGGAGACGAGTGAAAAATCAGGCCCCAGGAAATGCGTTCCAATCCCTTTTCGCCTATCCAAAAGTGCCCCCAAAGGAAGGCTTTGGTTACAAGTGAACTCCCCAGGGGAGCCTTTACAAAGCCCCACATGCAACTGGACCCTCCGGGTTCGCTTTTTCTGAGCAACCCTAAATATATCCCTAGCCGACATGGGAGAACGCTGAAAAACTGGGCCCCAGAAAACGCATTGCAAGCCCCTTTGGACCATGCAAAAGTGCCCCCAAAGGAAGGCTTTGGGTACAAGTGAACTCCCCAGGGGAGCCTTTACGCAGCCCCACATGCAACTGGACCCTCCGGGTTCGCTGTTTCTGAGCAAATCTAAACATAGCCCTAGCCGTCAACGGAGACGACTGAAAAATCAGGCCCCAGGAAATGCGTTCCAAGCCCTTTTCGCCCATCCAAAAGTGCCCCCAAAGGAAGGCTTTGGGTAGAAGTGAACTCCCCAGGGGAGCCTTTACGCAGCCCCACATGCAACTGGACCCTCCGGGTTCGCTGTTCCTGAGCAATCCTAAACGTAGCCCTAGCCGTCATCGGAGACGAGTGAAAAATCAGGCCCCAGGAAATGCGTTGCGAGCCCCTTTGGACCATTCAAAAGTACCCCAAAGGAAGGCTTTGGGTACAAGAGAACTCCCCAGGGGAGCCTTTACGCAGCCCCACATGCAACTGGACCCCCCGGGTTCGAATTTTCCGAGTAACCCTAAATATATCCCTAGCCGGCATGGGAGACGACTGAAAAACCGGGCCCCAGAAAACGCATTGCAAGCCCCTTTGGACCATGCAAAAGTGCCCCCAAAGGAAGGCTTTGGGTACAAGAGAACTCCCCAGGGGAGCCTTTACGCAGCCCCACATGCAACTGGACCCTCTGGTTCGCTTTTTCCTAGCATCACTAAACATAGCCCTAGCCGTCATCGGAGAGGAGTGAAAAATCAGGCCCCAGGAAATGCGTTCCAAGCCCCTTTGGACCATCCAAAAGAGCCCCCAAAGGAAGGCTTTGGGTACAAGTGAACTCCCCAGGGGAGCCTTTACGCAGCCCCACATGCAACTGGACCCTCCGGGTTCGCTGTTCCTGAGCAAATCTAAACGTAGCCCTAGCCGTCCTCGGACACGACTGAAAAATCAGGCCCCAGGAAATGCGTTCCAAGCCCTTTCGCCTATCCAAAAGTTCCCCCAAAGGAAGGCTTTGGGTACAAGTGAACTCCCCAGGGGAGCCTTTACGCAGCCCCACATGCAACTGGACCCTCCGGGTTCGCTTTTTCTGAGCAACCCTAAATATATCCCTAGCCGACATGGGAGAAGGTTGAAAAACCGGGCCCCAGAAAACGCATTGCAAGCCCCTTTGGACCATCCAAAAGTGCCCCCAAAGGAAGGCTTTGGGTACAAGTGAACTCCCCAGGGGAGCCTTTACGCAGCCCCACATGCAACTGGACCCTCCGGGTTCGCTTTTCCTGAGCAATCATAAACGTAGCCCTAGCCGTCAGCGGAGACGAGTGAAATATCAGGCCCCAGGAAATGAGTTGCGAGCCCCTTTGGACCATCCAAAAGTGCCCCCAAAGGAAGGCTTTGGGTACAAGAGAACTCCCCAGGGGAGCCTTTACGCAGCCCCACATGCAACTGGACCCTCCGGGTTCGAATTTTCCGAGTAACTCTAAATATATTCCTAGCCGGCATGGGAGAAGACTGAAAAACCGGGCCCCAGAAAACGCGTTTCAAGCCCCTTTGGACCATCCAAAAGTGCCCCCAAAGGAAGGCTTTGGGTACAAGTGAACTCCCCAGGGGAGCCTTTACGCAGCCCCACATGCAACTGGACCCTCCAGATTCGCTGTTTCCGAGTATCCCTAAACATAGCCCTAGCCGGCATCGGAGACGAGTGAAAAATCAGGCCCCAGGAAATGCGTTGCGAGCCCTTTTCGCCCATCCAAAAGTGCCCCCAAAGGAAGGCTTTGGGTACAAGTGAACTCCCCAGGGGAGCCTTTACGCAGCCCCACATGCAACTGGACCCTCCGGGTTCGCTTTTTCTGAGCAACCCTAAATATATCCCTAGCCGACATGGGAGAACGCTGAAAAACCGGGCCCCAGAAAACGCATTGCAAGCCCCTTTGGACCATGCAAAAGTGCCCCCAAAGGAAGGCTTTGGGTACAAGTGAACTCCCCAGGGGAGCCTTTACGCAGCCCCACATGCAACTGGACCCTCCGGGTTCGCTGTTTCTTTGCAAATATAAACATAGCCCTAGCCGTCAACGGAGACGACTGAAAAATCAGGCCCCAGGAAATGCGTTCCAAGCCCTTTTCGCCCATCCAAAAGTGCCCCCAAAGGAAGGCTTTGGGTAGAAGTGAACTCCCCAGGGGAGCCTTTACGCAGCCCCACATGCAACTGGACCCTCCGGGTTCGCTGTTCCTGAGCAATCCTAAACGTAGCACTAGCCGTCATCGGAGACGAGTGAAAAATCAGGCCCCAGGAAATGCGTTGCGAGCACCTTTGGACCATCCAAAAGTGCCCCCAAAGGAAGGCTTTGGGTACAAGAGAACTCCCCAGGGGAGCCTTTACGCAGCCCCACATGCAACTGGACCCTCCGGGTTCGAATTTTCCGAGTAACCCTAAATATATCCCTAGCCGGCATGGGAGAAGACTGAAAAACCGGGCCCCAGAAAACGCATTGCAAGCCCCTTTGGACCATGCAAAAGTGCCCCCAAAGGAAGGCTTTGGGTACAAGAGAACTCCCCAGGGGAGCCTTTACGCAGCCCCACATGCAACTGGACCCTCTGGGTTCGCTTTTTCCTAGCATCACTAAACATAGCCCTAGCCGTCATCGGAGAGGAGTGAAAAATCAGGCCCCAGGAAATGCGTTCCAAGCCCCTTTGGACCATCCAAAAGAGCCCCCAAAGGAAGGCTTTGGGTACAAGTGAACTCCCCAGGGGAGCCTTTACGCAGCCCCACATGCAACTGGACCCTCCGGGTTCGCTGTTCCTGAGCAAATCTAAACGTAGCCCTAGCCGTCCTCGGACACGACTGAAAAATCAGGCCCCAGGAAATGCGTTCCAAGCCCTTTCGCCTATCCAAAAGTTCCCCCAAAGGAAGGCTTTGGGTACAAGTGAACTCCCCAGGGGAGCCTTTACGCAGCCCCACATGCAACTGGACCCTCCGGGTTCGCTTTTTCTGAGCAACCCTAAATATATCTCTAGCCGACATGGGAGAAGGTTGAAAAACCGGGCCCCAGAAAACGCATTGCAAGCCCCTTTGGACCATCCAAAAGTGCCCCCAAAGGAAGGCTTTGGGTACAAGTGAACTCCCCAGGGGAGCCTTTACGCAGCCCCACATGCAACTGGACCCTCCGGGTTCGCTTTTCCTGAGCAATCATAAACGTAGCCCTAGCCGTCAGCGGAGACGAGTGAAATATCAGGCCCCAGGAAATGAGTTGCGAGCCCCTTTGGACCATCCAAAAGTGCCCCCAAAGGAAGGCTTTGGGTACAAGAGAACTCCCCAGGGGAGCCTTTACGCAGCCCCACATGCAACTGGACCCTCCGGGTTCGAATTTTCCGAGTAACCCTAAATATATTCCTAGCTTGCATGGGAGAAGACTGAAAAACCGGGCCCCAGAAAACGCGTTTCAAGCCCCTTTGGACCATGCAAAAGTGCCCCCAAAGGAAGGCTTTGGGTACAAGTGAACTCCCCAGGGGAGCCTTTACGCAGCCCCACATGCAACTGGACCCTCCGGGTTCGCTTTTTCTGAGCAACCCTAAATATATCCCTAGCCGTCAACGGAGACGAGTGAAAAATCAGGCCCCAGGAAATGCGTTCCAAGCCTTTTTCGCCCATCCAAAAGTGCCCCCAAAGGAAGGCTTTGGGTAGAAGTGAACTCCCCAGGGGAGCCTTTACGCAGCCCCACATGCAACTGGACCCTCTGGGTTCGAATTTTCCGAGTAACCCTAAATATATCCCTAGCCGGCATGGGAGAAGACTGAAAAACCGGGCCCCAGAAAACGCATTGCAAGCCCCTTTCGCCTATCCAAAAGTTCCCCCAAAGGAAGGCTTTGGGTACAAGTGAACTCCCCAGGGGAGCCTTTACGCAGCCCCACATGCAACTGGACCCTCCGGGTTCGCTTTTTCTGAGCAACCCTAAATATATCCCTAGCCGACATGGGAGAAGGTTGAAAAACCGGGCCCCAGAAAACGCATTGCAAGCCCCTTTGGACCATCCAAAAGTGCCCCCAAAGGAAGGCTTTGGGTACAAGTGAACTCCTCAGGAGAGCCTTTACGCAGCCCCACATGCAACTGGACCCTCCGGGTTCGCTTTTCCTGAGCAATCCTAAACGTAGCCCTAGCCGTCAGCGGAGACGAGTGAAATATCAGGCCCCAGGAAATGAGTTGCGAGCCCCTTTGGACCATCCAAAAGTGCCCCCAAAGGAAGGCTTTGGGTACAAGAGAACTCCCCAGGGGAGCCTTTACGCAGCCCCACATGCAACTGGACCCTCCGGGTTCGAATTTTCCGAGTAACCCTAAATATATTCCTAGCCGGCATGGGAGAAGACTGAAAAACCGGGCCCCAGAAAACGCGTTTCAAGCCCCTTTGGACCATCCAAAAGTGCCCCCAAAGGAAGGCTTTGGGTACAAGTGAACTCCCCAGGGGAGCCTTTACGCAGCCCCACATGCAACTGGACCCTCCAGGTTCGCTGTTTCCGAGTATCCCTAAACATAGCCCTAGCCGGCATCGGAGACGAGTGAAAAATCAGGCCCCAGGAAATGCGTTGCGAGCCCTTTTCGCCCATCCAAAAGTGCCCCCAAAGGAAGGCTTTGGGTACAAGTGAACTCCCCAGGGGAGCCTTTACGCAGCCCCACATGCAACTGGACCCTCCGGGTTCGCTTTTTCTGAGCAACCCTAAATATATCCCTAGCCGACATGGGAGAACGCTGAAAAACCGGGCCCCAGAAAACGCATTGCAAGCCCCTTTGGACCATGCAAAAGTGCCCCCAAAGGAAGGCTTTGGGTACAAGTGAACTCCCCAGGGGAGCCTTTACGCAGCCCCACATGCAACTGGACCCTCCGGGTTCGCTGTTTCTGAGCAAATCTAAACATAGCCCTAGCCGTCAACGGAGACGACTGAAAAATCAGGCCCCAGGAAATGCGTTCCAAGCCCTTTTCGCCCATCCAAAAGTGTCCCCAAAGGAAGGCTTTGGGTAGAAGTGAACTCCCCAGGGGAGCCTTTACGCAGCCCCACATGCAACTGGACCCTCCGGGTTCGCTGTTCCTGAGCAATCCTAAACGTAGCCCTAGCCGTCATCGGAGACGAGTGAAAAATCAGGCCCCAGGAAATGCGTTGCGAGCCCCTTTGGACCATCCAAAAGTGCCCCCAAAGGAAGGCTTTGGGTACAAGAGAACTCCCCAGGGGAGCCTTTACGCAGCCCCACATGCAACTGGACCCTCCGGGTTCGAATTTTCCGAGTAACCCTAAATATATCCCTAGCCGGCATGGGAGAAGACTGAAAAACCGGGCCCCAGAAAACGCATTGCAAGCCCCTTTGGACCATGCAAAAGTGCCCCCAAAGGAAGGCTTTGGGTACAAGAGAACTCCCCAGGGGAGCCTTTACGCAGCCCCACATGCAACTGGACCCTCTGGGTTCGCTTTTTCCGAGCATCACAAAACATAGCCCTAGCCGTCATCGGAGACGAGTGAAAAATCAGGCCCCAGGAAATGCGTTCCAAGCCCCTTTGGACCATCCAAAAGAGCCCCCAAAGGAAGGCTTTGGGTACAAGTGAACTCCCCAGGGGAGCCTTTACGCAGCCCCACATGCAACTGGACCCTCCGGGTTCGCTGTTCCTGAGCAAATCTAAACGTAGCCCTAGCCGTCCTCGGACACGACTGAAAAATCAGGCCCCAGGAAATGCGTTCCAAGCCCTTTCGCCTATCCAAAAGTTCCCCCAAAGGAAGGCTTTGGGTACAAGTGAACTCCCCAGGGGAGCCTTTACGCAGCCCCACATGCAACTGGACCCTCCGGGTTCGCTTTTTCTGAGCAACCCTAAATATATCCCTAGCCGACATGGGAGAAGGTTGAAAAACCGGGCCCCAGAAAACGCATTGCAAGCCCCTTTGGACCATCCAAAAGTGCCCCCAAAGGAAGGCTTTGGGTACAAGTGAACTCCCCAGGGGAGCCTTTACGCAGCCCCACATGCAACTGGACCCTCCGGGTTCGCTTTTCCTGAGCAATCATAAACGTAGCCCTAACCGTCAGCGGAGACGAGTGAAATATCAGGCCCCAGGAAATGAGTTGCGAGCCCCTTTGGACCATCCAAAAGTGCCCCCAAAGGAAGGCTTTGGGTACAAGAGAACTCCCCAGGGGAGCCTTTACGCAGCCCCACATGCAACTGGACCCTCCGGGTTCGAATTTTCCGAGTAACCCTAAATATATTCCTAGCCGGCATGGGAGAAGACTGAAAAACCGGGCCCCAGAAAACGCGTTTCAAGCCCCTTTGGACCATGCAAAAGTGCCCCCAAAGGAAGGCTTTGGGTACAAGTGAACTCCCCAGGGGAGCCTTTACGCAGCCCCACATGCAACTGGACCCTCCAGGTTCGCTGTTTCCGAGTATCCCTAAACATAGCCCTAGCCGGCATCGGAGACGAGTGAAAAATCAGGCCCCAGGAAATGCGTTGCGAGCCCTTTTCGCCCATCCAAAAGTGCCCCCAAAGGAAGGCTTTGGGTACAAGTGAACTCCCCAGGGGAGCCTTTACGCAGCCCCACATGCAACTGGACCCTCCGGGTTCGCTTTTTCTGAGCAACCCTAAATATATCCCTAGCCGTCAACGGAGACGACTGAAAAATCAGGCCCCAGGAAATGCGTTCCAAGCCTTTTTCGCCCATCCAAAAGTGCCCCCAAAGGAAGGCTTTGGGTAGAAGTGAACTCCCCAGGGGAGCCTTTACGCAGCCCCACATGCAATGGACCCTCTGGGTTCGAATTTTCCGAGTAACCCTAAATATATCCCTAGCCGGCATGGGAGAAGACTGAAAAACCGGGCCCCAGAAAACGCATTGCAAGCCCCTTTGGACCATCCAAAAGTGCCCCCAAAGGAAGGCTTTGGGTACAAGTGAACTCCCCAGGGGAGCCTTTACGCAGCCCCACATGCAACTGGACACTCTGGGTTCGCTTTTTCCGAGCATCACTAAACATAGACCTAGCCGGCATGGGAGAGGAGTGAAAAATCAGGCCCCAGGAAATGCGTTCCAAGCCCCTTTGGACCATCCAAAAGAGCCCCCAAAGGAAGGCTTTGGGTACAAGTGAACTCCCCAGGGGAGCCTTTACGCAGCCCCACATGCAACTGGACCCTCCGGGTTCGCTGTTCCTGAGCAAATCTAAACCTAGCCCTAGCCGTCCTCGGACACGACTGAAAAATCAGGCCCCAGGAAATGCGTTCCAAGCCCTTTCGCCTATCCAAAAGTTCCCCCAAAGGAAGGCTTTGGGTACAAGTGAACTCCCCAGGGGAGCCTTTACGCAGCCCCACATGCAACTGGACCCTCCGGGTTCGCTTTTTCCGAGCAACCCTAAATATATCCCTAGCCGACATGGGAGAAGGTTGAAAAACCGGGCCCCAGAAAACGCATTGCAAGCCCCTTTGGACCATCCAAAAGTGCCCCCAAAGGAAGGCTTTGGGTACAAGTGAACTCCCCAGGGGAGCCTTTACGCAGCCCCACATGCAACTGGACCCTCCGGGTTCGCTTTTCCTGAGCAATCCTAAACGTAGCCCTAGCCGTCAGCGGAGACGAGTGAAATATCAGGCCCCAGGAAATGCGTTGCGAGCCCCTTTGGACCATCCAAAAGTGCCCCCAAAGGAAGGCTTTGGGTACAAGAGAACTCCCCAGGGGAGCCTTTACGCAGCCCCACATGCAACTGGACCCTCCGGGTTCGAATTTTCCGAGTAACCCTAAATATATCCCTAGCCGTCATCGGAGACGATTGAAAAATCAGGCCCCAGGAAATGCGTTGCGAGCCCCTTTGGACAATCCAAAAGTGCCCCCAAAGGAAGGCTTTGGGTACAAGTGAACTCCCCAGGGGAGCCTTTACGCAGCCCCACATGCAACTGGACCCTCCGGGTTCGCTGTTTCCGAGTATCCCTAAACATATCCCTAGCCGGCATCGAAGACATATGAAAAATCAGGCCCCAGGAAATGCCTTGCGAGCCCAATTTGCCCATCCAAAAGTGCCCCCAAAGGAAGGCTTTGGGTACAAGTGAACTCCCCAGGGGAGCCTTTACGCAGCCCCACATGCAACTGGACCCTCCGGGTTCGCTGTTCCTGAGCAAACCTAAACGTAGCCCTAGCCGTCATCGGAGACGAGTGAAAAATCAGGCCCCAGGAAATGCGTTGCGAGCCCGTTTGGACCATCCAAAAGTAACCCCAAAAGAAGGCTTTGGGTACAAGTGAACTCCCCAGGGGAGCTTTTACGCAGCCCCACATGCAACTGGACCCTCCAGGTTCGAATTTTCCGAGTAACCCTAAATATATCCCTAGCCGGCATAGGAGAAGACTGAAAAACCGGGCCCCAGAAAACGCGTTGCGAGCCCCTTTGGACCATCCAAAAGTGCCCCCAAAGGAAGGCTTTGGGTACAAGAGAACTCCCCAGGGGAGCCTTTACGCAGCCCCACATGCAACTGGACCCTCCGGGTTCGCTGTTCCTGAGCAAATCTAAACGTAGCCCTAGGTGTCATAGGAGACGAGTGAAAAATCGGGCCCCAGGAAATGCGTTCCAAGCCCCTTTGGACCATCCAAAAGTGCCCCCAAAGGAAGGCTTTGGGTACAAGTGAACTCCCCAGGGGAGCCTTTACGCAGCCCCACATGCAACTGGACCCTCCGGGTTCGCTGTTTCCGAGCATCCCTAAACATACCCCTAGCCGTCATCGAAGACGACTGAAAAATCAGGCCCCAGGAAATGCGTTCCAAGCCCGTTTTGCCCATCCAAAAGTGCCCCCAAAGGAAGGCTTTGGGTACAAGTGAACTCCCCAGGGGAGCCTTTACGCAGCCCCACATGCAACTGGAACCTCTGGGTTCGCTTTTTCCGAGCATCACTAAACATATCCCTAGCCGGTATCGAAGACGAGTGAAAAATCAGGCCCCAGGAAATGCGTTGCGAGCCCTTTTCGCCCATCCAAAAGTGCCCCCAAAGGAAGGCTTTGGGTACAAGAGAACTCCCCAGTGGAGCCTTTAAGCAGCCCCACATGCAACTGGACCCTCCGGGTTTGCTGTTCCTGAGCAAACCTAAACGTAGCCCTAGCCGTCATCGGAGACGAGTGAAAAATCAGGCCCCAGGAAATGCGTTCCAAGCCCCTATCGCCCATCCAAAAGTGCCCCCAAAGGAAGGCTTTGGGTACAAGTGAACTCCCCAGGGGAGCCTTTACGCAGCCCCACATGCAACTGGACCCTCCGGGTTCGCTTTTTCTGAGCAACCCTATATATATCCCTAGCCGACATGGGAGAAGGCTGAAAAACCGGGCCCCAGAAAACGCATTGCAAGCCCCTTTGGACCATGCAAAAGTGCCCCCAAAGGAAGGCTTTGGGTACAAGTGAACTCCCCAGGGGAGCCTTTACGCAGCCCCACATGCAACTGGACCCTCCGTGTTCGAATTTTCCGAGTAACCCTAAATATATCCCTAGCCGGCATGGGAGTAGACTGAAAAACCGGGCCCTAGAAATGCGTTGGAAGCCCCTTTGGACCATCCAAAAGTGCCCCCAAAGGAAGGCTTTGGGTACAAGAGAACTCCCCAGGGGAGCCTTTACGCAGCCCCACATGCAACTGGACCCTCCGGGTTCGCTGTTTTGAGCAAACCTAAACGTAGCCCTAGCCGTCATCGGAGACGAGTGAAAAATCAGGCCCCAGGAAATGCGTTCCAAGCCCCTATCGCCCATCCAAAAGTGCCCCCAAAGGAAGGCTTTGGGTACAAGTGAACTCCCCAGGGGAGCCTTTACGCAGCCCCACATGCAACTGGACCCTCCGGGTTCGCTGTTTCCGAACATCCCTAAACATAACACTAGCCGGCATCGGAGACGAGTGAAAAATCAGACCCCAGGAAATGCGTTGAGAGCCCTTTTCGCCTATCCAAAAGTGCCCCCAAAGGAAGGCTTTGGGTACAAGTGAACTCCCCAGGGGAGCCTTTACGCAGCCCCACATGCAACTGGACCCTCCGGGTTCGCTTTTTCTGAGCAACCCTAAATATATCCCTAGCCGACATGGGAGAACGCTGAAAAACCGGGCCCCAGAAAACGCATTGCAAGCCCCTATGTGTTGCCGACGGAAGGAAGACCCAGCACATCAATATGAGTGAACAGTGAACTTCAACTTTAATGGATAGCTCAGTCGTCTTTTATCTAGTTTGAACATAATCAACTCATACATATTGCAGAAACTAAGCTCAGGATTGGTTAACACTTCCCGGGCTTTTCAGTCTGGTCCTCCTTCTTTTGGCTACTTGTCCCACCTTAGGGACTTTCCCGATGGCCCAAGGGCATCGTGTCCTTGAGCCTGATTGGCTCTCAGCCAGCGGTGTACGTGCCAAGGCTCATGTGAGTTGAGTACGGTGCTTCACCAGCCCATTGTCTCCCAACTGCTCAACATTCACATGTCCCGCCTCACTTAACGATTCCTCCACAATTCCCCCGTTTTTATTTTGCAGCAACTATAATCAATATAACTATAAGTAGAAAACGAAGTTCCTCTTTGACGAAGAAAAAACCATCCACCCATGTTCCCAAAAACAGATTTAAACCAACCTTCAAACCAACTATCTTGTACTACAATTTTTTGCGTATGATCCCTTAACCATTTCAAACATAATCAACTCATCAACAAAGGATCAGACGCAGCCAGCCGTCATTGTCAAAGATAATGCAACCAAAATCCCTTGTGCCGTTAGATCAGCCATGGTTGCTGTTATTCGTACTTGATGACTTTTCTTCAATGGCTGGTTTAACACACCGACTAGGCACCCAGGTTGGCCCTGTAGGGGAAGAGATACACACATAACCTCGCCCCATATAATTCACATCAGCAGGCCGCAGCCATTGTCCCGTTTTCATATCTCGGTACAGTACTCTCATAATACATTTATTATCATTTTCAGACTTAATGTAATGACGTGTCGCGGGTGGTTCATCATCATCACCAAATACACACAAATGATTGAGAACAAATAAGGTTTTATCCACCCTCTCTCTAATATCTGTAATGTCTTTATCTTGGGCTTGTAAAATTTGATGTTTCCAACCATACTCATCCTTCCAAGTCACTGCAGCAGTTCGAGAACGTTTTCCTGCGTCAGTGAAAACTGTCACTGCATTCTTAAGTGGGATAGAGGATCGTTTTGGCTTAGTTATCCATCCCTGGTTTTCCATCCATGTCAGAGCTGTTGATTGTAATGTTTTTGCTACTACAGTAGCGCCATCCTGTAGTAGTGCAGCTTGTAACTCTTCAGAGTTTTGTATATACCATTCCAAATCGCCTGGCTTCATGGGTAACCAGATAATATTTGGAGGAACCCCATCCACTTGCAATATTCGATTCCTCCCCTTCTTTACTAATTTTGCTAATGTTGCAATTTTTTTCTTGAATTTTTCGTCGAGGTTGTAACGGAGGAGCTATCCATTCTAATACCACAGTTTCTCCTCCCTTCTCCCCTGTTTTTATTTTTTGCTGTGTTATGGCACCCATCAGGCATTTTGAGCCACATAGAATGGTAAGATCGAGTGGCTTGTCAGATATACATCGATGCGTGACACTCGTTGTGATCAAAGATGCGATTTGTTGTAGTATTTCTTGTTGTTTTTCTGATAGTGTCACTTTTGAAGCAGGATCAGTTCCTTTTAATAACGGCCGAAGGGGATTTAACAGTTCATTCGGAATCCCGACTACTGGCCTGATCCATTGTAAATCTCCCAGCAGTTTTTGAGCATCATTAAGAGTTTTGATATCTGATTGGATTGTAAGTTTTTGAAGCTGAATGGTGGAATCTGTAATTTTCCAACCCAAAAACTTCCAGGGACTTGTCTCCTGAACCTTTTCCGGTGCAAGTATGAGTCCCATTTGTTTTAAGGTCAGTGTTAAGTCATTTTTCTGTTGTAGACTTTATTCGAATGTAGGCCAATGTGGTGGCCAACTTTGCGCACTGATTATTGTCACATCTGCGCCAGTGTCCAACAATGCCTCAGTTTGCAGTTTCTCATCCTTTAAACATACTGTGATTTTTTGTCGTGGTCTCTGCTGCATGCCAAGCGTTAATAACGCTATTTTTCCTGTGGAGCCAAATGCTCCAAGTCCTCGGTCCTTATTGACCATCAGTGGTAGAGATGCCGCAAGGTGTGGCAACGGAATTAATTGAGCTATCTTTGTATTCCGTGGCACATGCATTGGAGGAAACATTGCAGAAACTATAATCTGTATTTCCCCACAATAGTCTTTATCTGTAAGTCCAACCAATATTTGTAATCCATTCAAGGTAGCAGACGATCTTCCGATCAATAAAGCTCCTACAGGATCACCATTGACAGTAACTGGTCCCATAACTCCTGTTCCTACCCTGGTGGGTTTAGAGTCCAATAACGTTACATCTATTGCTGTTGCCAAATCCAAGCCGAGACTCCCTCTGGTGACTGGTCGGAGGTAAACGGTGTCGTTCCGGCCGCTGTGGTAAATGCCGCTTTTTGTGTCGTCGTGGGGCGGTCCTTCCCGCTGCTCTGGCCGTTTCCCGACGCACCATACCGACAGATGACACCACACTGATCTCGTTTTGCACTCTTGTTTCCTATGTCCGGTGATCCCACAGCGAAAACAACGCGGTGGCAGTGAAGTCCCTCGGCCAGTAGGACGGCCTCTGGGCGTTTGCAAAGGAGCAAGGGCAGCGAATACTTGATTCTGCGATTTCTGTGCAGTCTCTCTGAATACCTGTGCCTGTTCTTTCATGCTATTCCCTAGTTGTTTTATTACATCTACCAGCATAGCCTGCGGACCCACGGGTACCTGAGCCATCCTTTCTAAACCCTCCTCAATTGTCCAAGTTCCCGGTAACGTAGCTAATATAATACGAGTTGAAGGGTTGCAGTTTTGAATTGCACACTGCTTTAGAATAGTGCCCTTTAGATAATCAGGTACCCCAGCCGTTTGTATTGCGTTTGCTACTCGATCAATAAACAACCCAAATGGTTCCTCCCTTCCTTGCCTGATGCCCATATAGGATGGTATCCCCCCTGGCTCTCTAATTTGGTCCAAGGCTCTTCGAGCCAATCTCATTGATTCTTTAGCTTTGTCTGGACCCAGCAATGCTTGTGTCTCTAATCTATAATATGGTCCGAGTCCCATCAATTCCTCCAACGTGACACCATACAATGGATCTCCAGGTGCCCTTATTACAGCTACTGCCTCTTGACAAACACTTTGCCAATGCGCATTAAAAAGAAGCTGTTGATGTTGTGTTAGGATCAGCTTCATTATACCACGTATGTCCCCGGGGAGCAATATATTAGTTCCCCAAATATAATCTAACATTTGCCGAGTAGGTTCCCCCTTTAAACCAGAATCATTTACGGTAGATCGCAATTGAGTTAATAATTTCCAGTCTAAATTTGTCATATTAACGGTCACATTCCCCTGTGCATCTGGTGGCGAGTATACTACCGGAAAAGCTTGTGTTAACTGTGCTGCCGTTTCATAATTCCCTTCACGCAGTGCTTCATTTGCTATTTGCCTCCATAGACCTGCTCTTCCCTGCACCCCCGTTGTGAAGGGATTTATATTTGATGGAAATGAGTTAGCACTGGTCCTTTCACTTGCTCCTTTCTCACTTTCTATTGGAGCAGTTGGAGCTGTTGGTAGTGAGAGCTCCTCCTCCGCTACAGAGGACATTGTCACAGGCATCCCCGAAATTCCCAAGACCCCCTGTGTAATAGTAAAAGTTCTAACGGAAGGTGGCAACGGGCAATCTGTTCCTTCCATATTTATTTGCTGTGGATTAACATTATTAACCCTTCTTGGTGGTCCTGACCACTCTGTTGCAGCAGCGGCAACTGTTTGTTCATCTTTATGTGTGGCTAATGCATTAGCCACTATTCTCCATGGCCTCATCAAATCTCCCAGTAAACTTAACATCGTTCCTAACATCATCAAACAATTTATTTCCAAATTTACGTCACTCTGTTTGTTCAAAAACTGTATCAGGACTTGTAAAACAACCCTTAGCTATCCCATATACTAATAACCCTGGCAAATCTTTTTCTACAATCTATATCTAAAATGCTCCGCTTTTCTAAAAAGCATTTGAGCAAATAATACGCCGCTTATCTTTTCATACCTTTATATACGTCGATTGCAGCCTTTGCAAAGACCTCGGCGGCGCTTTTCCGGCGGGACCCTAAATAGGCTCATCCCGGGTGCGGGGACCTCCACGTCCTTTTCACCTTCCCGGCGCGGGTGCGGGGATTCTTGTCCCTTCCACCTCCTGGGCTGCGTTGCAGGACCGGCTTCTCCTTTATTCCGTCCAACCGTGGCCCTGGATCACTGCCAGCAGTGTCCAAATCCTGTTCAGACTTGTCCCTGTTCGGGCGCCAATTTGTTGCCGACGGAAGGAAGACCCAGCACATCAATATGAGTGAACAGTGAACTTCAACTTTAATGGATAGCTCAGTCGTCTTTTATCTAGTTTGAACATAATCAACTCATACATATTGCAGAAACTAAGCTCAGGACTGGTTAACACTTCCCGGGCTTTTCAGTCTGGTCCTCCTTCTTTTGGCTACTTGTCCCACCTTAGGGACTTTCCCGATGGCCCAAGGGCATCGTGTCCTTGAGCCTGATTGGCTCTCAGCCAGCGGTGTACGTGCCAAGGCTCATGTGAGTTGAGTACGGTGCTTCACCAGCCCATTGTCTCCCAACTGCTCAACATTCACATGTCCCGCCTCACTTAACGATTCCTCCACACTATGGACCATCCAAAAGTGCCCCCAAAGGAAGGCTTTGGGTACAAGTGAACTCCCGAGGGGAGCCTTTACGCAGCCCCACATGCAAGTGGACCCTCCGGGTTCGCTGTTTCCGAACATCCCTAAACATAACCCTAGCCGGCATCGAAGACGACTGAAAAATCAGGCCCCAGGAAATGCGTTGCGAGCCCTTTTCGCCCATCCAAAAGTGCCCCCAAAGGAAGGCTTTGGGTACAAGAGAACTCCCCAGTGGAGCCTTTACGCAGCCCCACATGCAACTGGACCCTCCGGGTTCGCTGTTCCTGAGCAAACCTAAACGTAGCCCAAGCCGTCATCGGAGACGAGTGAAAAATCAGGCCCCAGGAAATGCGTTGCGAGCCCCTTTGCACCATCCAAAAGTGCCCCAAAGGAAGGCTTTGGGTACAAGTGAACTCCCCAGAGGAGCCTTTACGCAGCCCCACATGCAACTGGACCCTCCGGGTTCGCTGTTCCTGAGCAAATCTAAACGTAGCCCTAGGTGTCATAGGAGACGAGTGAAAAATCGGGCCCCAGGAAATGCGTTCCAAGCCCCTTTGGACCATCCAAAAGTGCCCCTAAAGGAAGGCTTTGGGTACAAGTGAACTCCCCAGGGGAGCCTGTACGCAGCCCCACATGCAACTGGACCCTCCGGGTTCGCTGTTTCCGAGCATCCCTAAACATACCCCTAGCCGGCATCAAATACGACTGGAAAATCAGGCCCCAGGAAACGCGTTCCAAGCCCGTTTTGCCCATCCAAAAGTGCCCCCAAAGGAAGGCTTTGGGTACAAGTGAACTCCCCAGGGGAGCCTTTACGCAGCCCCACATGCAACTGGACCCTCTGGGTTCGATTTTTCCGAGCATCCCTAAACATATCCCTAGCCGGCATGGGAGAAGGCTGAAAAACCGGGCCCCAGAAAACGCATTGCAAGCCCCTTTGGACCATGCAAAAGTGCCCCCAAAGGAAGGCTTTGGGTACAAGTGAACTCCCCAGGGGAGCCTTTACGCAGCCCCACATGCAACTGGACCCTCCGGGTTCGCTTTTCCTGAGCAATCATAAACGTAGCCCTAGCCGTCATCGGAGACGAGTGAAAAATCAAGCCCCAGGAAATGCGTTGCGAGCCCCTTTGGACCATCCAAAAGTGCCCCCAAAGGAAGGCTTTGGGTACAAGTGAACTCCCCAGGGGAGCCTTTACGCAGCCCCACATGCAACTGGACCCTCCGGGTTCGCTGTTTTGAGCAAACCTAAACGTAGCCCTAGCCGTCATCGGAGACGAGTGAAACATCAGGCCCCAGGAAATGCGTTCCAAGCCCCTATCGCCCATCCAAAAGTGCCCCCAAAGGAAGGCTTTGGGTAAAAGTGAACTCCCCAGGGGAGCCTTTACGCAGCCCCACATGCAACTGGACCCTCCGGGTTCGCTGTTTCCGAACATCCCTAAACATAACACTAGCCGGCATCGGAGACGAGTGAAAAATCAGACCCCAGGAAATGCGTTGAGAGCCCTTTTCGCCTATCCAAAAGTGCCCCCAAAGGAAGGCTTTGGGTACAAGTGAACTCCCCAGGAGAGCCTTTACGCAGCCCCACATGCAACTGGACCCTCCGGGTTCGCTTTTTCTGAGCAACCCTAAATATATCCCTAGCCGACATGGGAGAACGCTGAAAAACCGGGCCCCAGAAAACGCATTGCAATCCCCTATGGACCATCCAAAAGTGCCCCCAAAGGAAGGCTTTGGGTACAAGTGAACTCCCGAGGGGAGCCTTTACGCAGCCCCACATGCAACTGGACCCTCTGGGTTCGTTGTTTCCGAGTATCCCTAAACATATCCCTAGCCGGCATCGAAGACGAGTGAAAAATCAGGCCCCAGGAAATGCGTTGCGAGCCCTTTTCGCCCATCCAAAAGTGCCCCCAAAGGAAGGCTTTGGGTACAAGAGAACTCCCCAGGGGAGCCTTTACGCAGCCCCACATGCAACTGGACCCTCCGGGTTTGCTTTTCCTGAGCAATCCTAAACGTAGCCCTAGCCGTCATCGGAGATGAGTGAAAAATCAGGCCCCAGTAAATGCGTTGCGAGCCCCTTTGGACCATCCAAAAGTGCCCCCAAAGGAAGGCTTTGGGTACAAGTGAACTCCCCAGGGGAGCCTTTACGCAGCCCCACATGCAACTGGACCCTCCGGGTTCGCTGTTTCCGAGCATCCCTAAACATACCCCTAGCCGGCATCGGAGACGACTGAAAAATCAGGCCCCAGGAAATGCGTTCCAAGCCCGTTTTGCCCATCCAAAAGTGCCCCCAAAGGAAGGCTTTGGGTACAAGTGAACTCCCCAGGAGAGCCTTTACGCAGCCCCACATGCAACTGGACCCTCCGGGTTCGATTTTTCCGAGCATCCCTAAACATATCCCTAGCCGGCATGGGAGAAGACTGAAAAACCGGGCCCCAGAAAACGCGTTGCAAGCCCCTTTGGACCATCCAAAAGTGCCCCCAAAGGAAGGCTTTGGGTACAAGTGAACTCCCCAGGGGAGCCTTTACGCAGCCCCACATGCAACTGGAACCTCCGGGTTCGCTTTTCCTGAGCAATCATAAACGTAGCCCTAGCCGTCATCGGAGACGAGTGAAAAATCAGGCCCCAGGAAATGCGTTGCGAGCCCCTTTGGACCATGCAAAAGTGCCCCCAAAGGAAGGCGTTGGGTACAAGTGAACTCCCCAGGGGAGCCTTTACGCAGCCCCACATGCAACTGGACACTTCTGGTTCTTATTTTCCGAGTAACCCTAAATATATCCCTAGCCGGCATGGGAGTAGACTGAAAAACCGGGCCCTAGAAAAAGCGTTGCAAGCCCCTTTGGACCATCCAAAAGTGCCCCCAAAGGAAGGCTTTGGGTACAAGTGAACTCCCCAGGGAAGCCTTTACGCAGCCCCACATGCAACTGGACCCTCCGGGTTCGATTTTTCCGAGCATCCCTAAACATATCCCTAGCCGGCATCGAAGACGACTGAAAAACCGGGCCCCAGAAAACGCGTTTCAAGCCCCTTTGGACCATCCAAAAGTGCCCCCAAAGGAAGGCTTTGGGTACAAGTGAACTCCCCAGGGGAGCCTTTACGCAGCCCCACATGCAACTGGACCCTCCGGGTTCGCTGTTTCCGAGTATCCCTAAACATAACACTAGCCGGCATCGGAGACGAGTGAAAAATCAGGCCCCTGGAAATGCGTTGCGAGCCCTTTTCGCCCATCCAAAAGTGCCCCCAAAGGAAGGCTTTGGGTACAAGAGAACTCCCGAGGGGAGCCTTTACGCAGCCCCACATGCAACTGGACCCTCCGGGTTCGAATTTTCCGAGTAACCCTAAATATATCCCTAGCCGGCATGGGAGAAGACTGAAAAACCGGGCCACAGAAAACGCGTTTCAAGCCCCTTTGGACCATGCAAACGTGCCCCCAAAGGAAGGCTTTAGGTACAAGTGAACTCCCCAGGGGAGCCTTTACGCAGCCCCACATGCAACTGGACCCTCCGGGTTCGCTGTTTCCGAACATCCCTAAACATAGCCCTAGACGGCATCGAAGACGACTGAAAAATCAGGCCCCAGGAAATGCGTTGCGAGCCCTTTTCGCCCATCCAAATGTGCCCCGAAAGGAAGGCTTTGGGTACAAGAGAACTCCCCAGGGGAGCCTTTACGCAGCCCCACATGCAACTGGACCCTCCGGGTTCGCTGTTCCTGAGCATCCCTAAACGTAGCCCTAGCCGTCATCGGAGACGATTGAAAAATCAGGCCCCAGGAAATGCGTTGCGAGCCCCTTTGGACCATCCAAAAGTGCCCCCAAAGGAAGGCTTTGGGTACAAGAGAACTCCCCAGGGGAGCATTTACGCAGCCCCACATGCAACTGGACCCTCCGGGATCGCTGTTCCTGAGCAAACCTAAACGTATCCCTAGGTGTCATCGGAGACGAGTGAAAAATCAGGCCCCAGGAAATGCGTTGCGAGCCCCTTTGGACCATCCAAAAGTGCCCCCAAAGGAAGGCTTTGGGTACAAGAGAACTCCCCAGGGGAGCCTTTACGCAACCCCACATGCAACTGGACCCTCCGGGTTCGCGGTTCCTGAGCAAATCTAAAAGTAGCCCTCGGTGTCATAGGAGACGAGTGAAAAATCGGGCCCCAGGAAATGCGTTCCAAGCCCCTTTGGACCATCCAAAAGTGAACCCAAAGGAAGGCTTTTGGTACAAGAGAACTCCCCAGGGGAGCCTTTACGCAGCCCCACATGCAACTGGACCCTCCGGGTTCGCTGTTTCCGAGCATCCCTAAACATAACCCTAGCCGGCATCAAATACGACTGAAAAATCAGGCCCCAGGAAATGCGTTCCAAGCCCGTTTTGCCCAACCAAAAGTGCCCCCAAAGGAAGGCTTTGGGTACAAGTGAACTCCCCAGGGGAGCCTTTACGCAGCCCCACATGCAACTGGACCCTCCGGGTTCGCTGTTCCTGAGCAAACCTAAACGTAGACCTAGCCGTCATCGGAGACGAGTGAAAAATCAGGCCCCTGAAATGCGTTCCAAGCCCCTTTGGACCATCCAAAAGTGCCCCCAAAGGAAGGCTTTGGGTACAAGTGAACTCCCAAGGGGAGCCTTTACGCAGCCCCACATGCAACTGGACCCTCCTGGTTCGCTGTTACTGAGCAAACCTAAACGTATCCCTAACCGTCATCGGACACGACTGAAAAATCAGGCCCCAGGAAATGCGTTCCAAGCCGCTTTGGACCATCCAAAAGTGCCCCCAAAGGAAGGCTTTGGGTACAAGTGAACTCCCCAGGGGAGCCTTTACGCAGCCCCACATGCAAACTGGACCCTCCGCGTTCGCTGTTTCCGAACATCCCTAATCATAACACTAGCCGGCATCGGAGACGAGTGAAAAATCAGGCCCCAGGAAATGCGTTCCAAGCCCCTTTGGACAATCCAAAAGTGTCACCAAAGGAAGGCTTTGGGTACAAGTGAACTCCCCAGGGGAGCCTTTACGCAGCCCCACATGCAACTGGACCCTCCGGGTTCGATGTTTCCGAACATCCCTAAACATAACACTAGCCGGCATCGGAGACGAGTGAAAAATCAGGCCCCCGGAAATGCGTTGCGAGCCCCTTTGGACAATCCAAAAGTGTCCCCAAAGGAAGGCTTTGGGTACAAGTGAACTTCCCAGGGGAGCCTTTACGCAGCCCCACATGCAACTGGACCCTCCGGGTTTGCTGTTTCCGAGTATCCCTAAACATAGCCCTAGCCGGCATCGAAGACGACTGAAAAATCATGCCCCAGGAAATGCATTCCAAGCCCTTTTCGCCCATTAAAAGTGCCCCCAAAGGAAGGCTTTGGGTACAAGAGAACTCCCCAGGGGAGCCTTTACGCAGCCCCACATGCAACTGGACCCTCCCGGTTCGAAATTTCCGAGTAACCCTAAATATATCCCTAGCCGGCATAGGAGAAGACTGAAAAACCGGGCCCCAGAAAACGCGTTTCAAGCCCCTTTGGACCATCCAAAAGTGCCCCCAAAGGAAGGCTTTGGGTACAAGTGAACTCCCCAGGGGAGCCTTTACGCAGCCCCACATGCAACTGGACCCTCCGGGTTCGCTGTTTCCGAACATCCCTAAACATAGCCCTAGCCGGCATCGAAGACGACTGAAAAATCAGGCCCCAGGAAATGCGTTGCGAGCCCTTTTCGCCCATCCAAAAGTGTCCCCAAAGGAAGGCTTTGGGTACAAGAGAACTCCCCAGGGGAGCCTTTACGCAGCCACACATGCAACTGGACCCTCCGGGTTCGCTATTCCTGAGCAAATCTAAACGTAGGCCTAGCCGTCATCGGAGACAAGTGAAAAATGAGGCCCCAGGAAATGCGTTCCAAGCCCCTTTGGACCATCCAAAAGTGCCCCCAAAGGAAGGCTTTGGGTACAAGTGAACTCCCCAGGGGAGCCTTTACGCAGCCCCACATGCAACTGGACCCTCCGGATTCGCTTTTCCTGAGCAAATCTAAACGTAGCCCTAGCCGGAATCGAAGACGACTGAAAAATCAGGCCCCAGGAAATGCGTTCCAAGCCGCTTTGGACCGTCCAAAAGTGCCACCAAAGGAAGGCTTTGGGTACAAGTGAGCTCCCCAGGGGAGCCTTTACGCAGCTCCACATGCAACTGGACCCTCCGGGTTCGCTGTTTCCGAACATCCCTAAACATAACACTAGCCGGCATCGGAGACGACTGAAAAATCAGGCCCCAGGAAATGCGTTGCGAGCCCTTTTCGCCTATCCAAAAGTGCCCCCAAAGGAAGACTTTGGGTACAAGTGAACTCCCCAGGGGAGCCTTTACGCAGCCCCACATGCAACTGGACCCTCCGGGTTCGCTTTTTCTGAGCAACCCTAAATATATCCCTAGCCGACATGGTAGAAGGCTGAAAAACCGGGCCCCAGAAAACGCGTTGCAAGCCCCTTTGGACCATCCAAAAGTGCCCCCAAAGGAAGGCTTTGGGTACAAGTGAACTCCCCAGGGGAGCCTTTACGCAGCCCCACATGCAACTGGACCATCCGGGTTCGCTGTTTCCGAGTATCCCTAAACATAGCCCTAGCCGGCATCGAAGACGAGTGAAAAATCAGGCCCCAGGAAATGCGTTGCGAGCCCTTTTCGCCCATCCAAAAGTGCCCCCAAAGGAAGGCTTTGGGTACAAGAGAACTCCCCAGGGGAGCCTTTACGCAGCCCCACATGCAACTGGACCCTCCGGGTTCGCTGTTCCTGAGCAAACCTAAACGTAGCCCTAGCCGTCATCGGAGACGAGTGAAAAATCAGGCCCCAGGAAATGCGTTGCGAGCCCCTTTGGACAATCCAAAAGTGTCACCAAAGGAAGGCTTTGGGTACAAGTGAACTCCCCAGGGGAGCCTTTACACAGCCCCACATGCAACTGGACCCTCCGGGTTCGCTGTTCCTGAGCAAAGCTAAACGTAGCCCTAGCTGGCATCGGAGACGAGTGAAAAATCAGGCCACAGGAAATGCGTTGCGAGCCCCTTTGGACCACCCAAAAGTGCCCCCAAACTAAGGTTTTGAGTAAATCGGAAGTTCCCCGGGGAGCCTTTACGCAGCCCCACATGCAACTGGACCCTCCAGGTTCGCTGTTTCCGAGGATCCCTAAACATATCCCTAGCCAGCATGGGAGAAGACTGAAAAACTGGGCCCCAGAAAACGCGTTGCAAGCCCCTTTGGACCATGCAAAAGTGAACCCAAAGGAAGGCTTTGGGTACAAGTGAACTCCCCAGGGGAGCCTTTACGCAGCCCCACATGCAACTGGACCCTCCGGGTTTGCTGTTTCCGAGCATCCCTAAATATATCCCTAGCCGGCATGGGAGAAGACTGAAAAACCGGGCCCCAGAAAACGCGTTGCAAGCCCCTTTGGGCCATGCAAAAGTGCCCCCAAAGGAAGGCTTTGGGTACAAGTGAACTCCCCAGGGGAGCCTTTACGCAGCCCCACATGCAACTGGACCCTCCATGTTCGCTGTTTCCGAGCATCCCTAAACATATCCCTAGCCGGCATCGAAGACGACTGAAAAATCAGGCCCCAGGAAATGTGTTCCAAGCCCGTTTTGCCCATCGAAAAGTGCCCCCAAAGGAAGTCTTTGGGTACAAGTGAACTCCCTAAGGGAGCCTTTACACAGCCCCACTTGCAACTGGACCCTCCAGGTTCGCTTTTTCCGAGCATCCCTAAACATAGCACTATCCTGCATCAAAGACGACTGAAAAATCAGGCCACAGGAAATGCGTTGCGAGCCCCTTTGGACCATGCAAAAGTGCCCCCAAAGGAAGGCTTTGGGTACAAGTGAACTCCCCAGGGGAGCCTTTACGCAGCCCCACATGCAACTGGACCCTCCGGGTTCGATTTTTCCGAGCAACCCTAAATATATCCCTAGCCGGCATGGGAGAAGACTGTAAAACCGGGCCCCAGAAAACACGTTGCAAGCCCCTTTGGACCATGCAAAAAGGGCCCCCAAAGAAAGGCTTTGGGTACAAGTGAACTCCCCAGGGGAGTCTTTACGCAGCCCCACATAAAACTGGACCATCCGGGTTCGATTTTTCCAAGCAACCCTAAATATATCCCTAGCCGGCATGGGAGAAGACTGAAAAACCGGGCCCCAGAAAACGCGATGCAAGCCCCTTTGGACCATGCAAAAGTGCCCCCAAAGGAAGGCTTTGGGTACAAGTGAACTCCCCAGGGGAGCCTTTACGCAGCCCCACATGCAACTGGACCCTCCAGGTTCGCTGTTTCCGAGTATCCCTAAACATATCCCTAGCCAGCATGGGAGAAGACTGAAAAACCGGGCCCCAGAAAACGCGTTGCAAGCCCCTTTGGACCATGCAAAAGTGCCCCCAAAGGAAGGCTTTGGGTACAAGTGAACTCCCCAGGGGAGCCTTTACGCAGCCCCACATGCAACTGGACCCTCCGGGATCGCTGTTCCTGAGCAAACCTAAACGTAGACCTAGCCGTCATCAAAGACGACTGAAAAATCAGGCCCCAGGAAATGTGTTCCGAGCCCGTTTTGCCCATCCAAAATTGCCCGCAAAGGAAGGCTTTGGGTACAAGTGAACTCCCCAGGGGAGCCTTTACGCAGCCCCACGTGCAACTGGACCCTCCGGATTCGCTTTTCCTGAGCAAATCTAAACGTAGCCCTAGCCGGAATCGAAGACGACTGAAAAATCAGGCCCCAGGAAATGCGTTCCAAGCCGCTTTGGACCATCCAAAAGTGCCCCCAAAGGAAGGCTTTGGGTACAAGTGAACTCCCCAGGGGAGCCTTTACGCAGCTCCACATGCAACTGGACCCTCCGGGTTCGCTGTTTCCGAACATCCCTAAACATAACACTAGCCGGCATCGGAGACGAGTGAAAAATCAGGCCCCAGGAAATGCGTTGCGAGCCCTTTTCGCCTATCCAAAAGTGCCCCCAAAGGAAGACTTTGGGTACAAGTGAACTCCCCAGGGGAGCCTTTACGCAGCCCCACATGCAACTGGACCCTCCGGGTTCGCTTTTTCTGAGCAACCCTAAATATATCCCTAGCCGACATGGGAGAAGGCTGAAAAACCGGGCCCCAGAAAACGCGTTGCAAGCCCCTTTGGACCATGCAAAAGTGCCCCCAAAGGAAGGCTTTGGGTACAACTGAACTCCCCAGGGGAGCCTTTACGCAGCCCCACATGGAACTGGACCCTCCGGGTTCGCTGTTTCCGAGTATCCCTAAACATAACCCTAGCCGGCATCGAAGACGACTGAAAAATCAGGCCCCAGGAAATGCGTTGCGAGCCCTTTTCGCCCATCCAAAAGTGCCCCCAAAGGAAGGCTTTGGGTACAAGAGAACTCCCCAGGAGAGACTTTACGCAGCCCCACATGCAACTGGACCCTCCGGGTTCGCTGTTCCTGAGCAAACCTAAACGTAGCCCTAGCCGTCATCGGAGACGACTGAAAAATCAGGCCCCAGGAAATGCGTTGCGAGCCCCTTTGGACAATCCAAAAGTGTCACCAAAGGAAGGCATTGGGTACAAGTGAACTCCCCAGGGGATCCTTTACGCAGCCCCACATGCAACTGGACCCTCCGGGTTCGCTGTTCCTGAGCAAAGCTAAACGTAGCCCTAGCTGGCATCGGAGACGAGTGAAAAATCAGGCCCCAGGAAATGCCTTGCGAGCCCCTTTGGACCATTCAAAAGTGACCCCAAAGGAAGGCTTTGGGTACAAGTGAACTCCCCAGGGGAGCCTTTACGCAGCCCCACATGCAACTGGACCCTCCGGGTTTGCTGTTTCCGAGCATCCCTAAATATATCCCTAGCCGGCATGGGAGAAGACTGAAAAACCGGGCCCCAGAAAACGCGTTGCAAGCCCCTTTGGACCATGCAAAAGTGCCCCCAAAGGAAGGCTTTGGGTACAAGTGAACTCCCCAGGGGAGCCTTTACGCAGCCCCACATGCAACTGGACCTCCGGGTTTGCTGTTTCCGAGCATCCCTAAATATATCCCTAGCCGGCATGGGGGAAGACTGAAAAACCGGGCCCCAGAAAACGCGTTGCAAGCCCCTTTGGACCATGCAAAAGTGCCCCCAAAGGAAGGCTTTGGGTACAAGTGAACTCCCCAGGGGAGCCTTTACGCAGCCCCACATGCAACTGGACCCTCCGGGATCGCTGTTCCTGAGCAAACCTAAACGTACCCCCAACCGTCATCAGAGACGACTGAAAAATCAGGCCCCAGGAAATGTGTTCCGAGCCCGTTTTGCCCATCCAAAAGTGCCCCCAAAGGAAGGCTTTGGGTACAAGTGAACTCCCCAGGGGAGCATTTACGCAGCCCCACATGCAACTGGACCCTCCGGGTTCGCTGTTTCCGAACATCCCTAAACATAACACTAGCCGGCATCGGAGACGAGTGAAAAATCAGGCCCCAGGAAATGCGTTGCGAGCCCTTTTCGCCCATCAAAATGTGCCCCCAAAGGAAGGCTTTGGGTACAAGAGAACTCCCCAGGGGAGCCTTTACGCAGCCCCACATGCAACTGGACCCTCCGAGTTCGATTTTTCCTAGCATCCCTAAACATATCCCTAGCCGGCATGGGAGAAGACTGAAAAACCGGGCCCCAGAAAACGCGTTGCAAGCCCCTTTGGACCATGCAAAAGTGCCCCCAAAGGAAGGCTTTGGGTACAAGTGAACTCCCCAGGGGAGCCTTTACGCCGCCCCACATGCAACTGGACCCTCCGGGATCGCTGTTCCTGAGCAAACCTAAACGTAGCCCTTGCCGTCATCGGAGACGAGTGAAAAATCAGACCCCAGGAAATGCGTTATGAGCCCTTTTCGCCCATCCAAAAGTGCCCCCAAAGGAAGGCTTTGGGTACAAGTGAACTCCCCAGGAGAGCCTTTACGCAGCCCCACATGCAACTGGACTCTCCATGTTCGCTGTTACCGAGCATCCCTAAACATATCCCTAGCCGGCATCGAAGACGACTGAAAAATCAGGCCCCAGGAAATGTGTTCCAAGACCGTTTTGCCCATCGAAAAGTGCCCCGAAAGGAAGTCTTTTGGTACAAGTGAACTCCCTAGGGGAGCCTTTACACAGCCCCACATCAACTGGACCCTCCGGGTTCGCTGTTCCTGAGCAAATCTAAACGTAGCCCTAGCCGTCAACGGAGACGACTGAAAAATCAGGCCCCAGGAAATGAGTTCCAAGCCCCTTTGGACCATCCAAAAGTGCCCCCAAAGGAAGGCTTTGGGTACAAGTGAACTCCCCAGGGGAGCCTTTACGCAGCCCCACATGCAACTGGACCCTCCGGGTTCGCTGTTTCCGAACATCCCTAAACATAAAACTAGCCGGCATCGGAGACGAGTGAAAAATCAGGCCCCAGGAAATGCGTTGCGAGCCCTTTTCGCCTATCCAAAAGTGCCCCCAAAGGAAGGCTTTGGGTACAAGTGAACTCCCCAGGGGAGCCTTTACGCAGCCCCACATGCAACTGGACCCTCCGGGTTCGCTTTTTCTGAGCAACCCTAAATATATCCCTAGCCGGCATGGGAGAAGACTGAAAAACCGGGCCCCAGGAAATGCATTCCAAGCCCTTTTCGCCCATCAAAATGTGCCCCCAAAGGAAGGCTTTGGGTACAAGAGAACTCCCCAGGGGAGCCTTTATGCAGCCCCACATGCAACTGGACCCTCCGGGTTCGCTGTTTCCGAGTATCCCTAAACATAACCCTAGCCGGCATCGAAGACTACTGAAAAATCAGGCCCCAGGAAATGCATTCCAAGCCCTTTTCGCCCATCAAAATGTGCCCCCAAAGGAAGGCTTTGGGTACAAGTGAACTCCTCAGGGGAGCCTTTACGCAGCCCCACATGCAACTGGACCCTCCGAGTTCGATTTTTCCTAGCATCCCTAAACATATCCCTAGCCGGCATGGGAGAAGACTGAAAAACCGGGCCCCAGAAAACGAAATGCAAGCCCCTTTGGACCATCCAAAAGTGCCCCCAAAAGAAGGCTTTGGGTACAAGAGAACTCCCCAGGGGAGCCTTTACGCAGCCCCACATGCAACTGGACCCTCCGGGTTTGCTGTTCCTGAGCAAACCTAAACATAGCCCTAGCCGTCATCGGAGACGAGTGAAAAATCAGGCCCCAGGAAATGCGTTCCGAGACCATTTTGCCCATCCAAAAGTGCCCCCAATGGAAGTCTTTGGGTACAAGTGAACTCCCCAGGGGAGCCTTTACGCAGCCCCACATGCAACTGGACCCTCCGGGTTCGCTGTTCCTGAGCAAAGCTAAACGTAACACTAGCCGTCATCGGAGACGAGTGAAAAATCAGGCCCCAGGAAATGCGTTGCGAGCCCCTGTGGACCACCCAAAAGTGCCCCCAAACTAAGGCTTTGAGTAAATCTGAAGTTCCCCGGGGAGCCTTTACGCAGCCCCACATGCAACTGGACCCTCCGGGTTCGATTTTTCCGAGCAACCCTAATTATATCCCTAGCCGGCATGGGAGAAGACTGAAAAACCGGGCCCCAGAAAATGCGTTTCAAGCCCCTTTGGACCATGCAAACGTGCCCCCAAAGGAAGGCTTTGGGTACAAGTGAACTCCCCAGGGGAGCCTTTACGCAGCCCCAAATGCAACTGGACCCTCCGGGTTCGCAGTTTCCGAACATCCCTAAACATAGCCCTAGCCGGCATCGAAGACGACTGAAAAATCAGGCCCCAGGAAATGCGTTGCGAGCCCTTTTCGCCCATCCAAAAGTGCCCCGAAAGGAAGGCTTTGGGTACAAGAGAACTCCCCAGGGGAGCCTTTACGCAGCCCCACATGCAACTGGACCCTACTGGTTCGCTGTTCCTGAGCAAACCTAAACGTAGCCCTAGCCGTCATCGGAGACGAGTGAAAAATCAGGCCCCAGGAAATGCGTTGCGAGCCCCTTTGGACCATGCAAAAGTGCCCCCAAAGGAAGGCTTTGGGTACAAGAGAACTCCCCAGGGGAGCCTTTACGCAACCCCACATGCAACTGGACCCTCCGGGTTCGCGGTTCCTGAGCAAATCTAAAAGTAGCCCTCGGTGTCATAGGAGACGAGTGAAAAATCGGGCCCCAGGAAATGCGTTCCAAGCCCCTTTGGACCATCCAAAAGTGAACCCAAAGGAAGGCTTTTGGTACAAGTGAACTCCCCATGGGAGCCTTTACGCAGCCCCACATGCAACTGGACCCTCCGGGTTCGCTGTTTCCGAGCATCCCTAAACATAACCCTAGCCGGCATCAAATACGACTGAAAAATCAGGCCCCAGGAAATGCGTTCCAAGCCCGTTTTGCCCAACCAAAAGTGCCCCCAAAGGAAGGCTTTGGTTACAAGTGAACTCCCCAGGGGAGCCTTTACGCAGCCCCACATGCAACTGGACACTCTGGGTTCGATTTTTCCGAGCATCCCTAAACATATCCCTAGCCGGCATGGGAGAAGACTGAAAAACCGGGCCCCAGAAAACGCGTTGCAAGCCCCTTTGGACCATGCAAAAGTGCCCCCAAAGGAAGGCTTTGGGTACAAGTGAACTCCCCAGGGGACCCTTTACGCAGCCCCACATGCAACTGGACCCTCTGGGTTCGCTTTTTCCGAGCATCACTAAACATAGCCCTAGCCGGCATCGAAGACGAGTGAAAAATCAGGCCACAGGAAATGCCTTGCGAGCCCTTTTCGCCCATCCAAAAGTGCCCCCAAAGGAAGGCTTTGGGTACAAGAGAACTCCCCAGGGGAGCCTTTACGCAGCCCCACATGCAACTGGACCCTCCAGGTTCGCTGTTCTTGAGCAAACCTAAACGTAGCCCTAGCCGTCATCGGAGACGAGTGAAAAATCAGGCCCCAGGAAATGCGTTCCGAGCCCTTTTCGCCCATCCAAAAGTGGCCCCAAAGGAAGGCTTTGGGTACAAGAGAACTCCCCAGGGGAGCCTTTACGCAGCCCCACATGCAACTGGACCCTCCGGGTTCGAATTTTCCGAGTAACCCTAAATATATCCCTAGCCGTCATGGGAGTAGACTGAAAAACCGGGCCCTAGAAAATGCTTGCAAGCCCCTTTGGACCATGCAAAAGTGCCCCCAAAGGAAGGCTTTGGGTACAAGTGAACTCCCCAGGGGAGCCTTTACGCAGCCCCACATGCAACTGGACCCTCCGGGTTTGCTGTTCCTGAGGAAACCTAAACGTAGCCCTAGCCGTCATCGGAGACGAGTGAAAAATCAGGCCCCAGGAAATGTGTTGCGAGCCCCTTTGGACCATCCAAAAGTGCCCCCAAAGGAAGGCTTTGGTTACAAGTGAACTCCCCAGGGGAGCCTTTACGCAGCCCCACATGCAACTGGACCCTCCAGGTTCGCTGTTTCCGAGCATCCCTAAACATAACCCTACCGGAATCGATGACGACTGAAAAATCAGGCCCCAGGAAATGCGTTGCGAGCCCTTTTCGCCCATCCAACAGTGCCCCCAAAGGAAGGCTTTGGGTACAACTGAACTCCCCAGGGGATCCTTTACGCAGCCCCACATGCAACTGGACCCTCCAGGTTCACTGTTTCCGAGGATCCCTAAACATATCCCTAGCAGGCATGGGAGAAGACTGAAAAACCAGGCCCCAGAAAACGCGTTGCAAGCCCCTTTGGACCATGCAAAAGTGCCCCCAAAGGAAGGCTTTGGGTACAAGTGAACTCCCCAGGGGAGCCTTTACGCAGCCCCACATGCAACTGGACCCTCCGGGATCGCTGTTCCTGAGCAAACCTAAAAGTAGCCCTTGCCGTCATCGGAGACGAGTGAAAAATCAGACCCCAGGAAATGCGTTACGAGCCCTTTTCGCCCATCCAAAAGTGCCCCCAAAGGAAGGCTTTGGGTACAAGAGAACTCCCCAGGGGAGCCTTTACGCAGCCCCACATGCAACTGGACCCTCCATGTTCGCTGTTTCCGAGCATCCCTAAACATATCCCTAGCCGGCATCGAAGACGACTGAAAAATCAGGCCCCAGGAAATGTGTTGCGAGCCCCTTTGGACCATCCAAAAGTGCCCCCAAAGGAAGGCTTTGGGTACAAGTGAACTCCCCAGGGGAGCCTTTACGCAGCCCCACATGCAACTGGACCCTCCCGGTTCGCTGTTTCCGAGCATCACTAAACATAACCCTAGCCGGAATCGAAGACGACTTAAAAATCAGGCCCCAGGAAATGCGTTGCGAGCCCTTTTCGCCCATCCAACAGTGCCCCCAAAGGAAGGCTTTGGGTACAACTGAACTCCCCAGGGGATCCTTTACGCAGCCCCACATGCAACTGGACCCTCCGGGTTCGATTTTTCCGAGCAACCCTAAATATATCCCTAGCCGGCATGGGAGAAGACTGAAAAACCGGGCCCCAGAAAACGCGTTTCAAGCCCCTTTGGACCATGCAAACGTGCCCCCAAAGGAAGGCTTTGGGTACAAGTGAACTCCCCAGGGGAGCCTTTACGCAGCCCCACATGCAACTGGACCCTCCGGGTTCGCAGTTTCCGAGCATCCCTAAACATAGCCCTAGCCGGCATCGAAGACGACTGAAAAATCAGGCCCCAAGAAATGCGTTGCGAGCCCTTTTCGCCCATCCAAAGTGCCCCGAAAGGAAGGCTTTGGGTACAAGAGAACTCCCCAGGGGAGCCTTTACGCAGCCCCACATGCAACTGGACCCTCCGGGTTCGCTGTTCCTGAGCAAACCTAAACGTAGCCCTAGCCGTCATCGGAGACGATTGAAAAATCAGGCCCCAGGAAATGCGTTGCGAGCCCCTTTGGACAATCCAAAAGTGCCCCCAAAGGAAGGCTTTGGGTACAAGTGAACTCCCCAGGGGAGCATTTACGCATCCCCACATGCTACTGGACCTTCCGGGATCTCTGTTCCTGAGCAAACCTAAAAGTATCCCTAGGTGTCATCGGAGACGAGTGAAAAATCAGGCCCCAGGAAATGCGTTGCGAGCCCCTTTGGACCATGCAAAAGTGCCCCCAAAGGAAGGCTTTGGGTACAAGAGAACTCCCCAGGGGAGCCTTTACGCAACCCCACATGCAACTGGACCCTCCGGGTTCCCTGGTTCCTGAGCAAATCTAAAAGTAACCCTCCGTGTCATAGGAGACGAGTGAAAAATCGGGCCCCAGGAAATGCGTTCCAAGCCCCTTTGGACCATCCAAAAGTGAACCCAAAGGAAGGCTTTTGGTACAAGTGAACTCCCCATGGGAGCCTTTACGCAGCCCCACATGCAACTGGACCCTCCGGGTTCGCTGTTTCCGAGCATCCCTAAACATAACCCTAGCCGGCATCAAATACGACTGAAAAATCAGGCCCCAGGAAATGCGTTCCAAGCCCGTTTTGCCCAACCAAAAGTGCCCCCAAAGGAAGGCTTTGGGTACAAGTGAACTCCCCAGGGGAGCCTTTACGCAGCCCCACATGCAACTGGACCCTCCTGGTTCGCTGTTCCTGAGCAAAGCTAAACGTAACCCTAGCCGTCATCGGAGACGAGTGAAAAATCAGGCCCCAGGAAATGCGTTGCGAGCCCCTGTGGACCACCCAAAAGTGCCCCCAAACTAAGGCTTTGAGTAAATCTGAAGTTCCCCGGGGAGCCTTTACGCAGCCCCACATGCAACTGGACCCTCCGGGTTCGATTTTTCCGAGCAACCCTAAATATATCCCTAGCCGGCATGGGAGAAGACTGAAAAACCGGGCCCCAGAAAACGCGTTCCAAGCCCCTTTGGACCATGCAAACGTGCCCCCAAAGGAAGGCTTTGGGTACAAGTGAACTCCCCAGGGGAGCCTTTACGCAGCCCCACATGGAACTGGACCCTCCGGGTTCGCAGTTTCCGAACATCCCTAAACATAACCCTAGCCGGCATCGAAGACGACTGAAAAATCAGGCCCCAGGAAATGCATTGCGAGCCCTTTTCGCCCATCCAAAAGTGCCCCGAAAGGAAGGCTTTGGGTACAAGAGAACTCCCCAGGGGAGACTTTACGCAGCCCCACATGCAACTGGACCCTCCGGGTTCGCTGTTCCTGAGCAAACCTAAACGTAGCCCTAGCCGTCATCGGAGACGAGTGAAAAATCAGGCCCCAGGAAATGCGTTGCGAGCCCCTTTGGACCATGCAAAAGTGCCCCCAAAGGAAGGCTTTGGGTACAAGAGAACTCCCCAGGGGAGCCTTTACGCAGCCCCACATGCAACTGGACCCTCCGAGTTCGATTTTTCCTAGCATCCCTAAACATATCCCTAGCCGGCATGGGAGAAGACTGAAAAACCGGGCCCCAGAAAACGCGTTGCAAGCCCCTTTGGACCATGCAAAAGTGCCCCCAAAGGAAGTCTTTTGGTACAAGTGAACTCCCTAGGGGAGCCTTTACACAGCCCCACATGCAACTGGACCCTACTGGTTCGCTGTTCCTGAGCAAATCTAAACGTAGCCCTAGCCGTCATCGGAGACGAGTGAAAAATCAGGCCCCAGGAAATGCGTTGCGAGCCCTTTTCGCCTATCCAAAAGTGCCCCCAAAGGAAGGCTTTGGGTACAAGTGAACTCCCCAGGGGAGCCTTTACGCAGCCCCACATGCAACTGGACCCTCGGGGTTCGCTTTTTCTGAGCAACCCTAAATATATCCCTAGCCGGCATGGGAGAAGACTGAAAAACCGGGCCCCAGGAAATGCATTCCAAGCCCTTTTCGCCCATCAAAATGTGCCCCCAAAGGAAGGCTTTGGGTACAAGTGAACTCCCCAGGGGAGCCTTTACGCAGCCCCACATGCAACTGGACCCTCCGAGTTCGATTTTTCCTAGCATCCCTAAACATATCCCTAGCCGGCATGGGAGAAGACTGAAAAACCGGGCCCCAGAAAACGAAATGCAAGCCCCTTTGGACCATCCAAAAGTGCCCCCAAAAGAAGGCTTTGGGTACAAGAGAACTCCCCAGGGGAGCCTTTATGCAGCCCCACATGCAACTGGACCCTCCGGGTTTGCTGTTCCTGAGCAAACCTAAACGTAGCCCTAGCCGTCATCGGAGACGAGTGAAAAATCAGGCCCCAGGAAATGCGTTCCGAGACCTTTTTGCCCATCCAAAAGTGCCCCCAATGGAAGTCTTTGGGTACAAGTGAACTCCCCAGGGGAGCCTTTACGCAGCCCCACATGCAACTGGACCCTCCTGGTTCGCTGTTCCTGAGCAAAGCTAAACGTAACCCTAGCCATCTTCGGAGACGAGTGAAAAATCAGGCCCCAGGAAATGCGTTGCGAGCCCCTGTGGACCACCCAAAAGTGCCCCCAAACTAAGGCTTTGAGTAAATCTGAAGTTCCCCGGGGAGCCTTTACGCAGCCCCACATGCAACTGGACCCTCCGGGTTCGATTTTTCCGAGCAACCCTAAATATATCCCTAGCCGGCATGGGAGAAGACTGAAAAACCGGGCCCCAGAAAACGCGTTTCAAGCCCCTTTGGACCATGCAAACGTGCCCCCAAAGGAAGGCTTTGGATACAAGTGAACTCCCCAGGGGAGCCTTTACGCAGCCCCACATGCAACTGGACCCTCCGGGTTCGCAGTTTCCGAACATCCCTAAACATAGCCCTAGCCGGCATCGAAGACGACTGAAAAATCAGGCCCCAGGAAATGCGTTGCGAGCCCTTTTCGCCCATCCAAAAGTGCCCCCAAAGGAAGGCTTTGGGTACAAGTGAACTCCCCAGGGGAGCCTTTACGCAGCCCCACATGCAACTGGACTCTCCATGTTCGCTGTTTCCGAGCATCCCTAAACATATCCCTAGCCGGCATCGAAGACGACTGAAAAATCAGGCCCCAGGAAATGTGTTCCAAGACCGTTTTGCCCATCGAAAAGTGCCCCGAAAGGAAGTCTTTTGGTACAAGTGAACTACCTAGGGGAGCCTTTACACAGCCCCACATGCAACTGGACCCTCCGGGTTCGCTGTTCCTGAGCAAATCTAAACGTAGCCCTAGCCGTCATCGGAGACGATTGAAAAATCAGGCCCCAGGAAATGAGTTCCAAGCCCCTTTGGACCATCCAAAAGTGTCACCAAAGGAAGGCTTTGGGTACAAGTGAACTCCCCAGGGGAGCCTTTACGCAGCCCCACATGCAACTGGACCCTCCGGGTTCGCTGTTTCCGAACATCCCTAAACATAACACTAGCCGGCATCGGAGACGACTGAAAAATCAGGCCCCAGGAAATGCGTTGCGAGCCCTTTTCGCCTATCCAAAAGTGCCCCCAAAGGAAGGCTTTGGGTACAAGTGAACTCCCCAGGGGAGCCTTTACGCAGCCCCACATGCAACTGGACCCTCCGGGTTCGCTTTTTCTGAGCAACCCTAAATATATCCCTAGCCGGCATGGGAGAAGACTGAAAAACCGGGCCCCAGGAAATGCATTCCAAGCCCTTTTCGCCCATCAAAATGTGCCCCCAAAGGAAGGCTTTGGGTACAAGTGAACTCCCCAGGGGAGCCTTTACGCAGCCCCACATGCAACTGGACCCTCCGGGTTCGCTGTTTCCGAGTATCCCTAAACATAACCCTAGCCGGCATCGAAGACTACTGAAAAATCAGGCCGCAGGAAATGCATTCCAAGCTCTTTTCGCCCATCAAAATGTGCCCCCAAAGGAAGGCTTTGGGTACAAGTGAACTCCCCAGGGGAGCCTTTACGCAGCCCCACATGCAACTGGACCCTCCGAGTTCGATTTTTCCTAGCATCCCTAAACATATCCCTAGCCGGCATGGGAGAAGACTGAAAAACCGGGCCCCAGAAAACGAAATGCAAGCCCCTTTGGACCATCCAAAAGTGCCCCCAAAAGAAGGCTTTGGGTACAAGAGAACTCCCCAGGGGAGCCTTTACGCAGCCCCACATGCAACTGGACCCTCCGGGTTTGCTGTTCCTGAGCAAACCTAAACGTAGCCCTACCCGTCATCGGAGACGAGTGAAAAATCAGGCCCCAGGAAATGCGTTCCGAGACCTTTTTGCCCATCCAAAAGTGCCCCCAATGGAAGTCTTTGGGTACAAGTGAACTCCCCAGGGGAGCCTTTACGCAGCCCCACATGCAACTGGACCCTACTGGTTCGCTGTTCCTGAGCAAAGCTAAACGTAACCCTAGCCGTCATCGGAGACGAGTGAAAAATCAGGCCCCAGGAAATGCGTTGCGAGCCCCTGTGGACCACCCAAAAGTGCCCCCAAACTAAGGCTTTGAGTAAATCTGAAGTTCCCCGGGGAGCCTTTACGCAGCCCCACATGCAACTGGACCCTCCGGGTTCGATTTTTCCGAGCAACCCTAATTATATCCCTAGCCGGCATGGGAGAAGACTGAAAAACCGGGCCCCAGAAAATGCGTTTCAAGCCCCTTTGGACCATGCAAACGTGCCCCCAAAGGAAGGCTTTGGGTACAAGTGAACTCCCCAGGGGAGCCTTTACGCAGCCCCAAATGCAACTGGACCCTCCGGGTTCGCAGTTTCCGAACATCCCTAAACATAGCCCTAGCCGGCATCGAAGACGACTGAAAAATCAGGCCCCAGGAAATGCGTTGCGAGCCCTTTTCGCCCATCCAAAAGTGCCCCGAAAGGAAGGCTTTGGGTACAAGAGAACTCCCCAGGGGAGCCTTTACGCAGCCCCACATGCAACTGGACCCTACTGGTTCGCTGTTCCTGAGCAAACCTAAACGTAGCCCTAGCCGTCATCGGAGACGAGTGAAAAATCAGGCCCCAGGAAATGCGTTGCGAGCCCCTTTGGACCATGCAAAAGTGCCCCCAAAGGAAGGCTTTGGGTACAAGAGAACTCCCCAGGGGAGCCTTTACGCAACCCCACATGCAACTGGACCCTCCGGGTTCGCGGTTCCTGAGCAAATCTAAAAGTAGCCCTCGGTGTCATAGGAGACGAGTGAAAAATCGGGCCCCAGGAAATGCGTTCCAAGCCCCTTTGGACCATCCAAAAGTGAACCCAAAGGAAGGCTTTTGGTACAAGTGAACTCCCCATGGGAGCCTTTACGCAGCCCCACATGCAACTGGACCCTCCGGGTTCGCTGTTTCCGAGCATCCCTAAACATAACCCTAGCCGGCATCAAATACGACTGAAAAATCAGGCCCCAGGAAATGCGTTCCAAGCCCGTTTTGCCCAACCAAAAGTGCCCCCAAAGGAAGGCTTTGGTTACAAGTGAACTCCCCAGGGGAGCCTTTACGCAGCCCCACATGCAACTGGACACTCTGGGTTCGATTTTTCCGAGCATCCCTAAACATATCCCTAGCCGGCATGGGAGAAGACTGAAAAACCGGGCCCCAGAAAACGCGTTGCAAGCCCCTTTGGACCATGCAAAAGTGCCCCCAAAGGAAGGCTTTGGGTACAAGTGAACTCCCCAGGGGACCCTTTACGCAGCCCCACATGCAACTGGACCCTCTGGGTTCGCTTTTTCCGAGCATCACTAAACATAGCCCTAGCCGGCATCGAAGACGAGTGAAAAATCAGGCCACAGGAAATGCCTTGCGAGCCCTTTTCGCCCATCCAAAAGTGCCCCCAAAGGAAGGCTTTGGGTACAAGAGAACTCCCCAGGGGAGCCTTTACGCAGCCCCACATGCAACTGGACCCTCCAGGTTCGCTGTTCTTGAGCAAACCTAAACGTAGCCCTAGCCGTCATCGGAGACGAGTGAAAAATCAGGCCCCAGGAAATGCGTTCCGAGCCCTTTTCGCCCATCCAAAAGTGGCCCCAAAGGAAGGCTTTGGGTACAAGAGAACTCCCCAGGGGAGCCTTTACGCAGCCCCACATGCAACTGGACCCTCCGGGTTCGAATTTTCCGAGTAACCCTAAATATATCCCTAGCCGTCATGGGAGTAGACTGAAAAACCGGGCCCTAGAAAATGCTTGCAAGCCCCTTTGGACCATGCAAAAGTGCCCCCAAAGGAAGGCTTTGGGTACAAGTGAACTCCCCAGGGGAGCCTTTACGCAGCCCCACATGCAACTGGACCCTCCGGGTTTGCTGTTCCTGAGGAAACCTAAACGTAGCCCTAGCCGTCATCGGAGACGAGTGAAAAATCAGGCCCCAGGAAATGTGTTGCGAGCCCCTTTGGACCATCCAAAAGTGCCCCCAAAGGAAGGCTTTGGGTACAAGTGAACTCCCCAGGGGAGCCTTTACGCAGCCCCACATGCAACTGGACCCTCCAGGTTCGCTGTTTCCGAGCATCCCTAAACATAACCCTACCGGAATCGATGACGACTGAAAAATCAGGCCCCAGGAAATGCGTTGCGAGCCCTTTTCGCCCATCCAACAGTGCCCCCAAAGGAAGGCTTTGGGTACAACTGAACTCCCCAGGGGATCCTTTACGCAGCCCCACATGCAACTGGACCCTCCAGGTTCACTGTTTCCGAGGATCCCTAAACATATCCCTAGCAGGCATGGGAGAAGACTGAAAAACCGGGCCCCAGAAAACGCGTTGCAAGCCCCTTTGGACCATGCAAAAGTGCCCCCAAAGGAAGGCTTTGGGTACAAGTGAACTCCCCAGGGGAGCCTTTACGCAGCCCCACATGCAACTGGACCCTCCGGGATCGCTGTTCCTGAGCAAACCTAAAAGTAGCCCTTGCCGTCATCGGAGACGAGTGAAAAATCAGACCCCAGGAAATGCGTTACGAGCCCTTTTCGCCCATCCAAAAGTGCCCCCAAAGGAAGGCTTTGGGTACAAGAGAACTCCCCAGGGGAGCCTTTACGCAGCCCCACATGCAACTGGACCCTCCATGTTCGCTGTTTCCGAGCATCCCTAAACATATCCCTAGCCGGCATCGAAGACGACTGAAAAATCAGGCCCCAGGAAATGTGTTGCGAGCCCCTTTGGACCATCCAAAAGTGCCCCCAAAGGAAGGCTTTGGGTACAAGTGAACTCCCCAGGGGAGCCTTTACGCAGCCCCACATGCAACTGGACCCTCCCGGTTCGCTGTTTCCGAGCATCACTAAACATAACCCTAGCCGGAATCGAAGACGACTTAAAAATCAGGCCCCAGGAAATGCGTTGCGAGCCCTTTTCGCCCATCCAACAGTGCCCCCAAAGGAAGGCTTTGGGTACAACTGAACTCCCCAGGGGATCCTTTACGCAGCCCCACATGCAACTGGACCCTCCGGGTTCGATTTTTCCGAGCAACCCTAAATATATCCCTAGCCGGCATGGGAGAAGACTGAAAAACCGGGCCCCAGAAAACGCGTTTCAAGCCCCTTTGGACCATGCAAACGTGCCCCCAAAGGAAGGCTTTGGGTACAAGTGAACTCCCCAGGGGAGCCTTTACGCAGCCCCACATGCAACTGGACCCTCCGGGTTCGCAGTTTCCGAGCATCCCTAAACATAGCCCTAGCCGGCATCGAAGACGACTGAAAAATCAGGCCCCAAGAAATGCGTTGCGAGCCCTTTTCGCCCATCCAAAGTGCCCCGAAAGGAAGGCTTTGGGTACAAGAGAACTCCCCAGGGGAGCCTTTACGCAGCCCCACATGCAACTGGACCCTCCGGGTTCGCTGTTCCTGAGCAAACCTAAACGTAGCCCTAGCCGTCATCGGAGACGATTGAAAAATCAGGCCCCAGGAAATGCGTTGCGAGCCCCTTTGGACAATCCAAAAGTGCCCCCAAAGGAAGGCTTTGGGTACAAGTGAACTCCCCAGGGGAGCATTTACGCATCCCCACATGCTACTGGACCTTCCGGGATCTCTGTTCCTGAGCAAACCTAAAAGTATCCCTAGGTGTCATCGGAGACGAGTGAAAAATCAGGCCCCAGGAAATGCGTTGCGAGCCCCTTTGGACCATGCAAAAGTGCCCCCAAAGGAAGGCTTTGGGTACAAGAGAACTCCCCAGGGGAGCCTTTACGCAACCCCACATGCAACTGGACCCTCCGGGTTCCCTGGTTCCTGAGCAAATCTAAAAGTAACCCTCCGTGTCATAGGAGACGAGTGAAAAATCGGGCCCCAGGAAATGCGTTCCAAGCCCCTTTGGACCATCCAAAAGTGAACCCAAAGGAAGGCTTTTGGTACAAGTGAACTCCCCATGGGAGCCTTTACGCAGCCCCACATGCAACTGGACCCTCCGGGTTCGCTGTTTCCGAGCATCCCTAAACATAACCCTAGCCGGCATCAAATACGACTGAAAAATCAGGCCCCAGGAAATGCGTTCCAAGCCCGTTTTGCCCAACCAAAAGTGCCCCCAAAGGAAGGCTTTGGGTACAAGTGAACTCCCCAGGGGAGCCTTTACGCAGCCCCACATGCAACTGGACCCTCCTGGTTCGCTGTTCCTGAGCAAAGCTAAACGTAACCCTAGCCGTCATCGGAGACGAGTGAAAAATCAGGCCCCAGGAAATGCGTTGCGAGCCCCTGTGGACCACCCAAAAGTGCCCCCAAACTAAGGCTTTGAGTAAATCTGAAGTTCCCCGGGGAGCCTTTACGCAGCCCCACATGCAACTGGACCCTCCGGGTTCGATTTTTCCGAGCAACCCTAAATATATCCCTAGCCGGCATGGGAGAAGACTGAAAAACCGGGCCCCAGAAAACGCGTTCCAAGCCCCTTTGGACCATGCAAACGTGCCCCCAAAGGAAGGCTTTGGGTACAAGTGAACTCCCCAGGGGAGCCTTTACGCAGCCCCACATGGAACTGGACCCTCCGGGTTCGCAGTTTCCGAACATCCCTAAACATAACCCTAGCCGGCATCGAAGAAGACTGAAAAATCAGGCCCCAGGAAATGCATTGCGAGCCCTTTTCGCCCATCCAAAAGTGCCCCGAAAGGAAGGCTTTGGGTACAAGAGAACTCCCCAGGGGAGACTTTACGCAGCCCCACATGCAACTGGACCCTCCGGGTTCGCTGTTCCTGAGCAAACCTAAACGTAGCCCTAGCCGTCATCGGAGACGAGTGAAAAATCAGGCCCCAGGAAATGCGTTGCGAGCCCCTTTGGACCATGCAAAAGTGCCCCCAAAGGAAGGCTTTGGGTACAAGAGAACTCCCCAGGGGAGCCTTTACGCAGCCCCACATGCAACTGGACCCTCCGAGTTCGATTTTTCCTAGCATCCCTAAACATATCCCTAGCCGGCATGGGAGAAGACTGAAAAACCGGGCCCCAGAAAACGCGTTGCAAGCCCCTTTGGACCATGCAAAAGTGCCCCCAAAGGAAGTCTTTTGGTACAAGTGAACTCCCTAGGGGAGCCTTTACACAGCCCCACATGCAACTGGACCCTACTGGTTCGCTGTTCCTGAGCAAATCTAAACGTAGCCCTAGCCGTCATCGGAGACGAGTGAAAAATCAGGCCCCAGGAAATGCGTTGCGAGCCCTTTTCGCCTATCCAAAAGTGCCCCCAAAGGAAGGCTTTGGGTACAAGTGAACTCCCCAGGGGAGCCTTTACGCAGCCCCACATGCAACTGGACCCTCGGGGTTCGCTTTTTCTGAGCAACCCTAAATATATCCCTAGCCGGCATGGGAGAAGACTGAAAAACCGGGCCCCAGGAAATGCATTCCAAGCCCTTTTCGCCCATCAAAATGTGCCCCCAAAGGAAGGCTTTGGGTACAAGTGAACTCCCCAGGGGAGCCTTTACGCAGCCCCACATGCAACTGGACCCTCCGAGTTCGATTTTTCCTAGCATCCCTAAACATATCCCTAGCCGGCATGGGAGAAGACTGAAAAACCGGGCCCCAGAAAACGAAATGCAAGCCCCTTTGGACCATCCAAAAGTGCCCCCAAAAGAAGGCTTTGGGTACAAGAGAACTCCCCAGGGGAGCCTTTACGCAGCCCCACATGCAACTGGACCCTCCGGGTTTGCTGTTCCTGAGCAAACCTAAACGTAGCCCTAGCCGTCATCGGAGACGAGTGAAAAATCAGGCCCCAGGAAATGCGTTCCGAGACCTTTTTGCCCATCCAAAAGTGCCCCCAATGGAAGTCTTTGGGTACAAGTGAACTCCCCAGGGGAGCCTTTACGCAGCCCCACATGCAACTGGACCCTCCTGGTTCGCTGTTCCTGAGCAAAGCTAAACGTAACCCTAGCCATCTTCGGAGACGAGTGAAAAATCAGGCCCCAGGAAATGCGTTGCGAGCCCCTGTGGACCACCCAAAAGTGCCCCCAAACTAAGGCTTTGAGTAAATCTGAAGTTCCCCGGGGAGCCTTTACGCAGCCCCACATGCAACTGGACCCTCCGGGTTCGATTTTTCCGAGCAACCCTAAATATATCCCTAGCCGGCATGGGAGAAGACTGAAAAACCGGGCCCCAGAAAACGCGTTTCAAGCCCCTTTGGACCATGCAAACGTGCCCCCAAAGGAAGGCTTTGGATACAAGTGAACTCCCCAGGGGAGCCTTTACGCAGCCCCACATGCAACTGGACCCTCCGGGTTCGCAGTTTCCGAACATCCCTAAACATAGCCCTAGCCGGCATCGAAGACGACTGAAAAATCAGGCCCCAGGAAATGCGTTGCGAGCCCTTTTCGCCCATCCAAAAGTGCCCCCAAAGGAAGGCTTTGGGTACAAGTGAACTCCCCAGGGGAGCCTTTACGCAGCCCCACATGCAACTGGACTCTCCATGTTCGCTGTTTCCGAGCATCCCTAAACATATCCCTAGCCGGCATCGAAGACGACTGAAAAATCAGGCCCCAGGAAATGTGTTCCAAGACCGTTTTGCCCATCGAAAAGTGCCCCGAAAGGAAGTCTTTTGGTACAAGTGAACTACCTAGGGGAGCCTTTACACAGCCCCACATGCAACTGGACCCTCCGGGTTCGCTGTTCCTGAGCAAATCTAAACGTAGCCCTAGCCGTCATCGGAGACGATTGAAAAATCAGGCCCCAGGAAATGAGTTCCAAGCCCCTTTGGACCATCCAAAAGTGTCACCAAAGGAAGGCTTTGGGTACAAGTGAACTCCCCAGGGGAGCCTTTACGCAGCCCCACATGCAACTGGACCCTCCGGGTTCGCTGTTTCCGAACATCCCTAAACATAACACTAGCCGGCATCGGAGACGACTGAAAAATCAGGCCCCAGGAAATGCGTTGCGAGCCCTTTTCGCCTATCCAAAAGTGCCCCCAAAGGAAGGCTTTGGGTACAAGTGAACTCCCCAGGGGAGCCTTTACGCAGCCCCACATGCAACTGGACCCTCCGGGTTCGCTTTTTCTGAGCAACCCTAAATATATCCCTAGCCGGCATGGGAGAAGACTGAAAAACCGGGCCCCAGGAAATGCATTCCAAGCCCTTTTCGCCCATCAAAATGTGCCCCCAAAGGAAGGCTTTGGGTACAAGTGAACTCCCCAGGGGAGCCTTTACGCAGCCCCACATGCAACTGGACCCTCCGGGTTCGCTGTTTCCGAGTATCCCTAAACATAACCCTAGCCGGCATCGAAGACTACTGAAAAATCAGGCCGCAGGAAATGCATTCCAAGCTCTTTTCGCCCATCAAAATGTGCCCCCAAAGGAAGGCTTTGGGTACAAGTGAACTCCCCAGGGGAGCCTTTACGCAGCCCCACATGCAACTGGACCCTCCGAGTTCGATTTTTCCTAGCATCCCTAAACATATCCCTAGCCGGCATGGGAGAAGACTGAAAAACCGGGCCCCAGAAAACGAAATGCAAGCCCCTTTGGACCATCCAAAAGTGCCCCCAAAAGAAGGCTTTGGGTACAAGAGAACTCCCCAGGGGAGCCTTTACGCAGCCCCACATGCAACTGGACCCTCCGGGTTTGCTGTTCCTGAGCAAACCTAAACGTAGCCCTACCCGTCATCGGAGACGAGTGAAAAATCAGGCCCCAGGAAATGCGTTCCGAGACCTTTTTGCCCATCCAAAAGTGCCCCCAATGGAAGTCTTTGGGTACAAGTGAACTCCCCAGGGGAGCCTTTACGCAGCCCCACATGCAACTGGACCCTACTGGTTCGCTGTTCCTGAGCAAAGCTAAACGTAACCCTAGCCGTCATCGGAGACGAGTGAAAAATCAGGCCCCAGGAAATGCGTTGCGAGCCCCTGTGGACCACCCAAAAGTGCCCCCAAACTAAGGCTTTGAGTAAATCTGAAGTTCCCCGGGGAGCCTTTACGCAGCCCCACATGCAACTGGACCCTCCGGGTTCGATTTTTCCGAGCAACCCTAAATATATCCCTAGCCGGCATGGGAGAAGACTGAAAAACCGGGCCCCAGAAAACGCGTTTCAAGCCCCTTTGGACCATGCAAACGTGCCCCCAAAGGAAGGCTTTGGGTACAAGTGAACTCCCCAGGGGAGCCTTTACGCAGCCCCACATGCAACTGGACCCTCCGGGTTCGCAGTTTCCGAACATCCCTAAACATAGCCCTAGCCGGCATCGAAGACGACTGAAAAATCAGGCCCAAGGAAATGCGTTGCGAGCCCTTTTCGCCCATCCAAAAGTGCCCCGAAAGGAAGGCTTTGGGTACAAGAGAACTCCCCAGGGGAGCCTTTACGCAGCCCCACATGCAACTGGACCCTCCGGGTTCGCTGTTCCTGAGCAAACCTAAACGTAGCCCTAGCCGTCATCGGAGACGAGTGAAAAATCAGGCCCCAGGAAATGCGTTGCGAGCCCCTTTGGACCATGCAAAAGTGCCCCCAAAGGAAGGCTTTGGGTACAAGAGAACTCCCCAGGGGAGCCTTTACGCAACCCCACATGCAACTGGACCCTCCGGGTTCGCGGTTCCTGAGCAAATCTAAAAGTAGCCCTCGGTGTCATAGGAGACGAGTGAAAAATCGGGCCCCAGAAAATGCGTTCCAAGCCCCTTTGGACCATCCAAAAGTGAACCCAAAGGAAGGCTTTTGGTACAAGTGAACTCCCCAGGGGAGCCTTTACGCAGACCCACATGCAACTGGACCCTCCGGGTTTGCTGTTCCTGAGCAAACCTAAACGTAGCCCTACCCGTCATCGGAGACGAGTGAAAAATCAGGCCCCAGGAAATGCGTTCCGAGACATTTTTGCCCATCCAAAAGAGCCCCCAATGGAAGTCTTTGGGTACAAGTGAACTCCCCAGGGGAGCCTTTACGCAGCCCCACATGCAACTGGACCCTACTGGTTCGCTGTTCCTGAGCAAAGCTAAACGTAACCCTAGCCGTCATCGGAGACGAGTGAAAAATCAGGCCCCAGGAAATGCGTTGCGAGCCCCTGTGGACCACCCAAAAGTGCCCCCAAACTAAGGCTTTGAGTAAATCTGAAGTTCCCCGGGGAGCCTTTACGCAGCCCCACATGCAACTGGACCCTCCGGGTTCGATTTTTCCGAGCAACCCTAAATATATCCCTAGCCGGCATGGGAGAAGACTGAAAAACCGGGCCCCAGAAAACGCGTTTCAAGCCCCTTTGGACCATGCAAACGTGCCCCCAAAGGAAGGCTTTGGGTACAAGTGAACTCCCCAGGGGAGCCTTTACGCAGCCCCACATGCAACTGGACCCTCCGGGTTCGCAGTTTCCGAACATCCCTAAACATAGCCCTAGCCGGCATCGAAGACGACTGAAAAATCAGGCCCAAGGAAATGCGTTGCGAGCCCTTTTCGCCCATCCAAAAGTGCCCCGAAAGGAAGGCTTTGGGTACAAGAGAACTCCCCAGGGGAGCCTTTACGCAGCCCCACATGCAACTGGACCCTCCGGGTTCGCTGTTCCTGAGCAAACCTAAACGTAGCCCTAGCCGTCATCGGAGACGAGTGAAAAATCAGGCCCCAGGAAATGCGTTGCGAGCCCCTTTGGACCATGCAAAAGTGCCCCCAAAGGAAGGCTTTGGATACAAGAGAACTCCCCAGGGGAGCCTTTACGCAACCCCACATGCAACTGGACCCTCCGGGTTCGCGGTTCCTGAGCAAATCTAAAAGTAGCCCTCGGTGTCATAGGAGACGAGTGAAAAATCGGGCCCCAGGAAATGCGTTCCAAGCCCCTTTGGACCATCCAAAAGTGAACCCAAATGAAGGCTTTTGGTACAAGTGAACTCCCCATGGGAGCCTTTACGCAGCCCCACATGCAACTGGACCCTCCGGGTTCGCTGTTTCCGAGCATCCCTAAACATAACCCTAGCCGGCATCAAATACGACTGAAAAATCAGGCCCCAGGAAATGCGTTCCAAGCCCGTTTTGCCCAACCAAAAGTGCCCCCAAAGGAAGGCTTTGGTTACAAGTGAACTCCCCAGGGGAGCCTTTACGCAGCCCCACATGCAACTGGACACTCTGGGTTCGATTTTTCCGAGCATCCCTAAACATATCCCTAGCCGGCATGGGAGAAGACTGAAAAACCGGGCCCCAGAAAACGCGTTGCAAGCCCCTTTGGACCATGCAAAAGTGCCCCCAAAGGAAGGCTTTGGGTACAAGTGAACTCCCCAGGGGACCCTTTACGCAGCCCCACATGCAACTGGACCCTCTGGGTTCGCTTTTTCCGAGCATCACTAAACATAGCCCTAGCCGGCATCGAAGACGAGTGAAAAATCAGGCCACAGGAAATGCCTTGCGAGCCCTTTTCGCCCATCCAAAAGTGCCCCCAAAGGAAGGCTTTGGGTACAAGAGAACTCCCCAGTGGAGCCTTTACGCAGCCCCACATGCAACTGGACCCTCCGGGTTCGCTGTTCCTGAGGAAACCTAAACGTAGCCCTAGCCGTCATCGGAGACGAGTGAAAAATCAGGCCCCAGGAAATGCGTTCCGAGCCCTTTTCGCCCATCCAAAAGTGGCCCCAAAGGAAGGCTTTGGGTACAAGAGAACTCCCCAGGGGAGCCTTTACGCAGCCCCACATGCAACTGGACCCTCCGGGTTCGAATTTTCCGAGTAACCCTAAATATATCCCTAGCCGTCATGGGAGTAGACTGAAAAACCGGGCCCTAGAAAATGCTTGCAAGCCCCTTTGGACCATGCAAAAGTGCCCCCAAAGGAAGGCTTTGGGTACAAGTGAACTCCCCAGGGGAGCCTTTACGCAGCCCCACATGCAACTGGACCCTCCGGGTTCGCTGTTTCCGAGCATCCCTAAACATAACCCTAGCCGGAATCGAAGACGACTGAAAAATCAGGCCCCAGGAAATGCGTTTCGAGCCCTTTTCGCCCATCCAACAGTGCCCCCAAAGGAAGGCTTTGGGTACAACTGAACTCCCCAGGGGATCCTTGACGCAGCCCCACATGCAACTGGACCCTCCAGGTTCGCTGTTTCCGAAGATCCCTAAACATATCCCTAGCCAGCATGGGAGAAGACTGAAAAACTGGGCCCCAGAAAACGCGTTACAAGCCCCTTTGGACCATGCAAAAGTGCCCCCAAAGGAAGGCTTTGGGTACAAGTGAACTCCCCAGGGGATCCTTTACGCAGCCCCACATGCAACTGGACCCTCCGGGTTTGCTGTTCCTGAGGAAACCTAAACGTAGCCCTAGCCATCATCGGAGACGAGTGAATAATCAGGCCCCAGGAAATGTGTTGCGAGCCCCTTTGGACCATCCAAAAGTGCCCCCAAAGGAAGGCTTTGGGTACAAGTGAACTCCCCAGGGGAGCCTTTACGCAGCCCCACATGCAACTGGACCCTCCAGGTTCGCTGTTTCCGAGCATCCCTAAACATAACCCTAGCCGGAATCGATGACGACTGAAAAATCAGGCCCCAGGAAATGCGTTGCGAGCCCTTTTCGCCCATCCAACAGTGCCCCCAAAGGAAGGCTTTGGGTACAACTGAACTCCCCAGGGGATCCTTTACGCAGCCCCACATGCAACTGGACCCTCCAAGTTCACTGTTTCCGAGGATCGCTAAACATATCCCTAGCCAGAATGGGAGAAGACTGAAAAACCTAGCCCCAGAAAACGCGTTGCAAGCCCCTTTGGACCATGCAAAAGTGCCCCCAAAGGAAGGCTTTGGGTACAAGTGAACTCCCCAGGGGAGCCTTTACGCAGCCCCACATGCAACTGGACCCTCCGGGATCGCTGTTCCTGAGCAAACCTAAACGTAGCCCTTGCCGTCATCGGAGACGAGTGAAAAATCAGACCCCAGGAAATGCGTTACGAGCCCTTTTCGCCCATCCAAAAGTGCCCCCAAAGGAAGGCTTTGGGTACAAGAGAACTCCCCAGGGGAGCCTTTACGCAGCCCCACATGCAACTGGACCCTCCATGTTCGCTGTTTCCGAGCATCCCTAAACATATCCCTAGCCGGCATCGAAGACGACTGAAAAATCAGGCCCCAGGAAATGTGTTCCAAGACCGTTTTGCCCATTGAAAAGTGCCCCCAAAGGAAGTCTTTTGGTACAAGTGAACTCCCTAGGGGAGCCTTTACGCAGCCCCACATGCAACTGGACACTCCGGGTTTGCTGTTCCTGAGGAAACCTAAACGTAGCCCTAGCCGTCATCGGATACGAGTGAAAAATCAGGCCCCAGGGAATGTGTTGCGAGCCCCTTTGGACCATCCAAAAGTGCCCCCAAAGGAAGGCTTTGGGTACAAGTGAACTCCCCAGGGGAGCCTTTACGCAGCCCCACATGCAACTGGACCCTCCCGGTTCGCTGTTTCCGAGCATCCCTAAATATAACACTAGCCGGCATCGGAGACGAGTGAAAAATCAGTCCCCAGGAAATGCGTTCCAAGCCCCTATCGCCCATCCAAGGGTGCCCCCAAAGGAAGGCTTTGGGTACAAGTGAACTCCCCAGGGGAGCCTTTACGCAGCCCCACATGCAACTGGACCCTCCGGGTTCGCGTTTCCTGAGCAATCCTAAACGTAGCCCTAGCCGTCATCGGAGACGAGTGAAAAATCAAGCCCCAGGAAATGCGTTGCGAGCCCCTTTGGACCATCCAAAAGTGCCCCCAAAGGAAGGCTTTGGGTACAAGAGAACTCCCCAGGGGAGCCTTTACGCAGCCCCACATGCAACTGGACCCTCCAGGTTCGAATTTTCCGAGTAACCCTAAATATATCCCTAGCCGGCATGGGAGAAGACTGAAAAACCGGGCCCCAGAAAACGCGTTTCAAGCCCCTTTGGACCATGCAAACGTGCCCCCAAAGGAAGGCTTTGGGTACAAGTGAACTCCCCAGGGGAGCCTTTACGCAGCCCCACATGCAACTGGACCCTCCGGGTTCGATTTTTCCGAACATCCCTAAACATAGCCCTAGCCGGCATCGAAGACGACTGAAAAATCAGGCCCCAGGAAATGCGTTGCGAGCCCTTTTCGCCCATCCAAAAGTGCCCCGAAAGGAAGGCTTTGGGTACAAGAGAACTCCCCAGGGGAGCCTTTACGCAGCCCCACATGCAACTGGACCCTCCGGGTTCGCTGTTCCTGAGCAAACCTAAACGTAGCCCTAGCCGTCATCGGAGACGATTGAAAAGTCAGGCCCCAGGAAATGCGTTGCGAGCCCCTTTGGACCATCCAAAAGTGCCCCCAAAGGAAGGCTTTGGGTACAAGTGAACTCCCCAGGGGAGCATTTACGCATCCCCACATGCAACTGGACCCTCCGGGATCGCTGTTCCTGAGCAAACCTAAACGTATCCCTAGGTGTCATCGGAGACGACTGAAAAATCAGGCCCCAGGAAATGCGTTGCGAGCCCCTTTGGATCATCCAAAAGTGCCCCCAAAGGAAGGCTTTGGGTACAAGTGAACTCCCCAGGGGAGCCTTTACGCAACCCCACCTGCAACTGGACCATCCGGATTCGCGGTTCCTGAGCAAATCTAAACGTAGCCCTCGGTGTCATAGGAGACGAGTGAAAAATCGGGCCCCAGGAAATGCGTTCCAAGCCCCTTTGGACCATCCAAAAGTGCCCCCAAAGGAAGGCTTTGGGTACAAGTGAACTCCCCAGGGGAGCCTTTACGCAGCCCCACATGCAACTGGACCCTCCGGGTTCGCTGTTTCCGAGCATCCCTAAACATAACCCTAGCCGGCATCAAATACGACTGAAAAATCAGGCCCCAGGAAATGCGTTCCAAGCCCGTTTTGCCCAACCAAAAGTGCCCCCAAAGGAAGGCTTTGGTTACAAGTGAACTCCCCAGGGGAGCCTTTACGCAGCCCCACATTCAACTGGACACTCTGGGTTCGATTTTTCCGAGCATCCCTAAACATATCCCTAGCCGGCATGGGAGAAGACTGAAAAACCGGGCCCCAGAAAACGCGTTGCAAGCCCCTTTGGACCATGCAAAAGTGCCCCCAAAGGAAGGCTTTGGGTACAAGTGAACTCCCCAGGGGAGCCTTTACGCAGCCCCACATGCAACTGGACCCTCTGGGTTCGCTTTTTCCGAGCATCACTAAACATAGCCCTAGCCGGCATCGAAGACGAGTGAAAAATCAGGCCACAGGAAATGCCTTGCGAGCCCTTTTCGCCCATCCAAAAGTGCCCCCAAAGGAAGGCTTTGGGTACAAGAGAACTCCCCAGTGGAGCCTTTACGCAGCCCCACATGCAACTGGACCCTCCGGGTTCGCTGTTCCTGAGCAAACCTAAACGTAGCACTAGCCGTCATCGGAGACGAGTGAAAAATCAGGCCCCAGGAAATGCGTTGCGAGCCCTTTTCGCCCATCCAAAAGTGGCCCCAAAGGAAGGCTTTGGGTACAAGAGAACTCCCCAGGGGAGCCTTTACGCAGCCCCACATGCAACTGGACCCTCCGGGTTCGAATTTTCCGAGTAACCCTAAATATATCCCTAGCCGGCATGGGAGTATACTGAAAAACCGGGCCCTAGAAAATGCGTTGCAAGCCCCTTTGAACCATGCAAAAGTGCCCCCAAAGGAAGGCTTTGGGTACAAGTGAACTCCCCAGGGGAGCCTTTACGCAGCCCCACATGCAACTGGACCATCCGGGTTCGCTGTTTCCGAACATCCCTAAACATAGCCCTAGCCGGCATCGAAGACGACTGAAAAATCAGGCCCCAGGAAATGCGTTGCGAGCCCTTTTCGCCCATCCAAAAGTGTCCCCAAAGGAAGGCTTTGGGTACAAGAGAACTCCCCAGGGGAGCCTTTACGCAGCCCCACATGCAACTGGACCCTCCAGGTTCGCTGTTCCTGGTCAAACCTAAACGTAGCCCTAGCCGTCATCGGAGACGATTGAAAAATCAGTCCCCAGGAAATGCGTTCCAAGCCCCTATCGCCCATCCAAAAGTGTCACAAAAGGAAGGCTTTGGGTACAAGTGAACTCCCCAGGGGAGCCTGTACGCAGCCCCACATGCAACTGGACCCTCCGGGTTCGCTGTTTCCGAGCATCCCTAAACATAGTCCTAGCCGGCATCGAAGACGACTGAAATATCAGGCCCCAGGAAATGCGTTCCAAGCCCCTTTGGACCATCCAAAAGTGCCCCCAAAGGAAGGCTTTGGGTACAAGAGAACTCCCCAGGGGAGCCTTTACGCAGCCCCACATGCAACTGGACCCTCCGGGTTCGAATTTTCCGAGTAACCCTAAACGTAGCCCTAGCCGTCATCGGAGACGAGTGAAAAATCAGGCCCCAGGAAATGCGTTGCGAGCCCCTTTGACCATCCAAAAGTGCCCCCAAAGGAAGGCTTTGGGTACAAGTGAACTCCCGAGGGGAGCCTTTACGCAGCCCCACATGCAACTGGACCCTCCTGGTTCGAATTTTCCGAGTAACCCTAAACATATCCCTAGCCGGCATGGGAGAAGACTGAAAAACCGGGCCCCAGAAAACGCGTTTCAAGCCCCTTTGAACCATCCAAAAGTGCCCCCAAAGGAAGACTTTGGGTACAAGAGAACTCCCCAGGGGAGCCTTTACGCAGCCCCACATGCAACTGGACCCTCCGGGTTCGCTGTTTCCGAACATCCCTAAACATAGCCCTAGCCGGCATCGAAGACGACTGAAAAATCAGGCCCCAGGAAATGCGTTGCGAGCCATTTTCGCCCATCCAAAAGTGTCCCCAAAGGAAGGCTTTGGGTACAAGAGAACTCCCCAGGGGAGCCTTTACGCAGTCCCACATGCAACTGGACCCTCCGGGTTCGCTGTTCCTGAGCAAACCTAAACGTAGCCCTAGCCGTCATCGGAGACGAGTGAAAAATCAGGCCCCAGGAAATGCGTTCCAAGCCCCTTTGGACCATCCAAAAGTGCCCCCAAAGGAAGGCTTTGGGTAGAAGTGAACTCCCCAGGGGAGCCTTTACGCAGCCCCACATGCAACTGGACCCTCCGGGTTCGCTGTTTCCGAACATCCCTAAACATTACACTAGCCGGCATCGGAGACGACTGAAAAATCAGGCCAGAGGAAATGCGTTGCGAGCCCTTTTCGCCTATCCAAAAGTGCCCCCAAAGGAAGGCTTTGGGTACAAGTGAACTCCCCAGGGGAGCCTTTACGCAGCCCCACATGCAACTGGACCCTCCGGGTTCGATTTTTCTGAGCAACCCTAAATATATCCCTAGCCGACATGGGAGAAGGCTGAAAAACTGGGCCCCAGAAAACGCATTGCAGGCCCCTTTGGACCATGCAAAAGTGCCCCCAAAGGAAGGCTTTGGGTACAAGTGAACTCCCCAGGGGAGCTTTTACGCAGCCCCACATGCAACTGGACCCTCTGGGTTCGCTATTTCCGAGTATCCCTAAACATAGCCCTAGCCGGCATCGAAGACGACTGAAAAATCAGGCCCCAGGAAATGCGTTCCAAGCCCTTTTCGCCCATCCAAAAGTGCCCCCAAAGGAAGGCTTTGGGTACAAGTGAACTCGCCAGGGGAGCCTTTACGCAGCCCCACATGCAACTGGACCCTCCGGGTTCGCTATTTCCGAGTATCCCTAAACATAGCCCTAGCCGGCATCGAAGACGACTGAAAAATCAGGCCCCAGGAAATGCGTTCCAAGCCCTTTTCGCCCATCCAAGGGTGCCCCCAAAGGAAGGCTTTGGGTACAAGTGAACTCCCCAGGGGAGCCTTTACGCAGCCCCACATGCAACTGGACCCTCCGGGTTCGCGTATCCTGAGCAATCCTAAACGTAGCCCTAGCCGTCATCGGAGACGAGTGAAAAATCAAGCCCCAGGAAATGCGTTGCGAGCCCCTTTGGACCATGCAAAAGTGCCCCCAAAGGAAAGCTTTGGGTACAAGTGAACTCCCCAGGGGAGCCTTTACGCAGCCCCACATGCAACTGGACCCTCCGGGTTCGAATTTTCCGAGTAACCCTAAATATATCCCTAGCCGGCATGGGAGAAGACTGAAAAACCGGGCCCCAGAAAACGCGTTTCAAGCCCCTTAGGACCATGCAAACGTGCCCCCAAAGGAAGGCTTTGGGTACAAGTGAACTCCCCAGGGGAGCCTTTACGCAGCCCCACATGCAACTGGACCCTCCGGGTTCGCTGTTCCTGAGCAAACCTAAACGTAGCCCTAGCCGTCATCGGAGACGAAAAAAAATCAGGCCCCAGGAAATGCGTTGCGAGCCCTTTTCGCCCATCCAAAAGTGGCCCCAAAGGAAGGCTTTGGGTACAAGAGAACTCCCCAGGGGAGCCTTTACGCAGCCCCACATGCAACTGGACCCTCCGGGTTCGAATTTTCCGAGTAACCCTAAATATATCCCTAGCCGGCATGGGAGTATACTGAAAAACCGGGCCCTAGAAAATGCGTTGCAAGCCCCTTTGAACCATGCAAAAGTGCCCCCAAAGGAAGGCTTTGGGTACAAGTGAACTCCCCAGGGGAGCCTTTACGCAGCCCCACATGCAACTGGACCCTCCGGGTTCGCTGTTTCCGAACATCCCTAAACATAGCCCTAGCCGGCATCGAAGACGACTGAAAAATCAGGCCCCAGGAAATGCGTTGCGAGCCCTTTTATCCCATCCAAAAGTGTCCCCAAAGGAAGGCTTTGGGTACAAGAGAACTCCCCAGGGGAGCCTTTACGCAGCCCCACATGCAACTGGACCCTCCAGGTTCGCTGTTCCTGGTCAAACCTAAACGTAGCCCTAGCCGTCATCGGAGACGATTGAAAAATCAGTCCCCAGGAAATGCGTTCCAAGCCCCTATCGCCCATCCAAAAGTGTCACAAAAGGAAGGCTTTGGGTACAAGTGAACTCCCCAGGGGAGCCTGTACGCAGCCCCACATGCAACTGGACCCTCCGGGTTCGCTGTTTCCGAGCATCCCTAAACATAGTCCTAGCCGGCACCGAAGACGACTGAAATATCAGGCCCCAGGAAATGCGTTCCAAGCCCCTTTGGACCATCCAAAAGTGCCCCCAAAGGAAGGCTTTGGGTACAAGAGAACTCCCCAGGGGAGCCTTTACGCAGCCCCACATGCAACTGGACCCTCCGGGTTCGAATTTTCCGAGTAACCCTAAATATATCCCTAGTCGGCATGGGAGAAGACCGAAAAACCGGGCCCCAGAAAACGCGTTTCAAGCCCCTTTGGACCATGCAAAAGTGCCCCCAAAGGAAGGCTTTGGGTACAAGTGAACTCCCCAGTGGAGCCTTTACGCAGCCCCACATGCAACTGGACCCTCCGGGTTCGCTTTTCCTGAGCAATCCTAAACGTAGCCCTAGCCGTCATCGGAGACGAGTGAAAAATCAGGCCCCAGGAAATGCGTTGCCAGCCCCTTTGACCATCCAAAAGTGCCCCCAAAGGAAGGCTTTGGGTACAAGTGAACTCCCGAGGGGAGCCTTTACGCAGCCCCACATGCAACTGGACCCTCCGGGTTCGAATTTTCCGAGTAACCCTAAACATATCCCTAGCCGGCATGGGAGAACACTGAAAAACCGGGCCCCAGAAAACGCGTTTCAAGCCCCTTTGGACCATCCAAAAGTGCCCCCAAAGGAAGACTTTGGGTACAAGAGAACTCCCCAGGGGAGCCTTTACGCAGCCCCACATGCAACTGGACCCTCCGGGTTCGCTGTTTCCGAACATCCCTAAACATAGCCCTAGCCGGCATCGAAGACGACTGAAAAATCAGGCCCCAGGAAATGCGTTGCGAGCCCTTTTCGCCCATCCAAAAGTGTCCCCAAAGGAAGGCTTTGGGTACAAGAGAACTCCCCAGGGGAGCCTTTACGCAGCCCCACATGCAACTGGACCCTCCGGGTTCGCTGTTCCTGAGCAAACCTAAACGTAGCCCTAGCCGTCATCGGAGACGAGTGAAAAATCAGGCCCCAGGAAATGCGTTCCAAGCCCCTTTGGACCATCCAAAAGTGCCCCCAAAGGAAGGCTTTGGGTACAAGTGAACTCCCCAGGGGAGCCTTTACGCAGCCCCACATGCAACTGGACCCTCCGGGTTCGCTGTTTCCGAACATCCCTAAACATAACACTAGCCGTCATCGGAGACGACTGAAAAATCAGGCCAGAGGAAATGCGTTGCGAGCCCTTTTCGCCTATCCAAAAGTGCCCCCAAAGGAAGGCTTTGGGTACAAGTGAACTCCCCAGGGGAGCCTTTACGCAGCCCCACATGCAACTGGACCCTCCGGGTTCGCTTTTTCTGAGCAACCCTAAATATATCCCTAGCCGACATGGGAGAAGGCTGAAAAACTGGGCCCCAGAAAACGCATTGCAGGCCCCTTTGGACCATGCAAAAGTGCCCCCAAAGGAAGGCTTTGGGTAGAAGTGAACTCCCCAGGGGAGCCTTTACGCAGCCCCACATGCAACTGGACCCTCTGGGTTCGCTATTTCCGAGTATCCCTAAACGTAGCCCTAGCCGGCATGGGAGAAGACTGAAAAACCGGGCCCCAGAAAACGCGTTGCAAGCCCCTTTGGACCATGCAAAAGTGCCCCCAAAGGAAGGCTTTGGGTACAAGTGAACTCCCCAGGGGAGCCTTTACGCAGCCCCACATGCAACTGGACCCTCCGGGTTCGCTGTTCCTGAGCAAACCTAAACGTAGCCCTAGCCGTCATCGGAGACGAGTGAAAAATCAGGCCCCAGGAAATGCGTTCCAAGCCCCTTTGGACCATGCAAAAGTGCCCCCAAAGGAAGGCTTTGGGTACAAGTGAACTCCCCAGGGGAGCCTTTACGCAGCCCCACATGCAACTGGACCCTCCGGGTTCGCTGTTACTGAGCAAATCTAAACGTATCCCTATCCGTCATCGGAGACGACTGAAAAATCAGGCCCCAGGAAATGCGTTCCAAGCCCCTTTGGACCATCCAAAAGTGCCCCCAAAGGAAGGCTTTGGGTACAAGTGAACTCCCCAGGGGAGCCTTTACACAGCCCCACATGCAACTGGACCCTCCGGGTTCGATGTTTCCGAACATCCCTATAAATAACACTAGCCGGCATCGGAGACGAGTGAAAAATCAGGCCCCCGGAAATGCGTTGCGAGCCCCTTTGGACAATCCAAAAGTGTCACCAAAGGAAGGCTTTGGGTACAAGTGAACTCCCCAGGGGAGCCTTTACGCAGCCCCACATGCAACTGGACCCTCCGGGTTCGCTGTTCCTGAGCAAAGCTATACGTAGCCCTAGCCGTCATCGGAGACGAGTGAAAAATCAGGCCCCAGGAAATGTGTTGCGAGCCCCTTTGGACCACCCAAAAGTGCCCCCAAACTAAGGTTTTGAGTAAATCTGAAGTTCCCCGGGGAGCCTTTACGCAACCCCACATGCAACTGGAGCCTCCAGGTTCGCTGTTTCCGAGGATCCCTAAACATATCCATAGCCAGCATGGGAGAAGACTGAAAAACCGGGCCCCAGAAAACGCGTTGCAAGCCCCTTTGGACCATGCAAAAGTGCCCCCAAAGGAAGGCTTTGGGTACAAGTGAACTCCCCAGGGGAGCCTTTACGCAGCCCCACATGCAACTGGACCCTCCGGGTTTGCTGTTTCCGAGCATCCCTAAATATATCCCTAGCCGGCATGGGAGAAGACTGAAAAACCGGGCCCCAGAAAACGCGTTGCAAGCCCCTTTGGACCATGCAAAAGTGCCCCCAAAGGAAGGCTTTGGGTACAAGAGAACTCCCCAGGGGAGCCTTTACGCAGCCCCACATGCAACTGGACCCTCCGGGTTCGCTGTTTCCGAACATCCCTAAACATAGCCCTAGCCGGCATCGAAGACGACTGAAAAATCAGGCCCCAGGAAATGCGTTGCGAGCCCTTTTCGCCCATCCAAAAGTGTCCCCAAAGGAAGGCTTTGGGTACAAGAGAACTCCCCAGGGGAGCCTTTACGCAGCCCCACATGCAACTGGACCCTCCGGGTTCGCTGTTCCTGAGCAAACCTAAACGTAGCCCTAGCCGTCATCGGAGACGAGTGAAAAATCAGGCCCCAGGAAATGCGTTCCAAGCCCCTTTGGACCATCCAAAAGTGCCCCCAAAGGAAGGCTTTGGGTACAAGTGAACTCCCCAGGGGAGCCTTTACGCAGCCCCACATGCAACTGGACCCTCCGGGTTCTCTGTTCCTGAGCAAACCTAAACGTAGCCCTAGCCGTCATCGGAGACGACTGAAAAATCAGGCCCCAGGAAATGCGTTGCGAGCCCCTTTGGACCATCCAAAAGTGCCCCCAAAGGAAGGCTTTGAGTACAAGTGAACTCCCGAGGGGAGCCTTTACGCAGCCCCACATGCAACTGGACCCTCCGGGTTCGAATTTTCCGAGTAACCCTAAATATATCCCTAGCCGGCATGGGAGAAGACTGAAAAACCGGGCCCCAGAAAACGCGTTTCAAGCCCCTTTGGACCATGCAAAAGTGCCCCCAAAGGAAGGCTTTGGGTACAAGAGAACTCCCCAGGGGAGACTTTACGCAGCCCCACATGCAACTGGACCCTCCGGGTTCGCTGTTTCCGAAGATCCCTAAACATAGCCCTAGCCGGCATCGAAGACGACTGAAAAATCAGGCCCCAGGAAATGCGTTGCGAGCCCTTTTCGCCCATCCAAAAGTGCCCCCAAAGGAAGGCTTTGGGTACAAGAGAACTCCCCAGGGGAGCCTTTACGCAGCCCCACATGCAACTGGACCCTCCAGGTTCGCTGTTCCTGGTCAAACCTAAAGGTAGCCCTAGCCGTCATCGGAGACGAGTGAAAAATCAGTCCCCAGGAAATGCGTTCCAAGCCCCTATCGCCCATCCAAAAGTGTCACCAAAGGAAGGCTTGGAGTACAAGAGAACTCCCCAGGGGAGCCTGTACGCAGCTCCACATGCAACTGGACCCTCCGGGTTCGCTGTTTCCGAACATCCCTAAACATAAAACTAGCCGGCATCGGAGACGAGTGTAAAATTAGGCCCCAGGAAATGCGTTGCGAGCCCTTTTCGCCTATCCAAAAGTGCCCCCAAAGGAAGGCTTTGGGTACAAGTGAACTCCCCAGGGGAGCCTTTACGCAGCCCCACATGCAACTGGACCCTCCGGGTTCGCTGTTCCTGAGCAAACCTAAACGTAGCCCTAGCCGTCATCGGAGAAGGCTGAAAAACTGTGCCCCAGAAAACGCATTGCAAGCCCCTTTGGACCATGCAAAAGTGCCCCCAAAGGAAGGCTTTGGGTACAAGTGAACTCCCCAGGGGAGCCTTTACGCAGCCCCACATGCAACTGGACCCTCCGGGTTCGCTGTTACTGAGCAAATCTAAACGTAGCCCTAGCCGTCATCGGAGACGACTGAAAAATCAGGCCCCAGGAAATGCGTTCCAAGCCCCTTTGGACCATCCAAAAGTGCCCCCAAAGGAAGGCTTTGGGTACAAGTGAACTCCCCAGGGGAGCCTTTACGCAGCCCCACATGCAAATGGACCCTCCGGGTTCGATGTTTCCGAACATCCCTAAAAATAACACTAGCCGGCATCGGAGACGAGTGAAAAATCAGGCCCCCGGAAATGCGTTGCGAGCCCCTTTGGACAATCCAAAAGTGTCACCAAAGGAAGGCTTTGGGTACAAGTGAACTCCCCAGGGGAGCCTTTACGCAGCCCCACATGCAACTGGACCCTCCGGGTTCGCTGTTCCTGAGCAAAGCTAAACGTAGCCCTAGCCGTCATCGGAGACGAGTGAAAAATCAGGCCCCAGGAAATGCGTTGCGAGCCCCTTTGGACCACCCAAAAGTGCCCCCAAACTAAGGTTTTGAGTAAATCTGAAGTTCCCCGGGGAGCCTTTACGCAGCCCCACATGCAACTGGAGCCTCCAGGTTCGCTGTTTCCGAGGATCCCTAAACATATCCCTAGCCAGCATGGGAGAAGACTGAAAAACCGGGCCCCAGAAAACGCGTTGCAAGCCCCTTTGGACCATGCAAAAGTGCCCCCAAAGGAAGGCTTTGGGTACAAGTGAACTCCCCAGGGGAGCCTTTACGCAGCCCCACATGCAACTGGACCCTCCGGGTTTCCTGTTTCCGAGCATCCCTAAATATATCCCTAGCCGGCATGGGAGAAGACTGAAAAACCGGGCCCCAGAAAACGCGTTGCAAGCCCCTTTGGACCATGCAAAAGTGCCCCCAAAGGAAGGCTTTGGGTACAAGAGAACTCCCCAGGGGAGCCTTTACGCAGCCCCACATGCAACTGGACCCTCCATGTTCGCTGTTTCCGAGCATCCCTAAACATATCCCTAGCCGGCATCGAAGACGACTGAAAAATCAGGCCCCAGGAAATGTGTTCCAAGCCCGTTTTGCCCATCGAAAAGTGCCCCCAAAGGAAGGCTTTGGGTACAAGTGAACTCCCCAGGGGAGCCTTTACGCAGCCCCACATGCAACTGGACCCTCCGGGTTCGATTTATCCGAGCAACCCTAAATATATCCCTAGCCGGCATGGGAGAAGACTGTAAAACCGGGCCCCAGAAAACACGTTGCAAGCCCCTTTGGACCATGCAAAAGTGCCCCCAAAGAAAGGCTTTGGGTACAAGTGAACTCCCCAGGGGAGCCTTTACGCAGCCCCACATGCAACTGGACCATCCGGGTTCGATTTTTCCAAGCAACCCTAAATATATCCCTAGCCGGCATGGGAGAAGACTGAAAAACCGGGCCCCAGAAAACGCGTTGCAAGCCCATTTGGACCATGCAAAAGTGCCCCCAAAGGAAGGCTTTGGGTAAAAGTGAAATCCCCAGGGGAGCCTTTACGCAGCCCCACATGCAACTGGACCCTCCAGGTTCGCTGTTTCTGAGGATCCCTAAACATATCCCTAGCCAGCATGGGAGAAGACTGAAAAACCGTGCCCCAGAAAACGCGTTGCAAGCCCCTTTGGACCATGCAAAAGTGCCCCCAAAGGAAGGCTTTGGGTACAAGTGAACTCCCCAGGGGAGCATTTACGCAGCCCCACATGCAACTGGACCCTCCGGGTTTGCTGTTTCCGAGCATCCCTAAATATATCCCTAGCCGGCATGGGGGAAGACTGAAAAACCGGGCACCAGAAAACGCGTTGCAAGCCCCTTTGGACCATGCAAAAGTGCCCCCAAAGGAAGGCTTTGGGTACAAGTGAACTCCCCAGGGGAGCCTTTACGCAGCCCCACATGCAACTGGACCCTCCGGGATCGCTGTTCCTGAGAAAACCTAAACGTAGCCCTAGCCGTCATCAGAGACGACTGAAAAATCAGGCCCCAGGAAATGTGTTCCGAGCCCGTTTTGCCCATCCAAAAGTGCCCCCAAAGGAAGGCTTTGGGTACAAGTGAACTCCCCAGGGGAGCATTTACGCAGCCCCACATGCAACTGGACCCTCCGGGTTCGCTGTTTCCGAACATCCCTAAACATAACACTAGCCTTCATCGGAGACGAGTGAAAAATCAGGCCCCAGGAAATGCGTTGCGAGCCCTTTTCGCCTATCCAAAAGTGCCCCCAAAGGAAGGCTTTGGGTACAAGTGAACTCCCCAGGGGAGCCTTTACGCAGCCCCACATGCAACTGGACCCTCCGGGTTTGCTGTTCCTGAGGAAACCTAAACGTAACCCTAGCCGTCATCGGATACGAGTGAAAAATCAGGCCCCAGGGAATGTGTTGCGAGCCCCTTTGGACCATGCAAAAGTGCCCCCAAAGGAAGGCTTTGGGTACAAGTGAACTCCCCAGGGGAGCCTTTACGCAGCCCCACATGCAACTGGACCCTCCGGGTTCGCTGTTTCCGAGCATCCCTAAACATAACCCTAGCCGGAATCGAAGACGACTGAAAAATCAGGCCCCAGGAAATGCGTTGCGAGCCCTTTTCGCCCATCCAACAGTGCCCCCAAAGGAAGGCTTTGGGTACAAGTGAACTCCCCAGGGGAAACTTTACGCAGCCCCACATGCAACTGGACCCTCCAGGTTCGCTGTTTCCGAGGATCCCTAAACATATCCCTAGCCAGCATGGGAGAAGACTGAAAAAGCGGGCACCAGAAAACGCGTTGCAAGCCCCTTTGGACCATGCAAAAGTGCCCCCAAAGGAAGGCTTTGGGTACAAGTGAACTCCCCAGGGGAGCCTTTACGCAGCCCCACATGCAACTGGACCCTCCGGGTTTGCTGTTCCTGAGGAAACATAAACGTAGCCCTAGCCGTCATCGGAGACGAGTGAAAAATCAGGCCCCAGGAAATGTGTTGCGAGCCCCTTTGGACCATCCAAAAGTGCCCCCAAAGGAAGGCTTTGGGTACAAGTGAACTCCCCAGGGGAGCCTTTACGCAGCCCCACATGCAACTGGACCCTCCGGGATCGCTTTTCCTGAGCAAACCTAAACGTAGCCCTTGCCGTCATCGGAGACGAGTGAAAAATCAGACCCCAGGAAATGCGTTACGAGCCCTTTTCGCCCATCCAAAAGTGCCCCGAAAGGAAGTCTTTTGGTACAAGTGAACTCCCTAGGGGAGCCTTTACACAGCCCCACATGCAACTGGACCCTCCGGGTTCGCTGTTCCTGAGCAAATCTAAACGTAGCCCTAGCCGTCATCGGAGACGAGTGAAAAATCAGGCCCCAGGAAATGCGTTCCAAGCCCCTTTGGACCATGCAAAAGTGCCCCCAAAGGAAGGCTTTGGGTAGAAGTGAACTCCCCAGGGGAGCCTTTACGCAGCCCCACATGCAACTGGACCCTCCGGGTTTGCTGTTCCTGAGGAAACCTAAACGTAGCCCTAGCCGTCATCGGATACGAGTGAAAAATCAGGCCACAGGGAATGTGTTGCGAGCCCCTTTGGACCATGCAAAAGTGCCCCCAAAGGAAGGCTTTGGGTACAAGTGAACTCCCCAGGGGAATCTTTACGCAGCCCCACATGCAACTGGACCCTCCAGGTTCGCTGTTTCCGAGGATCCCTAAACATATCCCTAGCCAGCATGGGAGAAGACTGAAAAACCGGGCACCAGAAAACGCGTTGCAAGCCCCTTTGGACCATGCAAAAGTGCCCCCAAAGGAAGGCTTTGGGTACAAGAGAACTCCCCAGGGGAGCCTTTACGCAGCCCCACATGCAACTGGACCCTCCGGGTTCGCTGTTTCCGAGTATCCCTAAATATAACCCTAGCCGGCATCGAAGACTACTGAAAAATCAGGCCCCAGGAAATGCATTCCAAGCCCTTTTCGCCCATCAAAATGTGCCCCCAAAGGAAGGCTTTGGGTACAAGTGAAATCCCCAGGGGAGCCTTTACGCAGCCCCACATGCAACTGGACCCTCCGAGTTCGATTTTTCCTAGCATCCCTAAACATATCCCTAGCCGGCATGGGAGAAGACTGAAAAACCGGGCCCCAGAAAACGCGTTGCAAGCCCCTTTGGACCATGCAAAAGTGCCCCCAAAGGAAGGCTTTGGGTACAAGTGAACTCCCCAGGGGAGCCTTTACGCAGCCCCACATGCAACTGGACCCTCCGGGTTCGCTTTTTCTGAGCAACCCTAAATATATCCCTAGCCGGCATGGGAGAAGACTGAAAAACCGGGCCCCAGAAAACACGATGCAAGCCCCTTTGGACCATGCAAAAGTGCCCCCAAAAGAAGGCTTTGGGTACAAGAGAACTCCCAAGGGGAGCCTTTACGCAGCCCCACATGCAACTGGACCCTCCGGGTTTGCTGTTCCTGAGCAAACCTAAACGTAGGCCTAGCCGTCATCGGAGACGAGTGAAAAATCAGGCCCCAGGAAATGCGTTCCGAGACCTTTTCGCCCATCCAAAAGTGCCCCCAATGGAAGTCTTTGGGTACAAGTGAACTCCCCAGGGGAGCCTTTACGCAGCCCCACATGCAACTGGACCCTCCGGGTTCGCTGTTCCTGAGCAAAGCTAAACGTAGCCCTAGCCGTCATCGGAGACGACTGAAAAATCAGGCCCCAGGAAATGCGTTGCGAGCACCTTTGGACCACCCAAAAGTGCCCCCAAACTAAGGCTTTGAGTATATCTGAAGTTCCCCGGGGAGCCTTTACGCAGCCCCACATGCAACTGGACCCTCCGGGTTCGATTTTTCCGAGCAACACTAAATATATCCCTTGCAGGCATGGGAGAAGACTGAAAAACCAGGCCCCAGAAAAAACGTTGCAAGCCCCTTTGGACCATGCAAAAGTGCCCCCAAAGAAAGGCTTTGGGTACAAGTGAACTCCCCAGGGGAGCCTTTATGCAGCCCCACATGCAACTGGACCATCCGGGTTCGATTTTTCCAAGCAACACTAAATATATACCTAGCCGGCATGGGAGAAAAATGAAAAACCGGGCCCCAGAAAACGCGTTGCAAGCCCCTTTGGACCATGCAAACGTGCACCCAAAGGAAGGCTTTGGGTACAAGTGAACTCCCCAGGGGAGCCTTTACGCAGCCCCACATGCAACTGGACCCTCCAGGTTCGCTGTTTCCGAGGATCCCTAAACATATCCCTAGTCAGCATGGGTGAAGACTGAAAAACCGGGCCCCAGAAAACGCGTTGCAAGCCCCTTTGGACCATGCAAAAGTGCCCCCAAAGGAAGGCTTTGGGTACAAGTGAGCTCCCCAGGGGAGACTTTACGCAGCCCCACATGCAACTGGACCCCCGTGTTTGCTGTTTCCGAGCATCCCTAAATATATCCCGAGCCGGCATGGGAGAAGACTGAAAAACCGGGCCCCAGAAAACGCGTTGCAAGCCCCTTTGGACCATGCAAAAGTGCCCCCAAAGGAAGGCTTTGGGTACAAGTGAACTCCCCAGGGGAGCCTTTACGCAGCCCCACATGCAACTGGACCCTCCGGGTTCGCTGTTCCTGAGCAAACCTAAACGTAGCCCTAGCCGTCATCAGAGACGACTGAAAAATCAGGCCCCAGGGAATGTGTTCCGAGCCCATTTGGACCATCCAAAAGTGTCACGAAAGGAAGGCTTTGGGTACAAGTGAACTCCCCAGGGGATCCTTTACGCAGCCCCACATGCAACTGGACCCTCCGGGTTCGCTGTTTGCGAACATCCCTAAACATAACACTAGCCGTCATGGGAGACGAGTGAAAAATCAGGCCGCAGGAAATGCGTTGCGAGCCCTTTTCGCCCATCCAAAAGTGCCCCCAAAGGAAGGCTTTGGGTACAAGTGAACTCCCCAGGGAAGCCTTTACGCAGCCCCACATGCAACTGGACCCTCCAGGTTCGCAGTTTCCGAGGGTCCCTAAACATATCCCTAGCCAGCATGGGAGAAGACTGAAAAACCGGGCCCCAGAAAACGCGTTGCAAGCCCCTTTGGACTATCCAAAAGTGCCCCCAAAGGAAGGCTTTGGGTACAAGTGAACTCCCCAGGGGAGCCTTTACGCAGCCCCACATGCAACTGGACCCTCCGGGTTCGCTGTTTCCGAGCATCCCTAAATATATCCCTAGCCGGCATGAGAGAAGACTGAAAAACCGGGCCCCAGAAAACGCGTTGCAAGCCCCTTTGGACCATCCAAAAGTGCCCCCAAAGGAAGGCTTTGGGTACAAGTGAACTCCCCAGGGGAGCCTTTACGCAGCCCCACATGCAACTGGACCCTCCGGGTTCTCTTTTTCCTAGCATCACTATACATAGCCCTAGCCGGCATCGAAGACGAGTGAAAAATCAGGCCCCAGGAAATGCATTGCGAGCCCTTTTCACCCATCCAAAAGTGCACCCAAAGGAAGGCTTTGGGTACAAGAGAACTCCCCAGGGGAGCATTTACGCAGCCCCACATGCAACTGGACCCTCCGGGTTCGCTTTTCCTGAGCAAACCTAAACGTAGCCCTAGCCGTCATCGGAGACGAGTGAAAAATCAGGCCCCAGGAAATGCGTTGCGAGCCCCTTTGGACAATCCAAAAGTGCCCCCAAAGGAAGGCTTTGGGTACAAGAGAACTCCCCAGGGGAGCCTTTACGCAGCCCCACATGCAACTGGACCCTCCGGGTTCGAATTTTCCGAACATCCCTAAAGATATCCCTAGCCGGCATGGGAGAACACTGAAAAACCCCGCCCCAGAAAACGCGTTGCAAGCCCCTTTGGACCATGCAAAAGTGCCCCCAAAGGAAGGCTTTGGGTACAAGTGAACTCCCCAGGGGAGCCTTTACGCAGCCCCACATGCAACTGGACCCTCCGGGTTCGCTGTTTCCGAGTATCCCTAAACATAGCCCTAGCCGGCATCGAAGACGACTGAAAAATCAGGCCCCAGGAAATGCATTCCAAGCCCTTTTCGCCCATCCAAACGTGCCCCCAAAGGAAGGCTTTGGGTACAAGTGAACTCCCCAGGGGAGCCTTTACGCAGCCCCACATGCAACTGGACCCTCCGGGTTCGCTGTTTCCGAGTATCCCTAAACATAACCCTAGCCGGCATGGGAGAAGACTGAAAAACCGGGCCCCAGAAAACGCATTGCAAGCCCCTTTGGACCATGCAAAAGTGCCCCCAAAGGAAGGCTTTGGGTACAAGTGAACTCCCCAGGGGAGCCTTTACGCAGCCCCACATGCAACTGGACCCTCCGGGTTCGCTGTTTCCGAGTATCCCTAAACATAACCCTAGCCGGCATGGGAGAAGACTGAAAAACCGGGCCCCAGAAAACGCATTGCAAGCCCCTTTGGACCATGCAAAAGTGCCCCCAAAGGAAGGCTTTGGGTACAAGTGAACTCCCCAGGGGAGCATTTACGCAGTCCCACATGCAACTGGACCCTCCGGGTTCGCTGTTTCCGAGCATCCCTAAACATAGCCCTAGCCGGCATCGAAGACGAGTGAAAAATCAGGCCCCAGGAAATGCGTTCCGAGCCCTTTACGCCCATCCAAAAGTGCCCCCAAAGGAAGGCTTTGGGTACAAGAAAACTCCCCAGGGGAGCCTTCACGCAGCCCCACATGCAACTGGACCCTCCGGGTTCATTGTTCCTGAGAAAACCTAAACGTAGCCCTAGCCGTAATCGGAGACGAGTGAAAAATCAGGCCCCAGGAAATGCGTTGCGAGCCCCTTTGGACCATCCAAAAGTGCCCCCAAAGGAAGACTTTGGGTACAAGTGAACTCCCCAGGGGAGCCTTTACGCAGCCCCACATGCAACTGGACCCTCTGGGTTCACTGTTCCTGAGCAAACCTAAAAGTAGCCCTAGCCATCATCGGAGACGAGTGAAAAATCAGGCCCCAGGAAATGCGTTGCGAGCCCCTTTGGACCATCCAAAAGTGCCCCTAAAGGAAGGCTTTGGGTACAAGAGAACTCCCCAGGGGAGTCTTTACGCAGCCCCACATGCAACTGGACCCTCCGGGTTCGAATTTTCCGAGCAACCCTAAATATATCCCTAGCCGGCATGGGAGTAGACTGAAAAACCGGGCCCCAGAAAACGCGTTGCAAGCCCCTTTGGACCATGCAAAAGTGCCCCCAAAGGAAGGCTTTGGGTACAAGAGAACTCCCAAGGGGAGCCTTTACAAAGCCCCACATGCAACTGGACCCTCCGGGTTCGATGTTCCTGACCAAACTCTAACGTATCCCTAGCCGTCTTCGGGGAGAAGTGAAAAATCAGGCTCCAGGAAATGCCTTCCGAGCCCCTTTGGACCATCCAAAAGTGCCCCCAAAGGAAGGCTTTTAGTCAATCTGAAGTTCCCAGGAGAGCCTTTACAAAGCCCCACATGCAACTGTACCCTCCGGGATCGCTGTTCCTGAGCAAATCGAAACGTAGCCCGAGGTGTCATCGGAGACGAGTGAAAAATCAGGACCCAGGAAATGCGTTCCGAGCCCCTATGGACCATCCAAAAGTGCCCCCAAAGGAATGCTTTGGGTACAAGTGAACTCCCCAGGGGAGCTTTGACGCAGCCCCACATGCAACTGGACCCTCCGGGTTCGCTGTTCCTGAGCAAATCTAAACGTAGCCCTAGCCGTCATCGGAGACGAGTGAAAAATCAGGCCCTAGGAAATCCGTTGCGAGCCCCTTTGGACCATGCAATAGTGCCCCAAAAGGAAGGTTTTGGGTACAAGAGAACTCCCCAGGGGAGCATTTACGCAGCCCCACATGCAACTGGACCCTCCGGGTTCGTTGTTTCCGAGCATCCCTAAACATATCACTAGCCGGCATCGAAGACGAGTGAAAAATCAGGCCCCAGGAAATGCGTTGCGAGCCCCTTTGGACCATCCAAAAATGCCCCCAAAGGAAGGCTTTGGGTACAAGAGAACTCCCCAGGGGAGGCTTTACACAGCCCCACATGCAACTGGACCCTCCGGGTTCATTGTTCCTGGAAAAACCTAAACGTAGCCCTAGCCGTCATCGGAGAGGAGTGAAAAACCAGGCCCCAGGAAATGCGTTGCGAGCCCCTTTGGACCATGCAAAAGTGCCCCCAAAGGAAGGCTTTGGGTACAAGAGAACTCACCAGGGGAGCCTTTACGCAGCCCCACATGCAACTGGACCTTCCGGGTTCGAATTTTCCGAGCAACCCTAAATATATCCCTAGCCGGCATGGGAGAAGACTGAAAAACTGGGCCCCCGAAAACGCATTTCAAGCCCCTTTGGACCATCCAAAAGTGCCCCCAAAGGAAGGCTTTGGGTACAAGTGAACTCCCCAGGGGAGCCTTTACGCAGCCCCACATGCAACTGGACCCTCCGGGTTCGCTTTTTACGAGCAACCCTAAATATATCCCTAGCCGTCATGGGAGAAGACTGAAAAACCGGGCCCCAAAAAACGCGTGGCAAGCCAAATTGGACCATGCAAAAGTGCCCCCAAAGGAAGGCTTTGGGTACAAGTGAACTCACCAGATGAGCTTTTACAAAGCCCCACATGCAACTGGACCCTCCGGATTTGCTGCTCCTGAGCAAACCTAAACGTAGCCCTAGCTGTCATCGGAGACGAGTGAAAAATCAGGCCCCAGGAAATGCCTTGTGAGACCCTTTGAACCATTCAAAAGTGCCCCAATAGGAAGGCTTTTAGCCAATCTGAAGTTCCCAGGGGAGCCTTTACAAAGCCCCACATGCAACTGGACCCTCCATGTTCGCTGTTCCTGAGCAAATCGAAACGTAGCCCTAGCCGTCATCGGAGACGAGCGAAAAATCAGGCCCCAGGAAATGCGTTCCGAGCCCCTTTGGACCATGCAATAGTGCCCCCAAAGGAAGGCTTTGGGTACAAGAGAACTCCCCAGGGGAGCCTTTACGCAGCCCCACATGCAACTGGACCCTCCAGGTTCGCTGTTCCTGAGCAAATCTAAACGTAGCCCTAGCCATCATCGGAGACGAGGGAAAAATCAGGCCCCAGGAAATCCGTTGCGAGCCCCTTTGGACAATCCAAAAGTGTCACCAAAGGAAGGCTTTGGGTACAAGAGAACTCCCCAGGGGAGCTTTTACGCAGTCCCACATGCAACTGGACCCTCCGGGTTCGTTGTTTCCGAGCATCCTTAAACATATCACTAGCCGGAATCGAAGACGAGTGAAAAATCAGGCCCCAGGAAATGCGTTCCGAGCCCTTTTCGCCCATCCAAAAGTGGCCCCAAAGGAAGGCTTTGGGTACATCTGAAGTTCCCAGGGGAGCCTTTACGCAGCCCCACATGCAACTGGACCCTCCGGGTTCGCTGTTTCCGAGTATCCCTAAACATAGCCCTAGCCGTCATCGGAGACGAGTGAAAAATCAGGCCCCAGAAAACGAGTTCCAAGCCCTTTTTGCCCATCCAAAAGTGCCCCCAAAGGAAGGCTTTGGGTACAAGTGAACTCCCCAGGGGAGCCTTTACGCAGCCCCACATGCAACTGGACCCACGGGTCTGGTTTTTCCGAGCAACCCTAAATATATCCCTTGCCGGCATGGGAGAAGACTGAAAAACCGGGTCCCAGAAAACGCGTTGCAAGCCCCTTTGGACCATGCAAAAGTGTCCCCAAAGGAAGGCTTTGGGTACAAGTGAACTCCCCAGGGGAGCCTTTACGCAGCCCCACATGCAACTGGACCCTCCGGGTTCGCTGTTCCTGAGCAAATCTAAACTTAGGCCTAGCCGTCATCGGAGACGAGTGAAAAATCAGGCCCCAGGAAATAGGTTGCGAGCCCCTTTGGACCATGCAATAGTGCCCCCAAAGGAAGTCTTTGGGTAGAAGTGAACTCCCCAGGGGAGCCTTTACGCAGCCCCACATGCAACTGGACCCTCGGGGTTCTCTTTTTCCGGAATCCCTAAACATAACCCTAGCCGTCATCGAAGACGACTGAAAAATCAGGCCAGAGGAAATGCGTTGCGAGCCCCTTTGGACAATCCAAAAGTGCCCCCAAAGGAAGACTTTGGGTACAAGTGAACTCCCCAGGGGAGCCTTTACGCAGCCCCACATGCAACTGGACCCTCCGGGTTCGCTGTTTCCGAACATACCTAAATATAGGCCTAGCCGTCATCGGAGACGAGTGAAAAATCAGGCCCCAGGAAATGCGTTGCGAGCCCTTTTCGCCCATGCAAAAGTGCCCCCAAAGGAAGGCTTTGGGTACAAGAGAACTCCCCAGGGGAGCCTTTACGCAGCCCCACATGCAACTGGACCCTCTGGGTTCGCTGATCTTGAGCAAATCGAAACGTAGCCCTAGCAGTCATCGGAGACGAGTGAAAAATCAGGCCCAGGAAATGCGTTGCGAGCCCCTTTGGACCATCCAAAAGTGCCCCCAAAGGAAGGCTTTGGGTACAAGTGAACTCCCCAGGGGAGCCTTTACGCAGCCCCACATGCAACTGGACCCTCCGGGTTCGCTGTTATTGAGCAAACCAAAACGTAACACTAGCCGTCATCGGAGACGACTGAAAAATCAGGCCCCAGGAAATCTGTTGCAAGCCACTTTTGGACCATCCAAAAGTGCCCCCAAAGGAAGACTTTGGGTACAAGTGAACTCCCCAGGGGACCCTTTACGCAGCCCCACATGCAACTGGACCCTCCATGTTCGCTGTTCCTGAGCAAAGCTTAACATAACCCTAGCCGTCATCGGAGACGAGTGAAAAATCAGGCCCCAGGAAATGCGTTGCGAGCCCCTTTGGACCATGCAAAAGTGCCCCCAAAGGAAGGCTTTGGGTACAAGTGAACTCCCCAGGGGAGCCTTTACGCAGCCCCACATGCAACTGGACCCTCTGGGTTCGCTGTTCCTGAGCAAATCTAAACGTAGCCCTAGCCGTCATCGGAGACGACTGAAAAATCAGGCCCCAGGAAATGCGTTGCAAGCCCCTTTGGACCATCCAAAAGTGCCCCCAAAGGAAGGCTTTGGGTACAAGAGAACTCCCCAGGGGAGCCTTTACGCAGCCCCACATGCAACTGGACCCTCCGGGTTCTCTTTTTCCGGAATCCCTAAACACAGCCCTAGCCGCCATCGAAGACGAGTGAAAAATCAGGCCCCAGGAAATGCGTTGCAAGCCCCATTGGACCATGCAAAAGTGCCCCCAAAGGAAGACTTTGGGTACAAGTGAACTCACCAGGGGAGCTTTTACAAAGCCCCACATGCAACTGGACCCTCCGGGTTCGCTGTTCCTGAGCAAACCTAAACGTAGCCCTAGCCGTCTTCGGAGACAAGTGAAAAATCAGGCCCCAGGAAATGTGTTGCGAGCCCCTTTGGACCATCCAAAAATACCCCCAAAGAAGGCTTTGGGTACAAGAGAACTCCCCAGGGGAGCCTTTACACAGCCCCACATGCAACTGGACCCTCCTGGTTTGAATTTTCAGAGCAACCCTAAATATATCCCTAGCCGGCATGGGAGAAGACTGAAAAACCGGGTCCCAGAAAATGCGTTGCAAGTCCCTTTGGACCATGCAAAAGTGCCCGCAAAGTAAGGCTTTGGGTACAAGAGAACTCCCAAGGGGAGCTTTTACAAAGCCCCACATGCAACTGAACCCTCCGGGTTCGCTGTTCCTGCCCAAACTTAAACGTAGCCCTAGCCGTCTTCGTAGAGAATTGAAAAATCAGGCACCAGGAAATTTGTTGCGAGCCCCTTTGGACCTTCCAAAAGTGCCCCCAAAGGAAGGCTTTTAGTCAATCTGAAGTTCCCAGGGGAGCCTTTACGCAGCCCCACATGCAACTGGACCCTCCGGGTTCGCTGTTTCCGAACATACCTAAACATAGGCCTAGCCGGCATCGAAGACGACTGAAAAATCAGGCCCCAGAAAACGAGTTCCAAGCCCTTTTTGCCCATCCAAAAGTGCCCCCAAAGGAAGGCTTTGGGTACAAGTGAACTCCCCAGGGGAGCCTTTACAAAGCCCCACATGCAACTGGACCCACGGGTTTGCTTTTTCCGAGCAACCCTAAATATATCCCTTGCCGGCATGGGAGATGACTGAAAAACCGGGCCCCAGAAAACGCGTTGCAAGCCCCTTTGGACCATGCAAAAGTGCCCCCAAAGGAAGACTTTGGGTACAAGAGAACTCCCTAGGGGAGCCTTTACGCAGCCCCACATGCAACTGGACCCTCCGGGTTCTCTTTTTCCGGAATCCCTAAACATATCCCTAGCCGTCATCGAAGACGACTGAAAAATCAGGCCCCAGGAAATGCGTTGCAAGCCCCATTGGACCATGCAAAAGTGCCCCCAAAGGAAGGCTTTGGGTACAAGTGAACTCACCAGGGGAGCTTTTACAAAGCCCCACATGTAACTGGACCCTCCGGGTTCGCTGCTCCTGAGCAAACCTAAACGTAGCCCTAGCTGTCATCGGAGACGAGTGAAAAATCAGGCCCCAGGAAATGCCTTTTGAGACCCTTTGGACCATCCAAAAGTGTCACCAAAGGAAGGCTTTGGGTACATCTGAAGTTCCCAGGGGAGCCTTTACGCAGCCCCACATGCAACTGGACCAACGGGTTTGCTTTTTCCGAGCAACCCTAAATATATCCCTTGCCGGCATGGGAGAAGACTGAAAAACCGGGTCCCAGAAAACGCGTTGCAAGCCCCTTTGGACCATGCAAAAGTGCCCCCAAAGGAAGGCTTTGGGTACAAGTGAACTCCCCAGGGGAGCCTTTACGCAGCCCCACATGCAACTGGACCCTCCGGGTTCTCTTTTTCCGGAATCCCTAAACACAGCCCTAGCCGTCATCGAAGACGACTGAAAAATCAGGCCCCAGGAAATGCGTTGCGAGCCCCTTTGGACAATCCAAAAGTGCCCCCAAAGGAAGACTTTGGGTACAAGTGAACTCCCCAGGGGAGCCTTTACGCAGCCCCACATGCAACTGGACCCTCCGGGTTCGCTGTTTCCGAACATACCTAAATATAGGCCTAGCCGTCATCGGAGACGAGTGAAAAATCAGGCCCCAGGAAATGCGTTGCGAGCCCTTTTCGCCCATGCAAAAGTGCCCCCAAAGGAAGGCTTTGGGTACAAGAGAACTCCCCAGGGGAGCCTTTACGCAGCCCCACATGCAACTGGACCCTCTGGGTTCGCTGTTCTTGAGCAAATCGAAACGTAGCCCTAGCCGTCATCGGAGATGAGTGAAAAATCAGGCCCAGGAAATGCGTTGCGAGCCCCTTTGGACCATCCAAAAGTGCCCCCAAAGGAAGGCTTTGGGTACAAGTGAACTCCCCAGGGGAGCCTTTACGCAGCCCCACATGCAACTGGACCCTCCGGGTTCGCTGTTTCCGAGCATCCCTAAACATAGCCCTAGCCGGCATCGAAGACGACTGAAAAATCAGGCCCCAGAAAACGAGTTCCAAGCCCTGTTTGACCACCCAAAAGTGCCCCCAAAGGAAGGCTTTGGGTACAAGAGAACTCCCCAGGGGAGCCTTTACAAAGCCCCACATGCAACTGGACCCACGGGTTTGCTTTTTCCGAGCAACCCTAAATATATCCCTTGCCGGCATGGGAGAAGACTGAAAAACCGGGTCCCAGAAAACGCGTTGCAAGCCCCTTTGGACCATCCAAAAGTGTCCCCAAAAGAAGGCTTTGGGTACAAGAGAACTCCCCAGGGGAGCCTTTACGCAGCCCCTCATGCAACTGGACCCTCCGGGTTCGCTGTTCCTGAGCAAACCAAAACGTAACACTAGCCGTCATCGGAGACGACTGAAAAATCAGGCCCCAGGAAATCTGTTGCAAGCCACTTTTGGACCATGCAATAGTGCCCCCAAAGGAAGACTTTGGGTACAAGTGAACTCCCCAGGGGAGCCTTTACGCAGCCCCACATGCAACTGGACCCTCCATGTTCGCTGTTCCTGAGCAAACCTAAACCTAACCCTAGCCGTCTTTGGAGACGAGTGAAAAATCAGGCCCCAGGAAATGCGTTCCGAGCCCCTTTGGACCATGCAAAAGTGCCCCCAAAGGAAGGCTTTGGGTACAAGTGAACTCCCCAGGGGAGCCTTTACGCAGCCCCACATGCAACTGGACCCTCTGGGTTCGCTGTTCCTGAGCAAATCTAAACGTAGCCCTAGCCGTCATCGGAGACGAGTGAAAAATCAGGCCCCAGGAAATGCGTTGCAAGCCCCTTTGGACCATCCAAAAGTGCCCCCAAAGGAAGGCTTTGGGTACAAGAGAACTCCCCAGGGGAGCCTTTACGCAGCCCCACATGCAACTGGACCCTCCGGGTTCTCTTTTTCCGGAATCCCTAAACATAGCCCTAGCCGTCATCGAAGACGAGTGAAAAATCAGGCCCCAGGAAATGCGTTGCAAGCCCCATTGGACCATGCAAAAGTGCCCCCAAAGGAAGACTTTGGGTACAAGTGAACTCACCAGGGGAGCTTTTACAAAGCCCCACATGCAACTGGACCCTCCGGGTTCGCTGATCCTGAGCAAACCTAAACGTAGCCCTAGCTGTCATCGAAGACGAGTGAAAAATCAGGCCCCAGGAAATGCCTTGTGAGCCCCTTTGGACCATCCAAAAGTGCCCCCAAAGGACGGCTTTGGGTACAAATTGAACTCCCCAGGGGAGCCTTTATGCAGCCCCACATGCAACTGGACCCTCCGGATTCGCTTTTTCCGAGCATCACTATACATAGCCCTAGCCGTCATCGAAGACGAGTGAAAAATCAAGCCCCAGGAAATGCGTTGCGAGCCCCTTTGAACCATCCAAAAGTGCCCCCAAAGGAAGGCTTTGGGTACAAGTGAACTCCCCAGGGGAGCCTTTATGCAGCCCCACATGCAACTGGACCCTCCGGGTTCGCTTTTTCCGAGCATCAATATACATATCCCTAGCGGGCATCGAAGACGAGTGAAAAATCAGGCCCCAGGAAATGCGTTGCAAGCCCCATTGGACCATGCAAAAGTGCCCCCAAAGGAAGACTTTGGGTACAAGTGAACTCACCAGGGGAGCTTTTACAAAGCCCCACATGCAACTGGACCCTCCGGGTTCGCTGCTCCTGAGCAAACCTAAACGTAGCACTAGCTGTCATCGGAGACGAGTGAAAAATCAGGCCCCAGGAAATGCTTTGTGAGACCCTTTGGACCATCCAAAAGTGTCACCAAAGGAAGGCTTTGGGTACATCTGAAGTTCCCAGGGGAGCCTTTACGCAGCCCCACATGCAACTGGACCCTCCAGGTTCGCTGTTTCCGAGTATCCCTAAACATAGCCCTAGCCGGCATCGAAGACGACTGAAAAATCAGGCCCCAGAAAACGAGTTACAAGCCCTTTTTTCCCATCCAAAAGTGCCCCCAAAGGAAGGCTTTGGGTACAAGTGAACTCCCCAGGGGAGCCTTTACAAAGCCCCACATGCAACTGGACCCACGGGTCTGGTTTTTCCGAGCAACCCTAAATATATCCCTAGCCGGCATGGGAGAAGACTGAAAAACCGGGCCCCAGAATACGCGTTGCAAGCCCCTTTGGACCATCCAAAAGTGTCCCCATAGGAAGGCTTTGGGTACAAGTGAACTCCCCAGGGGAGCCTTTACGCAGCCCCACATGCAACTGGACCCTCCGGGTTCGCTGTTCCTGAGCAAATCTAAACTTAGCCCTAGCCGTCATCGGAGACGAGTGAAAAATCACGCCCCAGGAAATAAGTTGCGAGCCCCTTTGGACCATCCAAAAGTGCCCCCAAAGGAAGGCTTTGGGTACAAGAGAACTCCCCAGGGGAGCCTTTACGCAGCCCCACATGCAACTGGACCCTCGGGGTTCTCTTTTTCCGGAATCCCTAAACATAACACTAGCCGTCATCGAAGACGACTGAAAAATCAGGCCAGAGGAAATGCGTTGCGAGCCCCTTTGGACAATCCAAAAGTGCCCCCAAAGGAAGACTTTGGGTACAAGTGAACTCCCCAGGGGACCCTTTACGCAGCCCCACATGCAACTGGACCCTCCATGTTCGCTGTTCCTGAGCAAACCTAAACCTAACCCTAGCCGTCATCGGAGACGAGTGAAAAATCAGGCCCCAGGAAATGCGTTCCGAGCCCCTTTGGACAATCCAAAAGTGCCCCCAAAGGAAGGCTTTGGGTACAAGTGAACTCCCCAGGGGAGCCTTTACGCAGCCCCACATGCAACTGGACCCTCCGGGTTCGCTGTTCCTGAGCAAATCTAAACGTAGCCCTAGCCGTCATCGGAGACGAGTGAAAAATCAGGCCCCAGGAAATGCGTTGCAAGCCCCTTTGGACCATCCAAAAGTGCCCCCAAAGGAAGGCTTTGGGTACAAGAGAACTCCCCAGGGGAGCCTTTACGCAGCCCCACATGCAACTGGATCCTCCGGGTTCTCTTTTTCCGGAATCCCTAAACATAGCCCTAGCCGCCATCGAAGACGAGTGAAAAATCAGGCCCCAGGAAATGCGTTGCAAGCCCCATTGGACCATGCAAAAGTGCCCCCAAAGGAAGACTTTGGGTACAAGTGAACTCACCAGGGGAGCTTTTACAAAGCCCCACATGCAACTGGACCCTCCGGGTTCGCTGTTCCTGAGCAAACCTAAACGTAGCCCTAGCCGTCTTCGGAGAGAATTGAAAAATCAGGCCCCAGGAAATGTGTTGCGAGCCCCTTTGGACCATCCAAAAATACCCCCAAAGAAGGCTTTGGGTACAAGAGAACTCCCCAGGGGAGCCTTTACACAGCCCCACATGCAACTGGACCCTCCGGGTTCATTGTTCCTGAAAAAACCTAAACGTAGCCCTAGCCGTCATCGGAGACGAGTGAAAAACCAGGCCCCAGGAAATGCGTTGCGAGCCCCTTTGGACCATCCAAAAGCGCCCCCAAAGGAAGGCTTTGGGTACAAGAGAACTCCCCAGGGGAGCCTTTACGCAGCCCCACATGCAACTGGACCCTCCGGGTTCGCTGTTCCTGAGCAAACCGAAACGTAACCCTAGCCCTCATCGGAGACGACTGAAAAATCAGGCCCCAGGAAATGAGTTGCGAGCCCCTTTGGACCATCCAAAAGTGCCCCCAAAGGAAGACTTTGGGTACAAGAGAACTCCCCAGGGGAGCCTTTACGCAGCCCCACATGCAACTGGACCCTCCGGGTTCTCTTTTTCCGGAATCCCTAAACATAGCCCTAGCCGTCATCGAAGACGACTGAAAAATCAGGCCCCAGGAAATGCGTTGCAAGCCCCATTGGACCATGCAAAAGTGCCCCCAAAGGAAGACTTTGGGTACAAGTGAACTCACCAGGGGAGCTTTTACAAAGCCCCACATGTAACTGGACCCTCCGGGTTCGCTGCTCCTGAGCAAACCTAAACGTAGCCCTAGCTGTCATCGGAGACGAGTGAAAAATCAGGCCCCAGGAAATGCCTTTTGAGACCCTTTGGACCATCCAAAAGTGTCACCAAAGGAAGGCTTTGGGTACAAGTGAACTCCCCAGGGGAGCCTTTACGCAGCCCCACATGCAACTGGACCCACGGGTTTGCTTTTTCCGAGCAACCCTAAATATATCCCTTGCCGGCATGGGAGAAGACTGAAAAACCGGGTCCCAGAAAACGCGTTGCAAGCCCCTTTGGACCATGCAAAAGTGCCCCCAAAGGAAGGCTTTGGGTACAAGTGAACTCCCCAGGGGAGCCTTTACGCAGCCCCACATGCAACTGGACCCTCCGGGTTCGCTGTTCCTGAGCAAATCTAAACATAGGCCTAGCCGTCATCGGAGACGAGTGAAAAATCAGGCCCCAGGAAAGAGGTTGGGAGCCCCTTTGGACCATGCAATAGTGCCCCCAAAGGAAGTCTTTGGGTAGAAGTGAACTCCCCAGGGGACCCTTTACGCAGCCCCACATGCAACTGGACCCTCCGGGTTCGCTGTTTCCGAACATACCTAAACACAGCCCTAGCCGTCATCGAAGACGACTGAAAAATCAGGCCCCAGGAAATGCGTTGCGAGCCCCTTTGGACAATCCAAAAGTGCCCCCAAAGGAAGACTTTGGGTACAAGTGAACTCCCCAGGGGAGCCTTTACGCAGCCCCACATGCAACTGGACCCTCCGGGTTCGCTGTTTCCGAACATACCTAAATATAGGCCTAGCCGTCATCGGAGACGAGTGAAAAATCAGGCCCCAAGAAATGCGTTGCGAGCCCTTTTCGCCCATGCAAAAGTGCCCCCAAAGGAAGGCTTTGGGTACAAGAGAACTCCCCAGGGGAGCCTTTACGCAGCCCCACATGCAACTGGACCCTCTGGGTTCGCTGTTCTTGAGCAAATCGAAACGTATCCCTAGCCGTCATCGGAGACGAGTGAAAAATCAGGCCCAGGAAATGCGTTCCGAGACCTTTGGACCATCCAAAAGTGCCCCCAAAGGAAGGCTTTGGGTACAAGTGAACTCCCCAGGGGAGCCTTTACGCAGCCCCACATGCAACTGGACCCTCCGGGTTCGCTGTTCCTGAGCAAACCAAAACGTAACACTAGCCGTCATCGGAGACGACTGAAAAATCAGGCCCCAGGAAATCTGTTGCAAGCCACTTTTGGACCATGCAATAGTGCCCCCAAAGGAAGACTTTGGGTACAAGTGAACTCCCCAGGGGAGCCTTTACGCAGCCCCACATGCAACTGGACCCTCCATGTTCGCTGTTCCTGAGCAAACCTAAACCTAACCCTAGCCGTCATCGGAGACGAGTGAAAAATCAGGCCCCAGGAAATGCGTTCCGAGCCCCTTTGGACCATCCAAAAGTGCCCCCAAAGGAAGGCTTTGGGTACAAGTGAACTCCCCAGGGGAGCCTTTACGCAGCCCCACATGCAACTGGACCCTCTGGGTTCGCTGTTCCTGAGCAAATCTAAACGTAGCCCTAGCCGTCATCGGAGACGAGTGAAAAATCAGGCCCCAGGAAATGCGTTGCAAGCCCCTTTGGACCATCCAAAAGTGCCCCCAAAGGAAGGCTTTGGGTACAAGAGAACTCCCCAGGGGAGCCTTTACGCAGCCCCACATGCAACTGGACCCTCCGGGTTCTCTTTTTCCGGAATCCCTAAACATAGCCCTAGCCGTCATCGAAGACGAGTGAAAAATCAGGCCCCAGGAAATGCGTTGCAAGCCCCATTGGACCATGCAAAAGTGTCACCAAAGGAAGGCTTTGGGTACATCTGAAGTTCCCAGGGGAGCCTTTACGCAGCCCCACATGCAACTGGACCCTCCAGGTTCGCTGTTTCCGAGTATCCCTAAACATAGCCCTAGCCGGCATCGAAGACGACTGAAAAATCAGGCCCCAGAAAACGAGTTACAAGCCCTTTTTTCCCATCCAAAAGTGCCCCCAAAGGAAGGCTTTGGGTACAAGTGAACTCCCCAGGGGAGCCTTTACAAAGCCCCACATGCAACTGGACCCACGGGTTTGCTTTTTCCGAGCAACCCTAAATATATCCCTAGCCGGCATGGGAGAAGACTGAAAAACCGGGCCCCAGAATACGCGTTGCAAGCCCCTTTGGACCATCCAAAAGTGTCCCCATAGGAAGGCTTTGGGTACAAGTGAACTCCCCAGGGGAGCCTTTACGCAGCCCCACATGCAACTGGACCCTCTGGGTTCGCTGTTCCTGAGCAAATCTAAACTTAGCCCTAGCCGTCATCGGAGACGAGTGAAAAATCACGCCCCAGGAAATAAGTTGCGAGCCCCTTTGGACCATCCAAAAGTGCCCCCAAAGGAAGGCTTTGGGTACAAGAGAACTCCCCAGGGGAGCCTTTACGCAGCCCCACATGCAACTGGACCCTCGGGGTTCTCTTTTTCCGGAATCCCTAAACATAACCCTAGCCGTCATCGAAGACGACTGAAAAATCAGGCCAGAGGAAATGCGTTGCGAGCCCCTTTGGACAATCCAAAAGTGCCCCCAAAGGAAGACTTTGGGTACAAGTGAACTCCCCAGGGGAGCCTTTACGCAGCCCCACATGCAACTGGACCCTCCATGTTCGCTGTTCCTGAGCAAACCTAAACCTAACCCTAGCCGTCATCGGAGACGAGTGAAAAATCAGGCCCCAGGAAATGCGTTCCGAGCCCCTTTGGACAATCCAAAAGTGCCCCCAAAGGAAGGCTTTGGGTACAAGTGAACTCCCCAGGGGAGCCTTTACGCAGCCCCACATGCAACTGGACCCTCTGGGTTCGCTGTTCCTGAGCAAATCTAAACGTAGCCCTAGCCGTCATCGGAGACGAGTGAAAAATCAGGCCCCAGGAAATGCGTTGCAAGCCCCTTTGGACCATCCAAAAGTGCCCCCAAAGGAAGGCTTTGGGTACAAGAGAACTCCCCAGGGGAGCCTTTACGCAGCCCCACATGCAACTGGACCCTCCGGGTTCTCTTTTTCCGGAATCCCTAAACATAGCCCTAGCCGCCATCGAAGACGAGTGAAAAATCAGGCCCCAGGAAATGCGTTGCAAGCCCCATTGGACCATGCAAAAGTGCCCCCAAAGGAAGACTTTGGGTACAAGTGAACTCACCAGGGGAGCTTTTACAAAGCCCCACATGCAACTGGACCCTCCGGGTTCGCTGTTCCTGAGCAAACCTAAACGTAGCCCTAGCCGTCTTCGGAGAGAATTGAAAAATCAGGCCCCAGGAAATGTGTTGCGAGCCCCTTTGGACCATCCAAAAATACCCCCAAAGAAGGCTTTGGGTACAAGAGAACTCCCCAGGGGAGCCTTTACACAGCCCCACATGCAACTGGACCCTCCGGGTTCATTGTTCCTGAAAAAACCTAAACGTAGCCCTAGCCGTCATCGGAGACGAGTGAAAAACCAGGCCCCAGGAAATGCGTTGCGAGCCCCTTTGGACCATCCAAAAGCGCCCCCAAAGGAAGGCTTTGGGTACAAGAGAACTCCCCAGGGGAGCCTTTACGCAGCCCCACATGCAACTGGACCCTCCGGGTTCGCTGTTCCTGAGCAAACCGAAACGTAACCCTAGCCCTCATCGGAGACGACTGAAAAATCAGGCCCCAGGAAATGAGTTGCGAGCCCCTTTGGACCATCCAAAAGTGCCCCCAAAGGAAGACTTTGGGTACAAGAGAACTCCCCAGGGGAGCCTTTACGCAGCCCCACATGCAACTGGACCCTCCGGGTTCTCTTTTTCCGGAATCCCTAAACATAGCCCTAGCCGTCATCGAAGACGACTGAAAAATCAGGCCCCAGGAAATGCGTTGCAAGCCCCATTGGACCATGCAAAAGTGCCCCCAAAGGAAGACTTTGGGTACAAGTGAACTCACCAGGGGAGCTTTTACAAAGCCCCACATGCAACTGGACCCTCCGGGTTCGCTGCTCCTGAGCAAACCTAAACGTAGCCCTAGCTGTCATCGGAGACGAGTGAAAAATCAGGCCCCAGGAAATGCCTTTTGAGACCCTTTGGACCATCCAAAAGTGTCACCAAAGGAAGGCTTTGGGTACAAGTGAACTCCCCAGGGGAGCCTTTACGCAGCCCCACATGCAACTGGACCCACGGGTTTGCTTTTTCCGAGCAACCCTAAATATATCCCTTGCCGGCATGGGAGAAGACTGAAAAACCGGGTCCCAGAAAACGCGTTGCAAGCCCCTTTGGACCATCCAAAAGTGCCCCCAAAGGAAGGCTTTGGGTACAAGTGAACTCCCCAGGGGAGCCTTTACGCAGCCCCACATGCAACTGGACCCTCCGCGTTCGCTGTTCCTGAGCAAATCTAAACATAGGCCTAGCCGTCATCGGAGACGAGTGAAAAATCAGGCCCCAGGAAAGAGGTTGGGAGCCCCTTTGGACCATGCAATAGTGCCCCCAAAGGAAGTCTTTGGGTAGAAGTGAACTCCCCAGGGGACCCTTTACGCAGCCCCACATGCAACTGGACCCTCCGGGTTCTCTTTTTCCGGAATCCCTAAACACAGCCCTAGCCGTCATCGAAGACGACTGAAAAATCAGGCCCCAGGAAATGCGTTGCGAGCCCCTTTGGACAATCCAAAAGTGCCCCCAAAGGAAGACTTTGGGTACAAGTGAACTCCCCAGGGGAGCCTTTACGCAGCCCCACATGCAACTGGACCCTCCGGGTTCGCTGTTTCCGAACATACCTAAATATAGGCCTAGCCGTCATCGGAGACGAGTGAAAAATCAGGCCCCAGGAAATGCGTTGCGAGCCCTTTTCGCCCATGCAAAAGTGCCCCCAAAGGAAGGCTTTGGGTACAAGAGAACTCTGCAGGGGAGCCTTTACGCAGCCCCACATGCAACTGGACCCTCTGGGTTCGCTGTTCTTGAGCAAATCTAAACGTAGCCCTAGCCGTCATCGGAGACGAGTGAAAAATCAGGCCCAGGAAATGCGTTCCGAGACCTTTGGACCATCCAAAAGTGCCCCCAAAGGAAGGCTTTGGGTACAAGTGAACTCCCCAGGGGAGCCTTTACGCAGCCCCACATGCAACTGGACCCTCCGGGTTCGCTGTTCCTGAGCAAACCAAAACGTAACACTAGCCGTCATCGGAGACGACTGAAAAATCAGGCCCCAGGAAATCTGTTGCAAGCCACTTTTGGACCATGCAATAGTGCCCCCAAAGGAAGACTTTGGGTACAAGTGAACTCCCCAGGGGAGCCTTTACGCAGCCCCACATGCAACTGGACCCTCCATGTTCGCTGTTCCTGAGCAAACCTAAACCTAACCCTAGCCGTCATCGGAGACGAGTGAAAAATCAGGCCCCAGGAAATGCGTTCCGAGCCCCTTTGGACCATCCAAAAGTGCCCCCAAAGGAAGGCTTTGGGTACAAGTGAACTCCCCAGGGGAGCCTTTACGCAGCCCCACATGCAACTGGACCCTCTGGGTTCGCTGTTCCTGAGCAAATCTAAACGTAGCCCTAGCCGTCATCGGAGACGAGTGAAAAATCAGGCCCCAGGAAATGCGTTGCAAGCCCCTTTGGACCATCCAAAAGTGCCCCCAAAGGAAGGCTTTGGGTACAAGAGAACTCCCCAGGGGAGCCTTTACGCAGCCCCACATGCAACTGGACCCTCCGGGTTCTCTTTTTCCGGAATCCCTAAACATAGCCCTAGCCGTCATCGAAGACGAGTGAAAAATCAGGCCCCAGGAAATGCGTTGCAAGCCCCATTGGACCATGCAAAAGTGCCCCCAAAGGAAGGCTTTGGGTACAAGTGAACTCCCGAGGGGAGCCTTTACGCAGCCCCACATGCAACTGGACCCTCCGGGTTCGCTGTTCCTGAACAAACCTAAACGTAGCCCTAGCCGTCATCGGAGACGACTGAAAAATCAGGCCCCAGGAAATGCGTTGCGAGCACCTTTGGACCATCCAAAAGTGCCCCCAAAGGAAGGCTTTGGGTACAAGTGAACTCCCCAGGGGAGCCTTTATGCAGCCCCACATGCAACTGGACCCTCCGGGTTCGCTGTTTCCGAGCATCCCTAAACATACCCCTAGCAGGCATCAAATACGACTGGAAAATCAGGCCCCAGGAAACGCGTTCCAAGCTCATTTTGCCCATCCAAAAGTGCCCCCAAAAGAAGGCTTTGGGTACAAGAGAACTCCCCAGGGGAGCCTTTACGCAGTCCCACATGCAACTGGACCCTCCGGGTTCGCTGTTCCTGAGCAAACATAAACATAGCCCTAGCCGTCTTCGGAGACAAGTGAAAAATCAGGCCCCAGGAAATGTGTTGCGAGCCCCTTTGGACCATCCAAAACCGCCCCCAAAGGAAGGCTTTGGGTACAAGAGAACTCCCCAGGGGAGCCTTTACGCAGCCCCACATGCAACTGGACCCTCCTGGTTTGAATTTTCAGAGTAACCCTAAATATATCCCTAGCCGGCATGGGAGAAGACTGAAAAACCGGGTCCCAGAAAATGCGTTGCAAGTCCCTTTGGACCATGCAAAAGTGCCCGCAAAGGAAGGCTTTGGGTACAAGAGAACTCCCAAGTGGAGCTTTTACAAAGCCCCACATGCAACTGGACCCTCTGGGTTCGCTGTTCCTGACCAAATTTAAACGTAACCCTAGCCGTCTTCGGAGAGAATTGAAAAATCAGGCACCAGGAAATTTGTTGCGAGCCCCTTTGGACCATCCAAAAGTGCCCCCAAAGGAAGGCTTTTAGTCAATCTGAAGTTCCCAGGGGAGCCTTTACGCAGCCCTACATGCAACTGGACCCTCCGGGTTCGCTGTTTCCGAACATACCTAAACATAGGCCTAGCCGGCATCGAAGACGACTGAAAAATCAGGCCCCAGAAAACGAGTTCCAAGCCCTTTTTGCCCATCCAAAAGTGCCCCCAAAGGAAGGCTTTGGGTACAAGTGAACTCCCCAGGGGAGCCTTTACAAAGCCCCACATGCAACTGGACCCTCCGGGTTTGCTGTTTCCGAGCATCCCTAAACATATCCCTAGCCGGCATGGGAGAAGACTGAAAAACCGGGCCCCAGAAAACGCGTTGCAAGCCCCTTTGGACCATCCAAAAGAGCCCCCAAAGGAAGGCTTTGGGTGCAAGTGAACTCCCCAGGGGAGCCTTTACGCAGCCCCACATGCAACTGGACCCTCCAGGATCGCTGTTCCTGAGCAAAACTAAACGTAGCCCTTGCCGTCATCGGAGACGAGTGAAAAATCAGGCCCCAGGAAATGCGTTGCGAGCCCCTTTCGACCATCCAAAAGTGCCCCCAAAGGAAGGCTTTGGGTACAAGTGAACTCCCCAGGGGAGCCTTTACGCAGCCCCACATGCAACTGGACTCTCCATTTTCTCTGTTTCCGAGCATCCCTAAACATAGCCCTAGCTGGCATCGAAGACGACTGAAAAATCAGGCCCCAGGAAAAGTGTTCCAAACCCGTTTTGCCCATCGAAACGTGCCCCCAAAGGAAGTCTTTGGGTACAAGTGAACTCCCTAGGGGAGCCTTTACACAGCCCCACATGCAACTGGACCCTCCAGGTTCGCTTTTTCCGAGCATCCCTAAACATAACCCTAGCCGGCATCGAAGACGACTGAAAAATCAGGCCCCAGGAATTGCATTGCGAGCCCCTTTGGACCATCCAAAAGTGCCCCCAAAGGAAGGCTTTGGGTACAAGAGAACTCCCCAGGGGAGCCTTTACGCAGCCCCACATGCAACTGGACCCTCCGGGTTCGCTATTCCTGAGCAAATCTAAACGTAGCCCTAGCCATCTTCGGAGACGAGTGAAAAATCAGGCCCCAGGAAATGCGTTGCGAGCCCCTTTGGACCATGCAATAGTGCCCCCAAAGGAAGGCTTTGGGTACAAGTGAACTCCCCAGGGGAGCCTTTACGCAGTCCCACATGCAACTGGACCCTCCGGGTTCACTGTTTCCGAGCATCCCTAAACATAGCCATAGCTGGCATCGAATACGAGTGAAAAATCAGGCCCCAGGAAATGCGTTCCGAGCCCTTTACGCCCATCCAAAAGTGCCCCCAAAGGAAGGCTTTGGGTACAAGAAAACTCCCCAGGGGTGCCTTCACGCAGCCCCACATGCAACTGGACCCTCCGGGTTCATTGTTCCTGAGAAAACCTAAACGTAGCCCTAGCCGTAATCGGAGACGAGTGAAAAATCAGGCCCCAGGAAATGCGTTGCGAGCCCCTTTGGACCATCCAAAAGTGCCCCCAAAGGAAGACTTTGGGTACAAGTGAACTCCCCACGGGAGCCTTTACGCAGCCCCACATGCAACTGGACCCTCTGGGTTCACTGTTCCTGAGCAAACCTAAACGTATCCCTAGCCGTCATCGGAGACGAGTGAAAAATCAGGTCCCAGGAAATGCGTTGCGAGCCCCTTTGGACCATCCAAAAGTGCCCCCAAAGGAAGGCTTTGGGTACAAGTGAACTCCCCAGGGGAGCCTTTACGCAGCCCCACATGCAACTGGACCCTCCGGGTTCGCTTTTTACGAGCAACCCTAAATATATCCCTAGCCGTCATGGGAGAAGACTGAAAAACCGGGCCCCAAAAAACGCGTGGCAAGCCAAATTGGACCATGCAAAAGTGCCCCCAAAGGAAGGCTTTGGGTACAAGTGAACTCACCAGGGGAGCTTTTACGCAGCCCCACATGCAACTGGACCCTCCGGGTTCGCTGCTCCTGAGCAAACCTAAACCTAGCCCTAGCTGTCATCGGAGACGAGTGAAAAATCAGGCCCCAGGAAATGCCTTGTGAGACCCTTTGAACCATCCAAAAGTGCCCCCAAAGGAAGGCTTTTAGTCAATCTGAAGTTCCCAGGGGAGCCTTTACGCAGCCCCACATGCAACTGGACCCTCCATGTTCGCTGTTCCTGAGCAAATCGAAACGTAGCCCTAGCCGTCATCGGAGACGAGCGAATAATCAGGCCCCAGGAAATGCGTTCCGAGCCCCTTTGGACCATGCAGTAGTGCCCCCAAAGGAAGGCTTTGGGTACAAGAGAACTCCCCAGGGGAGCCTTTACGCAGCCCCACATGCAACTGGACCCTCCAGGTTCGCTGTTCCTGAGCAAATAGAAACGTAGCCCTAGCCATCATCGGAGACGAGTGAAAAATCAGGCCCCAGGAAATCCGTTGCGAGCCCCTTTGGACCATGCAATAGTGCCCCCAAAGGAAGGCTTTGGGTACAAGAGAACTCCCCAGGGGAGCATTTACGCAGTCCCACATGCAACTGGACCCTCCGGGTTCGTTGTTTCCGAGCATCCCTAAACATATCACTAGCCGGAATCGAAGACGAGTGAAAAATCAGGCCCCAGGAAATGCGTTGCGAGCCCTTTTCGCCCATGCAAAAGTGCCCCCAAAGGAAGGCTTTGGGTACAAGAGAACTCCCCAGGGGAGCCTTTACGCAGCCCCACATGCAACTGGACCCTCTGGGTTCGCTGATCTTGAGCAAATCGAAACGTAGCCCTAGCAGTCATCGGAGACGAGTGAAAAATCAGGCCCAGGAAATGCGTTGCGAGCCCCTTTGGACCATCCAAAAGTGCCCCCAAAGGAAGGCTTTGGGTACAAGTGAACTCCCCAGGGGAGCCTTTACGCAGCCCCACATGCAACTGGACCCTCCGGGTTCGCTGTTCCTGAGCAAACCAAAACGTAACACTAGCCGTCATCGGAGACGACTGGAAAATCAGGCCCCAGGAAATCTGTTGCAAGCCACTTTTGGACCATCCAAAAGTGCCCCCAAAGGAAGACTTTGGGTACAAGTGAACTCCCCAGGGGACCCTTTACGCAGCCCCACATGCAACTGGACCCTCCATGTTCGCTGTTCCTGAGCAAACATAAACGTAGCCTTAGCCGTCATCGGAGACAAGTGAAAAATCAGGCCCCAGGAAATGTGTTGCGAGCCCCTTTGGACCATCCAAAAATGCCCCCAAAGGAAGGCTTTGGGTACAAGAGAACTCCCCAGGGGAGGCTTTACACAGCCCCACATGCAACTGGACCCTCCGGGTTCATTGTTCCTGGAAAAACCTAAACGTAGCCCTAGCCGTCATCGGAGACGAGTGAAAAACCAGGCCCCAGGAAATGCGTTGCGAGCCCCTTTGGACCATGCAAAAGTGCCCCCAAAGGAAGGCTTTGGGTACAAGTGAACTCCCCAGGGGAGCCTTTACGCAGCCCCACATGCAACTGGACCTTCCGGGTTCGAATTTTCCGAGCAACCCTAAATATATCCCTAGCCGGCATGGGAGAAGACTGAAAAACTGGGCCCCCGAAAACGCATTGCAAGCCCCTTTGGACCATCCAAAAGTGCCCCCAAAGGAAGGCTTTGGGTACAAGTGAACTCCCCAGGGGAGCCTTTACGCAGCCCCACATGCAACTGGACCCTCCGGGTTCGCTTTTTACGAGCAACCCTAAATATATCCCTAGCCGTCATGGGAGAAGACTGAAAAACCGGGCCCCAAAAAACGCGTGGCAAGCCAAATTGGACCATGCAAAAGTGCCCCCAAAGGAAGGCTTTGGGTACAAGTGAACTCACCAGGGGAGCTTTTACGCAGCCCCACATGCAACTGGACCCTCCGGGTTCGCTGCTCCTGAGCAAACCTAAACCTAGCCCTAGCTGTCATCGGAGACGAGTGAAAAATCAGGCCCCAGGAAATGCCTTGTGAGACCCTTTGAACCATCCAAAAGTGCCCCCAAAGGAAGGCTTTTAGTCAATCTGAAGTTCCCAGGGGAGCCTTTACGCAGCCCCACATGCAACTGGACCCTCCATGTTCGCTGTTCCTGAGCAAATCGAAACGTAGCCCTAGCCGTCATCGGAGACGAGCGAATAATCAGGCCCCAGGAAATGCGTTCCGAGCCCCTTTGGACCATGCAGTAGTGCCCCCAAAGGAAGGCTTTGGGTACAAGAGAACTCCCCAGGGGAGCCTTTACGCAGCCCCACATGCAACTGGACCCTCCAGGTTCGCTGTTCCTGAGCAAATAGAAACGTAGCCCTAGCCATCATCGGAGACGAGTGAAAAATCAGGCCCCAGGAAATCCGTTGCGAGCCCCTTTGGACCATGCAATAGTGCCCCCAAAGGAAGGCTTTGGGTACAAGAGAACTCCCCAGGGGAGCATTTACGCAGTCCCACATGCAACTGGACCCTCCGGGTTCGTTGTTTCCGAGCATCCCTAAACATATCACTAGCCGGAATCGAAGACGAGTGAAAAATCAGGCCCCAGGAAATGCGTTGCGAGCCCTTTTCGCCCATCCAAAAGTGCCCCCAAAGGAAGGCTTTGGGTACAAGAGAACTCCCCAGGGGAGCCTTTACGCAGCCCCACATGCAACTGGACCCTCTGGGTTCTCTTTTTCCGGAATCCCTAAACATAACCCTAGCCGTCATCGAAGACGACTGAAAAATCAGGCCAGAGGAAATGCGTTGCGAGCCCCTTTGGACAATCCAAAAGTGCCCCCAAAGGAAGACTTTGGGTACAAGTGAACTCCCCAGGGGAGCCTTTACGCAGCCCCACATGCAACTGGACCCTCCGGGTTCGCTGTTTCCGAACATACCTAAATATAGGCCTAGCCGTCATCGGAGACGAGTGAAAAATCAGGCCCCAGGAAATGCGTTGCGAGCCCTTTTCGCCCATGCAAAAGTGCCCCCAAAGGAAGGCTTTGGGTACAAGAGAACTCCCCAGGGGAGCCTTTACGCAGCCCCACATGCAAATGGACCCTCTGGGTTCGCTGATCTTGAGCAAATCGAAACGTAGCCCTAGCAGTCATCGGAGACGAGTGAAAAATCAGGCCCAGGAAATGCGTTGCGAGCCCCTTTGGACCATCCAAAAGTGCCCCCAAAGGAAGGCTTTGGGTACAAGTGAACTCCCCAGGGGAGCCTTTACGCAGCCCCACATGCAACTGGACCCTCCGGGTTCGCTGTTCCTGAGCAAACCAAAACGTAACACTAGCCGTCATCGGAGACGACTGAAAAATCAGGCCCCAGGAAATCTGTTGCAAGCCACTTTTGGACCATCCAAAAGTGCCCCCAAAGGAAGACTTTGGGTACAAGTGAACTCCCCAGGGGAGCCTTTACGCAGCCCCACATGCAACTGGACCCTCCATGTTCGCTGTTCCTGAGCAAACCTAAACCTAACCCTAGCCGTCATCGGAGACGAGTGAAAAATCAGGCCCCAGGAAATGCGTTCCGAGCCCCTTTGGACCATCCAAAAGTGCCCCCAAAGGAAGGCTTTGGGTACAAGTGAACTCACCAGGGGAGCTTTTACAAAGCCCCACATGCAACTGGACCCTCCGGGTTCGCTGTTCCTGAGCAAACCTAAACGTAGCCCTAGCCGTCTTCGGAGACAAGTGAAAAATCAGGCCCCAGGAAATGTGTTGCGAGCCCCTTTGGACCATCCAAAAATACACCCAAAGAAGGCTTTGGGTACAAGAGAACTCCCCAGGGGAGCCTTTACACAGCCCCACATGCAACTGGACCCTCCGGGTTCATTGTTCCTGAAAAAACCTAAACGTAGCCCTAGCCGTCATCGGAGACGAGTGAAAAACCAGGCCCCAGGAAATGCGTTGCGAGCCCCTTTGGACCATCCAAAAGCGCCCCCAAAGGAAGGCTTTGGGTACAAGAGAACTCCCCAGGGGAGCCTTTACGCAGCCCCACATGCAACTGGAACCTCCTGGTTTGAATTTTCAGAGCAACCCTAAATATATCCCTAGCCGGCATGGGAGAAGACTGAAAAACCGGGTCCCAGAAAATGCGTTGCAAGTCCCTTTGGACCATGCAAAAGTGCCCGCAAAGGAAGGCTTTGGGTACAAGAGAACTCCCAAGGGGAGCTTTTACAAAGCCCCACATGCAACTGGACCCTCCGGGTTCGCTGTTCCTGCCCAAAATTAAACGAAGCCCTAGCCGTCTTCGGAGAGAATTGAAAAATCAGGCACCAGGAAATTTGTTGCGAGCCCCTTTGGACCATCCAAAAGTGCCCCCAAAGGAAGGCTTTTAGTCAATCTGAAGTTCCCAGGGGAGCCTTTACGCAGCCCCACATGCAACTGGACCCTCCGGGTTCGCTGTTTCCGAGTATCCCTAAACATAGCCCTAGCCGGCATCGAAGACGACTGAAAAATCAGGCCCCAGAAAACGAGTTCCAAGCCCTTTTTGCCCATCCAAAAGTGCCCCCAAAGGAAGGCTTTGGGTACAAGTGAACTCCCCAGGGGAGCCTTTGCAAAGCCCAACATGCAACTGGACCCACGGGTCTGGTTTTTCCGAGCAACCCTAAATATATCCCTTGCCGGCATGGGAGAAGACTGAAAAACCGGGTCCCAGAAAACGCGTTGCAAGCCCCTTTGGACCATGCAAAAGTGTCCCCAAAGGAAGGCTTTGGGTACAAGTGAACTCCCCAGGGGACCCTTTACGCAGCCCCACATGCAACTGGACCCTCCGGGTTCGCTGTTCCTGAGCAAATCTAAACTTAGGCCTAGCCGTCATCGGAGACGAGTGAAAAATCAGGCCCCAGGAAATAGGTTGGGAGCCCCTTTTCGCCCATGCAATAGTGCCCCCAAAGGAAGTCTTTGGGTAGAAGTGAACTCCCCAGGGGAGCCTTTACGCAGCCCCACATGCAACTGGACCCTCGGGGTTCTCTTTTTCCGGAATCCCTAAACACAGCCCTAGCCGTCATCGAAGACGACTGAAAAATCAGGCCCCAGGAAATGCGTTGCGAGCCCCTTTGGACAATCCAAAAGTGCCCCCAAAGGAAGACTTTGGGTACAAGTGAACTCCCCAGGGGAGCCTTTACGCAGCCCCACATGCAACTGGACCCTCCGGGTTCGCTGTTTCCGAACATACCTAAATATAGGCCTAGCCGTCATCGGAGACGAGTGAAAAATCAGGCCCCAGGAAATGCGTTGCGAGCCCTTTTCGCCCATGCAAAAGTGCCCCCAAAGGAAGGCTTTGGGTACAAGAGAACTCCCCAGGGGAGCCTTTACGCAGCCCCACATGCAACTGGACCCTCTGGGTTCGCTGATCTTGAGCAAATCGAAACGTAGCCCTAGCAGTCATCGGAGACGAGTGAAAAATCAGGCCCAGGAAATGCGTTGCGAGCCCCTTTGGACCATCCAAAAGTGCCCCCAAAGGAAGGCTTTGGGTACAAGTGAACTCCCCAGGGGAGCCTTTACGCAGCCCCACATGCAACTGGACCCTCCGGGTTCGCTGTTCCTGAGCAAACCAAAACGTAACACTAGCCGTCATCGGAGACGACTGAAAAATCAGGCCCCAGGAAATCTGTTGCAAGCCACTTTTGGACCATCCAAAAGTGCCCCCAAAGGAAGACTTTGGGTACAAGTGAACTCCCCAGGGGACCCTTTACGCAGCCCCACATGCAACTGGACCCTCCATGTTCGCTGTTCCTGAGCAAACCTAAACCTAACCCTAGCCGTCATCGGAGACGAGTGAAAAATCAGGCCCCAGGAAATGCGTTGCAAGCCCCTTTGGACCATCCAAAAGTGCCCCCAAAGGAAGGCTTTGGGTACAAGAGAACTCCCCAGGGGAGCCTTTACGCAGCCCCACATGCAACTGGACCCTCCGGGTTCTCTTTTTCCGGAATCCCTAAACATAGACCTAGCCGGCATCAAAGACGAGTGAAAAATCAGGCCCCAGGAAATGCGTTGCAAGCCCCATTGGACCATGCAAAAGTGCCCCCAAAGGAAGACTTTGGGTACAAGTGAACTCACCAGGGGAGCTTTTACAAAGCCCCATATGCAACTGGACCCTCCGGGTTCGCTGTTCCTGAGCAAACCTAAACGTAGCCCTAGCCGTCTTTGGAGACAAGTGAAAAATCAGGCCCCAGGAAATGTGTTGCGAGCCCCTTTGGACCATCCAAAAATACCCCCAAAGAAGGCTTTGGGTACAAGAGAACTCCCCAGGGGAGCCTTTACACAGCCCCACATGCAACTGGACCCTCCGGGTTCATTGTTCCTGAAAAAACCTAAACGTAGCCCTAGCCGTCATCGGAGACGAGTGAAAAACCAGGCCCCAGGAAATGCGTTGCGAGCCCCTTTGGACCATCCAAAAGCGCCCCCAAAGGAAGGCTTTGGGTACAAGAGAACTCCCCAGGGGAGCCTTTACGCAGCCCCACATGCAACTGGACCCTCCTGGTTTGAATTTTCAGAGCAACCCTAAATATATCCCTAGCCGGCATGGGAGAAGACTGAAAAACCGGGTCCCAGAAAATGCGTTGCAAGTCCCTTTGGACCATGCAAAAGTGCCCGCAAAGGAAGGCTTTGGGTACAAGAGAACTCCCAAGGGGAGCTTTTACAAAGCCCCACATGCAACTGGACCCTCCGGGTTACCTGTTCCTGACCAAACTTAAACGTAACCCTAGCCGTCTTCGGAGAGAATTGAAAAATCAGGCACCAGGAAATTTGTTGCGAGCCCCTTTGGACCATCCAAAAGTGCCCCCAAAGGAAGGCTTTTAGTCAATCTGAAGTTCCCAGGGGAGCCTTTACGCAGCCCCACATGCAACTGGACCCTCCGGGTTCGCTGTTTCCGAGTATCCCTAAACATAGGCCTAGCCGGCATCGAAGACGACTTAAAAAATCAGGCCCCAGAAAACGAGTTCCAAGCCCTTTTTGCCCATCCAAAAGTGCCCCCAAAGGAAGGCTTTGGGTACAAGTGAACTCCCCAGGGGAGCCTTTACAAAGCCCCACATGCAACTGGACCCACGGGTTTGCTTTTTCCGAGCAACCCTAAATATATCCCTTGCCGGCATGGGAGATGACTGAAAAACCGGGTCCCAGAAAACGCGTTGCAAGCCCCTTTGGACCATGCAAAAGTGCCCCCAAAGGAAGGCTTTGGGTACAAGTGAACTCCCCAGGGGAGCCTTTATGCAGCCCCACATGCAACTGGACCCTCCGGGTTCGCTTTTTCCGAGCATCAATATACATATCCCTACCCGGCATCGAAGACGACTGAAAAATCAGGCCCCAGGAAATGCGTTGCAAGCCCCATTGGACCATGCAAAAGTGCCCCCAAAGGAAGACTTTGGGTACAAGTGAACTCACCAGGGGAGCTTTTACAAAGCCCCACATGCAACTGGACCCTCCGGGTTCGCTGCTCTTGAGCAAATCTAAACTTAGGCCTAGCCGTCATCGGAGACGAGTGAAAAATCAGGCCCCAGGAAATAGGTTGCGAGCCCCTTTGGACCATGCAATAGTGCCCCCAAAGGAAGTCTTTGGGTAGAAGTGAACTCCCCAGGGGAGCCTTTACGCAGCCCCACATGCAACTGGACCCTCCGGGTTCGCTGTTCTTGAGCAAATATAAACTTAGGCCTAGCCGTCATAGGAGACGAGTGAAAAATCAGGCCCCAGGAAATAGGTTGCGAGCCCCTTTGGACCATGCAATAGTGCCCCCAAAGGAAGTCTTTGGGTAGAAGTGAACTCCCCAGGGGAGCCTTTACGCAGCCCCACATGCAACTGGACCCTCCGGGTTCGCTGTTTCCGAACATACCTAAATATAGGCCTAGCCGTCATAGGAGACGAGTGAAAACTCAGGCCCCAGGAAATGCGTTGCGAGCCCTTTTCGCCCATGCAAAAGTGCCCCCAAAGGAAGGCTTTGGGTACAAGAGAACTCCCCAGGGGAGCCTTTACGCAGCCCCACATGCAACTGGACCCTCTGTGTTCGCTGTTCTTGAGCAAATCGAAACGTAGCCCTAGCCGTCATCGGAGATGAGTGAAAAATCAGGCCCCAGGAAATAGGTTGCGAGCCCCTTTGGACCATCCAAAAGTGCCCCCAAAGGAAGGCTTTGGGTACAAGTGAACTCCCCAGGGGAGCCTTTACGCAGCCCCACATGCAACTGGACCCTCCGGGTTCGCTGTTTCCGAGTATCCCTAAACATAGCCCTAGCCGGCATTGAAGACGACTGAAAAATCAGGCCCCAGAAAACGAGTTCCAAGCCCTTTTTGACCACCCAAAAGTGCCCCCAAAGGAAGGCTTTGGGTACAAGTGAACTCCCCAGGGGAGCCTTTATAAAGCCCCACATGCAACTGGACCCACGGGTTTGCTTTTTCCGAGCAACCCTAAATATATCCCTTGCCGGCATGGGAGAAGACTGAAAAACCGGGTCCCAGAAAACGCGTTGCAAGCCCCTTTGGACCATGCAAAAGTGTCCCCAAAGGAAGGCTTTGGGTACAAGAGAACTCCCCAGGGGAGCCTTTATGCAGCCCCACATGCAACTGGACCCTCCGGGTTCGCTATTTCCGAACATACCTAAATATATGCCTAGCCGTCATCGGAGACGAGTGAAAAATCAGGCCCCAGGAAATGCGTTGCGAGCCCTTTTCGCCCATGCAATACTGCCCCCAAAGGAAGGCTTTGGGTACAAGAGAACTCCCCAGGGGAGCCTTTACGCAGCCCCACATGCAACTGGACCCTCCGGTTTCGCTGTTCCTGAGCAAACCAAAACGTAACACTAGCCGTCATCGGAGACGACTGAAAAATCAGGCCCCAGGAAATCTGTTGCAAGCCACTTTTGGACCATCCAAAAGTGCCCCCAAAGGAAGACTTTGGGTACAAGTGAACTCCCCAGGGGACCCTTTACGCAGCCCCACATGCAACTGGACCCTCCATGTTCGCTGTTCCTGAGCAAACCTAAACCTAACCCTAGCCGTCATCGGAGACGAGTGAAAAATCAGGCCCCAGGAAATGCGTTGCGAGCCCCTTTGGACCATCCAAAAGTGCCCCCAAAGGAAGGCTTTGGGTACAAGTGAACTCCCCAGGGGAGCCTTTACGCAGCCCCACATGCAACTGGACCCTCCGGGTTCGCTGTTCCTGAGCAAATCTAAACGTAGCCCTTGCCGTCATCGGAGACGAGTGAAAAATCAGGCCCCAGGAAATGCGTTGCAAGCCCCTTTAGACCATCCAAAAGTGCCCCCAAAAAAAGGCTTTGGGTACAAGAGAACTCCCCAGGGGAGCCTTTACGCAGCCCCACATGCAACTGGACCCTCCGGGTTCTCTTTTTCCGGAATCCCTAAACATAGCCCTAGCCGTCATCGAAGACGACTGAAAAATCAGGCCCCAGGAAATGCGTTGCAAGCCCCATTGGACCATGCAAAAGTGCCCCCAAAGGAAGACTTTGGGTACAAGTGAACTCACCAGGGGAGCTTTTACAAAGCTCCACATGCAACTGGACCCTCCGGGTTCGCTGCTCCTGAGCAAACCTAAACGTAGCCCTAGCTGTCATCGGAGACGAGTGAAAAATCAGGCCCCAGGAAATGCCTTGTGAGACCCTTTGAACCATCCAAAAGTGCCCCCAAAGGAAGGCTTTGGGTACAAGTGAACTCCCCAGGGGAGCCTTTACGCAGCCCCACATGCAACTGGACCCTCCGGGTTCGCTATTCCTGAGCAAACCTAAACGTAGCCCTAGCCGTCATCGGAGACGACTGAAAAATCAGGCCCCAGGAAATGCGTTGCGAGCACCTTTGGACCATCCAAAAGTGCCCCCAAAGGAAGGCTTTGGGTACAAGTGAACTCCCCAGGGGAGCCTTTACGCAGTCCCACATGCAACTGGACCCTCCGGGTTCGCTGTTCCTGAGCAAACATAAACGTAGCCCTAGCCGTCTTCGGAGACAAGTGAAAAATCAGGCCCCAGGAAATCTGTTGCGAGCCCCTTTGGACCATCCAAAAATACCCCCAAAGAAGGCTTTGGGTACGAGAGAACTCCCCAGGGGAGCCTTTACACAGCCCCACATGCAACTGGACCCTCCGGGTTCATTGTTCCTGAAAAAACCTAAACGTAGCCCTAGCCGTCATCGGAGACGAGTGAAAAACCAGGCCCCAGGAAATGCGTTGCGAGCCCCTTTGGACCATCCAAAAGCGCCCCCAAAGGAAGGCTTTGGGTACAAGAGAACTCCCCAGGGGAGCCTTTACGCAGCCCCACATGCAACTGGACCCTCCTGGTTTGAATTTTCAGAGCAACCCTAAATATATCCCTAGCCGGCATGGGAGAAGACTGAAAAACCGGGTCCCAGAAAATGCGTTGCAAGTCCCTTTGGACCATGCAAAAGTGCCCGCAAAGGAAGGCTTTGGGTACAAGAGAACTCCCAAGGGGAGCTTTTACAAAGCCCCACATGCAACTGGACCCTCCGGGTTCGCTGTTCCTGACCAAACTTAAACGTAACCCTAGCCGTCTTCGGAGAGAATTGAAAAATCAGGCACCAGGAAATTTGTTGCGAGCCCCTTTGGACCATCCAAAAGTGCCCCCAAAGGAAGGCTTTTAGTCAATCTGAAGTTCCCAGGGGAGCCTTTACGCAGCCCCACATGCAACTGGACCCTCCGGGTTCGCTGTTTCCGAGTATCCCTAAACATAGGCCTAGCCGGCATCGAAGACGACTGAAAAATCAGGCCCCAGAAAACGAGTTCCAAGCCCTTTTTGCCCATCCAAAAGTGCCCCCAAAGGAAGACTTTGGGTACAAGTGAACTCCCCAGGGGACCCTTTACGCAGCCCCACATGCAACTGGACCCACGGGTTTGCTTTTTCCGAGCAACCCTAAATATATCCCTTGCCGGCATGGGAGATGACTGAAAAACCGGGTCCCAGAAAACGCGTTGCAAGCCCCTTTGGACCATGCAAAAGTGCCCCCAAAGGAAGGCTTTGGGTACAAGTGAACTCCCCAGGGGACCCTTTACGCAGCCCCACATGCAACTGGACCCTCCATGTTCGCTGTTCCTGAGCAAACCTAAACCTAACCCTAGCCGTCATCGGAGACGAGTGAAAAATCAGGCCCCAGGAAATGCGTTCCGAGCCCCTTTGGACCATCCAAAAGTGCCCCCAAAGGAAGGCTTTGGGTACAAGTGAACTCCCCAGGGGAGCCTTTACGCAGCCCCACATGCAACTGGACCCTCTGGGTTCGCTGTTCCTGAGCAAATCTAAAAGTAGCCCTAGCCGTCATCGGAGACGAGTGAAAAATCAGGCCCCAGGAAATGCGTTGCAAGCCCCTTTGGACCATCCAAAAGTGCCCCCAAAGGAAGGCTTTGGGTACAAGAGAACTCCCCAGGGGAGCCTTTACGCAGACCCACATGCAACTGGACCCTCCGGGTTCGCTGTTCCTGAGCAAATCTAAACTTAGGCCTAGCCGTCATCGGAGACGAGTGAAAAATCAGGCCCCAGGAAATAGGTTGGGAGCCCCTTTTCGCCCATGCAATAGTGCCCCCAAAGGAAGTCTTTGGGTAGAAGTGAACTCCCCAGGGGAGCCTTTACGCAGCCCCACATGCAACTGGACCCTCGGGGTTCTCTTTTTCCGGAATCCCTAAACACAGCCCTAGCCGTCATCGAAGACGACTGAAAAATCAGGCCCCAGGAAATGCGTTGCGAGCCCCTTTGGACAATCCAAAAGTGCCCCCAAAGGAAGACTTTGGGTACAAGTGAACTCCCCAGGGGAGCCTTTACGCAGCCCCACATGCAACTGGACCCTCCGGGTTCGCTGTTTCCGAACATACCTAAATATAGGCCTAGCCGTCATCGGAGACGAGTGAAAAATCAGGCCCCAGGAAATGCGTTGCGAGCCCTTTTCGCCCATGCAAAAGTGCCCCCAAAGGAAGGCTTTGGGTACAAGAGAACTCCCCAGGGGAGCCTTTACGCAGCCCCACATGCAACTGGACCCTCTGGGTTCGCTGATCTTGAGCAAATCGAAACGTAGCCCTAGCAGTCATCGGAGACGAGTGAAAAATCAGGCCCAGGAAATGCGTTGCGAGCCCCTTTGGACCATCCAAAAGTGCCCCCAAAGGAAGGCTTTGGGTACAAGTGAACTCCCCAGGGGAGCCTTTACGCAGCCCCACATGCAACTGGACCCTCCGGGTTCGCTGTTCCTGAGCAAACCAAAACGTAACACTAGCCGTCATCGGAGACGAGTGAAAAATCAGGCCCAAGGAAATCTGTTGCAAGCCACTTTTGGACCATCCAAAAGTGCCCCCAAAGGAAGACTTTGGGTACAAGTGAACTCCCCAGGGGACCCTTTACGCAGCCCCACATGCAACTGGACCCTCCATGTTCGCTGTTCCTGAGCAAACCTAAACCTAACCCTAGCCGTCATCGGAGACGAGTGAAAAATCAGGCCCCAGGAAATGCGTTGCAAGCCCCTTTGGACCATCCAAAAGTGCCCCCAAAGGAAGGCTTTGGGTACAAGAGAACTCCCCAGGGGAGCCTTTACGCAGCCCCACATGCAACTGGACCCTCCGGGTTCTCTTTTTCCGGAATCCCTAAACATAGACCTAGCCGCCATCAAAGACGAGTGAAAAATCAGGCCCCAGGAAATGCGTTGCAAGCCCCATTGGACCATGCAAAAGTGCCCCCAAAGGAAGACTTTGGGTACAAGTGAACTCACCAGGGGAGCTTTTACAAAGCCCCACATGCAACTGGACCCTCCGGGTTCGCTGTTCCTGAGCAAACCTAAACGTAGCCCTAGCCGTCTTCGGAGACAAGTGAAAAATCAGGCCCCAGGAAATGTGTTGCGAGCCCCTTTGGACCATCCAAAAATACCCCCAAAGAAGGCTTTGGGTACAAGAGAACTCCCCAGGGGAGCCTTTACACAGCCCCACATGCAACTGGACCCTCCGGGTTCATTGTTCCTGAAAAAACCTAAACGTAGCCCTAGCCGTCATCGGAGACGAGTGAAAAACCAGGCCCCAGGAAATGCGTTGCGAGCCCCTTTGGACCATCCAAAAGCGCCCCCAAAGGAAGGCTTTGGGTACAAGAGAACTCCCCAGGGGAGCCTTTACGCAGCCCCACATGCAACTGGACCCTCCTGGTTTGAATTTTCAGAGCAACCCTAAATATATCCCTAGCCGGCATGGGAGAAGACTGAAAAACCGGGTCCCAGAAAATGCGTTGCAAGTCCCTTTGGACCATGCAAAAGTGCCCGCAAAGGAAGGCTTTGGGTACAAGAGAACTCCCAAGGGGAGCTTTTACAAAGCCCCACATGCAACTGGACCCTCCGGGTTACCTGTTCCTGACCAAACTTAAACGTAACCCTAGCCGTCTTCGGAGAGAATTGAAAAATCAGGCACCAGGAAATTTGTTGCGAGCCCCTTTGGACCATCCAAAAGTGCCCCCAAAGGAAGGCTTTTAGTCAATCTGAAGTTCCCAGGGGAGCCTTTACGCAGCCCCACATGCAACTGGACCCTCCGGGTTCGCTGTTTCCGAGTATCCCTAAACATAGCCCTAGCCGGCATCGAAGACGACTGAAAAATCAGGCCCCAGAAAACGAGTTCCAAGCCCTTTTTGCCCATCCAAAAGTGCCCCCAAAGGAAGGCTTTGGGTACAAGTGAACTCCCCAGGGGAGCCTTTACAAAGCCCCACATGCAACTGGACCCACGGGTTTGCTTTTTCCGAGCAACCCTAAATATATCCCTTGCCGGCATGGGAGATGACTGAAAAACCGGGTCCCAGAAAACGCGTTGCAAGCCCCTTTGGACCATGCAAAAGTGCCCCCAAAGGAAGGCTTTGGGTACAAGTGAACTCCCCAGGGGAGCCTTTACGCAGCCCCACATGCAACTGGACCCTCCGGGTTCGCTGTTCCTGAGCAAACCTAAACGTAACCCTAGCCGTCATCGGAGACGACTGAAAAATCAGGCCCCAGGAAATGAGTTGCGAGCCCCTTTGGACCATCCAAAAGTGCCCCCAAAGGAAGACTTTGGGTACAAGAGAACTCCCTAGGGGAGCCTTTACGCAGCCCCACATGCAACTGGACCCTCCGGGTTCTCTTTTTCCGGAATCCCTAAACATAGCCCTAGCCGTCATCGAAGACGACTGAAAAATCAGGCCCCAGGAAATGCGTTGCAAGCCCCATTGGACCATGCAAAAGTGCCCCCAAAGGAAGACTTTGGGTACAAGTGAACTCACCAGGGGAGCTTTTACAAAGTCCCACATGCAACTGGACCCTCCGGGTTCGCTGCTCCTGAACAAACCTAAACGTAGCCCTAGCTGTCATCAGAGACGAGTGAAAAATCAGGCCCCAGGAAATGCCTTTTGAGACCCTTTGGACCATCCAAAAGTGTCACCAAAGGAAGGCTTTGGGTACATCTGAAGTTCCCAGGGGAGCCTTTACGCAGCCCCACATGCAACTGGACCCACGGGTTTGCTTTTTCCGAGCAACCCTATATATATCCCTTGCCGGCATGGGAGAAGACTGAAAAACCGGGTCCCAGAAAACGCGTTGCAAGCCCCTTTGGACCATGCAAAAGTGCCCCCAAAGGAAGACTTTGGGTACAAGTGAACTCCCCAGGGGACCCTTTACGCAGCCCCACATGCAACTGGACCCTCCGGGTTCGCTGTTCCTGAGCAAATCTAAACTTAGGCCTAGCCGTCATCGGAGACGAGTGAAAAATCAGGCCCCAGGAAATAGGTTGCGAGCCCCTTTGGACCATGCAATAGTGCCCCCAAAGGAAGTCTTTGGGTAGAAGTGAACTCCCCAGGGGAGCCTTTACGCAGCCCCACATGCAACTGGACCCTCCGGGTTCTCTTTTTCCGGAATCCCTAAACACAGCCCTAGCCGTCATCGAAGACGACTGAAAAATCAGGCCCCAGGAAATGCGTTGCGAGCCCCTTTGGATAATCCAAAAGTGCCCCCAAAGGAAGACTTTGGGTACAAGTGAACTCCCCAGGGGAGCCTTTACGCAGCCCCACATGCAACTGGACCCTCCGGGTTCGCTGTTTCCGAACATACCTAAATATAGGCCTAGCCGTCATCGGAGACGAGTGAAAAATCAGGCCCCAGGAAATGCGTTGCGAGCCCTTTTCGCCCATGCAAAAGTGCCCCCAAAGGAAGGCTTTGGGTACAAGAGAACTCCCCAGGGGAGCTTTTACAAAGCCCCACATGCAACTGGACCCTCCGGGTTCGCTGTTCCTGAGCAAACCTAAACGTAGCCCTAGCCGTCTTCGGAGAGAATTGAAAAATCAGGCCCCAGGAAATGTGTTGCGAGCCCCTTTGGACCATCCAAAAATACCCCCAAAGAAGGCTTTGGGTACAAGAGAACTCCCCAGGGGAGCCTTTACACAGCCCCACATGCAACTGGACCCTCCGGGTTCATTGTTCCTGAAAAAACCTAAACGTAGCCCTAGCCGTCATCGGAGACGAGTGAAAAACCAGGCCCCAGGAAATGCGTTGCGAGCCCCTTTGGACCATCCAAAAGCGCCCCCAAAGGAAGGCTTTGGGTACAAGAGAACTCCCCAGGGGAGCCTTTACGCAGCCCCACATGCAACTGGACCCTCCGGGTTCGCTGTTCCTGAGCAAACCGAAACGTAACCCTAGCCCTCATCGGAGACGACTGAAAAATCAGGCCCCAGGAAATGAGTTGCGAGCCCCTTTGGACCATCCAAAAGTGCCCCCAAAGGAAGACTTTGGGTACAAGAGAACTCCCCAGGGGAGCCTTTACGCAGCCCCACATGCAACTGGACCCTCCGGGTTCTCTTTTTCCGGAATCCCTAAACATAGCCCTAGCCGTCATCGAAGACGACTGAAAAATCAGGCCCCAGGAAATGCGTTGCAAGCCCCATTGGACCATGCAAAAGTGCCCCCAAAGGAAGACTTTGGGTACAAGTGAACTCACCAGGGGAGCTTTTACAAAGCCCCACATGCAACTGGACCCTCCGGGTTCGCTGCTCCTGAGCAAACCTAAACGTAGCCCTAGCTGTCATCGGAGACGAGTGAAAAATCAGGCCCCAGGAAATGCCTTTTGAGACCCTTTGGACCATCCAAAAGTGTCACCAAAGGAAGGCTTTGGGTACAAGTGAACTCCCCAGGGGAGCCTTTACGCAGCCCCACATGCAACTGGACCCACGGGTTTGCTTTTTCCGAGCAACCCTAAATATATCCCTTGCCGGCATGGGAGAAGACTGAAAAACCGGGTCCCAGAAAACGCGTTGCAAGCCCCTTTGGACCATCCAAAAGTGCCCCCAAAGGAAGGCTTTGGGTACAAGTGAACTCCCCAGGGGAGCCTTTACGCAGCCCCACATGCAACTGGACCCTCCGGGTTCGCTGTTCCTGAGCAAATCTAAACATAGGCCTAGCCGTCATCGGAGACGAGTGAAAAATCAGGCCCCAGGAAAGAGGTTGGGAGCCCCTTTGGACCATGCAATAGTGCCCCCAAAGGAAGTCTTTGGGTAGAAGTGAACTCCCCAGGGGACCCTTTACGCAGCCCCACATGCAACTGGACCCTCCGGGTTCTCTTTTTCCGGAATCCCTAAACACAGCCCTAGCCGTCATCGAAGACGACTGAAAAATCAGGCCCCAGGAAATGCGTTGCGAGCCCCTTTGGACAATCCAAAAGTGCCCCCAAAGGAAGACTTTGGGTACAAGTGAACTCCCCAGGGGAGCCTTTACGCAGCCCCACATGCAACTGGACCCTCCGGGTTCGCTGTTTCCGAACATACCTAAATATAGGCCTAGCCGTCATCGGAGACGAGTGAAAAATCAGGCCCCAGGAAATGCGTTGCGAGCCCTTTTCGCCCATGCAAAAGTGCCCCCAAAGGAAGGCTTTGGGTACAAGAGAACTCTGCAGGGGAGCCTTTACGCAGCCCCACATGCAACTGGACCCTCTGGGTTCGCTGTTCTTGAGCAAATCTAAACGTAGCCCTAGCCGTCATCGGAGACGAGTGAAAAATCAGGCCCAGGAAATGCGTTCCGAGACCTTTGGACCATCCAAAAGTGCCCCCAAAGGAAGGCTTTGGGTACAAGTGAACTCCCCAGGGGAGCCTTTACGCAGCCCCACATGCAACTGGACCCTCCGGGTTCGCTGTTCCTGAGCAAACCAAAACGTAACACTAGCCGTCATCGGAGACGACTGAAAAATCAGGCCCCAGGAAATCTGTTGCAAGCCACTTTTGGACCATGCAATAGTGCCCCCAAAGGAAGACTTTGGGTACAAGTGAACTCCCCAGGGGAGCCTTTACGCAGCCCCACATGCAACTGGACCCTCCATGTTCGCTGTTCCTGAGCAAACCTAAACCTAACCCTAGCCGTCATCGGAGACGAGTGAAAAATCAGGCCCCAGGAAATGCGTTCCGAGCCCCTTTGGACCATCCAAAAGTGCCCCCAAAGGAAGGCTTTGGGTACAAGTGAACTCCCCAGGGGAGCCTTTACGCAGCCCCACATGCAACTGGACCCTCTGGGTTCGCTGTTCCTGAGCAAATCTAAACGTAGCCCTAGCCGTCATCGGAGACGAGTGAAAAATCAGGCCCCAGGAAATGCGTTGCAAGCCCCTTTGGACCATCCAAAAGTGCCCCCAAAGGAAGGCTTTGGGTACAAGAGAACTCCCCAGGGGAGCCTTTACGCAGCCCCACATGCAACTGGACCCTCCGGGTTCTCTTTTTCCGGAATCCCTAAACATAGCCCTAGCCGTCATCGAAGACGAGTGAAAAATCAGGCCCCAGGAAATGCGTTGCAAGCCCCATTGGACCATGCAAAAGTGCCCCCAAAGGAAGGCTTTGGGTACAAGTGAACTCCCGAGGGGAGCCTTTACGCAGCCCCACATGCAACTGGACCCTCCGGGTTCGCTGTTCCTGAACAAACCTAAACGTAGCCCTAGCCGTCATCGGAGACGACTGAAAAATCAGGCCCCAGGAAATGCGTTGCGAGCACCTTTGGACCATCCAAAAGTGCCCCCAAAGGAAGGCTTTGGGTACAAGTGAACTCCCCAGGGGAGCCTTTATGCAGCCCCACATGCAACTGGACCCTCCGGGTTCGCTGTTTCCGAGCATCCCTAAACATACCCCTAGCAGGCATCAAATACGACTGGAAAATCAGGCCCCAGGAAACGCGTTCCAAGCTCATTTTGCCCATCCAAAAGTGCCCCCAAAAGAAGGCTTTGGGTACAAGAGAACTCCCCAGGGGAGCCTTTACGCAGTCCCACATGCAACTGGACCCTCCGGGTTCGCTGTTCCTGAGCAAACATAAACATAGCCCTAGCCGTCTTCGGAGACAAGTGAAAAATCAGGCCCCAGGAAATGTGTTGCGAGCCCCTTTGGACCATCCAAAACCGCCCCCAAAGGAAGGCTTTGGGTACAAGAGAACTCCCCAGGGGAGCCTTTACGCAGCCCCACATGCAACTGGACCCTCCTGGTTTGAATTTTCAGAGTAACCCTAAATATATCCCTAGCCGGCATGGGAGAAGACTGAAAAACCGGGTCCCAGAAAATGCGTTGCAAGTCCCTTTGGACCATGCAAAAGTGCCCGCAAAGGAAGGCTTTGGGTACAAGAGAACTCCCAAGTGGAGCTTTTACAAAGCCCCACATGCAACTGGACCCTCTGGGTTCGCTGTTCCTGACCAAATTTAAACGTAACCCTAGCCGTCTTCGGAGAGAATTGAAAAATCAGGCACCAGGAAATTTGTTGCGAGCCCCTTTGGACCATCCAAAAGTGCCCCCAAAGGAAGGCTTTTAGTCAATCTGAAGTTCCCAGGGGAGCCTTTACGCAGCCCTACATGCAACTGGACCCTCCGGGTTCGCTGTTTCCGAACATACCTAAACATAGGCCTAGCCGGCATCGAAGACGACTGAAAAATCAGGCCCCAGAAAACGAGTTCCAAGCCCTTTTTGCCCATCCAAAAGTGCCCCCAAAGGAAGGCTTTGGGTACAAGTGAACTCCCCAGGGGAGCCTTTACAAAGCCCCACATGCAACTGGACCCTCCGGGTTTGCTGTTTCCGAGCATCCCTAAACATATCCCTAGCCGGCATGGGAGAAGACTGAAAAACCGGGCCCCAGAAAACGCGTTGCAAGCCCCTTTGGACCATCCAAAAGAGCCCCCAAAGGAAGGCTTTGGGTGCAAGTGAACTCCCCAGGGGAGCCTTTACGCAGCCCCACATGCAACTGGACCCTCCAGGATCGCTGTTCCTGAGCAAAACTAAACGTAGCCCTTGCCGTCATCGGAGACGAGTGAAAAATCAGGCCCCAGGAAATGCGTTGCGAGCCCCTTTCGACCATCCAAAAGTGCCCCCAAAGGAAGGCTTTGGGTACAAGTGAACTCCCCAGGGGAGCCTTTACGCAGCCCCACATGCAACTGGACTCTCCATTTTCTCTGTTTCCGAGCATCCCTAAACATAGCCCTAGCTGGCATCGAAGACGACTGAAAAATCAGGCCCCAGGAAAAGTGTTCCAAACCCGTTTTGCCCATCGAAACGTGCCCCCAAAGGAAGTCTTTGGGTACAAGTGAACTCCCTAGGGGAGCCTTTACACAGCCCCACATGCAACTGGACCCTCCAGGTTCGCTTTTTCCGAGCATCCCTAAACATAACCCTAGCCGGCATCGAAGACGACTGAAAAATCAGGCCCCAGGAATTGCATTGCGAGCCCCTTTGGACCATCCAAAAGTGCCCCCAAAGGAAGGCTTTGGGTACAAGAGAACTCCCCAGGGGAGCCTTTACGCAGCCCCACATGCAACTGGACCCTCCGGGTTCGCTATTCCTGAGCAAATCTAAACGTAGCCCTAGCCATCTTCGGAGACGAGTGAAAAATCAGGCCCCAGGAAATGCGTTGCGAGCCCCTTTGGACCATGCAATAGTGCCCCCAAAGGAAGGCTTTGGGTACAAGTGAACTCCCCAGGGGAGCCTTTACGCAGTCCCACATGCAACTGGACCCTCCGGGTTCGCTGTTTCCGAGCATCCCTAAACATAGCCATAGCTGGCATCGAATACGAGTGAAAAATCAGGCCCCAGGAAATGCGTTCCGAGCCCTTTACGCCCATCCAAAAGTGCCCCCAAAGGAAGGCTTTGGGTACAAGAAAACTCCCCAGGGGTGCCTTCACGCAGCCCCACATGCAACTGGACCCTCCGGGTTCATTGTTCCTGAGAAAACCTAAAAGTAGCCCTAGCCGTAATCGGAGACGAGTGAAAAATCAGGCCCCAGGAAATGCGTTGCGAGCCCCTTTGGACCATCCAAAAGTGCCCCCAAAGGAAGACTTTGGGTACAAGTGAACTCCCCACGGGAGCCTTTACGCAGCCCCACATGCAACTGGACCCTCTGGGTTCACTGTTCCTGAGCAAACCTAAACGTATCCCTAGCCGTCATCGGAGACGAGTGAAAAATCAGGTCCCAGGAAATGTGTTGCGAGCCCCTTTGGACCATCCAAAAGTGCCCCCAAAGGAAGGCTTTGGGTACAAGTGAACTCCCCAGGGGAGCCTTTACGCAGCCCCACATGCAACTGGACCCTCCGGGTTCGCTTTTTACGAGCAACCCTAAATATATCCCTAGCCGTCATGGGAGAAGACTGAAAAACCGGGCCCCAAAAAACGCGTGGCAAGCCAAATTGGACCATGCAAAAGTGCCCCCAAAGGAAGGCTTTGGGTACAAGTGAACTCACCAGGGGAGCTTTTACGCAGCCCCACATGCAACTGGACCCTCCGGGTTCGCTGCTCCTGAGCAAACCTAAACCTAGCCCTAGCTGTCATCGGAGACGAGTGAAAAATCAGGCCCCAGGAAATGCCTTGTGAGACCCTTTGAACCATCCAAAAGTGCCCCCAAAGGAAGGCTTTTAGTCAATCTGAAGTTCCCAGGGGAGCCTTTACGCAGCCCCACATGCAACTGGACCCTCCATGTTCGCTGTTCCTGAGCAAATCGTAACGTAGCCCTAGCCGTCATCGGAGACGAGCGAATAATCAGGCCCCAGGAAATGCGTTCCGAGCCCCTTTGGACCATGCAGTAGTGCCCCCAAAGGAAGGCTTTGGGTACAAGAGAACTCCCCAGGGGAGCCTTTACGCAGCCCCACATGCAACTGGACCCTCCAGGTTCGCTGTTCCTGAGCAAATAGAAACGTAGCCCTAGCCATCATCGGAGACGAGTGAAAAATCAGGCCCCAGGAAATCCGTTGCGAGCCCCTTTGGACCATGCAATAGTGCCCCCAAAGGAAGGCTTTGGGTACAAGAGAACTCCCCAGGGGAGCATTTACGCAGTCCCACATGCAACTGGACCCTCCGGGTTCGTTGTTTCCGAGCATCCCTAAACATATCACTAGCCGGAATCGAAGACGAGTGAAAAATCAGGCCCCAGGAAATGCGTTGCGAGCCCTTTTCGCCCATGCAAAAGTGCCCCCAAAGGAAGGCTTTGGGTACAAGAGAACTCCCCAGGGGAGCCTTTACGCAGCCCCACATGCAACTGGACCCTCTGGGTTCGCTGATCTTGAGCAAATCGAAACGTAGCCCTAGCAGTCATCGGAGACGAGTGAAAAATCAGGCCCAGGAAATGCGTTGCGAGCCCCTTTGGACCATCCAAAAGTGCCCCCAAAGGAAGGCTTTGGGTACAAGTGAACTCCCCAGGGGAGCCTTTACGCAGCCCCACATGCAACTGGACCCTCCGGGTTCGCTGTTCCTGAGCAAACCAAAACGTAACACTAGCCGTCATCGGAGACGACTGGAAAATCAGGCCCCAGGAAATCTGTTGCAAGCCACTTTTGGACCATCCAAAAGTGCCCCCAAAGGAAGACTTTGGGTACAAGTGAACTCCCCAGGGGACCCTTTACGCAGCCCCACATGCAACTGGACCCTCCATGTTCGCTGTTCCTGAGCAAACATAAACGTAGCCTTAGCCGTCATCGGAGACAAGTGAAAAATCAGGCCCCAGGAAATGTGTTGCGAGCCCCTTTGGACCATCCAAAAATGCCCCCAAAGGAAGGCTTTGGGTACAAGAGAACTCCCCAGGGGAGGCTTTACACAGCCCCACATGCAACTGGACCCTCCGGGTTCATTGTTCCTGGAAAAACCTAAACGTAGCCCTAGCCGTCATCGGAGACGAGTGAAAAACCAGGCCCCAGGAAATGCGTTGCGAGCCCCTTTGGACCATGCAAAAGTGCCCCCAAAGGAAGGCTTTGGGTACAAGTGAACTCCCCAGGGGAGCCTTTACGCAGCCCCACATGCAACTGGACCTTCCGGGTTCGAATTTTCCGAGCAACCCTAAATATATCCCTAGCCGGCATGGGAGAAGACTGAAAAACTGGGCCCCCGAAAACGCATTGCAAGCCCCTTTGGACCATCCAAAAGTGCCCCCAAAGGAAGGCTTTGGGTACAAGTGAACTCCCCAGGGGAGCCTTTACGCAGCCCCACATGCAACTGGACCCTCCGGGTTCGCTTTTTACGAGCAACCCTAAATATATCCCTAGCCGTCATGGGAGAAGACTGAAAAACCGGGCCCCAAAAAACGCGTGGCAAGCCAAATTGGACCATGCAAAAGTGCCCCCAAAGGAAGGCTTTGGGTACAAGTGAACTCACCAGGGGAGCTTTTACGCAGCCCCACATGCAACTGGACCCTCCGGGTTCGCTGCTCCTGAGCAAACCTAAACCTAGCCCTAGCTGTCATCGGAGACGAGTGAAAAATCAGGCCCCAGGAAATGCCTTGTGAGACCCTTTGAACCATCCAAAAGTGCCCCCAAAGGAAGGCTTTTAGTCAATCTGAAGTTCCCAGGGGAGCCTTTACGCAGCCCCACATGCAACTGGACCCTCCATGTTCGCTGTTCCTGAGCAAATCGAAACGTAGCCCTAGCCGTCATCGGAGACGAGCGAATAATCAGGCCCCAGGAAATGCGTTCCGAGCCCCTTTGGACCATGCAGTAGTGCCCCCAAAGGAAGGCTTTGGGTACAAGAGAACTCCCCAGGGGAGCCTTTACGCAGCCCCACATGCAACTGGACCCTCCAGGTTCGCTGTTCCTGAGCAAATAGAAACGTAGCCCTAGCCATCATCGGAGACGAGTGAAAAATCAGGCCCCAGGAAATCCGTTGCGAGCCCCTTTGGACCATGCAATAGTGCCCCCAAAGGAAGGCTTTGGGTACAAGAGAACTCCCCAGGGGAGCATTTACGCAGTCCCACATGCAACTGGACCCTCCGGGTTCGTTGTTTCCGAGCATCCCTAAACATATCACTAGCCGGAATCGAAGACGAGTGAAAAATCAGGCCCCAGGAAATGCGTTGCGAGCCCTTTTCGCCCATCCAAAAGTGCCCCCAAAGGAAGGCTTTGGGTACAAGAGAACTCCCCAGGGGAGCCTTTACGCAGCCCCACATGCAACTGGACCCTCTGGGTTCTCTTTTTCCGGAATCCCTAAACATAACCCTAGCCGTCATCGAAGACGACTGAAAAATCAGGCCAGAGGAAATGCGTTGCGAGCCCCTTTGGACAATCCAAAAGTGCCCCCAAAGGAAGACTTTGGGTACAAGTGAACTCCCCAGGGGAGCCTTTACGCAGCCCCACATGCAACTGGACCCTCCGGGTTCGCTGTTTCCGAACATACCTAAATAGAGGCCTAGCCGTCATCGGAGACGAGTGAAAAATCAGGCCCCAGGAAATGCGTTGCGAGCCCTTTTCGCCCATGCAAAAGTGCCCCCAAAGGAAGGCTTTGGGTACAAGAGAACTCCCCAGGGGAGCCTTTACGCAGCCCCACATGCAACTGGACCCTCTGGGTTCGCTGATCTTGAGCAAATCGAAACGTAGCCCTAGCAGTCATCGGAGACGAGTGAAAAATCAGGCCCAGGAAATGCGTTGCGAGCCCCTTTGGACCATCCAAAAGTGCCCCCAAAGGAAGGCTTTGGGTACAAGTGAACTCCCCAGGGGAGCCTTTACGCAGCCCCACATGCAACTGGACCCTCCGGGTTCGCTGTTCCTGAGCAAACCAAAACGTAACACTAGCCGTCATCGGAGACGACTGAAAAATCAGGCCCCAGGAAATCTGTTGCAAGCCACTTTTGGACCATCCAAAAGTGCCCCCAAAGGAAGACTTTGGGTACAAGTGAACTCCCCAGGGGAGCCTTTACGCAGCCCCACATGCAACTGGACCCTCCATGTTCGCTGTTCCTGAGCAAACCTAAACCTAACCCTAGCCGTCATCGGAGACGAGTGAAAAATCAGGCCCCAGGAAATGCGTTCCGAGCCCCTTTGGACCATCCAAAAGTGCCCCCAAAGGAAGGCTTTGGGTACAAGTGAACTCCCCAGGGGAGCCTTTACGCAGCCCCACATGCAACTGGACCCTCTGGGTTCGCTGTTCCTGAGCAAATCTAAAAGTAGCCCTAGCCGTCATCGGAGACGAGTGAAAAATCAGGCCCCAGGAAATGCGTTGCAAGCCCCTTTGGACCATCCAAAAGTGCCCCCAAAGGAAGGCTTTGGGTACAAGAGAACTCCCCAGGGGAGCCTTTACGCAGACCCACATGCAACTGGACCCTCCGGGTTCTCTTTTTCCGGAATCCCTAAACATAGCCCTAGCCGCCATCGAAGACGAGTGAAAAATCAGGCCCCAGGAAATGCGTTGCAAGCCCCATTGGACCATGCAAAAGTGCCCCCAAAGGAAGACTTTGGGTACAAGTGAACTCACCAGGGGAGCTTTTACAAAGCCCCACATGCAACTGGACCCTCCGGGTTCGCTGTTCCTGAGCAAACCTAAACGTAGCCCTAGCCGTCTTCGGAGACAAGTGAAAAATCAGGCCCCAGGAAATGTGTTGCGAGCCCCTTTGGACCATCCAAAAATACACCCAAAGAAGGCTTTGGGTACAAGAGAACTCCCCAGGGGAGCCTTTACACAGCCCCACATGCAACTGGACCCTCCGGGTTCATTGTTCCTGAAAAAACCTAAACGTAGCCCTAGCCGTCATCGGAGACGAGTGAAAAACCAGGCCCCAGGAAATGCGTTGCGAGCCCCTTTGGACCATCCAAAAGCGCCCCCAAAGGAAGGCTTTGGGTACAAGAGAACTCCCCAGGGGAGCCTTTACGCAGCCCCACATGCAACTGGAACCTCCTGGTTTGAATTTTCAGAGCAACCCTAAATATATCCCTAGCCGGCATGGGAGAAGACTGAAAAACCGGGTCCCAGAAAATGCGTTGCAAGTCCCTTTGGACCATGCAAAAGTGCCCGCAAAGGAAGGCTTTGGGTACAAGAGAACTCCCAAGGGGAGCTTTTACAAAGCCCCACATGCAACTGGACCCTCCGGGTTCGCTGTTCCTGCCCAAAATTAAACGAAGCCCTAGCCGTCTTCGGAGAGAATTGAAAAATCAGGCACCAGGAAATTTGTTGCGAGCCCCTTTGGACCATCCAAAAGTGCCCCCAAAGGAAGGCTTTTAGTCAATCTGAAGTTCCCAGGGGAGCCTTTACGCAGCCCCACATGCAACTGGACCCTCCGGGTTCGCTGTTTCCGAGTATCCCTAAACATAGCCCTAGCCGGCATCGAAGACGACTGAAAAATCAGGCCCCAGAAAACGAGTTCCAAGCCCTTTTTGCCCATCCAAAAGTGCCCCCAAAGGAAGGCTTTGGGTACAAGTGAACTCCCCAGGGGAGCCTTTGCAAAGCCCAATATGCAACTGGACCCACGGGTCTGGTTTTTCCGAGCAACCCTAAATATATCCCTTGCCGGCATGGGAGAAGACTGAAAAACCGGGTCCCAGAAAACGCGTTGCAAGCCCCTTTGGACCATGCAAAAGTGTCCCCAAAGGAAGGCTTTGGGTACAAGTGAACTCCCCAGGGGACCCTTTACGCAGCCCCACATGCAACTGGACCCTCCGGGTTCGCTGTTCCTGAGCAAATCTAAACTTAGGCCTAGCCGTCATCGGAGACGAGTGAAAAATCAGGCCCCAGGAAATAGGTTGGGAGCCCCTTTTCGCCCATGCAATAGTGCCCCCAAAGGAAGTCTTTGGGTAGAAGTGAACTCCCCAGGGGAGCCTTTACGCAGCCCCACATGCAACTGGACCCTCGGGGTTCTCTTTTTCCGGAATCCCTAAACACAGCCCTAGCCGTCATCGAAGACGACTGAAAAATCAGGCCCCAGGAAATGCGTTGCGAGCCCCTTTGGACAATCCAAAAGTGCCCCCAAAGGAAGACTTTGGGTACAAGTGAACTCCCCAGGGGAGCCTTTACGCAGCCCCACATGCAACTGGACCCTCCGGGTTCGCTGTTTCCGAACATACCTAAATATAGGCCTAGCCGTCATCGGAGACGAGTGAAAAATCAGGCCCCAGGAAATGCGTTGCGAGCCCTTTTCGCCCATGCAAAAGTGCCCCCAAAGGAAGGCTTTGGGTACAAGAGAACTCCCCAGGGGAGCCTTTACGCAGCCCCACATGCAACTGGACCCTCTGGGTTCGCTGATCTTGAGCAAATCGAAACGTAGCCCTAGCAGTCATCGGAGACGAGTGAAAAATCAGGCCCAGGAAATGCGTTGCGAGCCCCTTTGGACCATCCAAAAGTGCCCCCAAAGGAAGGCTTTGGGTACAAGTGAACTCCCCAGGGGAGCCTTTACGCAGCCCCACATGCAACTGGACCCTCCATGTTCGCTGTTCCTGAGCAAACCAAAACGTAACACTAGCCGTCATCGGAGACGACTGAAAAATCAGGCCCCAGGAAATCTGTTGCAAGCCACTTTTGGACCATCCAAAAGTGCCCCCAAAGGAAGACTTTGGGTACAAGTGAACTCCCCAGGGGACCCTTTACGCAGCCCCACATGCAACTGGACCCTCCATGTTCGCTGTTCCTGAGCAAACCTAAACCTAACCCTAGCCGTCATCGGAGACGAGTGAAAAATCAGGCCCCAGGAAATGCGTTGCAAGCCCCTTTGGACCATCCAAAAGTGCCCCCAAAGGAAGGCTTTGGGTACAAGAGAACTCCCCAGGGGAGCCTTTACGCAGCCCCACATGCAACTGGACCCTCCGGGTTCTCTTTTTCCGGAATCCCTAAACATAGACCTAGCCGGCATCAAAGACGAGTGAAAAATCAGGCCCCAGGAAATGCGTTGCAAGCCCCATTGGACCATGCAAAAGTGCCCCCAAAGGAAGACTTTGGGTACAAGTGAACTCACCAGGGGAGCTTTTACAAAGCCCCATATGCAACTGGACCCTCCGGGTTCGCTGTTCCTGAGCAAACCTAAACGTAGCCCTAGCCGTCTTTGGAGACAAGTGAAAAATCAGGCCCCAGGAAATGTGTTGCGAGCCCCTTTGGACCATCCAAAAATACCCCCAAAGAAGGCTTTGGGTACAAGAGAACTCCCCAGGGGAGCCTTTACACAGCCCCACATGCAACTGGACCCTCCGGGTTCATTGTTCCTGAAAAAACCTAAACGTAGCCCTAGCCGTCATCGGAGACGAGTGAAAAACCAGGCCCCAGGAAATGCGTTGCGAGCCCCTTTGGACCATCCAAAAGCGCCCCCAAAGGAAGGCTTTGGGTACAAGAGAACTCCCCAGGGGAGCCTTTACGCAGCCCCACATGCAACTGGACCCTCCTGGTTTGAATTTTCAGAGCAACCCTAAATATATCCCTAGCCGGCATGGGAGAAGACTGAAAAACCGGGTCCCAGAAAATGCGTTGCAAGTCCCTTTGGACCATGCAAAAGTGCCCGCAAAGGAAGGCTTTGGGTACAAGAGAACTCCCAAGGGGAGCTTTTACAAAGCCCCACATGCAACTGGACCCTCCGGGTTACCTGTTCCTGACCAAACTTAAACGTAACCCTAGCCGTCTTCGGAGAGAATTGAAAAATCAGGCACCAGGAAATTTGTTGCGAGCCCCTTTGGACCATCCAAAAGTGCCCCCAAAGGAAGGCTTTTAGTCAATCTGAAGTTCCCAGGGGAGCCTTTACGCAGCCCCACATGCAACTGGACCCTCCGGGTTCGCTGTTTCCGAGTATCCCTAAACATAGGCCTAGCCGGCATCGAAGACGACTTAAAAAATCAGGCCCCAGAAAACGAGTTCCAAGCCCTTTTTGCCCATCCAAAAGTGCCCCCAAAGGAAGGCTTTGGGTACAAGTGAACTCCCCAGGGGAGCCTTTACAAAGCCCCACATGCAACTGGACCCACGGGTTTGCTTTTTCCGAGCAACCCTAAATATATCCCTTGCCGGCATGGGAGATGACTGAAAAACCGGGTCCCAGAAAACGCGTTGCAAGCCCCTTTGGACCATGCAAAAGTGCCCCCAAAGGAAGGCTTTGGGTACAAGTGAACTCCCCAGGGGAGCCTTTATGCAGCCCCACATGCAACTGGACCCTCCGGGTTCGCTTTTTCCGAGCATCAATATACATATCCCTACCCGGCATCGAAGACGACTGAAAAATCAGGCCCCAGGAAATGCGTTGCAAGCCCCATTGGACCATGCAAAAGTGCCCCCAAAGGAAGACTTTGGGTACAAGTGAACTCACCAGGGGAGCTTTTACAAAGCCCCACATGCAACTGGACCCTCCGGGTTCGCTGCTCTTGAGCAAATCTAAACTTAGGCCTAGCCGTCATCGGAGACGAGTGAAAAATCAGGCCCCAGGAAATAGGTTGCGAGCCCCTTTGGACCATGCAATAGTGCCCCCAAAGGAAGTCTTTGGGTAGAAGTGAACTCCCCAGGGGAGCCTTTACGCAGCCCCACATGCAACTGGACCCTCCGGGTTCGCTGTTCTTGAGCAAATATAAACTTAGGCCTAGCCGTCATAGGAGACGAGTGAAAAATCAGGCCCCAGGAAATAGGTTGCGAGCCCCTTTGGACCATGCAATAGTGCCCCCAAAGGAAGTCTTTGGGTAGAAGTGAACTCCCCAGGGGAGCCTTTACGCAGCCCCACATGCAACTGGACCCTCCGGGTTCGCTGTTTCCGAACATACCTAAATATAGGCCTAGCCGTCATAGGAGACGAGTGAAAACTCAGGCCCCAGGAAATGCGTTGCGAGCCCTTTTCGCCCATGCAAAAGTGCCCCCAAAGGAAGGCTTTGGGTACAAGAGAACTCCCCAGGGGAGCCTTTACGCAGCCCCACATGCAACTGGACCCTCTGTGTTCGCTGTTCTTGAGCAAATCGAAACGTAGCCCTAGCCGTCATCGGAGATGAGTGAAAAATCAGGCCCCAGGAAATAGGTTGCGAGCCCCTTTGGACCATCCAAAAGTGCCCCCAAAGGAAGGCTTTGGGTACAAGTGAACTCCCCAGGGGAGCCTTTACGCAGCCCCACATGCAACTGGACCCTCCGGGTTCGCTGTTTCCGAGTATCCCTAAACATAGCCCTAGCCGGCATTGAAGACGACTGAAAAATCAGGCCCCAGAAAACGAGTTCCAAGCCCTTTTTGACCACCCAAAAGTGCCCCCAAAGGAAGGCTTTGGGTACAAGTGAACTCCCCAGGGGAGCCTTTATAAAGCCCCACATGCAACTGGACCCACGGGTTTGCTTTTTCCGAGCAACCCTAAATATATCCCTTGCCGGCATGGGAGAAGACTGAAAAACCGGGTCCCAGAAAACGCGTTGCAAGCCCCTTTGGACCATGCAAAAGTGTCCCCAAAGGAAGGCTTTGGGTACAAGAGAACTCCCCAGGGGAGCCTTTATGCAGCCCCACATGCAACTGGACCCTCCGGGTTCGCTATTTCCGAACATACCTAAATATATGCCTAGCCGTCATCGGAGACGAGTGAAAAATCAGGCCCCAGGAAATGCGTTGCGAGCCCTTTTCGCCCATGCAATACTGCCCCCAAAGGAAGGCTTTGGGTACAAGAGAACTCCCCAGGGGAGCCTTTACGCAGCCCCACATGCAACTGGACCCTCCGGTTTCGCTGTTCCTGAGCAAACCAAAACGTAACACTAGCCGTCATCGGAGACGACTGAAAAATCAGGCCCCAGGAAATCTGTTGCAAGCCACTTTTGGACCATCCAAAAGTGCCCCCAAAGGAAGACTTTGGGTACAAGTGAACTCCCCAGGGGACCCTTTACGCAGCCCCACATGCAACTGGACCCTCCATGTTCGCTGTTCCTGAGCAAACCTAAACCTAACCCTAGCCGTCATCGGAGACGAGTGAAAAATCAGGCCCCAGGAAATGCGTTGCGAGCCCCTTTGGACCATCCAAAAGTGCCCCCAAAGGAAGGCTTTGGGTACAAGTGAACTCCCCAGGGGAGCCTTTACGCAGCCCCACATGCAACTGGACCCTCCGGGTTCGCTGTTCCTGAGCAAATCTAAACGTAGCCCTTGCCGTCATCGGAGACGAGTGAAAAATCAGGCCCCAGGAAATGCGTTGCAAGCCCCTTTAGACCATCCAAAAGTGCCCCCAAAAAAAGGCTTTGGGTACAAGAGAACTCCCCAGGGGAGCCTTTACGCAGCCCCACATGCAACTGGACCCTCCGGGTTCTCTTTTTCCGGAATCCCTAAACATAGCCCTAGCCGTCATCGAAGACGACTGAAAAATCAGGCCCCAGGAAATGCGTTGCAAGCCCCATTGGACCATGCAAAAGTGCCCCCAAAGGAAGACTTTGGGTACAAGTGAACTCACCAGGGGAGCTTTTACAAAGCTCCACATGCAACTGGACCCTCCGGGTTCGCTGCTCCTGAGCAAACCTAAACGTAGCCCTAGCTGTCATCGGAGACGAGTGAAAAATCAGGCCCCAGGAAATGCCTTGTGAGACCCTTTGGACCATGCAAAAGTGCCCCCAAAGGAAGGCTTTGGGTACAAGTGAACTCCCCAGGGGAGCCTTTACGCAGCCCCACATGCAACTGGACCCTCCGGGTTCGCTATTCCTGAGCAAACCTAAACGTAGCCCTAGCCGTCATCGGAGACGACTGAAAAATCAGGCCCCAGGAAATGCGTTGCGAGCACCTTTGGACCATCCAAAAGTGCCCCCAAAGGAAGGCTTTGGGTACAAGTGAACTCCCCAGGGGAGCCTTTACGCAGTCCCACATGCAACTGGACCCTCCGGGTTCGCTGTTCCTGAGCAAACATAAACGTAGCCCTAGCCGTCTTCGGAGACAAGTGAAAAATCAGGCCCCAGGAAATGTGTTGCGAGCCCCTTTGGACCATCCAAAAATACCCCCAAAGAAGGCTTTGGGTACGAGAGAACTCCCCAGGGGAGCCTTTACACAGCCCCACATGCAACTGGACCCTCCGGGTTCATTGTTCCTGAAAAAACCTAAACGTAGCCCTAGCCGTCATCGGAGACGAGTGAAAAACCAGGCCCCAGGAAATGCGTTGCGAGCCCCTTTGGACCATCCAAAAGCGCCCCCAAAGGAAGGCTTTGGGTACAAGAGAACTCCCCAGGGGAGCCTTTACGCAGCCCCACATGCAACTGGACCCTCCTGGTTTGAATTTTCAGAGCAACCCTAAATATATCCCTAGCCGGCATGGGAGAAGACTGAAAAACCGGGTCCCAGAAAATGCGTTGCAAGTCCCTTTGGACCATGCAAAAGTGCCCGCAAAGGAAGGCTTTGGGTACAAGAGAACTCCCAAGGGGAGCTTTTACAAAGCCCCACATGCAACTGGACCCTCCGGGTTCGCTGTTCCTGACCAAACTTAAACGTAACCCTAGCCGTCTTCGGAGAGAATTGAAAAATCAGGCACCAGGAAATTTGTTGCGAGCCCCTTTGGACCATCCAAAAGTGCCCCCAAAGGAAGGCTTTTAGTCAATCTGAAGTTCCCAGGGGAGCCTTTACGCAGCCCCACATGCAACTGGACCCTCCGGGTTCGCTGTTTCCGAGTATCCCTAAACATAGGCCTAGCCGGCATCGAAGACGACTGAAAAATCAGGCCCCAGAAAACGAGTTCCAAGCCCTTTTTGCCCATCCAAAAGTGCCCCCAAAGGAAGGCTTTGGGTACAAGTGAACTCCCCAGGGGAGCCTTTACAAAGCCCCACATGCAACTGGACCCACGGGTTTGCTTTTTCCGAGCAACCCTAAATATATCCCTTGCCGGCATGGGAGATGACTGAAAAACCGGGTCCCAGAAAACGCGTTGCAAGCCCCTTTGGACCATGCAAAAGTGCCCCCAAAGGAAGGCTTTGGGTACAAGTGAACTCCCCAGGGGACCCTTTACGCAGCCCCACATGCAACTGGACCCTCCATGTTCGCTGTTCCTGAGCAAACCTAAACCTAACCCTAGCCGTCATCGGAGACGAGTGAAAAATCAGGCCCCAGGAAATGCGTTCCGAGCCCCTTTGGACCATCCAAAAGTGCCCCCAAAGGAAGGCTTTGGGTACAAGTGAACTCCCCAGGGGAGCCTTTACGCAGCCCCACATGCAACTGGACCCTCTGGGTTCGCTGTTCCTGAGCAAATCTAAAAGTAGCCCTAGCCGTCATCGGAGACGAGTGAAAAATCAGGCCCCAGGAAATGCGTTGCAAGCCCCTTTGGACCATCCAAAAGTGCCCCCAAAGGAAGGCTTTGGGTACAAGAGAACTCCCCAGGGGAGCCTTTACGCAGACCCACATGCAACTGGACCCTCCGGGTTCGCTGTTCCTGAGCAAATCTAAACTTAGGCCTAGCCGTCATCGGAGACGAGTGAAAAATCAGGCCCCAGGAAATAGGTTGGGAGCCCCTTTTCGCCCATGCAATAGTGCCCCCAAAGGAAGTCTTTGGGTAGAAGTGAACTCCCCAGGGGAGCCTTTACGCAGCCCCACATGCAACTGGACCCTCGGGGTTCTCTTTTTCCGGAATCCCTAAACACAGCCCTAGCCGTCATCGAAGACGACTGAAAAATCAGGCCCCAGGAAATGCGTTGCGAGCCCCTTTGGACAATCCAAAAGTGCCCCCAAAGGAAGACTTTGGGTACAAGTGAACTCCCCAGGGGAGCCTTTACGCAGCCCCACATGCAACTGGACCCTCCGGGTTCGCTGTTTCCGAACATACCTAAATATAGGCCTAGCCGTCATCGGAGACGAGTGAAAAATCAGGCCCCAGGAAATGCGTTGCGAGCCCTTTTCGCCCATGCAAAAGTGCCCCCAAAGGAAGGCTTTGGGTACAAGAGAACTCCCCAGGGGAGCCTTTACGCAGCCCCACATGCAACTGGACCCTCTGGGTTCGCTGATCTTGAGCAAATCGAAATGTAGCCCTAGCAGTCATCGGAGACGAGTGAAAAATCAGGCCCAGGAAATGCGTTGCGAGCCCCTTTGGACCATCCAAAAGTGCCCCCAAAGGAAGGCTTTGGGTACAAGTGAACTCCCCAGGGGAGCCTTTACGCAGCCCCACATGCAACTGGACCCTCCGGGTTCGCTGTTCCTGAGCAAACCAAAACGTAACACTAGCCGTCATCGGAGACGACTGAAAAATCAGGCCCAAGGAAATCTGTTGCAAGCCACTTTTGGACCATCCAAAAGTGCCCCCAAAGGAAGACTTTGGGTACAAGTGAACTCCCCAGGGGACCCTTTACGCAGCCCCACATGCAACTGGACCCTCCATGTTCGCTGTTCCTGAGCAAACCTAAACCTAACCCTAGCCGTCATCGGAGACGAGTGAAAAATCAGGCCCCAGGAAATGCGTTGCAAGCCCCTTTGGACCATCCAAAAGTGCCCCCAAAGGAAGGCTTTGGGTACAAGAGAACTCCCCAGGGGAGCCTTTACGCAGCCCCACATGCAACTGGACCCTCCGGGTTCTCTTTTTCCGGAATCCCTAAACATAGACCTAGCCGCCATCAAAGACGAGTGAAAAATCAGGCCCCAGGAAATGCGTTGCAAGCCCCATTGGACCATGCAAAAGTGCCCCCAAAGGAAGACTTTGGGTACAAGTGAACTCACCAGGGGAGCTTTTACAAAGCCCCACATGCAACTGGACCCTCCGGGTTCGCTGTTCCTGAGCAAACCTAAACGTAGCCCTAGCCGTCTTCGGAGACAAGTGAAAAATCAGGCCCCAGGAAATGTGTTGCGAGCCCCTTTGGACCATCCAAAAATACCCCCAAAGAAGGCTTTGGGTACAAGAGAACTCCCCAGGGGAGCCTTTACACAGCCCCACATGCAACTGGACCCTCCGGGTTCATTGTTCCTGAAAAAACCTAAACGTAGCCCTAGCCGTCATCGGAGACGAGTGAAAAACCAGGCCCCAGGAAATGCGTTGCGAGCCCCTTTGGACCATCCAAAAGCGCCCCCAAAGGAAGGCTTTGGGTACAAGAGAACTCCCCAGGGGAGCCTTTACGCAGCCCCACATGCAACTGGACCCTCCTGGTTTGAATTTTCAGAGCAACCCTAAATATATCCCTAGCCGGCATGGGAGAAGACTGAAAAACCGGGTCCCAGAAAATGCGTTGCAAGTCCCTTTGGACCATGCAAAAGTGCCCGCAAAGGAAGGCTTTGGGTACAAGAGAACTCCCAAGGGGAGCTTTTACAAAGCCCCACATGCAACTGGACCCTCCGGGTTACCTGTTCCTGACCAAACTTAAACGTAACCCTAGCCGTCTTCGGAGAGAATTGAAAAATCAGGCACCAGGAAATTTGTTGCGAGCCCCTTTGGACCATCCAAAAGTGCCCCCAAAGGAAGGCTTTTAGTCAATCTGAAGTTCCCAGGGGAGCCTTTACGCAGCCCCACATGCAACTGGACCCTCCGGGTTCGCTGTTTCCGAGTATCCCTAAACATAGCCCTAGCCGGCATCGAAGACGACTGAAAAATCAGGCCCCAGAAAACGAGTTCCAAGCCCTTTTTGCCCATCCAAAAGTGCCCCCAAAGGAAGGCTTTGGGTACAAGTGAACTCCCCAGGGGAGCCTTTACAAAGCCCCACATGCAACTGGACCCACGGGTTTGCTTTTTCCGAGCAACCCTAAATATATCCCTTGCCGGCATGGGAGATGACTGAAAAACCGGGTCCCAGAAAACGCGTTGCAAGCCCCTTTGGACCATGCAAAAGTGCCCCCAAAGGAAGGCTTTGGGTACAAGTGAACTCCCCAGGGGAGCCTTTACGCAGCCCCACATGCAACTGGACCCTCCGGGTTCGCTGTTCCTGAGCAAACCTAAACGTAACCCTAGCCGTCATCGGAGACGACTGAAAAATCAGGCCCCAGGAAATGAGTTGCGAGCCCCTTTGGACCATCCAAAAGTGCCCCCAAAGGAAGACTTTGGGTACAAGAGAACTCCCTAGGGGAGCCTTTACGCAGCCCCACATGCAACTGGACCCTCCGGGTTCTCTTTTTCCGGAATCCCTAAACATAGCCCTAGCCGTCATCGAAGACGACTGAAAAATCAGGCCCCAGGAAATGCGTTGCAAGCCCCATTGGACCATGCAAAAGTGCCCCCAAAGGAAGACTTTGGGTACAAGAGAACTCACCAGGGGAGCTTTTACAAAGCCCCACATGTAACTGGACCCTCCGGGTTCGCTGCTCCTGAACAAACCTAAACGTAGCCCTAGCTGTCATCAGAGACGAGTGAAAAATCAGGCCCCAGGAAATGCCTTTTGAGACCCTTTGGACCATCCAAAAGTGTCACCAAAGGAAGGCTTTGGGTACATCTGAAGTTCCCAGGGGAGCCTTTACGCAGCCCCACATGCAACTGGACCCACGGGTTTGCTTTTTCCGAGCAACCCTATATATATCCCTTGCCGGCATGGGAGAAGACTGAAAAACCGGGTCCCAGAAAACGCGTTGCAAGCCCCTTTGGACCATGCAAAAGTGCCCCCAAAGGAAGACTTTGGGTACAAGTGAACTCCCCAGGGGACCCTTTACGCAGCCCCACATGCAACTGGACCCTCCGGGTTCGCTGTTCCTGAGCAAATCTAAACTTAGGCCTAGCCGTCATCGGAGACGAGTGAAAAATCAGGCCCCAGGAAATAGGTTGCGAGCCCCTTTGGACCATGCAATAGTGCCCCCAAAGGAAGTCTTTGGGTAGAAGTGAACTCCCCAGGGGAGCCTTTACGCAGCCCCACATGCAACTGAACCCTCCGGGTTCTCTTTTTCCGGAATCCCTAAACACAGCCCTAGCCGTCATCGAAGACGACTGAAAAATCAGGCCCCAGGAAATGCGTTGCGAGCCCCTTTGGATAATCCAAAAGTGCCCCCAAAGGAAGACTTTGGGTACAAGTGAACTCCCCAGGGGAGCCTTTACGCAGCCCCACATGCAACTGGACCCTCCGGGTTCGCTGTTTCCGAACATACCTAAATATAGGCCTAGCCGTCATCGGAGACGAGTGAAAAATCAGGCCCCAGGAAATGCGTTGCGAGCCCTTTTCGCCCATGCAAAAGTGCCCCCAAAGGAAGGCTTTGGGTACAAGAGAACTCCCCAGGGGAGCCTTTACGCAGCCCCACATGCAACTGGACCCTCTGTGTTCGCTGTTCTTGAGCTAATCGAAACGTAGCCCTAGCCGTCATCGGAGATGAGTGAAAAATCAGGCCCAGGAAATGCGTTGCGAGCCCCTTTGGACCATCCAAAAGTGCCCCCAAAGGAAGGCTTTGGGTACAAGTGAACTCCCCAGGGGAGCCTTTACGCAGCCCCACATGCAACTGGACCCTCCGGGTTCGCTGTTTCCGAGTATCCCTAAACATAGCCCCAGCCGGCATTGAAGACGACTGAAAAATCAGGCCCCAGAAAACGAGTTCCAAGCCCTTTTTGACCACCCAAAAGTGCCCCCAAAGGAAGGCTTTGGGTACAAGAGAACTCCCCAGGGGAGCCTTTACGCAGCCCCACATGCAACTGGACCCTCCTGGTTTGAATTTTCAGAGCAACCCTAAATATATCCCTAGCCGGCATGGGAGAAGACTGAAAAACCGGGTCCCAGAAAATGCGTTGCAAGTCCCTTTGGACCATGCAAAAGTGCCCGCAAAGGAAGGCTTTGGGTACAAGAGAACTCCCAAGGGGAGCTTTTACAAAGCCCCACATGCAACTGGACCCTCCGGGTTCGCTGTTCCTGACCAAACTTAAACGTAACCCTAGCCGTCTTCGGAGAGAATTGAAAAATCAGGCACCAGGAAATTTGTTGCGAGCCCCTTTGGACCATCCAAAAGTGCCCCCAAAGGAAGGCTTTTAGTCAATCTGAAGTTCCCAGGGGAGCCTTTACGCAGCCCCACATGCAACTGGACCCTCCGGGTTCGCTGTTTCCGAGTATCCCTAAACATAGCCCTAGCCGGCATCGAAGACGACTGAAAAATCAGGCCCCAGAAAACGAGTTCCAAGCCCTTTTTGCCCATCCAAAAGTGCCCCCAAAGGAAGGCTTTGGGTACAAGTGAACTCCCCAGGGGAGCCTTTACAAAGCCCCACATGCAACTGGACCCACGGGTTTGCTTTTTCCGAGCAACCCTAAATATATCCCTTGCCGGCATGGGAGAAGACTGAAAAACCGGGTCCCAGAAAACGCGTTGCAAGCCCCTTTGGACCATGCAAAAGTGTCCCCAAAGGAAGGCTTTGGGTACAAGAGAACTCCCCAGGGGAGCCTTTATGCAGCCCCACATGCAACTGGACCCTCCGGGTTCGCTGTTTCCGAACATACCTAAATATATGCCTAGCCGTCATCGGAGACGAGTGAAAAATCAGGCCCCAGGAAATGCGTTGCGAGCCCTTTTCGCCCATGCAATACTGCCCCCAAAGGAAGGCTTTGGGTACAAGAGAACTCCCCAGGGGAGCCTTTACGCAGCCCCACATGCAACTGGACCCTCCGGTTTCGCTGTTCCTGAGCAAACCAAAACGTAACACTAGCCGTCATCGGAGACGACTGAAAAATCAGGCCCCAGGAAATCTGTTGCAAGCCACTTTTGGACCATCCAAAAGTGCCCCCAAAGGAAGACTTTGGGTACAAGTGAACTCCCCAGGGGACCCTTTACGCAGCCCCACATGCAACTGGACCCTCCATGTTCGCTGTTCCTGAGCAAACCTAAACCTAACCCTAGCCGTCATCGGAGACGAGTGAAAAATCAGGCCCCAGGAAATGCGTTGCGAGCCCCTTTGGACCATCCAAAAGTGCCCCCAAAGGAAGGCTTTGGGTACAAGTGAACTCCCCAGGGGAGCCTTTACGCAGCCCCACATGCAACTGGACCCTCTGGGTTCGCTGTTCCTGAGCAAATCTAAACGTAGCCCTTGCCGTCATCGGAGACGAGTGAAAAATCAGGCCCCAGGAAATGCGTTGCAAGCCCCTTTAGACCATCCAAAAGTGCCCCCAAAAAAAGGCTTTGGGTACAAGTGAACTCCCCAGGGGAGCCTTTACGCAGCCCCACATGCAACTGGACCCTCCGGGTTCTCTTTTTCCGGAATCCCTAAACATAGCCCTAGCCGTCATCGAAGACGACTGAAAAATCAGACCCCAGGAAATGCGTTGCAAGCCCCATTGGACCATGCAAAAGTGCCCCCAAAGGAAGACTTTGGGTACAAGTGAACTCACCAGGGGAGCTTTTACAAAGCTCCACATGCAACTGGACCCTCCGGGTTCGCTGCTCCTGAGCAAACCTAAACGTAGCCCTAGCTGTCATCGGAGACGAGTGAAAAATCAGGCCCCAGGAAATGCCTTGTGAGACCCTTTGGACCATGCAAAAGTGCCCCCAAAGGAAGGCTTTGGGTACAAGTGAACTCCCCAGGGGAGCCTTTACGCAGCCCCACATGCAACTGGACCCTCCGGGTTCGCTATTCCTGAGCAAACCTAAACGTAGCCCTAGCCGTCATCGGAGACGACTGAAAAATCAGGCCCCAGGAAATGCGTTGCGAGCACCTTTGGACCATCCAAAAGTGCCCCCAAAGGAAGGCTTTGGGTACAAGTGAACTCCCCAGGGGAGCCTTTACGCAGTCCCACATGCAACTGGACCCTCCGGGTTCGCTTTTCCTGAGCAAACATAAACGTAGCCCTAGCCGTCTTCGAAGACAAGTGAAAAATCAGGCCCCAGGAAATGTGTTGCGAGCCCCTTTGGACCATCCAAAAATACCCCCAAAGAAGGCTTTGGGTACGAGAGAACTCCCCAGGGGAGCCTTTACACAGCCCCACATGCAACTGGACCCTCCGGGTTCATTGTTCCTGAAAAAACCTAAACGTAGCCCTAGCCGTCATCGGAGACGAGTGAAAAACCAGGCCCCAGGAAATGCGTTGCGAGCCCCTTTGGACCATACAAAAGCGCCCCCAAAGGAAGGCTTTGGGTACAAGAGAACTCCCCAGGGGAGCCTTTACGCAGCCCCACATGCAACTGGACCCTCCTGGTTTGAATTTTCAGAGCAACCCTAAATATATCCCTAGCCGGCATGGGAGAAGACTGAAAAACCGGGTCCCAGAAAATGCGTTGCAAGTCCCTTTGGACCATGCAAAAGTGCCCGCAAAGGAAGGCTTTGGGTACAAGAGAACTCCCAAGGGGAGCTTTTACAAAGCCCCACATGCAACTGGACCCTCCGGGTTCGCTGTTCCTGACCAAACTTAAACGTAACCCTAGCCGTCTTCGGAGAGAATTGAAAAATCAGGCACCAGGAAATTTGTTGCGAGCCCCTTTGGACCATCCAAAAGTGCCCCCAAAGGAAGGCTTTTAGTCAATCTGAAGTTCCCAGGGGAGCCTTTACGCAGCCCCACATGCAACTGGACCCTCCGGGTTCGCTGTTTCCGAGTATCCCTAAACATAGCCCTAGCCGGCATCGAAGACGACTGAAAAATCAGGCCCCAGAAAACGAGTTCCAAGCCCTTTTTGCCCATCCAAAAGTGCCCCCAAAGGAAGGCTTTGGGTACAAGTGAACTCCCCAGGGGAGCCTTTACAAAGCCCCACATGCAACTGGACCCACGGGTTTGCTTTTTCCGAGCAACCCTAAATATATCCCTTGCCGGCATGGGAGATGACTGAAAAACCGGGTCCCAGAAAACGCGTTGCAAGCCCCTTTGGACCATGCAAAAGTGCCCCCAAAGGAAGGCTTTGGGTACAAGTGAACTCCCCAGGGGAGCCTTTATGCAGCCCCACATGCAACTGGACCCTCCGGGTTCGCTTTTTCCGAGCATCAATATACATATCCCTAGCCGGCATCGAAGACGACTGAAAAATCAGGCCCCAGGAAATGCGTTGCAAGCCCCATTGGACCATGCAAAAGTGCCCCCAAAGGAAGACTTTGGGTACAAGTGAACTCACCAGGGGAGCTTTTACAAAGCCCCACATGCAACTGGACCCTCCGGGTTCGCTGCTCTTGAGCAAACCTAAACGTAGCCCTAGCTGTCATCGGAGACGAGTGAAAAATCAGGCCCCAGGAAATGCCTTTTGAGACCCTATGGTCCATCCAAAAGTTTCACCAAAGGAAGGCTTTGGGTACATCTGAAGTTCCCAGGGGAGCCTTTACGCAGCCCCACATGCAACTGGACCCTCCGGGTTCGATTTTTCCGAGTATCCCTAAACATAGCACTAGCCGGCATCGAAGACGACTGAAAAATCAGGCCCCAGAAAACGAGTTCCAAGCCCTTTTTGCCCATCCAAAAGTGCCCCCAAAGGAAGGCTTTGGGTACAAGTGAACTCCCCAGGGGAGCCTTTACAAAGCCCCACATGCAACTGGACCCTCCGGGTTCGCTGTTTCCGAACATACCTAAATATAGGCCTAGCCGTCATAGGAGACGAGTGAAAAATCAGGCCCCAGGAAATGCATTGCGAGCCCTTTTCGCCCATGCAAAAGTGCCCCCAAAGGAAGGCTTTGGGTACAAGAGAACTCCCCAGGGGAGCCTTTACGCAGCCCCACATGCAACTGGACCCTCTGGGTTCGCTGATCTTGAGCAAATCGAAACGTAGCCCTAGCAGTCATCGGAGACGAGTGAAAAATCAGGCCCAGGAAATGCGTTGCGAGCCCCTTTGGAACATGCAAAAGTGCCCCCAAAGGAAGGCTTTGGGTACAAGTGAACTCCCCAGGGGAGCCTTTACGCAGCCCCACATGCAACTGGACCCTCCTGGTTTGAATTTTCAGAGCAACCCTAAATATATCCCTAGCCGGCATGGGAGAAGACTGAATAACCGGGTCCCAGAAAATGCGTTGCAAGTCCCTTTGGACCATGCAAAAGTGCCCGCAAAGGAAGGCTTTGGGTACAAGAGAACTCCCAAGGGGAGCTTTTACAAAGCCCCACATGCAACTGGACCCTCCGGGTTCGCTGTTCCTGACCAAACTTAAACGTAACCCTAGCCGTCTTCGGAGAGAATTGAAAAATCAGGCACCAGGAAATTTGTTGCGAGCCCCTTTGGACCATCCAAAAGTGCCCCCAAAGGAAGGCTTTTAGTCAATCTGAAGTTCCCAGGGGAGCCTTTACGCAGCCCCACATGCAACTGGACCCTCCGGGTTCGCTGTTTCCGAACATACCTAAACATAGGCCTAGCCGGCATCGAAGACCACTGAAAAATCAGGCCCCAGAAAACGAGTTCCAAGCCCTTTTTGCCCATCCAAAAGTGCCTCCAAAGGAAGGCTTTGGGTACAAGTGAACTCCCCAGGGGAGCCTTTACAAAGCCCCACATGCAACTGGACCCACGGGTTTGCTTTTTCCGAGCAACCCTAAATATATCCCTTGCCGGCATGGGAGATAACTGAAAAACCGGGTCCCAGAAAACGCGTTGCAAGCCCCTTTGGACCATGCAAAAGTGCCCCCAAAGGAAGGCTTTGGGTACAAGTGAACTCCCCAGGGGAGCCTTTATGCAGCCCCACATGCAACTGGACCCTCCGGGTTCGCTGTTCCTGAGCAAACCTAAACGTAACACTAGCCGTCATCGGAGACGACTGAAAAATCAGGCCCCAGGAAATGAGTTGCGAGCCCTATTGGACCATCCAAAAGTGCCCCCAAAGGAAGACTTTGGGTACAAGAGAACTCTCTAGGGGAGCCTTTACGCAGCCCCACATGCAACTGGACCCTCCGGGTTCTCTTTTTCCGGAATCCCTAAACATAGCCCTAGCCGTCATCGAAGACGACTGAAAAATCAGGCCCCAGGAAATGCGTTGCAAGCCCCATTGGACCATGCAAAAGTGCCCCCAAAGGAAGACTTTGGGTACAAGTGAACTCACCAGGGGAGCTTTTACAAAGCCCCACATGTAACTGGACCCTCCGGGTTCGCTGCTCCTGAACAAACCTAAACGTAGCCCTAGCTGTCATCGGAGACGAGTGAAAAATCAGGCCCCAGGAAATGCCTTTTGAGACCCTTTGGACCATCCAAAAGTGTCACCAAAGGAAGGCTTTGGGTACAACTGAAGTTCCCACGGGAGCCTTTACGCAGCCCCACATGCAACTGGACCCACGGGTTTGCTGTTTCCGAGCAACCCTAAATATATCCCTTGCCGGCATGGGAGAAGACTGAAAAACCGGGTCCCAGAAAACGCCTTGCAAGCCCCTTTGGACCATGCAAAAGTGCCCCCAAAGGAAGACTTTGGGTACAAGTGAACTCCCCAGGGGACCCTTTACGCAGCCCCACATGCAACTGGACCCTCCGGGTTCGCTGTTCCTGAGCAAATCTAAACTTAGGCCTAGCCGTCATCGGAGACGAGTGAAAAATCAGGCCCCAGGAAATAGGTTGCGAGCCCCTTTGGACCATGCAATAGTGCCCCCAAAGGAAGTCTTTGGGTAGAAGTGAACTCCCCAGGGGAGCCTTTACGCAGCCCCACATGCAACTGGACCCTCCGGGTTCTCTTTTTCCGGAATCCCTAAACACAGCCCTAGCCGTCATCGAAGACGACTGAAAAATCAGGCCCCAGGAAATGCGTTGCGAGCCCCATTGGACAATCCAAAAGTGCCCCCAAAGGAAGACTTTGGGTACAAGTGAACTCCCCAGGGGAGCCTTTACAAAGCCCCACATGCAACTGGACCCACGGGTTTGCTTTTTCCGAGCAACCCTAAATATATCCCTTGCCGGCATGGGAGAAGACTGAAAAACCGGGTCCCAGAAAACGCGTTGCAAGCCCCTTTGGACCATGCAAAAGTGTCCCCAAAGGAAGGCTTTGGGTACAAGAGAACTCCCCAGGGGAGCCTTTACGCAGCCCCACATGCAACTGGACCCTCCGGGTTCGCTGTTTCCGAACATACCTAAATATATGCCTAGCCGTCATCGGAGACGAGTGAAAAATCAGGCCCCAGGAAATGCGTTGCGAGCCCTTTTCGCCCATGCAATAGTGCCCCCAAAGGAAGGCTTTGGGTACAAGTGAACTCCCCAGGGGAGCCTTTACGCAGCCCCACATGCAACTGGACCCTCCGGTTTCGCTGTTCCTGAGCAAACCAAAACGTAACATTAGCCGTCATCGGAGACGACTGAAAAATCAGGCCCCAGGAAATCTGTTGCAAGCCACTTTTGGACCATCCAAAAGTGCCCCCAAAGGAAGACTTTGGGTACAAGTGAACTCCCCAGGGGACCCTTTACGCAGCCCCACATGCAACTGGACCCTCCATGTTCGCTGTTCCTGAGCAAACCTAAACCTAACCCTAGCCGTCATCGGAGACGAGTGAAAAATCAGGCCCCAGGAAATGCGTTCCGAGCCCCTTTGGACCATCCAAAAGTGCCCCCAAAGGAAGGCTTTGGGTACAAGTGAACTCCCCAGGGGAGCCTTTACGCAGCCCCACATGCAACTGGACCCTCTGGGTTCGCTGTTCCTGAGCAAATCTAAACGTAGCCCTAGCCGTCATCGGAGACGAGTGAAAAATCAGGCCCCAGGAAATGCGTTGCAATCCCCTTTGGACCATCCAAAAGTGCCCCCAAAGGAAGGCTTTGGGTACAAGAGAACTCCCCAGGGGAGCCTTTACGCAGCCCCACATGCAACTGGACCCTCCTGGTTTGAATTTTCAGAGCAACCCTAAATATATCCCTAGCCGGCATGGGAGAAGACTGAAAAACCGGGTCCCAGAAAATGCGTTGCAAGTCCCTTTGGACCATGCAAAAGTGCCCCCAAAGGAAGGCTTTGGGTACAAGAGAACTTCCAAGGGGAGCTTTTACAAAGCCCCACATGCAACTGGACCCTCCGGGTTCGCTGTTCCTGACCAAACTTAAACGTAACCCTAGCCGTCTTCGGAGAGAATTGAAAAATCAGGCACCAGGAAATTTGTTGCGAGCCCCTTTGGACCATCCAAAAGTGCCCCCAAAGGAAGGCTTTTAGTCAATCTGAAGTTCCCAGGGGAGCCTTTACGCAGCCCCACATGCAACTGGACCCTCCGGGTTCGCTGTTTCCGAGTATCCCTAAACATAGCCCTAGCCGTCATCGGAGACGACTGAAAAATCAGGCCCCAGAAAACGAGTTCCAAGCCCTTTTTGCCCATCCAAAAGTGCCCCCAAAGGAAGGCTTTGGGTACATCTGAAGTTCCCAGGGGAGCCTTTACGCAGCCCCACATGCAACTGGACCCACGGGTTTGCTTTTTCCGAGCAACCCTAAATATATCCCTTGCCGGCATGGGAGAAGACTGAAAAACCGGGTCCCAGAAAACGCGTTGCAAGCCCCTTTGGACCATGCAAAAGTGCCCCCAAAGGAAGGCTTTGGGTACAAGTGAACTCCCCAGGGGAGCCTTTACGCAGCCCCACATGCAACTGGACCCTCCGGGTTCGCTGTTCCTGAGCAAATCTAAACGTAGGCCTAGCCGTCATCGGAGACGAGTGAAAAATCAGGCCCCAGGAAATAGGTTGCGAGCCCCTTTGGACCATGCAATAGTGCCCCCAAAGGAAGTCTTTGGGTACAAGTGAACTCCCCAGGGGAGCCTTTATGCAGCCCCACATGCAACTGGACCATCCGGGTTCGCTTTTTCCGAGCATCAATATACATATCCCTAGCCGGCATCGAAGACGACTGAAAAATCAGGCCCCAGGAAATGCGTTGCAAGCCCCATTGGACCATGCAAAAGTGCCCCCAAAGGAAGACTTTGGGTACAAGTGAACTCACCAGGGGAGCTTTTACAAAGCCCCACATGCAACTGGACCCTCCGGGTTCGCTGCTCCTGAGCAAACCTAAACGTAGCCCTAGCTGTCATCGGAGACGAGTGAAAAATCAGGCCCCAGGAAATGCATTTTGAGACCCGATGGTCCATCCAAAAGTTTCACCAAAGGAAGGCTTTGGGTACATCTGAAGTTCCCAGGGGAGCCTTTACGCAGCCCCACATGCAACTGGACCCTCCGGGTTCGCTGTTTCCGAGTATCCCTAAACATAGCCCTAGCCGGCATCGAAGACGACTGAAAAATCAGGCCCCAGAAAACGAGTTCCAAGCCCTTTTTGCCCATCCAAAAGTGCCCCCAAAGGAAGGCTTTGGGTAGAAGTGAACTCCCCAGGGGAGCCTTTACGCAGCCCCACATGCAACTAGACCCTCGGGGTTCTCTTTTTCCGGAATCACTAAACATAACCCTAGCCGTCATCGAAGACGACTTAAAAATCAGGCCAGAGGAAATGCGTTGCGAGCCCCTTTGGACAATCCAAAAGTGCCCCCAAAGGAAGACTTTGGGTACAAGTGAACTCCCCAGGGGAGCCTTTACGCAGCCCCACATGCAACTGGACCCTCCGGGTTCGCTGTTTCCGAACATACCTAAATATAGGCCTAGCCGTCATCGGAGACGAGTGAAAAATCAGGCCCCAGGAAATGCGTTGCGAGCCCTTTTTGACCACCCAAAAGTGCCCCCAAAGGAAGGCTTTGGGTACAAGTGAACTCCCCAGGGGAGCCTTTACAAAGCCCCACATGCAACTGGACCCACGGGTTCGCTGATCTTGAGCAAATCGAAACGTAGCCCTAGCAGTCATTGGAGACGTGTGAAAAGTCAGGCCCAGGAAATGCGTTGCGAGCCCCTTTGGACCATCCAAAAGTGCCCCCAAAGGAAGGCTTTGGGTACAAGTGAACTCCCCAGGGGACCCTTTACGCAGCCCCACATGCAACTGGACCCTCCATGTTCGCTGTTCCTGAGCAAACCTAAACCTAACCCTAGCCGTCATCGGAGACGACTGAAAAATCAGGCCCCAGGAAATCTGTTGCAAGCCACTTTTGGACCATCCAAAAGTGCCCCCAAAGGAAGACTTTGGGTACAAGTGAACTCCCCAGGGGACCCTTTACGCAGCCCCACATGCAACTGGACCCTCCATGTTCGCTGTTCCTGAGCAAACCTAAACCTAACCCTAGCCGTCATCGGAGACGAGTGAAAAATCAGGCCCCAGGAAATGCGTTCCGAGCCCCTTTGGACCATCCAAAAGTGCCCCCAAAGGAAGGCTTTGGGTACAAGTGAACTCCCCAGGGGAGCCTTTACGCAGCCCCACATGCAACTGGACCCTCTGGGTTCGCTGTTCCTGATCAAATCTAAACGTAGACCTAGCCGTCATCGGAGACGAGTGAAAAATCAGGCCCCAGGAAATGCGTTGCAAGCCCCTTTGGACCATCCAAAAGTGCCCCCAAAGGAAGGCTTTGGGTACAAGAGAACTCCCCAGGGGAGCCTTTACGCAGCCCCACATGCAACTGGACCCTCCTGGTTTGAATTTTCAGAGCAACCCTAAATATATCCCTAGCCGGCATGGGAGAAGACTGAAAAACCGGGTCCCAGAAAATGCGTTGCAAGTCCCTTTGGACCATGCAAAAGTGCCCCCAAAGGAAGGCTTTGGGTACAAGAGAACTCCCAAGGGGAGCTTTTACAAAGCCCCACATGCAACTGGACCCTCCGGGTTCGCTGTTCCTGACCAAACTTAAACGAAGCCCTAGCCGTCTTCGGAGAGAATTGAAAAATCAGGCACCAGGAAATTTGTTGCGAGCCCCTTTGGACCATCCAAAAGTGCCCCCAAAGGAAGGCTTTTAGTCAATCTGAAGTTCCCAGGGGAGCCTTTACGCAGCCCCACATGCAACTGGACCCTCCGGGTTCGCTGTTTCCGAACATACCTAAACATAGGCCTAGCCGGCATCGAAGACGACTGAAAAATCAGGCCCCAGAAAACGAGTAACAAGCCCTTTTTGCCCATCCAAAAGTGCCCCCAAAGGAAGGCTTTGGGTACAAGTGAACTCCCCATGGGAGCCTTTACAAAGCCCCACATGCAACTGGACCCTGCGGGTTTGCTTTTTCCGAGCAACCCTAAATATATCCCTTGCCGGCATGGGAGATGACTGAAAAACCGGGTCCCAGAAAACGCGTTGCAAGCCCCTTTGGACCATGCAAAAGTGCCCCCAAAGGAAGGCTTTGGGTACAAGTGAACTCCCCAGGGGAGCCTTTACGCAGCCCCACATGCAACTGGACCCTCCGGGTTCGCTGTTCCTGAGCAAACCTAAACGTAAACCTAGCCGTCATCGGAGACGACTGAAAAATCAGGCCCCAGGAAATGAGTTGCGAGCCCCTTTGGACCATCCAAAAGTGCCCCCAAAGGAAGACTTTGGGTACAAGAGAACTCCCCAGGGGAGCCTTTACGCAGCCCCACATGCAACTGGACCCTCCGGGTTCTCTTTTTCCGGAATCCCTAAACATAGCCCTAGCCGTCATCGAAGACGACTGAAAAATCAGGCCCCAGGAAATGCGTTGCAAGCCCCATTGGACCATGCAAAAGTGCCCCCAAAGGAAGACTTTGGGTACAAGTGAACTCACCAGGGGAGCTTTTACAAAGCCCCACATGTAACTGGACCCTCCGGGTTCGCTGCTCCTGAGCAAACCTAAACGTAGCCCTAGCTCTCATCGGAGACGAGTGAAAAATCAGGCCCCAGGAAATGCCTTTTGAGACCCTTTGGACCATCCAAAAGTGTCACCAAAGGAAGGCTTTGGGTACATCTGAAGTTCCCAGGGGAGCCTTTACGCAGCCCCACATGCAACTGGACCCACGGGTTTGCTTTTTCCGAGCAACCCTAAATATATCCCTTGCCGGCATGGGAGAAGACTGAAAAACCTGGTCCCAGAAAACGCGTTGCAAGCCCCTTTGGACCATGCAAAAGTGCCCCCAAAGGAAGGCTTTGGGTACAAGTGAACTCCCCAGGGGAGCCTTTACGCAGCCCCACATGCAACTGGACCCTCCGGGTTCGCTGTTCCTGAGCAAATCTAAACTTAGGCCTAGCCGTCATCGGAGACGAGTGAAAAATCAGGCCCCAGGAAATAGGTTGCGAGCCCCTTTGGACCATGCAATAGTGCCCCCAAAGGAAGTCTTTGGGTAGAAGTGAACTCCCCAGGGGAGCCTTTACGCAGCCCCACATGCAACTGGACCCTCCGGGTTCTCTTTTTCCGGAATCCCTAAACACAGCCCTAGCCGTCATCGAAGACGACTGAAAAATCAGGCCCCAGGAAATGCGTTGCGAGCCCCTTTGGACTATCCAAAAGTGCCCCCAAAGGAAGACTTTGGGTACAAGTGAACTCCCAGGGGAGCCATTACGCAGCCCCACATGCAACTGGACCCTCCGGGTTCGCTGTTTCCGAACATACCTAAATATAGGCCTAGCCGTCATCGGAGACGAGTGAAAAATCAGGCCCCAGGAAATGCGTTGCGAGCCCTTTTCGCCCATGCAAAAGTGCCCCCAAAGGAAGGCTTTGGGTACAAGTGAACTCCCCAGGGGAGCCTTTACGCAGCCCCACATGCAACTGGACCCTCCGGGTTCGCTGTTCCTGAGCAAACCAAAACGTAACACTAGCCGTCATCGGAGACGACTGAAAAATCAGGCCCCAGGAAATCTGTTGCAAGCCACTTTTCGCCCATCCAAAAGTGCCCCCAAAGGAAGACTTTGGGTACAAGTGAACTCCCCAGGGGACCCTTTACGCAGCCCCACATGCAACTGGACCCTCCATGTTCGCTATTCCTGATCAAACCTAAACCTAACCCTAGCCGTCATCGGAGACGAGTGAAAAATCAGGCCCCAGGAAATGCGTTCCGAGCCCCTTTGGACCATCCAAAAGTGCCCCCAAAGGAAGGCTTTGGGTACAAGTGAACTCCCCAGGGGAGCCTTTACGCAGCCCCACATGCAACTGGACCCTCCGGGTTCGCTGTTTCCGAATATACCTAAGTATAGGCCTAGCCGGCATAGAAGACGAGTGAAAAATCAGGCCCCAGGAAATGCGTTGCGAGCCCTTTTCGCCCATCCAAAAATGCCCCCAAAGGAAGGCTTTGGGTACAAGAGAACTCCCCAGGGGAGCCTTTACGCAGCCCCACATGCAACTGGATCCTCCGGGTTCGCTGTTCCTGAGCAAATCTAAACGTAGCCCTAGCCGGCATCGAAGACGACTGAAAAATCACTCCCCAGGAAATGCGTTCCAAGCCCCTTTGGACCATCCAAAAGTGCCCACAATGGAAGGCTTTGGGTACAAGTGAACTCCGCAGGGGAGCCTTTACGCAGCCCCACATGCAACTGGACCCTCCGGGTTCGCTGTTCCTGAGCAAACCTAAACGTAGCCCTAGCCGTCATCGGAGACGTGTGAAAAATCAGGCCCCAGGAAATGCGTTGCGAGCCCCTTTGGACAATCCAAAAGTGCCCCCAAAGGAAGGCTTTGGGTACAAGTGAACTCCCCAGGGGAGCCTTTATCCAGCCCCACATAAAACTGGACCCTCCGGGTTCGATTTTTCTGAGCAACCCTAAATATATCCCTAGCCGGCATGGGAGAAGACTGAGAAATCAGGCCCCAGAAAACGAGTTGCAAGCCCCTTTGGACCATGCAAAAGTGCCCCCAAAGGAAGGCTTTGGGTACAAGTGAACTCCCCAGGGGAGCCTTTACGCAGCCCCACATGCAACTGGACCCTCCAGTTTCGCTTTTTCCGAGCATCCCTAAACATATCCCTAGCCGGCATCGAAGACGAATGAAAAATGAGGCCCCAGGAAATGCGTTCCAAGCCCATTTTGCCCATCCAAAAGTGCCCCCAAAGGAAGGCTTTGGGTACAAGTGAACTCCCCAGGGGAGCCTTTACGCAGCCCCACATGCAACTGGACCCTCCGGGTTCGCTGTTCCTGAGCAAACCAAAACGTAACACTAGCCGTCATCGGAGACGACTGAAAAATCAGGCCCCAGGAAATCTGTTGCAAGCCACTTTTGGACCATCCAAAAGTGCCCCCAAAGGAAGACTTGGGTACAAGTGAACTCCCCAGGGGAGCCTTTACGCAGCCCCACATGCAACTGGACCCTCCGGGTTCGCTGTTCCTGAGCAAACCTAAACCTAACCCTAGCCGTCATCGGAGACGAGTGAAAAATCAGGCCCCAGGAAATGCGTTGCGAGCCCCTTTGGACCATCCAAAAGTGCCCCCAAAAGAAGGCTTTGGGTACAAGTGAACTCCCCAGGGGAGCCTTTACGCAGCCCCACATGCAACTGGACCCTCCGGGTTCGCTATTCCTGAGCAAATCTAAACGTAGACCTAGCCGTCATCGGAGACGAGTGAAAAATCAGGCCCCCGGAAATGCGTTGCAAGCCCCTTTGGACCATCCAAAAGTGCCCCCAAAGGAAGGCTTTGGGTACAAGAGAACTCCCCAGGGGAGCCTTTACGCAGCCCCACATGCAACTGGACCCTCCGGGTTCTCTTTTTCCGGAATCCCTAAACATAGCCCTAGCCGTCATCGAAGACGACTGAAAAATCAGGCCCCAGGAAATGCGTTGCGAGCCCCTTTGGACAATCCAAAAGTGCCCCCAAAGGAAGACTTTGGGTACAAGTGAACTCCCCAGGGGAGCCTTTACGCAGCCCCACATGCAACTGGACCCTCCGGGTTCGCTGTTTCCGAACATACCTAAATATAGGCCTAGCCGTCATCGAAGACGACTGAAAAATCAGGCCCCAGGAAATGCGTTGCAAGCCCCATTGGACCATGCAAAAGTGCCCCCAAAGGAAGACTTTGGGTACAAGTGAACTCACCAGGGGAGCTTTTACGCAGCCCCACATGCAACTGGACCCTCCGGGTTCGCTGCTCCTGAGCAAACCTAAACGTAGCCCTAGCTGTCATCGGAGACGAATTAAAAATCAGGCCCCAGGAAATGCCTTGTGAGACCCTTTGGACCATCCAAAAGTGTCACCAAAAGAAGGCTTTGGGTACATCTGAAGTTCCCAGGGGAGCCTTTACGCAATCCCACATGCAACTGGACCCTCCGATTTCGCTGTTTCCGAGTATCCCTAAACATAGCCCTAGCCGGCATCGAAGACGACTGAAAAATCAGGCCCCAGAAAACGAGTTCCAAGCCCTTTTTGCCCATCCCAAAGTGCCCCCAATAGGAAGGCTTTGGGTAGAAGTGAACTCCCCAGGGGAGCCTTTACAAAGCCCCACATGCAACTGGACCCACGGGTTTGCTTTTTCCGAGCAACCCAAATAAATCCCTTGCCGGCATGGGAGAAGACTGAAAAACCGGGTCCCAGAAAACGCGTTGCAAGCCCCTTTGGACCATGCAAAAGTGCCCCCAAAGGAAGGCTTTGGGTACAAGTGAACTCCCCAGAGGAGCCTTTACGCAGCCCCACATGCAACTGGACCCTCCGGGTTCGCTGTTCCTGAGCAAACCTAAACGTAACCCTAGCCGTCATCGGAGACGACTGAAAAATCCGGCCCCAGGAAATGCGTTGCAAGCCCCTTTGGACCATGCAAAAGTGCCCCCAAAGGAAGACTTTGGGTACAAGTGAACTCCCCAGGGGAGCCTTTACGCAGCCCCACATGCAACTGGACCCTCCGGGTTCGCTGTTCCTGAGCAAATCTAAACGTAGGCCTAGCCGTCATCGGAGACGAGTGAAAAATCAGGCCCCAGGAAATAGGTTGCGAGCCCCTTTGGACCATGATATAGTGCCCCCAAAGGAAGTCTTTGGGTAGAAGTGAACTCCCCAGGGGAGCCTTTACGCAGCCCCACATGCAACTGGACCCTCCGGGTTCTCTGTTTCCGAACATACCTAAGTATAGGCCTAGCAGGCACAGAAGACGAGTGAAAAATCAGGCCCCAGGAAATGCGTTGCAAGCCCTTTTTGCCCATGAAACAGTGCCCCCAAAGGAAGGCTTTGGGTACAAGAGAACTCCCCAGGGGAGCCTTTACGCAGCCCCACATGCAACTGGACCCTCAGGGTTCGCTGTTCCTGAGCAAATAGAAACGTAGCCCTAGCCGTCATCGGAGACGAGTGAAAAATCACGCCCCAGGAAATGCGTTGCGAGCCCCTTTGGACAATCTAAAAGTGCCCCCAAAGGAAGGCTTTGGGTACAAGTGAACTCCCCAGGGGAGCCTTTACGCAGCCCCACATGCAACTGGACCCTCCGGGTTCGCTGTTCCTGAGCAAACCAAAACATAACTCTAGCCATCAGCGGAGACGACTGAAAAATCAGGCGCCAGGAAATCTGTTGCAAGCCCCTTTGGACCATCCAAAAGTGCCCCCAAAGGAAGACTTTGGGTACAAGTGAACTCCCCAGGGGAGCCTTTACAAAGCCCAACATGCAACTGGACCCTTCGGGTTCGCTGTTCCTGAGCAAACCTAAACGTAACCCTAGCCGTCATCGGAGACGACTGAAAAATCCGGCCCCAGGAAATGCGTTGCGAGCCCCTTTGGACCATCCAAAAGTGCCCTCAAAGGAAGGCTTTGGGTACAAGTGATCTCCCCAGGGGAGCCTTTACGCAGCCCCACATGCAACTGGACCATCCGGGTTCGCTGTTTCCGAACATACCTAAACATAGGCCTAGCCGTCATCGAAGACGACTGAAAAATCAGGCCCCAGGAAATGCGTTGCGAGCCCTTTTCGCCCATCCAAAAGTGCCCCCAAAGGAAGGCTTTGGGTACAAGTGAACTCCCCAGGGGAGCCTTTACGCAGCCCCACATGCAACTGGACCCTCCGGGTTCGCTGTTCCTGAGCAAATCTAAACGTAGCCCTAGCCGTCATCGGAGACGAGTGAAAAATCAGGCCCCAGGAAATGCGTTCCAAGCCCCTTTGGACCATGCAAAAGTGCCCCCAAAGGAAGGCTTTGGGTACAAGTGAACTCCCCAGGGGAGCCTTTACAATGCCCCACATGCAACTGGACCCTCTGGGTTCGCTGTTTCCGAACATACCTAAACATAGCCCTTGCCGGCATGGGAGAAGACTGAAAAACCAGCCCCAGAAAACGCGTTGCAATCCCCTTTGGACCATGCAAAAGTGCCCCCAAAGGAAGGCTTTGGGTACAAGTGAACTCCCCAGGGGAGCCTTTACGCAGCCCCACATGCAACTGGACCCTCCGGGTTCGCTGTTCCTGAGCAAACCTAAACGTAGCCCTAGCCGTCATCGGAGACGAGTGAAAAATCAGGCCCCAGGAAATGTGTTGCGAGCCCCTTTAGACAATTCAAAAGTGCCCCGAAATGAAGGCTTTGGGTACAAGTGAACTCCCCAGGCGAGCCTTTACGCAGCCCCACATGCAACTGGACCCTCCGGGTTCGCTGTTCCTGAGCAACCCTAAACGTATCCCTAGCCGTCATCGGAGAGGAGTGAAAACTCAGGCCCCATGAAATGTGTTGCGAGCCCCTTTGGACAATCCAAAAGTGCCCCCAAAGGAAGGCTTTGGGTACAAGTGAACTCCCCAGGGGAGCCTTTACGCAGCCCCACATGCAACTGGACCCTCCGGGTGCGCTGTTCCTGACCAACCCTAAATATATCCCTAGCCGGCATGGGAGAAAACTGAAAAACCGGGCCCCAGAAAACGCGTTACAAGCCCCTTTGGACCATGCAAAAGTGCCCCCAAAGGAAGGCTTTGGGTACAAGAGAACTCCCCAGGGGAGCCTTTACGCAGCCCCACATGCAACTGGACCCTCCGGGTTTGCTGTTCCTGAGCAAATCTAAACGTAGCCCTAGCCGTCATCGGAGACGAGTGAAAAATCAGGCCTCAGGAAATGTGTTGCGAGGCCCTTTGGACCATGCAAAAGTGCCCCCAAAGGAAGGCTTTGGGTACAAGTGAACTCCCCAGGGGAGCCTTTACGCAGCCCCACATGCAACTGGACCCACGGGTTTGCTTTTCCGAGCAAACCAAATATATCCCTTGCCGGCATGGGAGAAGACTGAAAAACCGGGTCGCAGAAAACGCGTTGCAAGCCCCTTTGGACAATGCAAAAGTGCCCCCAAAGGAAGGCTTTGGGTAAAAGTGAACTCCCCAGGGGAGCCTTTACGCAGCCCCACATGCAACTGGACCCTTCGGGTTCGCTGTTCCTGAGCAAACCTAAACGTAACCCTAGCCGTCATCGGAGACGACTGAAAAATCAGGCCCCAGGAAATGCGTTGCGAGCCCCTTTGGACCATGCAAAAGTGCCCCCAAAGGAAGGCTTTGGGTACAAGTGAACTCCCCAGGGGAGCCTTTACGCAGCCCCACATGCAACTGGACCATCCGGGTTCGCTGTTTCCGAACATACCTAAACATAGGCCTAGCCGTCATCGAAGACGACTGAAAAATCAGGCCCCAGGAAATGCGTTGCGAGCTCCTTTGGACCATCCAAAAGTGCCCCCAAAGGAAGGCTTTGGGTACAAGTGAACTCCCCAGGGGACCCTTTACGCAGCCCCACATGCAACTGGACCCTCTGTGTTCGCTGTTCCTGAGCAAACCTAAACGTAGCCCTAGGCGTCATGGGAGACGAGTGAAAAATCAGGCCCCAGGAAATGCCTTCCGAGCCCCTTTGGACCACGCAAAAGTGCCCCCAAAGGAAGGCTATGGGTACAAGTGAACTCCCCAGGTGAGCCTTTACGCAGCCCCACATGCAACTGGACCCTCCGGGTTCGCTGTTCCTGAGCAAATCTAAACGTAGCCCTAGCCGTCATCGGAGACGAGTGAAAAATCAGGCCCCAGGAAATGCCTTGTGAGACCTTTTCGCCCATGCAAAAGTGCCCCCAAAGGAAGGCTTTGGGTACAAGAGACCTCCCCAGGGGAGCCTTTACACAGCCCCACATGCAACTGGACCCTCCAGGTTCGCTTTTTTCGAGCAACCCTAAATATATACCTAGCCGGCATCGAAGACGACTGAAAAATCACGCCCCAGGAAATGCGTTTCAAGCACCTTTGGACCATCCAAAAGTGTCACCAAAGGAAGGCTTTGGGTACAAGTGAACTCCCCAGGGGAGACTTTACGCAGCCCCACATGCAACTGGACCCTCCGGGTTCGATTTTTCCGAGCATCCCTAAACATAGCCCTAGCCGGCATGGGAGAAGACTGAAAAACCGGGCCCCAGAAAACGCATTGCAAGCCCCTTTGGACCATGCAAAAGTGCCCCCAAAGGAAGGCTTTGGGTACAAGTGAACTCCCCAGGGGAGCCTTTACGCAGCCCCACATGCAACTGGAACATCCGGGTTCGCTGTTCCTTAGCAAACCTAAACGTAGCCCTAGCCGTCATCGGAGACGAGTGAAAAATCAGGCCCCAGGAAATGTGTTGCGAGCCCCTTTGGACAATCCAAAAGTGCCCCCAAAGGAAGTCTTTGGGTACAAGTGAACTCCCCAGGGGAGCCTTTACGCAGCTCCACATGCAACTGGACCCTCCGGGGTCGCTGTTCCTGAGCAAACCTAAACGTAGCCCTAGCCGTCATCGGAGACGTGTGAAAAATCAGGCCCCAGGAAATGCGTCGCGAGCCCCTTTGGACCATGCAAAAGTGCCCCCAAAGGAAGGCTTTGGGTACAAGAGAACTCCCCAGGGGAGCCTTTACGCAGCCCCACATGCAACTGGACCCTCCGGGTTCGCTGTTCCTGAGCAACCCTAAATATATCCCTAGCCGGCATGGGAGAAAACTGAAAAACCGGGACACAGAAAACGCGTTACAAGCCCCTTTGGACCATGCAAAAGTGCCCCCAAAGGAAGGCTTTGGGTACAAGAGAACTCCCCAGGGGAGCCTTTACGCAGCCCCACATGCAACTGGACCCTCCGGGTTCGCTGTTCCTGAGCAAATCTAAATGTAGCCCTAGCCGTCATCGGAGACGAGTGAAAAATCAGGCCCCAGGAAATGCGTTGCGAGCCCCTTTGGACCATGCAAAAGTGCCCCCAAAGGAAGGCTTTGGGTACAAGTGAACTCCCCAGGGGAGCCTTTACGCAGCCCCACATGCAACTGGACCCTCCGGGTTCGATTTTTCCGAGCAACCCTAAATATATCCCTAGCCGGCATGGGAGAAGACTGAAAAACCGGGCCCCAGAAAACGCGTTGCAAGCCCCTTTGGACCATCCAAAAGTGCCCCCAAAGGAAGGCTTTGGGTACAAGAGAACTCCCCAGGGGAGCCTTTACGCAGCCCCACATGCAACTGGACCCTCCGGGTTCACTGTTCCTGAGCAAATCTAAATGTAGCCCTAGCCGTCATCGGTGACGTGTGAAAAATCAGGCCCCAGGAAATGCGTTGCGAGCCCCTTTGGACCATGCAAAAGTGCCCCCAAAGGAAGGCTTTGGGTACAAGAGAACTCCCCAGGGGAGCCTTTACGCAGCCCCACATGCAACTGGACCCTCTGGGTTGGCTGTTCCTGAGCAAATCGAAACGTACCCCTAGCCATCATCGGAGACGACTGAAAAATCAGGACCCAGGAAATGCGTTGCAAGCCCCTTTGGACCATCCAAAAGTGCCCCCAAAGGAAGACTTCGGGTACAAGTGAACTCCCCAGGGGAGCCTTTACGCAGCCCCACATGCAACTGGACCCTCCGGGTTCTCTGTTCCTGAGCAAACCTAAACTTAGCCCTAGACGTCATCGGAGACAAGTGAAAAATCAGGCCCCAGGTAATGCGTTGCGAGCCCCTTTGGACCATCCAAAAGTGCCCCCAAAGGAAGGCTTGGAGTACAAGAGAACTCCCCAGGGGAGCCTTTACGCAGCCCCACATGCAACTGGCCCCTCCGGGTTCTCTTTTTCCGGCATCCCTAAACATAGGCCTAGCCGGCATCGAAGACGACTGAAAAATCAGGCCCCAGGAAATGCGTTGCGAGCCCCTTTGGACCATGCAAAAGTGCTCCCAAAGGAAGGCTTTGGGTACAAGAGAACTCCCCAGGGGAGCCTTTACGCAGCCCCACATGCAACTGGACCCTCTGGGTTCGCTGTTCCTGAACAAATCGAAACGTAGCCATAGCCGTCATCGGAGACGAGTGAAAAAAGAGGCCCCAGGAAACGCGTTGCGAGCCCCTTTGGACCATCCAAAAGTGCCCCCAAAAGGAAGGCTTTGGGTACAAGTGAACTCCCCAGGCGAGCCTTTACAAAGACCCACATGCAACTAGACCCTCCGGGTTCGCTGTTCCTGAGCAAACCTAAACGTAGCCCTAGCCGTCATCGGAGACTAGTGAAAAATCAGGCCCCAGGAAATGCGTTGCTAGCCCCTTTGGACAATCCAAAAGTGCCCCCAAAGGAAGGCTTTGGGTACAAGTGAACTCCCCAGGGGAGCCTTTACGCAGCTCCACATGCAACTGGACCCTCCATGTTCGCTGTTCCTGAGCAAACCTAAACGTAGCCCTAGCCGTCATCGGAGACGTGTGAAAAATCAGGCCCCAGGAAATGCGTTGCGAGCCCCTTTGGACCATGCAAAAGTGCCCCCAAAGGAAGGCTTTGGGTACAAGTGAACTCCCCAGGGGAGCCTTTACACAGCCCCACATAAAACTGGACCCTCCGGGTTCGATTTTTCCGAGCAACCCTAAATATATCCCTAGCCGGCATGGGAGAAGACTGAGAAATCAGGCCCCAGAAAACGAGTTGCAAACCCCTTTGGACCATGCAAAAGTGCCCCCAAAGGAAGGCTTTGGGTAAAAGTGAACTCCCCAGGGGAGCCTTTACGCAGCCCCACATGCAACTGGACCCTCCAGGTTCGCTTTTTCCGAGCATCCCTAAACATATCCCTAGCCGGCATCGAAGACGAATGAAAAATCAGGCCCCAGGAAATGCGTTCCAAGCCCATTTTGCCCATCCAAATGTGCCCCCAAAGGAAGGCTTTGGGTACAAGTGAACTCCCCAGGGGAGCCTTTACGCAGCCCCACATGCAAATGGACCCTCCGGGTTCGATTTTTCCGACCATCCCTAAAAATATACCTACCCGGCATCGAAGACGAATGAAAAATCAGGCCCCAGGAAATGCGTTGCGAGCCCTTTTCGCCCATGCAAAAGTGCCCCCAAAGGAAGGCTTTGGGTACAAGAGAACTCCCCAGGGGAGCCTTTACGCAGCCCCACATGCAACTGGACCCTCTGGGTTGGCTGTTCCTGAGCAAATCGAAACGTAGCCCTAGCCATCATCGCAGACGACTGAAAAATCAGGCCCCAGGAAATGCTTTCCAAGCCCCTTTGGACCATGCAAAAGTGCCCCCAAAGGAAGGCTTCGGGTACAAGTGAACTCCCCAGGGGAGCCTTTACGCAGCCCCACATGCAACTGGACCCTCCGGGTTCGCTGTTCCTGAGCAAACCTAAACGTAGCCCTAGCCGTCATCGGAGACGAGTGAAAAATCAGGCCCCAGGAAATGCGTTGCGAGCTCCTTTGGACCAACCAAAAGTGCCCCCAAAGGAAGGCTTTGGGTACAAGTGAACTCCCCAGGGGAGCCTTTACGCTGCCACACATGCAACTGGACCCTCCGGGTTCTCTTTTTCCAGCATCCCTAAACATAGCACTAGCCGTCATCGAAGACGAGTGAAAAATCAGGCCCCAGGAAATGCGTTGCGAGCCCCTTTGGACAATCCAAAAGTGTCACCAAAGGAAGGCTTTGGGTACATGTGAACTCCCCAGGGGAGCCTTTACGCAGCCCCACATGCAACTGGACCCTCCGGGTTCGCTGTTTCCGAACATACCTAAACATAGGCCTAGCCGGCATCGAAGACGACTGAAAAATCAGGCCCCAGGAAATGCGTTGCAAGCCCTTTTAGCCCATCCAAAAGTGCCCCCAAAGGAAGGCTTTGGGTACAAGAGAACTCCCCAGGGGAGCCTTTACGCAGCCCCACATGCAACTGGACCCTCCGGGTTCGCTGTTCCTGAGCAAATCTAAACGTAGCCCTAGCCGTCATCGGAGACGAGTGAAAAATCAGGCCCCAGGAAATGCGTTGCAAGCCCCATTGGACCATGCAAAAGTGCCCCCAAAGGAAGGCTTTGGGTACAAGAGAACTCCCCAGGGGAGCCTTTACGCAGCCCCACATGCAACTGGACCCTCTGGGTTCGCTGTTCCTGAGCAAATCGAAAAGTAGCCCTAGCCGTCATCGGAGACGAGTGAAAAATCAGGCCCCAGGAAATGCGTCGCGAGCCCCTTTGGACCATCCAAAAGTGCCCCCAAAGGAAGGCTTTGGGTACAAGTGAACTCCCCAGTGGAGCCTTTACGCAGCCCCACATGCAAATGGACCCTCCGGGTTCGCTGTTCCTGAGCAAATCTAAACATAGACCTAGCCGTCATCGGAGAGGAGTGAAAAATCAGGCCCCAGGAAATGCGTTGCGAGCCCCTTTGGACCATCCAAAAGTGTCCCCAAAGGAAGTCTTTGGGTACAAGTGAACTCCCCAGGGGAGCCTTTACGCAGCCCCACATGCAACTGGACCCTCCGGGTTCGCTGTTCCTGAGCAAATCTAAACGTAGCCCTAGCCGTCATCGGAGACGAGTGAAAAATCAGGCCCCAGGAAATGCGTTGCGAGCCTCTTTTGATCATGCAAAAGTGCCCCCAAAGGAAGGCTTTGGGTACAAGAGAACTCCCCAGGGGAGCCTTTACGCAGCCCCACATGCAGCTGGACCCTCTGGGTTCGCTGTTCCTGAGCAAATCGAAAAGTAGCCCTAGCCGTCATCGGAGACGAGTGAAAAATCAGGCCCCAGGAAATGCGTTGCGAGCCCCTTTGGACCATCCAAAAGTGCCCCCAAAGGAAGGCTTTGGGTACAAGAGAACTCCCCAGGGGAGCCTTTACGCAGCCCCACATGCAACTGGACCCTCCAGGTTCGCTTTTTCCGAGCATCCCTAAACGTAGCCCTAGCCGTCATCGGAGACGAGTGAAAAATCAGGCCCTAGGAAGTGCGTTGCGAGCCCCTTTTGACCATGCAAAAGTGCCCCCAAAGGAAGGCTTTGGGTACAAGTGAACTCCCCAGGGGAGCCTTTACGCAGTCCCACATGCAACTGGACCCTCCGGGTTCGATTTTTCCGAGCAACCCTAAATATATCCCTAGCCGGCATGGGAGAAGACTGAAAAACCGGGCCCCAGGAAACGCGTTGCAAGCCCCTTTGGACAATGCAAAAGTGCCCCCAAAGGAAGGCTTTGGGTACAAGTGAACTCCCCAGGGGAGCCTTTACGCAGCCCCACATGCAACTGGACCCTCCGGGTACACTGTTCCTGAGCAAATCTAAACGTAGCCCTAGCCGTCATCGGAGACGAGAGAAAAATCAGGCCCCAGGAAATGCGTTCCAAGCCCCTTTGGACCATGCAAAAGTGCCCTCAAAGGAAGGCTTTGGGTACAAGAGAACTCCCCAGGGGAGACTTTACGCAGCCCCACATGCAACTGGACCCTCTGGGTTGGCTGTTCCTGAGCAAATCGAAACGTAGCCCTAGCCATCATCGCAGACGACTGAAAAATCAGGCCCCAGGAAATGCGTTGCGAGCCCCTTTGGACCATGCAAAAGTGCCCCCAAAGGAAGTCTTCGGGTACAAGTGAACTCCCCAGGGGAGCCTTTACGCAGCCCCACATGCAACTGGACCCTCCGGGTTCGCTGTTCCTGAGCAAACCTAAACGTAGCCCTAGCCGTCATCGGAGACGAGTGAAAAATCAGGCCCCAGGAAATGCGTTGCGAGCTCCTTTGGACCATCCAAAAGGGCCCCCAAAGGAAGGCTTTGGGTACAAGTGAACTCCCCAGGGGAGCCTTTACACTGCCACACATGCAACTGGACCCTCCGGGTTCCCTTTTTCCAGCATCCCTAAACATAGCCCTAGCCGTCATCGGAGACGAGTGAAAAATCAGGCCCCAGGAAATGCATTGCGAGCCCCTTTGGACCATGCAAAAGTGCCCCCAAAGGAAGGCTTTGGGTACAAGTGAACTCCCCAGTGGAGCCTTTACGCAGCCCCACATGCAAATGGACCCTCCGGGTTCGCTGTTCCTGAGCAAATCTAAACATAGACCTAGCCGTCATCGGAGAGGAGTGAAAAATCAGGCCCCAGGAAATGCGTTGCGAGCCCCATTGGACCATGCAAAAGTGCCCCCAAAGGAAGGCTTTGGGTACAAGAGAACTCCCCAGGGGAGCCTTTACGCAGCCCCACATGCAGCTGGACCCTCTGGGTTCGCTGTTCCTGAGCAAATCGAAACGTAGCCCTAGCCGTCATCGGAGACGAGTGAAAAATCAGGCCCCAGGAAATGCGTTGCGAGCCCCTTTGGACCATCCAAAAGTGCCCCCAAAGGAAGGCTTTGGGTACAAGAGAACTCCCCAGGGGAGCCTTTACGCAGCCCCACATGCAACTGGACCCTCTGGGTTCGCTGTTCCTGAGCAAACCTAAACGTAACCCTAGCCGTCATCGGAGACGAGTGAAAAATCAGGCCCCAGGAAATGTGTTCCGAGCCCCTTTGGACCATGCAAAAGTGCCCCCAAAGGAAGGCTTTGGGTACAAGTGAACTCCCCAGGGGAGCCTTTACGCAGCCCCACATGCAACTGGACCCTCCGGGTTCTTTTTCTGGCATCCCTAAATATATTACTAGCCATCATCGAAGACGACTGAAAAATCAGGCCCCAGGAAATGCGTTGCGAGCCCCTTTGGACCATGCAAAAGTGCCCCCAAAGGAAGGCTTTGGGTACAAGTGAACTCCCCAGGGGAGCCTTTACGCAGCCCCACATGCAACTGGACCCTCCGTGTTCTCTTTTTCTGGCATCCCTAAATATATTACTAGCCATCATCGAAGACGACTGAAAAATCAGGCCCCAGGAAATGCGTTGCGAGCCCCTTTGGACCATCCAAAAGTGCCCCCAAAGGAAGGCTTTGGGTACAAGTGAACTCCCCAGGGGAGCCTTTACGCAGCCCCACATGCAACTGGACCCTCCGGGTTCGCTGTTCCTGAGCAAACCTAAATATAGCCCTACCCGTCATGGGAGACGAGTGAAAAATCAGGCCCCAGGAAATGCGTTGCGAGCCCCTTTGGATCATGCAAAAGTGCCCCCAAAGGAAGGCTTTGGGTACAAGTGAACTCCCCAGGGGAGCCTTTACGCAGCCCCACATGCAACTGGACCCTCCGGGTTCGCTGTTTCCGAACATACCTAAACATAGGCCTAGACGGCATAGAAGACGACTGAAAAATCAGGCCCCAGGAAATGCGTTGCAAGCCCGTTTTGCCCATCCAAAAGTGCCCCCAAAGGAAGGCTTTGGGTACAAGAGAACTCCCCAGGGGAGCCTTTAAGCAGCCCCACATGCAATTGGACCCTCCGGGTTCGCTTTTTCCGAGCATCCCTATACATAGCACTAGCCGTCATTGAAGACGAATGAAAAATCAGGCCCCAGGAAACGCGTTGCAAGCCCCTTTGGACCATCCAAAAGTGCCCCCAAAGGAAGGCTTTGGGTACAAGTGAACTCCCCAGGGGAGCCTTTACGCAGCCCCACATGCAACTGGACCCTCCGGGTTCGCTGTTCCTGAGCAAACCTAAACGTATCCCTAGCCGTGATCGGAGACGAGTGAAAAATCGGGCCCCAGGAAATGCGTTGCGAGCCCCTTTGGACCATCCAAAAGTGCCTCCAAAGGAAGGCTTTGGGTACAAGTGAACTCCCCAGGGGATCCTTTACGCATCCCCACATGCAACTGGACACTCCGGGTTCGCTTTTTCCGAGCAACCCTAAATATATCCCTAGCCGGCATGGGAGAAGACTGAAAAACAGGGCCCCAGAAAACGCGTTGAAAGCCCCTTTGGACCATCCAAAAGTGCCCCCAAAGGAAGGCTTTGGGTACAAGTGAACTCCCCAGGGGAGCCTTTACGCAGCCCCACATGCAACTGGACCATCCGGGTTCGCTGTTCCTGAGCAAATCTAAACGTAGCCCTAGCTGTCATCGGAGACGACTGAAAAAACAGGCCCCAGGAAATGTGTTGCGAGCCCCTTTGGACCATCCAGAAGTGCCCCCAAAGGAAGGCTTTGGGTACAAGTGAACTCCCCAGGGGAGCCTTTACGCAGCCCCACATGCAACTGGACCCTCCGGGTTCGATTTTTTCGACTAGCCCTAAATATATCCCTAGCCGTCATGGGAGAAGACTGAAAAACCGGTCCCCAGAAAACGCGTTGGGAGCCCCTTTGGACCATGCAAAAGTGCCCCCAAAGGAAGGCTTTGGGTACAAGAGAACTCCCCAGGGGAGCCTTTACGCAGCCCCACATGCAACTGGACCCTCCGGGTTTGCTGTTTCCGAACATACCTAAACATATGCTTAGCCGTCATCGAAGACGACTGAAAAATCAGGCCCCAGGAAATGCGTTCCAAGCCCGTTTTGCCCATCCAAAAGTGCCCCCAAAGGAAGGCTTTGGGTACAAGTGAACTCCCCAGGGGAGCCTTTACGCAGACCCACATGCAACTGGACCCTCCGGGTTCGCTGTTTCCGAACATACCTAAACATAACCCTAGCCGGCATCGAAGACGAGTGAAAAATCTCACCCCAGGAAATGCGTTGCGAGCCCTTTTCGCCCATCCAAAAGTGCCCCCAAAGGAAGGCTTTGGGTACAAGAGAACTCCCCAGGAGATACTTTACGCAGCCCCACATGCAACTGGACCCTCCGGGTTCGATTTTTCCGAGCAACCCTAAATATATCCCTAGCCGGCATGGGAGAAGACTGAAAAACCGGGCCCCAGAAAACGCGTTGCAAGCCCCTTTGGACCATGCAAAAGTGCCCCCAAAGGAAGGCTTTGGGTACAAGTGAACTCCCCAGGGGAGCCTTTACGCAGCCCCACATGCAACTGGACCCTCCGGGTTCGATTTTTCCGAGCAACCCTAATTATATCCCTAGACGGCATGGGAGAAGACTGAAAAACCGGGCCCCAGAAAACGCGTTGCGAGCCCCTTTGGACCATGCAAAAGTGCCCCCAAAGGAAGGCTTTGGGTACAAGAGAACTCCCCAGGGGAGCCTTTACGCAGCCCCACATGCAACTGGACCCTCCGGGTTCACTGTTCCTGAGCAAATCGAAACGTAGCCCTAGCCGTCATCGGAGACGAGTGAAAAATCAGGCCCCAGGAAATGCGTTGCGAGCCCCTTTGGACCATCCAAAAGTGCCCCCAAAGGAAGGCTTTGGGTACAAGAGAACTCCCCAGGGGAACCTTTACGCAGCCCCACCTATAACTGGACCCTCTAGGTTCGCTGTTCCTGAGCAAATCGAAACGTAGCCCTAGCCATCATCGGAGACGACTGAAAAATCAGGCCCCAGGAAATGTGTTGCAAGTTCCTTTGGACCATGCAAAAGTGCCCCCAAAGGAAGGCTTTGGGTACAAGAGAACTCCCCAGGGGAGCCTTTACGCAGCCCCACATGCAACTGGACCCTCCGGGTTCGCTGTTCCTGAGCAAACCTAAACGTAGCCCTAGCCGTCATCGGAGACGAGTGAAAAATCAGGCCCCAGGAAATGCGTTGCGAGCCCCTTTGGACCATCCAAAAGTGCCCCCAAAGGAAGGCTTTGGGTACAAGAGAACTCCCCAGGGGAGCCTTTACGCAGCCCCACATGCAACTGGACCCTCCGGGTTCTCTTTTTCCGGCATCCCTAAACATAGACCTAGCCGTCATCGGAGACAAGTGAAAAATCAGGCCCCAGAAAATGCGTTGCGAGCCCCTTTGGACAATCCAAAAGTGTCACCAAAGGAAGGCTTTGGGTACAAGTGAACTCCCCGGGGGGCCTTTACGCAGCCCCACATGCAACTGGACCCTCCGGGTTCGCTGTTTCCGAACATACGTAAACATATGTCTAGCCGGAATCGAAGACGACTGAAAAATCAGGCCCCAGGAAATGCGTTGCAAGCACTTTTCGCCCATCCAAAAGTGCCCCCAAAGGAAGGCTTTGGGTACAAGTGAACTCCCCAGGGGAGCCTTTACGCAGCCCCACATGCAACTGGACCCTCCGGGTTCGATTTTTTCGACTAGCCCTAAATATATCCCTAGCCGTCATGGGAGAAGACTGAAAAACCGGGCCCCAGAAAACGCGTTGGGAGCCCCTTTGGACCATGCAAAAGTGCCCCCAAAGGAAGGCTTTGGGTACAAGAGAACTCCCCAGGGGAGCCTTTACGCAGCCCCACACGCAACTGGACCCTCCGGGTTTGCTGTTTCCGAACATACCTAAACATATGCTTAGCCGTCATCGAAGACGACTGAAAAATCAGGCCCCAGGAAATGCGTTCCAAGCCCGTTTTGCCCATCCAAAAGTGCCCCCAAAGGAAGGCTTTGGGTACAAGTGAACTCCCCAGGGGAGCCTTTACGCAGACCCACATGCAACTGGACCCTCCGGGTTCGCTGTTTCCGAACATACCTAAACATAACCCTAGCCGGCATCGAAGACGAGTGAAAAATCTCGCCCCAGGAAATGCGTTGCGAGCCCTTTTCGCCCATCCAAAAGTGCCCCCAAAGGAAGGCTTTGGGTACAAGAGAACTCCCCAGGAGATACTTTACGCAGCCCCACATGCAACTGGACCCTCCGGGTTCGATTTTTCCGAGCAACCCTAAATATATCCCTAGCCAGCATGGGAGAAGACTGAAAAACCGGGCCCCAGAAAACGCGTTGCAAGCCCCTTTGGACCATGCAAAAGTGCCCCCAAAGGAAGGCTTTGGGTACAAGTGAACTCCCCAGGGGAGCCTTTACGCAGCCCCACATGCAACTGGACCCTCCGGGTTCACTGTTCCTGAGCAAATCTAAACGTAGCCCTAGCCGTCATCGGAGACGAGTGAAAAATCAGGCCCCAGGAAATGCGTTGCGAGCCCCTTTGGACCATCCAAAAGTGCCCCCAAAGGAAGGCTTTGGGTACAAGAGAACTCCCCAGGGGAACCTTTACGCAGCCCCACATATAACTGGACCCTCTAGGTTCGCTGTTCCTGAGCAAATCGAAACGTAGCCCTAGCCATCATCGGAGACGACTGAAAAATCAGGCCCCAGGAAATGTGTTGCAAGCCCCTTTGGACCATGCAAAAGTGCCCCCAAAGGAAGGCTTTGGGTACAAGAGAACTCCCCAGGGGAGCCTTTACGCAGCCCCACATGCAACTGGACCCTCCGGGTTCGCTGTTCCTGAGCAAACCTAAACGTAGCCCTAGCCGTCATCGGAGAAGACTGAAAAATCAGGCCCCAGGAAATGCGTTGCGAGCCCCTTTGGACCATCCAAAAGTGCCCCCAAAGGAAGGCTTTGGGTACAAGAGAACTCCCCAGGGGAGCCTTTACGCAGCCCCACATGCAACTGGACCCTCCGGGTTCTCTTTTTCCGGCATCCCTAAACATAGACCTAGCCGTCATCGGAGACAAGTGAAAAATCAGGCCCCAGAAAATGCGTTGCGAGCCCCTTTGGACAATCCAAAAGTGTCACCAAAGGAAGGCTTTGGGTACAAGTGAACTCCCCGGGGGGCCTTTACGCAGCCCCACATGCAACTGGACCCTCCGGGTTCGCTGTTTCCGAACATACGTAAACATAGGTCTAGCCGGCATCGAAGACGACTGAAAAATCAGGCCCCAGGAAATGCGTTGCAAGCACTTTTCGCCCATCCAAAAGTGCCCCCAAAGGAAGGCTTTGGGTACAAGAGAACTCCCCAGGGGAGCCTTAATGCAGCCCCACAAGCAACTGGACCCTCCGGGTTCGCTGTTCCTGAGCAAATCTAAACGTAGCCCTAGCCGTCATCGGAGACGCGTGAAAAATCAGGCCCCAGGAAATGCGTTGCGAGCCCCTTTGGACCATCCAAAAGTGCCCCCAAAGGAAGGCTTTGGGTACAAGAGAACTCCCCAGGGGAGCCTTTACGCAGCCCCACATGCAACTGGACCCTCCGGGTTCGCTTTTTCCTGGCAACCATATATATATCCCTAGTCGTCATGGGAGAAGACCAAAAAACCGGGCACCAGAAAACGCGTTGCTAGCCCCTTTGGACCATGCAAAAGTGCCCCCAAAGGAAGGCTTTGGGTACAAGAGAACTCCCCAGGGGAGCATTTACGCAGCCCCACATGCAACTGGACCCTCTGGGTTCGCTGTTCCTGAGCAAATCGAAACGTAGCCCTAGCCGTCATCGGAGACGTGTGAAAAATCAGGCCCCAGGAAATGCGTTGCAAGCACTTTTCGCCCATCCAAAAGTGCCCCCAAAGGAAGGCTTTGGGTACAAGTGAACTCCCCAGGGAAGCCTTTACGCAGCCCCACATGCAACTGGACCCTCCGGGTTCGCTGTTCCTGAGCAAACCTAAATATAGCCCTACCCGTCATGGGAGACGAGTGAAAAATCAGGCCCCAGGAAATGCGTTGCGAGCCCCTTTGGATCATGCAAAAGTGCCCCCAAAGGAAGGCTTTGGGTACAAGTGAACTCCCCAGGGGAGCCTTTACGCAGCCCCACATGCAACTGGACCCTCCGGGTTCGCTGTTTCCGAACATACCTAAACATAGGCCTAGACGGCATAGAAGACGACTGAAAAATCAGGCCCCAGGAAATGCGTTGCAAGCCCTTTTCGCCCATCCAAAAGTGCCCCCAAAGGAAGGCTTTGGGTACAAGAGAACTCCCCAGGGGAGCCTTTACGCAGCCCCACATGCAACTGGACCCTCCGGGTTCGCTTTTTCCGAGCAACCCTATATATATCCCTAGCCGGCATGTGAGAAGACTGAAAAACCAGGCCCCAGAAAACGCATTGCAAGCCGCTTTGGACCATGCAAAAGTGCCCCCAAAGGAAGGCTTTGGGTACAAGTGAACTCCCCAGGGGAGCCTTTACGCAGCCCCACATGCAACTGGACCCTCCGGGTTCGCTGTTCCTGAGCAAACCTAAACGTAGCACTAGCCTGCATCGAAGACGACTGAAAAATCAGGCCACAGGAAATGCGTTCCAAGCCCGTTTTGCCCATCCAAAAGTGCCCCCAAAGGAAGGTTTTGGGTACAAGAGAACTCCCCAGGGGAGCCTTTAAGCAGCCCCACATGCAATTGGACCCTCCGGGTTCGCTTTTTCCGAGCATCCCTATACATAGCACTAGCCGTCATTGAAGACGAATGAAAAATCAGGCCCCAGGAAACGCGTTGCAAGCCCCTTTGGACCATCCAAAAGTGCCCCCAAAGGAAGGCTTTGGGTACAAGTGAACTCCCCAGGGGAGCCTTTACGCAGCCCCACATGCAACTGGACCCTCCGGGTTCGCTGTTCCTGAGCAAACCTAAACGTATCCCTAGCCGTGATCGGAGACGAGTGAAAAATCGGGCCCCAGGAAATGCGTTGCGAGCCCCTTTGGACCATCCAAAAGTGCCTCCAAAGGAAGTCTTTGGGTAGAAGTGAACTCCCCAGGGGATCCTTTACGCATCCCCACATGCAACTGGACACTCCGGGTTCGCTTTTTCCGAGCAACCCTAAATATATCCCTAGCCGGCATGGGAGAAGACTGAAAAACAGGGCCCCAGAAAACGCGTTGAAAGCCCCTTTGGACCATCCAAAAGTGCCCCCAAAGGAAGGCTTTGGGTACAAGTGAACTCCCCAGGGGAGCCTTTACGCAGCCCCACATGCAACTGGACCCTCCAGGTTCGCTGTTTCCGAGCATCCCTAAACATAACACTAGCCGGCATCGAAGACGACTGAAAAATCAGGCCCCAGGAAATGCGTTCCAAGCCCGTTTTGCCCATCCAAAAGTGCCCCCAAAGGAAGGCTTTGGGTACAAGTGAACTCCCCAGGGGAGCCTTTACGCAGCCCCACATGCAACTGGACCCTCCGGGTTCGCTGTTTCCGAACATACCTAAACATAACACTAGCCGGCATCGAAGACGACTGAAAAATCAGGCCCCAGGAAATGCGTTGCGAGCCCCTTTGGACCATCCAAAAGTGCCCCCAAAGGAAGTCTTTGGGAACAAGAGAACTCCCCAGGGGAGCCTTTACGCAGCCCCACATGCAACTGGACCCTCCGGGTTCGCTGTTCCTGAGCAAACCTAAATATAGCCCTACCCGTCATGGGAGACGAGTGAAAAATCAGGCCCCAGGAAATGCGTTGCGAGCCCCTTTGGATCATGCAAAAGTGCCCCCAAAGGAAGGCTTTGGGTACAAGTGAACTCCCCAGGGGAGCCTTTACGCAGCCCCACATGCAACTGGACCCTCCGGGTTCGCTGTTTCCGAACATACCTAAACATAGGCCTAGACGGCATAGAAGACGACTGAAAAATCAGGCCCCAGGAAATGCGTTGCAAGCCCTTTTCGCCCATCCAAAAGTGCCCCCAAAGGAAGGCTTTGGGTACAAGTGAACTCCCCAGGGGAGCCTTTACGCAGCCCCACATGCAACTGGACCCTCCGGGTTCGCTGTTTCCGAACATACCTAAACATAGGCCTAGACGGCATAGAAGACGACTGAAAAATCAGGCCCCAGGAAATGCGTTGCAAGCCCTTTTCGCCCATCCAAAAGTGCCCCCAAAGGAAGGCTTTGGGTACAAGAGAACTCCCCAGGGGAGCCTTTACGCAGCCCCACATGCAACTGGACCCTCCGGGTTCGCTTTTTCCGAGCAACCCTATATATATCCCTAGCCGGCATGTGAGAAGACTGAAAAACCAGGCCCCAGAAAACGCATTGCAAGCCGCTTTGGACCATGCAAAAGTGCCCCCAAAGGAAGGCTTTGGGTACAAGTGAACTCCCCGGGGGGCCTTTACGCAGCCCCACATGCAACTGGACCCTCCGGGTTCGCTGTTTCCGAACATACGTAAACATAGGTCTAGCCGGCATCGAAGACGACTGAAAAATCAGGCCCCAGGAAATGCGTTGCAAGCACTTTTCGCCCATCCAAAAGTGCCCCCAAAGGAAGGCTTTGGGTACAAGAGAACTCCCCAGGGGAGCCTTAATGCAGCCCCACAAGCAACTGGACCCTCCGGGTTCGCTGTTCCTGAGCAAATCTAAACGTAGCCCTAGCCGTCATCGGAGACGCGTGAAAAATCAGGCCCCAGGAAATGCGTTGCGAGCCCCTTTGGACCATCCAAAAGTGCCCCCAAAGGAAGGCTTTGGGTACAAGAGAACTCCCCAGGGGAGCCTTTACGCAGCCCCACATGCAACTGGACCCTCCGGGTTCGCTTTTTCCTGGCAACCATATATATATCCCTAGTCGTCATGGGAGAAGACCAAAAAACCGGGCACCAGAAAACGCGTTGCTAGCCCCTTTGGACCATGCAAAAGTGCCCCCAAAGGAAGGCTTTGGGTACAAGAGAACTCCCCAGGGGAGCATTTACGCAGCCCCACATGCAACTGGACCCTCTGGGTTCGCTGTTCCTGAGCAAATCGAAACGTAGCCCTAGCCGTCATCGGAGACGTGTGAAAAATCAGGCCCCAGGAAATGCGTTGCAAGCACTTTTCGCCCATCCAAAAGTGCCCCCAAAGGAAGGCTTTGGGTACAAGTGAACTCCCCAGGGAAGCCTTTACGCAGCCCCACATGCAACTGGACCCTCCGGGTTCGCTGTTCCTGAGCAAACCTAAATATAGCCCTACCCGTCATGGGAGACGAGTGAAAAATCAGGCCCCAGGAAATGCGTTGCGAGCCCCTTTGGATCATGCAAAAGTGCCCCCAAAGGAAGGCTTTGGGTACAAGTGAACTCCCCAGGGGAGCCTTTACGCAGCCCCACATGCAACTGGACCCTCCGGGTTCGCTGTTTCCGAACATACCTAAACATAGGCCTAGACGGCATAGAAGACGACTGAAAAATCAGGCCCCAGGAAATGCGTTGCAAGCCCTTTTCGCCCATCCAAAAGTGCCCCCAAAGGAAGGCTTTGGGTACAAGAGAACTCCCCAGGGGAGCCTTTACGCAGCCCCACATGCAACTGGACCCTCCGGGTTCGCTTTTTCCGAGCAACCCTATATATATCCCTAGCCGGCATGTGAGAAGACTGAAAAACCAGGCCCCAGAAAACGCATTGCAAGCCGCTTTGGACCATGCAAAAGTGCCCCCAAAGGAAGGCTTTGGGTACAAGTGAACTCCCCAGGGGAGCCTTTACGCAGCCCCACATGCAACTGGACCCTCCGGGTTCGCTGTTCCTGAGCAAACCTAAACGTAGCACTAGCCTGCATCGAAGACGACTGAAAAATCAGGCCACAGGAAATGCGTTCCAAGCCCGTTTTGCCCATCCAAAAGTGCCCCCAAAGGAAGGTTTTGGGTACAAGAGAACTCCCCAGGGGAGCCTTTAAGCAGCCCCACATGCAATTGGACCCTCCGGGTTCGCTTTTTCCGAGCATCCCTATACATAGCACTAGCCGTCATTGAAGACGAATGAAAAATCAGGCCCCAGGAAACGCGTTGCAAGCCCCTTTGGACCATCCAAAAGTGCCCCCAAAGGAAGGCTTTGGGTACAAGTGAACTCCCCAGGGGAGCCTTTACGCAGCCCCACATGCAACTGGACCCTCCGGGTTCGCTGTTCCTGAGCAAACCTAAACGTATCCCTAGCCGTGATCGGAGACGAGTGAAAAATCGGGCCCCAGGAAATGCGTTGCGAGCCCCTTTGGACCATCCAAAAGTGCCTCCAAAGGAAGTCTTTGGGTAGAAGTGAACTCCCCAGGGGATCCTTTACGCATCCCCACATGCAACTGGACACTCCGGGTTCGCTTTTTCCGAGCAACCCTAAATATATCCCTAGCCGGCATGGGAGAAGACTGAAAAACAGGGCCCCAGAAAACGCGTTGAAAGCCCCTTTGGACCATCCAAAAGTGCCCCCAAAGGAAGGCTTTGGGTACAAGTGAACTCCCCAGGGGAGCCTTTACGCAGCCCCACATGCAACTGGACCCTCCAGGTTCGCTGTTTCCGAGCATCCCTAAACATAACACTAGCCGGCATCGAAGACGACTGAAAAATCAGGCCCCAGGAAATGCGTTCCAAGCCCGTTTTGCCCATCCAAAAGTGCCCCCAAAGGAAGGCTTTGGGTACAAGTGAACTCCCCAGGGGAGCCTTTACGCAGCCCCACATGCAACTGGACCCTCCGGGTTCGCTGTTTCCGAACATACCTAAACATAACACTAGCCGGCATCGAAGACGACTGAAAAATCAGGCCCCAGGAAATGCGTTGCGAGCCCCTTTGGACCATCCAAAAGTGCCCCCAAAGGAAGTCTTTGGGAACAAGAGAACTCCCCAGGGGAGCCTTTACGCAGCCCCACATGCAACTGGACCCTCCGGGTTCGCTGTTCCTGAGCAAACCTAAATATAGCCCTACCCGTCATGGGAGACGAGTGAAAAATCAGGCCCCAGGAAATGCGTTGCGAGCCCCTTTGGATCATGCAAAAGTGCCCCCAAAGGAAGGCTTTGGGTACAAGTGAACTCCCCAGGGGAGCCTTTACGCAGCCCCACATGCAACTGGACCCTCCGGGTTCGCTGTTTCCGAACATACCTAAACATAGGCCTAGACGGCATAGAAGACGACTGAAAAATCAGGCCCCAGGAAATGCGTTGCAAGCCCTTTTCGCCCATCCAAAAGTGCCCCCAAAGGAAGGCTTTGGGTACAAGAGAACTCCCCAGGGGAGCCTTTACGCAGCCCCACATGCAACTGGACCCTCCGGGTTCGCTTTTTCCGAGCAACCCTATATATATCCCTAGCCGGCATGTGAGAAGACTGAAAAACCAGGCCCCAGAAAACGCATTGCAAGCCGCTTTGGACCATGCAAAAGTGCCCCCAAAGGAAGGCTTTGGGTACAAGTGAACTCCCCAGGGGAGCCTTTACGCAGCCCCACATGCAACTGGACCCTCCGGGTTCGCTGTTCCTGAGCAAACCTAAACGTAGCACTAGCCTGCATCGAAGACGACTGAAAAATCAGGCCACAGGAAATGCGTTCCAAGCCCGTTTTGCCCATCCAAAAGTGCCCCCAAAGGAAGGTTTTGGGTACAAGAGAACTCCCCAGGGGAGCCTTTAAGCAGCCCCACATGCAATTGGACCCTCCGGGTTCGCTTTTTCCGAGCATCCCTATACATAGCACTAGCCGTCATTGAAGACGAATGAAAAATCAGGCCCCAGGAAACGCGTTGCAAGCCCCTTTGGACCATCCAAAAGTGCCCCCAAAGGAAGGCTTTGGGTACAAGTGAACTCCCCAGGAGAGCCTTTACGCAGCCCCACATGCAACTGGACCCTCCGGGTTCGCTGTTCCTGAGCAAACCTAAACGTATCCCTAGCCGTGATCGGAGACGAGTGAAAAATCGGGCCCCAGGAAATGCGTTGCGAGCCCCTTTGGACCATCCAAAAGTGCCTCCAAAGGAAGTCTTTGGGTAGAAGTGAACTCCCCAGGGGATCCTTTACGCATCCCCACATGCAACTGGACACTCCGGGTTCGCTTTTTCCGAGCAACCCTAAATATATCCCTAGCCGGCATGGGAGAAGACTGAAAAACAGGGCCCCAGAAAACGCGTTGAAAGCCCCTTTGGACCATCCAAAAGTGCCCCCAAAGGAAGGCTTTGGGTACAAGTGAACTCCCCAGGGGAGCCTTTACGCAGCCCCACATGCAACTGGACCCTCCAGGTTCGCTGTTTCCGAGCATCCCTAAACATAACACTAGCCGGCATCGAAGACGACTGAAAAATCAGGCCCCAGGAAATGCGTTCCAAGCCCGTTTTGCCCATCCAAAAGTGCCCCCAAAGGAAGGCTTTGGGTACAAGTGAACTCCCCAGGGGAGCCTTTACGCAGCCCCACATGCAACTGGACCCTCCGGGTTCGCTGTTTCCGAACATACCTAAACATAACACTAGCCGGCATCGAAGACGACTGAAAAATCAGGCCCCAGGAAATGCGTTGCGAGCCCCTTTGGACCATCCAAAAGTGCCCCCAAAGGAAGTCTTTGGGAACAAGAGAACTCCCCAGGGGAGCCTTTACGCAGCCCCACATGCAACTGGACCCTCCGGGTTCGCTGTTCCTGAGCAAACCTAAATATAGCCCTACCCGTCATGGGAGACGAGTGAAAAATCAGGCCCCAGGAAATGCGTTGCGAGCCCCTTTGGATCATGCAAAAGTGCCCCCAAAGGAAGGCTTTGGGTACAAGTGAACTCCCCAGGGGAGCCTTTACGCAGCCCCACATGCAACTGGACCCTCCGGGTTCGCTGTTTCCGAACATACCTAAACATAGGCCTAGACGGCATAGAAGACGACTGAAAAATCAGGCCCCAGGAAATGCGTTGCAAGCCCTTTTCGCCCATCCAAAAGTGCCCCCAAAGGAAGGCTTTGGGTACAAGAGAACTCCCCAGGGGAGCCTTTACGCAGCCCCACATGCAACTGGACCCTCCGGGTTCGCTGTTCCTGAGCAAACCTAAACGTAGCACTAGCCTGCATCGAAGACGACTGAAAAATCAGGCCACAGGAAATGCGTTCCAAGCCCGTTTTGCCCATCCAAAAGTGCCCCCAAAGGAAGGTTTTGGGTACAAGAGAACTCCCCAGGGGAGCCTTTAAGCAGCCCCACATGCAATTGGACCCTCCGGGTTCGCTTTTTCCGAGCATCCCTATACATAGCACTAGCCGTCATTGAAGACGAATGAAAAATCAGGCCCCAGGAAACGCGTTGCAAGCCCCTTTGGACCATCCAAAAGTGCCCCCAAAGGAAGGCTTTGGGTACAAGTGAACTCCCCAGGGGAGCCTTTACGCAGCCCCACATGCAACTGGACCCTCCGGGTTCGCTGTTCCTGAGCAAACCTAAACGTATCCCTAGCCGTGATCGGAGACGAGTGAAAAATCGGGCCCCAGGAAATGCGTTGCGAGCCCCTTTGGACCATCCAAAAGTGCCTCCAAAGGAAGGCTTTGGGTACAAGTGAACTCCCCAGGGGATCCTTTACGCATCCCCACATGCAACTGGACACTCCGGGTTCGCTTTTTCCGAGCAACCCTAAATATATCCCTAGCCGGCATGGGAGAAGACTGAAAAACAGGGCCCCAGAAAACGCGTTGAAAGCCCCTTTGGACCATCCAAAAGTGCCCCCAAAGGAAGGCTTTGGGTACAAGTGAACTCCCCAGGGGAGCCTTTACGCAGCCCCACATGCAACTGGACCCTCCAGGTTCGCTGTTTCCGAGCATCCCTAAACATAACACTAGCCGGCATCGAAGACGACTGAAAAATCAGGCCCCAGGAAATGCGTTCCAAGCCCGTTTTGCCCATCCAAAAGTGCCCCCAAAGGAAGGCTTTGGGTACAAGTGAACTCCCCAGGGGAGCCTTTACGCAGCCCCACATGCAACTGGACCCTCCGGGTTCGCTGTTTCCGAACATACCTAAACATAACACTAGCCGGCATCGAAGACGACTGAAAAATCAGGCCCCAGGAAATGCGTTGCGAGCCCCTTTGGACCATCCAAAAGTGCCCCCAAAGGAAGTCTTTGGGAACAAGAGAACTCCCCAGGGGAGCCTTTACGCAGAACAACATGCAACTGGACCCTCCGGGTTCGCTGTTCCTGAGCAAATCTAAACTTAGGCCTAGCCGTCATCGGAGACGAGTGAAAAATCAGGCCCCAGGAAATAGGTTGCGAGCCCCTTTGGACCATGCAATAGTGCCCCCAAAGGAAGTCTTTGGGTAGAAGTGAACTCCCCAGGAGAGCCTTTACGCAGCCCCACATGCAACTGGACCCTCCGGGTTCTCTTATTCCTGAATCCCTAAACATAGCCCTAGCCGTCATCGAAGACGACTGAAAAATCAGGCCCCAGGAAATGCGTTGCAAGCCCCATTGGACCATGCAAAAGTGCCCCCAAAGGAAGGCTTTGGCTACAAGTGAACTCCCCAGGGGAGCCTTTACGCAGCCCCACATGCAACTGGACCCTCCGGGTTCGCTGTTTACGAACATACCTAAATATATGCCTAGCCGTCATCGGAGACGACTGAAAAATCAGGCCCCAGGAAATCTGTTGCAAGCCACTTTGGACAATCCAAAAGTGCCCCCAAAGGAAGACTTTGGGTACAAGTGAACTCCCCAGGGGAGCCTTTACGCAGCCCCACATGCAACTGGACCCTCCGGGTTCTCTTTTTCCGGAATCCCTAAACATAGCCCTAGCCGTCATCGAAGACGACTGAAAAATCAGGCCCCAGGAAATGCTTTGCAAGCCCCATTGGACCATGCAAAATGCCCCCAAAGGAAGACTTTGGGTACAAGTGAACTCACCAGGGGAGCTTTTACAAAGCCCCACATGCAACTGGACCCTCCGGGTTCGCTGCTCCTGAGCAAACCTAAACCTAACCCTAGCTGTCATCGGAGACGAGTGAAAAATCAGGCCCCAGGAAATGCCTTGTGAGACCCTTTGGACCATGCAAAAGTGCCCCCAAAGGAAGACTTTGGGTACAAGTGAACTCCCCAGGGGAGCCTTTACGCAGCCCCACATGCAACTGGACCCTCCGGGTTCGCTGTTCCTGAGCAAATCTAAACGTAGCCCTAGCCGTCATCGGAGACGAGTGAAAAATCAGGCCCCAGGAAATGCGTTGCGAGCCCCTTTTGATCATGCAAAAGTGCCCCCAAAGGAAGGCTTTGGGTACAAGAGAACTCCCCAGGGGAGCCTTTACGCAGCCCCACATGCAGCTGGACCCTCTGTGTTCGCTGTTCCTGAGCAAATCGAAACGTAGCCCTAGCCGTCATCGGAGACGAGTGAAAAATCAGGCCCCAGGAAATGCGTTGCGAGCCCCTTTGGACCATCCAAAAGTGCCCCCAAAGGAAGGCTTTGGGTACAAGAGAACTCCCCAGGGGAGCCTTTACGCAGCCCCACATGCAACTGGACCCTCTGGGTTCTCTGTTCCTGAGCAAACCTAAACGTAACCCTAGCCGTCATCGGAGACGAGTGAAAAATCAGGCCCCAGGAAATAGGTTGCGAGCCCCTTTGGACCATGCAATAGTGCCCCCAAAGGAAGTCTTTGGGTAGAAGTGAACTCCCCAGGGGAGCCTTTACGCAGCCCCACATGCAACTGGACCCTCCGGGTTCTCTTATTCCGGAATCCCTAAACATAGCCCTAGCCGTCATCGAAGACGACTGAAAAATCAGGCCCCAGGAAATGCGTTGCGAGCCCCTTTGGACAATCCAAATGTGCCCCCAAAGGAAGACTTTGGGTACAAGTGAACTCCCCAGGGGAGACTTTACGCAGCCCCACATGCAACTGGACCCACCGGGTTCGCTGTTTACGAACATACCTAAATATAGGCCTAGCCGTCATCGGAGACGAGTGAAAAATCAGGCCACAGGAAATGCGTTGCAAGCCCCATTGGACCATGCAAAAGTGCCCCCAAAGGAAGGCTTTGGGTACAAGTGAACTCCCCAGGGGAGCCTTTACGCAGCCCCACATGCAACTGGACCCTCCGGGTTCGCTGTTTACGAACATACCTAAATATATGCCTAGCCGTCATCGGAGACGACTGAAAAATCAGGCCCCAGGAAATCTGTTGCAAGCCACTTTTGGACAATCCAAAAGTGCCCCCAAAGGAAGACTTTGGGTACAAGTGAACTCCCCAGGGGAGCCTTTACGCAGCCCCACATGCAACTGGACCCTCCGGGTTCTCTTTTTCCGGAATCCCTAAACATAGCCCTAGCCGTCATCGAAGACGACTGAAAAATCAGGCCCCAGGAAATGCTTTGCAAGCCCCATTGGACCATGCAAAATGCCCCCAAAGGAAGACTTTGGGTACAAGTGAACTCACCAGGGGAGCTTTTACAAAGCCCCACATGCAACTGGACCCTCCGGGTTCGCTGCTCCTGAGCAAATCGAAACGTAGCCCTAGCCGTCATCGGAGACGAGTGAAAAATCAGGCCCCAGGAAATGTGTTCCGAGCCCCTTTGGACCATGCAAAAGTGCCCCCAAAGGAAGGCTTTGGGTACAAGAGAACTCCCCAGGGGAGCCTTTACGCAGCCCCACATGCAACTGGACCCTCCGGGTTCGCTGTTCCTGAGCAAACCTAAACGTAGCCCTAGCCGTCATCGGAGACGACTGAAAAATCAGGCCCCAGGAAATGCGTTGCGAGCACCTTTGGACCATCCAAAAGTGCCCCCAAAGGAAGGCTTTGGGTGCAAGTGAACTCCCCAGGGGAGCCTTTATGCAGCCCCACATGCAACTGGACCCACGGGTTTGTTTTTTCCGAGCAACCCTAAATATATCCCTTGCCGGCATGGGAGAAGACTGAAAAACCAGGTCCCAGAAAACGCGTTGCAAGCCCCTTTGGACCATGCAAAAGTGCCCCCAAAGGAAGACTTTGGGTACAAGTGAACTCACCAGGGGAGCCTTTACGCAGCCCCACATGCAACTGGACCCTCCGGGTTCGCTGTTCCTGAACAAAAATAAACGTAGGACTAGCCGCCATCGGAGACGAGTGAAAAATCAGGCCCCAGGAAATGCGTTGCGAGCCCCTTTGGACCATCCAAAAGTGCCCCCAAAGGAAGTCTTTGGGTAGAAGTGAACTCCCCAGGGGAGCCTTTACGCAGCCCCACATGCAACTGGACCCTCCGGGTTCGCTGTTTCCGAATATACCTAAGTATAGGCCTAGCCGGCATAGAAGACGAGTGAAAAATCAGGCCCCAGGAAATGCGTTGCGAGCCCTTTTCGCCCATCCAAAAGTTCCCCCAAAGGAAGGCTTTGGATTCAAGAGAACTCCATAGGGGAGACTTTACGCAGCCCCACATGCAACTGGACCCTCCGGGTTCGCTGTTCCTGAGCAAACCTAAACTTAGCCCTTACCGTCCTCAGAGACGAGTGAAAAATCAGGCCCCAGGAAATAGGTTCCGAGCCCCTTTGGACCATGCAATAGTGCCCCCAAAGGAAGTCTTTGGGTAGAAGTGAACTCCCCAGGGGAGCCTTTACGCAGCCCCACATGCAACTGGACCCTCGGGGTTCTCTTTTTCCGGAATCCCTAAACATAGCCCTAGCCGTCATCGAAGACGACTGAAAAATCAGGCCCCAGGAAATGCGTTGCGAGCCCCATTGGACAATCCAAAAGTGCCCCCAAAGGAAGGCTTTGGGTACAAGTGAACTCCCCAGGGGAGCCTTTACGCAGCCCCACATGCAACTGGACCCTCCGGGTTCGCTGTTTCCGAACATACCTAGATATAGGCCTAGCCGTCATCGGAGACGAGTGAAAAATCAGGCCCCAGGAAATGCGTTGCGAGCCCTTTTCGCCCATGCAAAAGTGCCCCCAAAGGAAGGCTTTGGGTACAAGAGAACTCCCCAGGGGAGCCTTTACGCAGCCCCACATGCAACTGGACCCTCTGGGTTCGCTGTTCTTGAGCAAATCGAAAAGTAGCCCTAGCCGTCATCGGAGACGAGTGAAAAATCAGGCGCAGGAAATGCGTTGCGAGCCCCTTTGGACCATCCAAAAGTGCCCCCAAAGGAAGGCTTTGGGTACAAGTGAACTCCCCAGGGGAGCCTTTACGCAGCCCCACATGCAACTGGACCCTCCGGGTTCGCTGTTCCTGAGCAAACCAAAACGTAACACTAGCCGTCATCGGAGACGACTGAAAAATCAGGCCCCAGGAAATCTGTTGCAAGCCACTTTTGGACCATCCAAAAGTGCCCCCAAAGGAAGACTTTGGGTACAAGTGAACTCCCCAGGGGAGCCTTTACGCAGCCCCACATGCAACTGGACCCTCCGGGTTCGCTGTTCCTGAGCAAATCTAAACGTAGCCCTAGCCGTCATCGGAGACGAGTGAAAAATCAGGCCCCAGGAAATGCTTTTCAATTCCCTTTGGACCATCCAAAAGTGCCCCCAAAGGAAGGCTTTGGGTACAAGAGAACTCCCCAGGGGAGCCTTTACGCAGCCCCACATGCAACTGGACCCTCCGGGTTCTCTTTTTCCGGAATCCCTAAACATAGCCCTAGCCGTCATCGAAGACGAGTGAAAAATCAGGCCCCAGGAAATGCTTTGCAAGCCCCATTGGACCATGCAAAATGCCCCCAAAGGAAGACTTTGGGTACAAGTGAACTCACCAGGGGAGCTTTTACAAAGCCCCACATGCCACTGTACCCTCCGGGTTCGCTGCTCCTGAGCAAACCTAAACATAGCCCTAGCTGACATCGGAGACGAGTGAAAAATCAGGCCCCAGGAAATAGGTTGCGAGCCCCTTTGGACCATGCAAAAGTGCCCCCAAAGGAAGGCTTTGGGTACAAGAGAACTCCCCAGGGGAGCCTTTACGCAGCCCCACATGCAACTGGACCCTCCGGGTTCGCTGTTTCCGAATATACCTAAGTATAGGCCTAGCCGGCATAGAAGACGAGTGAAAAATCAGGCCCCAGGAAATGCGTTGCGAGCCCTTTTCGCCCATCCAAAAGTTCCCCCAAAGGAAGGCTTTGGATTCAAGAGAACTCCATAGGGGAGACTTTACGCAGCCCCACATGCAACTGGACCCTCCGGGTTCGCTGTTCCTGAGCAAACCTAAACTTAGCCCTTACCGTCCTCAGAGACGAGTGAAAAATCAGGCCCCAGGAAACGGGTTCCGAGCCCCTTTGGACCATCCAAAAGTGCCCTCAAAGGAAGGCTTTGGGTACAAGAGAACTCCGCAGGGTAGCCTTTATGCAGCCCGACATACAACTGGACCCTCCGGGTTCGCTTTTTCCGAGCAACCATATATAAATCCCTATCCGGCATGGGAGAAGACTGAAAAACCGGGTCCCAGAAAACGCGTTGCAAGCCCTTTTGGACCATGCAAAAGTGCCCCCAAAGGAAGGCTTTGGGTACAAGTGAACTCCCCAGGGGAGCCTTTACGCAGCCCCACATGCAACTGGACCCTCCGGGTTCGCTGTTCCTGAGCAAATCTAAACTTAGGCCTAGCCGTCATCGGAGACGAGTGAAAAATCAGGCCCCAGGAAATAGGTTGCGAGCCCCTTTGAACCATGCAATAGTGCCCCCAAAGGAAGTCTTTGGGTACAAGAGAACTCCCCAGGGGAGCCTTTACGCAGCCCCACATGCAACTGGACCCTCCGGGTTCTCTTTTTCCGGAATCCCTAAACATAGCCCTAGCCGTCATCGAAGACGACTGAAAAATCAGGCCCCAGGAAATGCGTTGCGAGCCCCTTTAGACAATCCAAAAGTGCCCCCAAAGGAAGACTTTGGGTACAAGTGAACTCCCCAGGGGAGCCTTTACGCAGCCCCACATGCAACTGGACCCTCCGGGTTCGCTGTTCCTGAGCAAATCTAAACGTAGCCCTAGCCGTCATCGGAGACGAGTGAAAAATCAGGCCCCAGGAAATGCTTTGCAAGCCCCTTTGGACCATCCAAAAGTGCCCCCAAAGGAAGGCTTTGGGTACAAGAGAACTCCCCAGGGGAGCCTTTACGCAGCCCCACATGCAACTGGACCATCCGGGTTCTCTTTTTCCGGAATCCCTAAACATAGCCCTAGCCGTCATCGAAGACGACTGAAAAATCAGGCCCCAGGAAATGATTTGCAAGCCCCATTGGACCATGCAAAATGCCCCCAAAGGAAGACTTTGGGTACAAGTGAACTCACCAGGGGAGCTTTTACAAAGCCCCACATGCCACTGGACCCTCCGGGTTCGCTGCTCCTGAGCAAACCTAAACATAGCCCTAGCTGTCATCGGAGACGAGTGAAAAATCAGGCCCCAGGAAATGCCTTGAGAGACCCTTGGGACCATGCAAAAGTGCCCCCAAAGGAAGGCTTTGGGTACAAGAGAACTCCCCAGGGGAGCCTTTACGCAGCCCCACATGCAACTGGACCCTCCGGGTTCGCTTTTTCCGAGCATCACTAAACATATCTCTAGCCGTCATCGGAGACGAGTGAAAAATCAGGCCCCAGGAAATGCGTTGCGAGCCCCTTTGGACCATCCAAAAGTGCCCCCAAAGGAAGGCTTTGGGTACAAGAGAACTCCCCAGGGGAGCCTTTACGCAGCCCCACATGCAACTGGACCCTCCGGGCTCGCTCTTCCTGAGCAAACCTAAACGTAGCCCTAGCCGTCATCGGAGAGTAGTGAAAAATCAGGCCCCATGAAATGCGTTGCGAGCCCCTTTGGAACATCCAAAAGTGCCCCCAAAGGAAGGCTTTGGGTACAAGAGAACTCCCCAGGGGAGCCTTTACGCAGCCCCACATGCAACTGGACCCTCCGGGTTTTCTTTTTCCGAGCATCTCTAAACATAGCCCTAGCCGTCATCGGAGACAATTGAAAAATCAGGCCCCAGGAAATGTGTTGCGAGCCCCTTTGGACCATCCAAAAGTGCCCCCAAAGGAAGGCTTTGGGTACAAGAGAACTCCCCAGGGGAGCCTTTACGCAGCCCCACATGCAACTGGACCCTCCGGGTTCGCTTTTTTAGAGAAACCCTATATATATCCCTAGCCGGCATGGGAGAAGACTGAAAAACCAGGCCCCAGAAAACGCGTTGCAAGCCCCTTTGGACCATCCAAAAGTGCCCCCAAAGGAAGGCTTTGGGTACAAGAGAACTCCCCAGGGGACCCTTTACACAGCCCCACATGCAACTGGACCCTCCAGGTTCGCTGTTCCTGAGCAAACCTAAACGTATACCTAGCCGTCATCTGAGATGACTGAAAATACAGGCCCCAGGAAATGCGTTGCAAGACCCATTGGACCATCCAAAAGTGCCCCAAAAGGAAGGCTTTCGGTACAACTGAACTCCCCAGAGGAGCCTTTACGCAGCCCCACATGCAACTGGACCCTCCGGGATAGATGTTCCTGAGCAAACCTAAACGTAGCCCTAGCCGTCATCAGAGACGAGTGAAAAATCAGGCCCCAGGAAACGGGTTCCGAGCCCCTTTGGACCATGCAAAAGTGCCCCCAAAGGAAGGCTTTGGGTACAAGAGAACTCCGCAGGGTAGCCTTTATGCATCCCCACATGCAACTGGACCCTCCGGGTTCGCTGTTTCCGGGCAACCATATATATATCCCTAGCCGGCATGGGAGAAGACTGAAAAACCGGGCCCCAGAAAACGCGTTGCAAACCCTTTGGACCATGCAAAAGTGCCCCCAAAGGAAGGCTTTGGGTACAAGTGTACTTCCCAGGGGAGCATTTACGCAGCCCCACATGCAACTGGACCCTCCGGGATCGATGTTCCTGAGCAAACCTAAACATAGCCCGAGCCGTCATGGGAGACGACTGAAAAATCAGGCCACAGGAAATGCGTTACAAGCCCCTTTGGACCATCCAAAAGTGCCCTCAAAGGAAGGCTTTGGGTACAAGAGAACTCCGCAGGGTAGCCTTTATGCAGCCCCACATGCAACTGGACCCTCCGGGTTCGCTGTTCCTGAGCAAACCTAAACGTAGCCCTAGCCGTCATCGGAGACTAGTGAAAAATCAGGCCCCATGAAATGCGTTCCGAGCCCCTTTGGACCGTCCAAAAGTGCCCTCAAAGGAAGGCTTTGGGTACAAGTGAACTCCCCAGGGGTGCCTTTACGCAGCCCCACATGCAACTGGACCCTTCGGGTTCGCTTTTTCCGAGCATCCCTAAATATATCCCTAGCCGGCATCGAAGACGAATGAAAAATCATCCCCAGGAAATGCGTTGCGAGCCCTTTTCGCCCATCCAAAAGAGCCCCCAAAGGAAGGCTTTGGGTACAAGAGAACTCCCCAGGGGAGCATTTACGCGGCACCACATGCAACTGGACCCTCCGGGTTCGATTTTTCCGAGCAACACTATATATATCCCTAGCCGGCATGGGAGAAGACTGAAAAACCGGGCCCCAGAAAACGCGTTGCGAGCCCCTTTGGACCATGCAAAAATGCCCCCAAAGGAAGGCTTTGGGTACAAGTGAACTCCCCAGGGGAGCTTTTACGCAGCCCCACATGCAACTGGACCCTCCAGGTTCGCTGTTTCCGAGCATCCCTAAAAATAACACTAGCCAGCATCGAAGACGACTGAAAAATCAGGCCCCAGGAAATGCGTTCCAAGCCCGTTTTGCCCATCCAAAAGTGCCCCCAAAGGAAGGCTTTGGGTACAAGTGAACTCCCCAGGGGAGCCTTTACGCAGCCCCACATGCAACTGGACCCTCCGGGTTCGCTGTTTCCGAACATACCTAAATATAACACTAGCCGGCATCGAAGACGACTGAAAAATCAGGCCCCAGGAAATGTGTTGCGAGTCCCTTTGGACCATCCAAAAGTGCCCCCAAAGGAAGTCTTTGGGAACAAGAGAACTCCCCAGGGGAGCCTTTACGCAGAACCACATGCAACTGGACCCTCCGGGTTCGCTTTTTCCGAGCATCACTAAACATAGCTCTAGCCGTCATCGGAGACGAGTGAAAAATCAGGCCCCAGGAAATGTGTTGCGAGCCCCTTTGGACCATGCAAAAGTGCCCCCAAAGGAAGGCTTTGGGTACAAGAGAACTCCCCAGGGGAGCCTTTACGCAGCCCCACATGCAACTGGACCCTCCGGGTTCCATTTTTCCAAGCAACCCTAAATATATCCCTAGCCGGCATGGGAGAAGACTGAAAAACCGGGCCTCAGAAATCGCGTTGCCAGCCCCTTTGGACCATGCAAAAGTGCCCCCAAAGGAAGGCTTTGGGTACAAGTGAACTCCCCAGGGGAGCCTTTACGCAGCCCCACTTGCAACTAGACATTCCGTGTTCGATTTATCTGAGCATCCCTAAACATAACCCTAGCCGGCATCGAAGACGAATGAAAAATCAGGCCCCAGGAAATGCGTTGCGAGCCCCTTTGGACCATCCAAAAGTGCCCCCAAAGGAAGGCTTTGGGAACAAGAGAACTCCCCAGGGGAGCCTTTACGCAGAACCACATGCAACTGGACCCTCCGGGTTCGATTTTTTCGACTAGCCCTAAATATATCCCTAGCCGGCATGGGAGAAGACTGAAAAACCAGGCCCCAGAAAACGCGTTGCAAGCCCTTTTGGACCATGCAAAAGTGCCCCCAAAGGAAGGCTTTGGGTACAAGTGAACTCCCCAGGCGAGCCTTTACGCAGCCCCACATGCAACTGGACCCTCCGGGTTCGCTTTTCCTGAGCAAACCAAAACGTAACCCTAGCCGTCATCGGAGACGACTGAAAAATTAGGCCCCAAGAAATCTGTTGCAAGCCCCTTTGGACCATCCAAAAGTGCCCCCAAAGGAAGACTTTGGGTACAAGTGAACTCCCCAGGGGAGCCTTTACGCAGCCCCACATGCAACTGGACCCTCCGGGTTCGCTTTTTCCGGGCAACCATATATATATCCCTAGCCGTCATGGGAGAAGACCAAAAAACCGGGCACCAGAAAACGCGTTGCAAGCCCCTTTGGACCATGCAAAAGTGCCCCCAAAGGAAGGCTTTGGGTACAAGAGAACTCCCCAGGGGAGCCTTTACGCAGAACCACATGCAACTGGACCCTCCGGGTTCGCTTTTTCCGAGCATCACTAAGCATAGCTCTAGCCGTCATCGGAGACAAGTGAAAAATCAGGCCCCAGGAAATGCGTTGCGAGCCCCTTTGGACCATGCAAAAGTGCCCCCAAAGAAAGGCTTTAGGTACAAGAGAACTCCCCAGGGGAGCCTTTACGCAGAACCACATGCAACTGGACCCTCTGGGTTCGATTTTTCCAAGCAACCCTAAATATATCCATAGCCGGCATGGGAGAAGACTTAAAAAACCGGGCCCCAGAAAACGCGTTGCAAGCCCTTTTGGACCATGCAAAAGTGCCCCCAAAGGAAGGCTTTGGGTACAAGTGAACTCCCCAGGCGATCCTTTACGCAGCCACACATGCAACTGGACCCTCCGGATTCGCTGTTCCTAAGCAAACCTAAACGTAGCCCTAGCCGTCATTTGAGACGACTAAAATAATCAGGGCCCAGGAAATGCGTTGCAAGCCCCTTTGGACCATGCAAACGTGCCCCCAAAGGAAGGCTTTCGGTACAACTGAAGTCCCCAGAGGAGCCTTGACGCAGCCCCACATGCAACTGGACCCTCCGGGTTCACTTTTTCCGAGCATCACTAAACATAGCCTTAGCCGGCATCGTAGACGAGTGAAAAATCAGGCCCCAGGAAATGTGTTGCGAGCCCTTTTCGCCCATCCAAAAGTGCCCCGAAAGTAAGGCTTTGGGTACAAGAGAACACCACAGGGGAGACTTTACGCAGCCCCACATGCAACTGGACCCTCCGGGTTCGCTGTTCCTGAGCAAACCTAAACTTAGCCCTAGCCGTCATCAGAGACGAGTGAAAAATCAGGCCCCAGGAAACGGGTTCCGAGCCCCTTTGGACCATCCAAAAGTGCCCTCAAAGGAAGGCTTTGGGTACAAGAGAACTCCGCAGGGTAGTATTTATGCAGCCCCACATGCAACTGGACCCTCCGGGTTCGCTTTTTCCGGGCAACCATATATATATCCCTAGCCGTCATGGGAGAAGACTAAAAAACCGGGCCCCACAAAACGCGTTGCAAGCCCCTTTGGACCATCCAAAAGTGCCCCCAAAGGAAGGCTTTGGGTACAAGAGAACTCCCCAGGGGAGCCTTTACGCAGCCCCACATGCAACTGGACCCTCCGGGATCGATGTTCCTGAGCAAACCTAAACATAGCCCGAGCCGTCATCGGAGACGAGTGAAAAATCAGGCCCCAGGATATGTGTTCCAAGCCCCTTTGGACCATGCAAAAGTGCCCCCAAAGGAAGGCTTTGGGTACAAGTCAACTCCCCAGGGAAGCCTTTACGCAGCCCCACATGCAACTGGACCCTCCGGGTTCGCTGTTCCTGAGCAAACCTAAACGTAGCCCTAGCCGTCATAGGAGACGAGTGAAAAATCAGGCCCCATGAAATGCGTTCCGAGCCCCTTTGGACCATGCAAAAGTGCCCTCAAAGGAAGGCTTTGGGTACAAGAGAACTCCCCAGGGGAGCCTTTACGCAGCCCCACATGCAACTGGAGCCTCCGGGTTCGCTTTTTCCGAGCATCCCTAAACATATCCCTAGCCGGCATCGAAGACGAATGAAAATACAGGCCCCAGGAAATGCGTTGCGAGCCCTTTTCGCCCATCCAAAAGTGCCCCCAAAGGAAGGCTTTGGGTACAAGTGAACTCCCCAGGGGAGCCTTTACGCAGCCCCACATGCAACTGGACCCTCCGGGTTCGATTTTTCCAAGCAACACTAAATATATCCATAGCCGGCATGGGAGAAGACTGAAAAACCGGGCCCCAGACAACGCGTTGCAAGCCCTTTTGGACCATGCAAAAGTGCCCCCAAAGGAAGGCTTTGGTTACAAGTGAACTCCCCAGGCGAGCCTTTACGCAGCCACACATGCAACTGGACCGTCCGGGTTCGCTGTTCCTAAGCAAACCTAAACGTAGCCATAGCCGTCATTTGAGACGACTAAAATAATCAGGGCCCAGGAAATGCGTTGCAAGCCCCTTTGGACCATGCAAACGTGCCCCCAAAGGAAGGCTTTGGGTACAAGTGACCTCCCCAGAGGAGCCTTTACGCAGCCCCACATGCAACTGGACCATCCGGGTTCGCTGTTCCTGAGCAAACCTAAACGTAGCCCTAGCCGTCATCAGAGACGAGTGAAAAATCAGGCCCCACGAAACGGGTTCCGAGCCCCTTTGGACCATCCAAAAGTGCCCTCAAAGGAAGGCTTTGGGTACAAGAGAACTCCGCAGGGTAGCCTTTATGCAGCCCCACATGCAACTGGACCCTCCGGGTTCGCTTTTTCCGGGCAACCATATATATATCCCTAGCCGTCATGGGAGAAGACTAAAAAACCGGGCCCCAAAAAACGCGTTGCAAGCCCCTTTGGACCATGCAAAAGTGCCCCCAAAGGAAGGCTTTGGGTACAAGAGAACTCCCCAGGGGAGACTTTACGCAGCCCCACATGCAACTGGACCCTCCGGGTTCGCTGTTCCTGAGCAAAACTAAACATAGCCCTAGCCGTCATCGGAGACGAGTGAAAAATCAGGCCCCAGGAAATGCGTTGCGAGCCCTTTTGGACCATCCAAAAGTGCCCCCAAAGGAAGGCTTTGGGTACAGGAGAACTCCCCAGAGGAGCCTTTACGCAGCCCCACATGCAACTGGACCCTCCGGGTTCGCTTTTTCCAGGCAACCATATATATATCCCTAGCCGTCATGGGAGAAGACTAAAAAACCGGGCCCCACAAAACGCGTTGCAAGCCCCTTTGGACCATGCAAAAGTGCCCCCAAAGGAAGGCTTTGGGTACAAGAGAACTCCCCAGGGGAGCATTTACGCAGCCCCACATGCAACTGGACCCTCCGGGTTCGCTGTTCCTGAGCAAAACTAAACATAGCCCTAGCCGTCATCGGAGACGAGTGAAAAATCAGGCCCCAGGAAATGCGTTGCGAGCCCTTTTGGACCATCCAAAAGTGCCCCCAAAAGAAGGCTTTGGGTACAAGAGAACTCCCCAGGGGAGCCTTTACGCAGCCCCACATGCAACTGGACCCTCCGGGATCGATGTTCCTGAGCAAACCTAAATATAGCCCGAGCCGTCATCGGAGACGAGTGAAGAATAAGGCCCCAGGATATGTGTTCCAAGCCCCTTTGGACCATGCAAAAGTGCCCCCAAAGGAAGGCTTTGGGTACAAGTGAACTCCGCAGGGAAGCCTTTACGCAGCCCCACATGCAACTGGACCCTCCGGGTTCGCTGTTCCTGAGCAAACCTAAACGTAGCCCTAGCCGTCATCGGAGACGAGTGAAAAATCAGGCCCCATGAAATGCGTTCCGAGCCCCTTTGGACCATGCAAAAGTGCCCTCAAAGGAAGGCTTTGGGTACAAGAGAACTCCCCAGGGGAGCCTTTACGCAGCCCCACATGCAACTGGAGCCTCCGGGTTCGCTTTTTCCGAGCATCCCTAAACATATCCCTAGCCGGCATCGAAGACGAATGAAAATACAGGCCCCAGGAAATGCGTTGCGAGCCCTTTTCGCCCATCCAAAAGTGCCCCCAAAGGAAGGCTTTGGGTACAAGTGAACTCCCCAGGGGAGCCTTTACGCAGCCCCACATGCAACTGGACCCTCCGGGTTCGATTTTTCCAAGCAACACTAAATATATCCATAGCCGGCATGGGAGAAGACTGAAAAACCGGGCCCCAGACAACGCGTTGCAAGCCCTTTTGGACCATGCAAAAGTGCCCCCAAAGGAAGGCTTTGGTTACAAGTGAACTCCCCAGGCGAGCCTTTACGCAGCCACACATGCAACTGGACCGTCCGGGTTCGCTGTTCCTAAGCAAACCTAAACGTAGCCATAGCCGTCATTTGAGACGACTAAAATAATCAGGGCCCAGGAAATGCGTTGCAAGCCCCTTTGGACCATGCAAACGTGCCCCCAAAGGAAGGCTTTGGGTACAAGTGACCTCCCCAGAGGAGCCTTTACGCAGCCCCACATGCAACTGGACCATCCGGGTTCGCTGTTCCTGAGCAAACCTAAACGTAGCCCTAGCCGTCATCAGAGACGAGTGAAAAATCAGGCCCCAGGAAACGGGTTCCGAGCCCCTTTGGACCATCCAAAAGTGCCCTCAAAGGAAGGCTTTGGGTACAAGAGAACTCCGCAGGGTAGCCTTTATGCAGCCCCACATGCAACTGGACCCTCCGGGTTCGCTTTTTCCGGGCAACCATATATATATCCCTAGCCGTCATGGGAGAAGACTAAAAAACCGGGCCCCAAAAAACGCGTTGCAAGCCCCTTTGGACCATGCAAAAGTGCCCCCAAAGGAAGGCTTTGGGTACAAGAGAACTCCCCAGGGGAGACTTTACGCAGCCCCACATGCAACTGGACCCTCCGGGTTCGCTGTTCCTGAGCAAAACTAAACATAGCCCTAGCCGTCATCGGAGACGAGTGAAAAATCAGGCCCCAGGAAATGCGTTGCGAGCCCTTTTGGACCATCCAAAAGTGCCCCCAAAGGAAGGCTTTGGGTACAAGAGAACTCCCCAGGGGAGCCTTTACGCAGCCCCACATGCAACTGGACCCTCCGGGATCGATGTTCCTGAGCAAACCTAAACATATCCCGAGCCGTCATCAGAGACGACAGAAAAATCAGGCCCCAGGAAATGCGTTCCAAGCCCCTTTGGACCATCCAAAAGTGCCCCCAAAGGAAGGCTTTGGGTACAAGAGAACTCCCCAGGGGAGCCTTTACGAAGCCCCACATGCAACTGGACCCTCCGGGTTCTCTTTTTCCGGCATCCCTAAACATAGCCCTAGCCGTCATCGGAGACAAGTGAAAAATCAGGCCCCAGGAAATGTGTTGCGAGCCCCTTTGGACCATCCAAAAGTGCCCCCAAAGGAAGGCTTTGGGTACAAGAGAACTCCCCAGGGGAGCCTTTACGCAGCCCCACATGCAACTGGACCCTCCGGGTTCGCTTTTTCCGAGCAACCCTATATATATCCCTAGCCGGAATGGGAGAAGACTGAAAAACCAGGCCCCAGAAAACGCGTTGCAAGCCCCTTTGGACCATCCAAAAGTGCCCCCAAAGGAAGGCTTTGGGTACAAGAGAACTCCCCAGGGGAGCCTTTACACAGCCCCACATGCAACTGGACCCTCCGGGATCGCTGTTCCTGAGCAAAACTAAACGTATCCCCAGCCGTCATCTGAGATGACTGAAAATTCACGCCCCAGGAAATGCGTTGCAAGCCCCATTGGACCATCCAAAAGTGCCCCGAAAGGAAGGCTTTCGGTACAACTGAACTCCCCAGAGGCGCCTTTACGCAGCCCCACATGCAACTGGACCCTCCGGGTTCACTTTTTCTGAACATCCCTAAACATAGCCCTAGCCGGCATCGAAGACGAGTGAAAAATCAGGCCCCAGGAAATGCGTTCCGAGCCCTTTTCGCACATCCAAAAGTGCCCCCAAAGGAAGGCTTTGGGTACAAGAGAACTCCCCAGGGGAGACTTTACGCAGCCCCACATGGAACTGGACCCTCCGGGTTCACTGGTCCTGAGCAAAACTAAACGTAGCCCTAGCCGTCATCAGAGACGAGTGAAAAATCAGGCCCCAGGAAACGGGTTCCGAGCCCCTTTGGACCATCCAAAAGTGCCCCCAAAGGAAGGCTTTGGGTACAAGAGAACTCCGCAGGGTAGTCTTTATGCAGCCCCACATGCAACTGGACCCTCCGGGTTCGCTTTTTCCGGGCAACCATATATATATACCTAGCCGTCATGGGAGAAGACTAAAAAACCGGGCCCCACAAAACGCGTTGCAAGCCCCTTTGGACCATGCAAAAGTGCCCCCAAAGGAAGGCTTTGGGTACAAGAGAACTCCCCAGGGGAGCATTTACGCAGCCCCACATGCAACTGGACCCTCCGGGTTCGCTGTTCCTGAGCAAAACTAAACATAGCCCTAGCCGTCATCGGAGACGAGTGAAAAATCAGGCCCCAGGAAATGCGTTGCGAGCCCTTTTGGACCATCCAAAAGTGCCCCCAAAGGAAGGCTTTGGGTACAAGAGAACTCCCCAGGGGAGCCTTTACGCAGCCCCACATGCAACTGGACCCTCCGGGATCGATGTTCCTGAGCAAACCTAAACATAGCCCGAGCCGTCATCGGAGACGAGTGAAAAATCAGGCCCCAGGATATGTGTTCCAAGCCCCTTTGGACCATGCAAAAGTGCCCCCAAAGGAAGGCTTTGGGTACAAGTCAACTCCCCAGGGAAGCCTTTACGCAGCCCCACATGCAACTGGACCCTCCGGGTTCGCTGTTCCTGAGCAAACCTAAACGTAGCCCTAGCCGTCATCGGAGACGAGTGAAAAATAAGGCCCCATGAAATGCGTTCCGAGCCCCTTTGGACCATGCAAAAGTGCCCTCAAAGGAAGGCTTTGGGTACAAGTGAACTCCCCAGGGGACCCTTTACGCAGCCCCACATGCAACTGGAGCCTCCGGGTTCGCTTTTTCCGAGCATCCCTAAACATATCCCTAGCCGGCATCGAAGACGAATGAAAATTCAGGCCCCAGGAAATGCGTTGCGAGCCCTTTTCGCCCATCCAAAAGTGCCCCCAAAGGAAGGCTTTGGGTACAAGTGAACTCCCCAGGGGAGCCTTTACGCAGCCCCACATGCAACTGGACCCTCCGGGTTCGATTTTTCCAAGCAACACTAAATATATCCATAGCCGGCATGGGAGAAGACTGAAAAACCGGGCCCCAGACAACGCGTTGCAAGCCCTTTTGGACCATGCAAAAGTGCCCCCAAAGGAAGGCTTTGGGTACAAGTGAACTCCCCAGGCGAGCCTTTACGCAGCCACACATGCAACTGGACCGTCCGGGTTCGCTGTTCCTGAGCAAACCTAAACGTAGCCATAGCCGTCATTTGAGACGACTAAAATAATCAGGGCCCAGGAAATGCGTTGCAAGCCCCTTTGGACCATGCAAACGTGCCTACAAAGGAAGGCTTTGGGTACAAGTGACCTCCCCAGAGGAGCCTTTACGCAGCCCCACATGCAACTGGACCATCCGGGTTCGCTGTTCCTGAGCAAACCTAAACGTAGCCCTAGCCGTCATCAGAGACGAGTGAAAAATCAGGCCCCAGGAAACGGGTTCCGAGCCCCTTTGGACCATCCAAAAGTGCCCTCAAAGGAAGGCTTTGGGTACAAGAGAACTCCGCAGGGTAGCCTTTATGCAGCCCCACATGCAACTGGACCCTCCGGGTTCGCTTTTTCCGGGCAACCATATATATATCCCTAGCCGTCATGGGAGAAGACTAAAAAACCGGGCCCCAAAAAACGCGTTGCAAGCCCCTTTGGACCATGCAAAAGTGCCCCCAAAGGAAGGCTTTGGGTACAAGAGAACTCCCCAGGGGAGACTTTACGCAGCCCCACATGCAACTGGACCCTCCGGGTTCGCTGTTCCTGAGCAAAACTAAACATAGCCCTAGCCGTCATCGGAGACGAGTGAAAAATCAGGCCCCAGGAAATGCGTTGCGAGTCCTTTTGGACCATCCAAAAGTGCCCCCAAAGGAAGGCTTTGGGTACAAGAGAACTCCCCAGGGGAGCCTTTACGCAGCCCCACATGCAACTGGACCCTCCGGGATCGATGTTCCTGAGCAAACCTAAACATATCCCGAGCCGTCATCAGAGACGACAGAAAAATCAGGCCCCAGGAAATGCGTTCCAAGCCCCTTTGGACCATCCAAAAGTGCCCCCAAAGGAAGGCTTTGGGTACAAGAGAACTCCCCAGGGGTGCCTTTACGCAGCCCCACATGCAACTGGACCCTCCGGGTTCTCTTTTTCCGGCATCCCTAAACATAGCCCTAGCCGTCATCGGAGACAAGTGAAAAATCAGGCCCCAGGAAATGTGTTGCGAGCCCCTTTGGACCATCCAAAAGTGCCCCCAAAGGAAGGCTTTGGGTACAAGAGAACTCCCCAGGGGAGCCTTTACGCAGCCCCACATGCAACTGGACCCTCCGGGTTCGCTTTTTCCGAGCAACCCTATATATATCCCTAGCCGGAATGGGAGAAGACTGAAAAACCAGGCCCCAGAAAACGCGTTGCAAGCCCCTTTGGACCATCCAAAAGTGCCCCCAAAGGAAGGCTTTGGGTACAAGAGAACTCCCCAGGGGAGCCTTTACACAGCCCCACATGCAACTGGACCCTCCGGGATCGCTGTTCCTGAGCAAAACTAAACGTATCCCCAGCCGTCATCTGAGATGACTGAAAATTCACGCCCCAGGAAATGCGTTGCAAGCCCCATTGGACCATCCAAAAGTGCCCCCAAAGGAAGGCTTTCGGTACAACTGAACTCCCCAGAGGCGCCTTTACGCAGCCCCACATGCAACTGGACCCTCCGGGTTCACTTTTTCTGAACATCCCTAAACATAGCCCTAGCCGGCATCGAAGACGAGTGAAAAATCAGGCCCCAGGAAATGCGTTCCGAGCCCTTTTCGCACATCCAAAAGTGCCCCCAAAGGAAGGCTTTGGGTACAAGAGAACTCCCCAGGGGAGACTTTACGCAGCCCCACATGCAACTGGACCCTCCGGGTTCGCTGTTCCTGAGCAAACCTAAACGTAGCCCTAGCCGTCATCAGAGACGAGTGAAAAATCAGGCCCCAGGAAACGGGTTCCGAGCCCCTTTGGACCATCCAAAAGTGCCCTCAAAGGAAGGCTTTGGGTACAAGAGAACTCCGCAGGGTAGCCTTTATGCATCCCCACATGCAACTGGACCCGCCGGGTTCGCTTTTTCCGGGCAACCATATATATATCCCTAGCCGGCATGGGAGAAGACTGAAAAACCGGGCCCCAGAAAACGCGTTGCAAACCCTTTGGACCATGCAAAAGTGCCCCCAAAGGAAGGCTTTGGGTACAAGTGAACTTCCCAGGGGAGCATTTACGCAGCCCCACATGCAACTGGACCCTCCGGGATCGATGTTCCTGAGCAAACCTAGACATAGCCCGAGCCGTCATCGGAGAGTAGTGAAAAATCAGGCCCCAGGAAATGCGTTGCGAGCCCCTTTGGAACATCCAAAAGTGCCCCCAAAGGAAGGCTTTGGGTACAAGTGAACTCCCCAGGGGAGCCTTTACGCAGCCCCACATGCAACTGGACCCTCCGGGTTCTCTTTTTCCGGCATCCCTAAACATAGCCCTAGCCGTCATCGGAGACAAGTGAAAAATCAGGCCCCAGGAAATGCGTTGCGAGCCCCTTTGGACCATGCAAAAGTGTCACCAAAGGAAGGCTTTGGGTACAAGAGAACTCCCCAGAGGAGCATTTACGCAGCCCCACATGCAACTGGACCCTCTGGGTTCGCTTTTTCCGAGCAACCCTATATATATCCCTAGACGGCATGGGAGAAGACTGAAAAACCAGGCCCCAGAAAACGCGTTGCAAGCCCCTTTGGACCATGCAAAAGTGCCCCCAAAGGAAGGCTTTGGGTACAAGAGAACTCCCCAGGGGAGCCTTTACGCAGCCCCACATGCAACTGGACCCTCCGGGTTCGCTGTTCCTGAGCAAACCTAAATGTAGCCCTAGCCGTCATCGGAGACGAGTGAAAAATCAGGCCCCAGGAAATGCGTTGCGAGCCCCTTTGGATCATCCAAAAGTGCCCCCAAAGGAAGTCTTTGGGTAGAAGTGAACTCCCCAGGGGAGCCTTTACGCAGCCCCACATGCAACTGGACCCTCCGGGTTCGCTGTTCCTGAGCAAACCTAAATGTAACCCTAGCCGTCATCGGAGATTAGTGAAAAATCAGGCCCCAAGAAATGCGTTGCGAGCCCCTTTGGACCATGCAAAAGTGCCCCCAAAGGAAGGCTTTGGGTACAAGAGAACTCCCCAGGGGAGCCTTTACGCAGCCCCACATGCAACTGGACCCTCCGGGATCGCTGTTCCTGAGCAAACCTAAACGTATCCCTAGCCGTCATCTGAGATGACTGAAAATTCAGGCCCCAGGAAATGCGTTGCAAGCCCCATTGGACCATCCAAAAGTGCCCCCAAAGGAAGGCTTTCGGTACAAATGAACTCCCCAGAGGAGCCTTTACGCAGCCCCACATGCAACTGGACCCTCCGGGTTCACTTTTTCCGAACATCCCTAAACATAGCCCTAGCCGGCATCGAAGACGAGTGAAAAATCAGGCCCCAGGAAATGCGTTCCGAGCCCTTTTCGCACATCCAAAAGTGCCCCCAAAGGAAGGCTTTGGGTACAAGAGAACTCCCCAGGGGAGACTTTACGCAGCCCCACATGCAACTGGACCCTCCGGGTTCGCTGTTCCTGAGCAAACCTAAACGTAGCCCTAGCCGTCATCAGAGACGAGTGAAAAATCAGGCCCCAGGAAACGGGTTCCGAGCCCCTTTGGACCATCCAAAAGTGCCCTCAAAGGAAGGCTTTGGGTACAAGAGAACTCCGCAGGGTAGCCTTTATGCATCCCCACATGCAACTGGACCCGCCGGGTTCGCTTTTTCCGGGCAACCATATATATATCCCTAGCCGGCATGGGAGAAGACTGAAAAACCGGGCCCCAGAAAACGCGTTGCAAACCCTTTGGACCATGCAAAAGTGCCCCCAAAGGAAGGCTTTGGGTACAAGTGAACTTCCCAGGGGAGCATTTACGCAGCCCCACATGCAACTGGACCCTCCGGGATCGATGTTCCTGAGCAAACCTAGACATAGCCCGAGCCGTCATGGGAGACGACTGAAAAATCAGGCCCCAGGAAATGCGTTGCGAGCCCCTTTGGACCATCCAAAAGTGCCCCCAAAGGAAGTCTTTGGGTACAAGAGAACTCCCCAGGGGAGCCTTTACGCAGCCCCACATGCAACTGGACCCTCCGGGATCGCTGTTCCTGAGCAAACCTAAACGTATCCCTAGCCGTCATCTGAGATGACTGAAAATTCAGGCCCCAGGAAATGCGTTGCAAGCCCCATTGGACCATCCAAAAGTGCCCCCAAAGGAAGGCTTTCGGTACAAATGAACTCCCCAGAGGAGCCTTTACGCAGCCCCACATGCAACTGGACCCTCCGGGTTCACTTTTTCCGAACATCCCTAAACATAGCCCTAGCCGGCATCGAAGACGAGTGAAAAATCAGGCCCCAGGAAATGCGTTCCGAGCCCTTTTCGCACATCCAAAAGTGCCCCCAAAGGAAGGCTTTGGGTACAAGAGAACTCCCCAGGGGAGACTTTACGCAGCCCCACATGCAACTGGACCCTCCGGGTTCGCTGTTCCTGAGCAAACCTAAACGTAGCCCTAGCCGTCATCAGAGACGAGTGAAAAATCAGGCCCCAGGAAACGGGTTCCGAGCCCCTTTGGACCATCCAAAAGTGCCCTCAAAGGAAGGCTTTGGGTACAAGAGAACTCCGCAGGGTAGCCTTTATGCATCCCCACATGCAACTGGACCCGCCGGGTTCGCTTTTTCCGGGCAACCATATATATATCCCTAGCCGGCATGGGAGAAGACTGAAAAACCGGGCCCCAGAAAACGCGTTGCAAACCCTTTGGACCATGCAAAAGTGCCCCCAAAGGAAGGCTTTGGGTACAAGTGAACTTCCCAGGGGAGCATTTACGCAGCCCCACATGCAACTGGACCCTCCGGGATCGATGTTCCTGAGCAAACCTAGACATAGCCCGAGCCGTCATCGGAGACGACTGAAAAATCAGGCCCCAGGAAATGCGTTACAAGCCCCTTTGAATCATCCAAAAGTGCCCTCAAAGGAAGGCTTTGGGTACAAGAGAACTCCGCAGGGTAGCCTTTATGAGCCCCACATGCAACTGGACCCTCCGGGTTCGCTGTTCCTGAGCAAACCTAAACGTAACCCTAGCCGTCATCGGAGACGAGTGAAAAATCAGGCCCCAGGAAATGCGTTCCAAGCCCGTTTTGCCCATCCAAAAGTGCCCCCAAAGGAAGGCTTTGGTTACAAGTGAACTCCCCAGGCGAGCCTTTACGCAGCCCCACATGCAACTGGACCCTCCGGGTTCGCTGTTTCAGAACATACCTAAACATAACACTAGCCGGCATCGAAGACGACTGAAAAATCAGGCCCCAGGAAATGCGTTGCGAGCCCCTTTGGACCATCCAAAAGTGCCCCCAAAGGAAGTCTTTGGGTACAAGAGAACTCCCCAGGGGAGCCTTTACGCAGAACCACATGCAACTGGACCCTCCGGGTTCGCTTTTTCCGAGCATCACTAAACATAGCTCTAGCCGTCATCGGAGACGAGTGAAAAATCAGGCCCCAGGAAATGTGTTGCGAGCCCCTTTGGTCCATGCAAAAGTGCCCCCAAAGAAAGGCTTTGGGTACAAGAGAACTCCCCAGGGGAGCTTTTACGCAGCCCCACATGCAACTGGACCCTCCGTGTTCCATTTTTCCAAGCAACCCTATATATATCCCTAGCCGGCATGGGAGAAGACTGAAAAACCGGGCCTCAGAAAACGCGTTGCCAGCCCCTTTGGCCCATGCAAAAGTGCCCCCAAAGGAAGGCTTTGGGTACAAGAGAACTCCCCAGGGGAGCCTTTACGCAGCCCCACTTGCAACTAGACATTCCGTGTTCGATTTTTCCGAGCATCCCTAAACATAACCCTAGCCGGCATCGAAGACGACTGAAAAATCAGGCCCCAGGAAATGCGTTCCAAGCCCGTTTTGCCCATCCAAAAGTGCCCCAAAAGGAAGGCTTTGGGTACAAGAGAACTCCCCAGGGGAGCATTTACGCAGCCCCACAAGCAACTGGACCCTCCGGGTTCGCTGTTCCTGAGCAAATCTAAACGTAGCTCTACCCGTCATCGGAGACGCGTGAAAAATCAGGCCCCAGGAAATGCGTTGCGAGCCCTTTTGGACCATCCAAAAGTGCCCCCAAAGGAAGGCTTTGGGTACAAGAGAACTCCCCAGGGGAGCCTTTACGCAGCCCCACATGCAACTGGACCCTCCGGGTTCGCTGTTCCTGAGCAAATCTAAACGTAGCCCTACCCGTCATAGGAGACGAGTGAAAAATCAGGCCCCAGGAAATGCGTTGCGAGCCCCTTTGGACCATCCAAAAGTGCCCCCAAAGGAAGGCTTTGGGTACAAGAGAACTCCCCAGGGGAGCCTTTACGCAGCCCCACATGCAACTGGACCCTCCGGGTTCTCTTTTTCCGGCATCCCTAAACATAGCCCAAGCCGTCATCAGAGACGAGTGAAAAATCAGGCCCCAGGAAACAGGTTCCGAGCCCCTTTGGACCATCCAAAAGTGTCACCAAAGGAAGGCTTTGGGTACATGAGAACTCCCCAGGGGAGCATTTACGCAGCCCCACATGCAACTGTACCCTCCGGGTTCGCTTTTTCCGAGCAACCCTATATATATCCCTAGACGGCATGGGAGAAGACTGAAAAACCAGGCCCCAGAAAACGCGTTGCAAGCCCCTTTGGACCATGCAAAAGTGCCCCCAAAGGAAAGCTTTGGGTACAAGAGAACTCCCCAGGGGAGCCTTTACGCAGCCCCACATGCAACTGGACCCTCCGGGTTCGCTGTTCCTGAGCAAACCTAAATGTAGCCCTAGCCGTCATCGGAGACGAGTGAAAAATCAGGCCCCAGGAAATGCGTTGCGAGCCCCTTTGGATCATCCAAAAGTGCCCCCAAAGGAAGGCTTTGGGTACAAGAGAACTCCCCAGGGGAGCCTTTACAAAGCCCCACATGCAACTGGACCCTCCGGGATCGCTGTTCCTGAGCAAACCTAAACGTATCCCTAGCCGTCATCTGAGATGACTGAAAATTCAGGCCCCAGGAAATGCTTTGCAATCCCCATTGGACCATCCAAAAGTGCCCCCAAATTAAGGCTTTCGGTACAACTGAACTCCCCAGAGGAGCCTTTACGCAGCCCCACATGCAACTGGACCCTCCGGGTTCACTTTTTCCGAACATCCCTAAACATAGCCCTAGCCGGCATCGAAGACGAGTGAAAAATCAGGCCCCAGGAAATGCGTTCCGAGCCCTTTTCGCACATCCAAAAGTGCCCCCAAAGGAAGGCTTTGGGTACAAGAGAACTCCCCAGGGGAGCCTTTACGCAGCCCCACATGCAACTGGACCCTCCGGGTTCGCTGTTCCTGAGCAAACCTAAACGTAGCCCTACCCGTCATCGGAGACGAGTGAAAAATCAGGCCCCAGGAAACGGGTTCCGAGCCCCTTTGGACCATCCAAAAGTGCCCTCAAAGGAAGGCTTTGGGTACAAGAGAACTCCGCAGGGTAGCCTTTATGCATCCCCACATGCAACTGGACCCTCCGGGTTCTCTTTTTCCGGCATCCCTAAACATAGCCCTAGCCGTCATCGGAGACAAGTGAAAAATCAGGCCCCAGGAAATGCGTTGCGAGCCCCTTTGGACAATCAAAAAGTGTCACCAAAGGAAGGCTTTGGGTACAAGAGAACTCCCCAGAGGAGCATTTACGCAGCCCCACATGCAACTGGACCCTCCGGGTTCGCTTTTTCCGAGCAACCCTATATATATCCCTAGCCGGCATGGGAGAAGACTGAAAAACCAGGCCCCAGAAAACGCGTTGCAAGCCCCTTTGGACCATGCAAAAGTGCCCCCAAAGGAAGGCTTTGGGTACAAGAGAACTCCCCAGGGGAGCCTTTACGCAGCCCCACATGCAACTGGACCCTCCGGGTTCGCTGTTCCTGAGCAAATCTAAACTTAGGCCTAGCCGTCATCGGAGACGAGTGAAAAATCAGGCCCCAGGAAATAGGTTGGGAGCCCCTTTTCGCCCATGCAATAGTGCCACCAAAGGAAGTCTTTGGGTAGAAGTGAACTCCCCAGGGGAGCCTTTACGCAGCCCCACATGCAACTGGACCCTCCGGGTTCGCTGTTCCTGAGCAAAGCTAAACGTATCCCTACCCGTCATCGGAGATTAGTGAAAAATCAGGCCCCAAGAAATGCGTTGCGAGCCCCTTTAGACCATGCAAAAGTGCCCCCAAAGGAAGGCTTTGGGTACAAGTGAACTCCCCAGGGAGCCTTTACGCAGCCCCACATGCAACTGGACCCTCCGGGTTCGCTGTTTCCGAACATACCTAAACATAGGCCTAGCCGGCATCGAAGACGACTGAAAAATCAGGTCCCAGGAAATGCGTTGCGAGCCCCTTTGGACCATCCAAAAGTGCCCCCAAAGGAAGGCTTTGGGTACAAGAGAACTCCCCAGGGGAGACTTTACGCAGCCCCACATGCAACTGGACCCTCCGGGTTCGCTGTTCCTGAGCAAACCTAAACGTAGCCCTACCCGTCATCGGAGACGAGTGAAAAATCAGGCCCCAGGAAACGGGTTCCGAGCCCCTTTGGACCATCCAAAAGTGCCCTCAAAGGAAGGCTTTGGGTACAAGAGAACTCCGCAGGGTAGCCTTTATGCATCCCCACATGCAACTGGACCCTCCGGGTTCGCTTTTTCCGGGCAACCATATATATATCCCTAGCCGGCATGGGAGAAGACTGAAAAACCGGGCCCCAAAAAACGCGTTGCAAACCCTTTGGACCATGCAAAAGTGCCCCCAAAGGAAAGCTTTGGGTACAAGTGAACTTCCCAGGGGAGCATTTACGCAGCCCCACATGCAACTGGACCCTCCGGGATCGATGTTCCTGAGCAAACCTAAACGTAACCCTAGCCGTCATCGGAGACTAGTGAAAAATCAGGCCTAATGAAATGCGTTCCGAGCCCCTTTGGACCGTCCAAAAGTGCCCTCAAAGGAAGGCTTTGGGTACAAGTGAACTCCCCAGGGGTGCCTTTACGCAGCCCCACATGCAACTGGACCCTTCGGGTTCGCTTTTTCCGAGCATCCCTAAATATATCCCTAGCCGGCATCGAAGACGAATGAAAAATCATCCCCAGGAAATGCGTTGCGAGCCCTTTTCGCCCATCCAAAAGTGCCCCCAAAGGAAGGCTTTGGGTACATGAGAACTCCCCAGGGGAGCATTTACGCGGCACCACATGCAACTGGACCCTCCGGGTTCGATTTTTCCGAGCAACCCTATATATATCCCTAGCCGGCATGGGAGAAGACTGAAAAACCGGGCCCCAGAAAACGCGTTGCGAGCCCCTTTGGACCATGCAAAAGTGCCCCCAAAGGTAGGCTTTGGGTACAAGTGAACTCCCCAGGGGAGCCTTTACGCAGCCCCACATGCAACTGGACCCTCCAGGTTCGCTGTTTCCGAGCATCCCTAAACATAACACTAGCCGGCATCGAAGACGACTGAAAAATCAGGCCCCAGGAAATGCGTTCCAAGCCCGTTTTGCCCATCCAAAAGTGCCCCCAAAGGAAGGCTTTGGGTACAAGTGAACTCCCCAGGGGAGCCTTTACGCAGCTCCACATGCAACTGGACCCTCCGGGTTCGCTGTTTCCGAACATACCTAAACATAACACTAGCCGGCATCGAAGACGACTGAAAAATCAGGCCCCAGGAAATCCGTTGCGAGCCCCTTTGGACCATCCAAAAGTGCCCCCAAAGGAAGTCTTTGGGAACAAGAGAACTCCCCAGGGGAGCCTTTACGCAGAACCACATGCAACTGGACCCTCCGGGTTCGCTTTTTCCGAGCATCACTAAATATAGCTCTAGCCGTCATCGGAGACGAGTGAAAAATCAGGCCCCAGGAAATGTGTTGCGAGCCCCTTTGGACCATGCAAAAGTGCCCCCAAAGAAAGGCTTTGGGTACAAGAGAACTCCCCAGGGGAGCCTTTACGCAGCCCCACATGCAACTGGACCCTCCGGGTTCCATTTTTCCAAGCAACCCTAAATATATCCCTAGCCGGCATGGGAGAAGACTGAAAAACCGGGCCTCAGAAAACGCGTTGCCAGCCCCTTTGGCCCATGCAAAAGTGCCCCCAAAGGAAGGCTTTGGGTACAAGTGAACTCCCCAGGGGTGCCTTTACGCAGCCCCACATGCAACTAGACATTCCGTGTTCGATTTTTCCGAGCATCCCTAAACATAACCCTAGCAGGCATCGAAGACAACTGAAAAATCAGGCCCCAGGAAATGCGTTGCGAGCCCCTTTGGACCATCCAAAAGTGCCCCCAAAGGAAGTCTTTGGGAACAAGAGAACTCCCCAGGGGAGCCTTTACGCAGCCCCACATGCAACTGGACCCTCCGAGTTCGCTGTTTCCGAACATACCTAAACATAACACTAGCCGGCATCGAAGACGACTGAAAAATCAGGCCCCAGGAAATGCGTTGCGAGCCCCTTTGGACCATCCAAAAGTGCCCCCAAAGGAAGTCTTTGGGAACAAGAGAACTCCCCAGGGGAGCCTTTACGCAGAACCACATGCAACTGGACCCTCCGGGTTCACTTTTTCCGAGCATCCCTAAACATATCCCTAGCCGGCATCGAAGACGAGTGAAAAATCAGGCCCCAGGAAATGCGTTGCGAGCCCTTTTCGCCCATCCAAAAGTGCCCCCAAAGGAAGGCTTTGGGTACAAGTGAACTCCCCAGGGGAGCCTTTACGCAGCCCCACTTGCAACTAGACATTCCGTGTTCGATTTTTCCGAGCATCCCTAAACATAACCCTAGCAGGCATCGAAGACGAATGAAAAATCAGGCCCCAGGAAATGCGTTGCGAGCCCCTTTGGACCATCCAAAAGTGTCCCCAAAGGAAGGCTTTGGGTACAAGTGAACTCCCCAGGGGAGCCTTTACGCAGCCCCACATGCAACTGGACCCTCCGGGATCGCTGTTTCCGAACATACCTAAACATAACCCTAGCCGTCATCGAAGACGACTGAAAAATCAGGCCCCAGGAAATGCGTTGCGAGCTTTTTTGGACCATTCAAAAGTGCCCCCAAAGGAAGGCTTTGGGTACAAGAGAACTCCCCAGGGGAGCCTTTACGCAGAACCACATGCAACTGGACCCTCCGGGTTCGATTTTTCCAAGCAACCCTAAATATATCCCTAGCCGGCATGGGAGAAGACTGAAAAACCAGGCCCCAGAAAACGCGTTGCAAGCCCTTTTGGACCATGCAAAAGTGCCCCCAAAGGAAGGCTTTGGGTACAAGTGAACTCCCCAGGGGAGCCTTTACGCAGCCCCACATGCAACTGGACCCTCCGGGTTCGCTGTTCCTGAACAAAGCTAAACGTAGACCTAGCCGTCATCAGAGACGAGTGAAAAATCAGGCCCCAGGAAACGGGTTCAGAGCCCCTTTGGACCATCCAAAAGTTCCCTCAAAGGAAGGCTTTGGGTACAAGAGAACTCCGCAGGGTAGCCTTTATGCATCCCCACATGCAATTGGACCCTCCGGGTTCGCTTTTTCCGGGCAACCATATATATATCCCTAGCCGTCATGGGAGAAGACCAAAAAACCGGGCACCAGAAAACGCGTTGCAAGCCCCTTTGGACCATCCAAAAGTGCCCCCGAAGGAAGGCTTTGGGTACAAGAGAACTCCCCAGGGGAGCATTTACGCAGCCCCACATGCAACTGGACCCTCCGGGTTCGCTGTTCCTGAGCAAAGCTAAACATAGCCCTAGCCGTCATCGGAGACGCGTGAAAAATCAGGCCCCAGGAAATGCGTTGCGAGCCCTTTTGGACCATCCAAAAGTGCCCTCAAAGGAAGGCTTTGGGTACAAGAGAACTCCGCAGGGTAGCCTTTATGCAGCCCGACATGCAACTGGACCCTCCGGGTTCGCTTTTTCCGAGCAACCGTATATATATCCCTAGCCGGCATGGGAGAAGACTGAAAAACCGGGCTCCAGAAAACGCGTTGCAAGCCCTTTTGGACCATGCAAAAGTGCCCCCAAAGGAAGGCTTTGGGTACAAGAGAACTCCCCAGGGGAGCCTTTACGCAGCCCCACATGCAACTGGACCCTCCGGGTTCGCTGTTTCCGAACATACCTAAACATAACACTAGCCGTCATCGAAGACAACTGAAAAATCAGGCCCCAGGAAATGCGTTGCGAGCCCCTTTGGACCATCCAAAAGTGCCCCCAAAGGAAGTCTTTGGGAACAAGAGAACTCCCCAGGGGAGCCTTTACGCAGCCCCACATGCAACTGGACCCTCCGGGTTCGCTGTTTCCGAACATACCTAAACATAACACTAGCCGGCATCGAAGACGACTGAAAAATCAGGCCCCAGGAAATGCATTGCGAGCCCCTTTGGACCATGCAAAAGTGCCCCCAAAGGAAGTCTTTGGGAACAAGAGAACTCCCCAGGGGAGCCTTTACGCAGAACCACATGCAACTGGACCCTCCGGGTTCGCTTTTTCCGAGCATCACTAAACATAACTCTAGCCGTCATCGGAGACGAGTGAAAAATCAGGCCCCAGGAAATGCGTTGCAAGCCCCTTTGGACCATGCAAAAGTGCCCCCAAAGAAAGGCTTTAGGTACAAGAGAACTCCCCAGGGGAGCCTTTACGCAGCCCCACATGCAACTGGACCCTCCGTGTTCGCTTTTTCCGAGCATCCCTAAACATATCCCTAGCCGGCATCGAAGACGACTGAAAAATCAGGCCCCAGGAAATGCGTTGCGAGCCCTTTTCTCCCATCCAAAAGTGCCCCCAAAGGAAGGCTTTGGGTACAAGTGAACTCCCCAGGGGAGCCTTTACGCAGCCCCACATGCAACTGGACCCTCCGGGTTCGCTGTTCCTGAGCAAAGCTAAACGTAACCCTAGCCGTCATCGGAGACGAGTGAAAAATCAGGCCCCAGGAAATACGTTGCGAGCCCCTTTGGACCATCCAAAAGTGCCCCCAAAGGAAGGCTTTGGGTACAAGTGAACTCCCCAGGGGAGCCTATACGCAGCCCCACATGCAACTGGACCGTCCGGGTTCGATTTTTCCAAGCAACACTAAATATATCCATAGCCGGCATGGGAGAAGACTGAAAAACCAGGCCCCATAAAACGCGTTGCAAGCCCTTTTGGACCATGCAAAAGTGCCCCCAAAGGAAGGCTTTGGGTACAGGAGAACTCCCCAGAGGAGCCTTTACGCAGCCCCACATGCAACTGGACCCTCCGGGTTCGCTTTTTCCAGGCAACCATATATATATCCCTAGCCGTCATGGGAGAAGACTAAAAAACCGGGCCCCACAAAACGCGTTGCAAGCCCCTTTGGACCATGCAAAAGTGCCCCCAAAGGAAGGCTTTGGGTACAAGAGAACTCCCCAGGGGAGCATTTACGCAGCCCCACATGCAACTGGACCCTCCGGGTTCGCTGTTCCTGAGCAAAACTAAACATAGCCCTAGCCGTCATCGGAGACGAGTGAAAAATCAGGCCCCAGGAAATGCGTTGCGAGCCCTTTTGGACCATCCAAAAGTGCCCCCAAAAGAAGGCTTTGGGTACAAGAGAACTCCCCAGGGGAGCCTTTACGCAGCCCCACATGCAACTGGACCCTCCGGGATCGATGTTCCTGAGCAAACCTAAATATAGCCCGAGCCGTCATCGGAGACGAGTGAAGAATAAGGCCCCAGGATATGTGTTCCAAGCCCCTTTGGACCATGCAAAAGTGCCCCCAAAGGAAGGCTTTGGGTACAAGTGAACTCCGCAGGGAAGCCTTTACGCAGCCCCACATGCAACTGGACCCTCCGGGTTCGCTGTTCCTGAGCAAACCTAAACGTAGCCCTAGCCGTCATCGGACGAGTGAAAAATCAGGCCCCATGAAATGCGTTCCGAGCCCCTTTGGACCATGCAAAAGTGCCCTCAAAGGAAGGCTTTGGGTACAAGTGAACTCCCCAGGGGAGCCTTTACGCAGCCCCACATGCAACTGGACCCTCCGGGTTCGCTTTTTCCGAGCATCCCTAAACATTTCCCTACCCGGCATCGAAGACGAATGAAAAATCAAGCACCAGGAAATGCGTTGCGAGCCCTTTTCGGCCATCCAAAAGTGCCCCCAAAGGAAGGCTTTGGGTACAAGTGAACTCCCCAGGGGAGCCTTTACGCAGCCCCACATGCAACTGGACCCTCCGGGTTCGCTGTTCCTGAGCAAAGCTAAACATAACCCTAGCCGTCATCGGAGACGAGTGAAAAATCAGGCCCCAGGAAATACGTTGCGAGCCCCTTTGGACCATCCAAAAGTGCCCCCAAAGGAAGGCTTTGGGTACAAGAGAACTCCCCAGGGGAGCCTTTACGCAGCCCCACATGCAACTGGACCCTCCAGGTTCGCTGTTCCTGAGCAAACCTAAACGTAGCCCTAGCCGTCATCAGAGACGAGTGAAAAATCAGGCCCCAGGAAACGGGTTCCAAGCCCCTTTGGACCATCCAAAAGTGCCCTCAAAGGAAGGCTTTGGGTACAAGAGAACTCCGCAGGGTAGCCTTTATGCAGCCCCACATGCAACTGGACCCTCCGGGTTCGCTTTTTCCGGGCAACCATATATATATCCCTACCCGTCATGGGAGAAGACTAAAAAACCGGGCCCCACAAAACGCGTTGTAAGCCCCTTTGGACCATGCAAAAGTGCCCCCAAAGGAAGGCTTTGGGTACAAGAGAACTCCCCAGGGGAGCATTTACGCAGCCCCACATGCAACTGGACCCTCCGGGTTCGCTGTTCCTGAGCAAAACTAAACATAGCCCTAGCCGTCATCGGAGATGAGTGAAAAATCAGGCCCCAGGAAATGCGTTCCGAGCCCTTTTGGACCATCCAAAAGTGCTCCCAAAGGAAGGCTTTGGGTACAAGAGAACTCCCCAGGGGAGCCTTTACGCAGCCCCACATGCAACTGGACCCTCAGGGTTCGCTGTTTCCGAACATACCTAAACATAGGCCTAGCCGGCATCGAAGACGACTGAAAAATCAGGCCCCAGGAAATGCGTTGCGAGCCCCTTTGGACCATCCAAAAGTGCCCTCAAAGGAAGGCTTTGGGTACAAGAGAACTCCCCAGGGGAGCCTTTACGCAGCCCCACATGCAACTGGACCCTCCGGGTTCGCTGTTCCTGAGCAAACCTAAACGTAGCCCTAGCCATCATCTGAGATGACTGAAAACTCAGGCCCCAGGAAATATGTTGCAAGCCCCTTTGGACCATGCAAACGTGCCCCCAAAGGAAGGCTTTGGGTACAAGAGAACTCCGCAGGGTAGCCTTTATGCATCCCGACATGCAACTGGACCCTCCGGGTTCGCTTTTTCCGGGCAACCATATATATATCCCTAGCCGTCATGGGAGAAGACCAAAAAACCGGGCACCAGAAAACGCGTTGCAAGCCCCTTTGGACCATCCAAAAGTGCCCCCGAAGGAAGGCTTTGGGTACAACTGAACTCCCCAGAGGAGCCTTTACGCAGCCCCACATGCAACTGGACCCTGCGGGTTCACTTTTTCCGAGCATCACTAAACATAGCCCTACCCGGCATCGAAGACGAGTGAAAAATCAGGCCCCAGGAAACGGGTTCCGAGCCCCTTTGGACCATGCAAAAGTGCCCTCAAAGGAAGGCTTTGGGTACAAGAGAACTCCGCAGGGTAGCCTTTATGCATCCCCACATGCAACTGGACCCTCCGGGTTCGCTTTTTCCGGGCAACCATATATATATCCCTAGCCGTCATGGGAGAAGACAAAAAACCGGGCACCAGAAAACGCGTTGCAAGCCCCTTTGGACCATCCAAAAGTGCCCCCGAAGGAAGGCTTTGGGTACAAGAGAACTCCCCAGGGGAGGCTTTACGCAGCCCCACATGCAACTGGACCCTCCGGGTTCGCTGTTCCTGAGCAAAGCTAAACATAGCCCTAGCCGTCATCGGAGACGCGTGAAAAATCAGGCCCCAGGAAATGCGTTGCGAGCCCTTTTGGACCATCCAAAAGTGCCCTCAAAGGAAGGCTTTGGGTACAAGAGAACTCCGCAGGGTAGCCTTTATGCAGCCCGACATGCAACTGGACCCTCCGGGTTCGCTTTTTCCGAGCAACCGTATATATATCCCTAGCCGGCATGGGAGAAGACTGAAAAACCGGGCCCCACAAAACGCGTTGCAAGCCCTTTTGGACCATGCAAAAGTGCCCCCAAAGGAAGGCTTTGGGTACAAGTGAACTCCCCAGGGGAGCCTTTACGCAGCCCCACATGCAACTGGACCCTCCGGGTTCGCTGTTTCCGAACATACCTAAACATAACACTAGCCGTCATCGAAGACAACTGAAAAATCAGGCCCCAGGAAATGCGTTGCGAGCCCCTTTGGACCATCCAAAAGTGCCCCCAAAGGAAGTCTATGGGAACAAGAGAACTCCCCAGGGGAGCCTTTACGCAGCCCCACATGCAACTGGACCCTCCGGGTTCGCTGTTTCCGAACATACCTAAACATAACACTAGCCGGCATCGAAGACGACTGAAAAATCAGGCCCCAGGAAATGCGTTGCGAGCCCCTTTGGACCATCCAAAAGTGCCCCCAAAGGAAGTCTTTGGGAACAAGAGAACTCCCCAGGGGAGCCTTTACGCAGAACCACATGCAACTGGACCCTCCGTGTTCGCTTTTTCCGAGCATCACTAAACATAGCTCTAGCCGTCATCGGAGACGAGTGAAAAATCAGGCCCCAGGAAATGCGTTGCAAGCCCCTTTGGACCATGTAAAAGTGCCCCCAAAGAAAGGCTTTAGGTACAAGAGAACTCCCCAGGGGAGCCTTTACGCAGCCCCACATGCAACTGGACCCTCCGTGTTCGCTTTTTCCGAGCATCCCTAAACATATCCCTAGCCGGCATCGAAGACGACTGAAAAATCAGGCCCCAGGAAATGCGTTGCGAGCCCTTTTCTCCCATCCAAAAGTGCCCTCAAAGGAAGGCTTTGGGTACAAGTGAACTCCCCAGGGGAGCCTTTACGCAGCCCCACATGCAACTGGACCCTCCGGGTTCGCTTTTTCCAGGCAACCATATATATATCCCTAGCCGTCATGGGAGAAGACTAAAAAACCGGGCCCCACAAAACGCGTTGCAAGCCCCTTTGGACCATGCAAAAGTGCCCCCAAAGGAAGGCTTTGGGTACAAGAGAACTCCCCAGGGGAGCCTTTACGCAGCCCCACATGCAACTGGACCCTCCGGGTTCGCTGTTCCTGAGCAAAACTAAACATAGCCCTAGCCGTCATCGGAGACGGGTGAAAAATCAGGCCCCAGGAAATGCGTTGCGAGCCCTTTTGGACCATCCAAAAGTGCCCCCAAAGGAAGGCTTTGGGTACAAGAGAACTCCCCAGGGGAGCCTTTACGCAGCCCCACATGCAACTGGACCCTCCGGGATCGATGTTTCTGAGCAAACCTAAATATAGCCCGAGCCGTCATCGGAGACGAGTGAAAAATAAGGCCCCAGGATATGTGTTCCAAGCCCCTTTGGACCATGCAAAAGTGCCCCCAAAGGAAGGCTTTGGGTACAAGTGAACTCCGCAGGGAAGCCTTTACGCAGCCCCACATGCAACTGGACCCTCCGGGTTCGCTGTTCCTGAGCAAACCTAAACGTAGCCCTAGCCGTCATCGGACGAGTGAAAAATCAGGCCCCATGAAATGCGTTCCGAGCCCCTTTGGACCATCCAAAAGTGCCCCCAAAGGAAGGCTTTGGGTACAAGAGAACTCCCCAGGGGAGCCTTTACGCAGCCCCACATGCAACTGGACCCTCCGGGTTCGCTGTTCCTGAGCAAAGCTAAACATAACCCTAGCCGTCATCGGAGACGAGTGAAAAATCAGGCCCCAGGAAATACGTTGCGAGCCCCTTTGGACCATCCAAAAGTGCCCCCAAAGGAAGGCTTTGGGTACAAGAGAACTCCCCAGGGGAGCCTTTACGCAGCCCCACATGCAACTGGACCCTCCAGGTTCGCTGTTCCTGAGCAAACCTAAACGTAGCCCTAGCCGTCATCAGAGACGAGTGAAAAATCAGGCCCCAGGAAACGGGTTCCAAGCCCCTTTGGACGATCCAAAAGTGCCCTCAAAGGAAGGCTTTGGTTACAAGAGAACTCCGCAGGGTAGCCTTTATGCAGCCCCACATACAACTGGACCCTCCGGGTTCGCTTTTTCCGGGCAACCATATATATATCCCTAGCCGTCATGGGAGAAGACTAAAAAACCGGGCCCCACAAAACGCGTTGTAAGCCCCTTTGGACCATGCAAAAGTGCCCCCAAAGGAAGGCTTTGGGTACAAGAGAACTCCCCAGGGGAGCATTTACGCAGCCCCACATGCAACTGGACCCTCCGGGTTCGCTGTTCCTGAGCAAAACTAAACATAACCCTAGCCGTCATCGGAGATGAGTGAAAAATCAGGCCCCAGGAAATGCGTTGCGAGCCCTTTTGGACAATCCAAAAGTGCCCCCAAAGGAAGGCTTTGGGTACAAGAGAACTCCCCAGGGGAGCCTTTACGCAGCCCCACATGCAACTGGACCCTCAGGGTTCGCTGTTTCCGAACATGCCTAAACATAGGCCTAGCCGGCATCGAAGACGACTGAAAAATCAGGCCCCAGGAAATATGTTGCAAGCCCCTTTGGACCATCCAAAAGTGCCCTCAAAGGAAGGCTTTGGGTACAAGAGAACTCCCCAGGGGAGCCTTTACGCAGCCCCACATGCAACTGGACCCTGCGGGTTCACTTTTTCCGAGCATCACTAAACATAGCCCTAGCCGGCATCGAAGACGAGTGAAAAATCATGCCCCAGGAAATGCGTTGCGAGCCCCTTTGGACCATGCAAAAGTGCCCTCAAAGGAAGGCTTTGGGTACAAGAGAACTCCGCAGGGTAGCCTTTATGCAGCCCCACATGCAACTGGACCCTCCGGGTTCGCTGTTCCTGAGCATAACTTAACATAGCCCTAGCCGTCATCGGAGACGAGTGAAAAATCAGGCCCCAGGAAATGCGTTGCGAGCTCCTTTGGACCATCCAAAGGTGCCCCCAAAGGAAGGCTTTGGGTACAAGAGAACTCCCCAGGGGAGCCTTTACGCAGCCCCACATGCAACTGGACCCTCCGGGTTCACTTTTTCCGAGCATCACTAAACATAACCCTAGCCTTCATCAGAGACGAGTGAAAAATCAGGCCCAAGGAAACGGGTTCCGAGCCCCATTGTACCATCCAAAAGTGCCCTCAAAGGAAGGCTTTGTGTACAAGAGAACTCTGCAGGGTAGCCTTTATGCAGCCCCACATGCAACTGGACCCTCCGGGTTCGCTTTTCCTGAGCAAAATTAAACGTAGCCCTAGCCGTCATCGGAGACGAGTGAAAAATCAGGCCCCATGAAATGCGTTCCGAGCCCCTTTGGACCATCCAAAAGTGCCCTCAAAGGAAGGCTTTGGGTACAAGAGAACTCCCCAGGGTAGCCTTTATGCAGCCCCACATGCAACTGGACCCTCCGGGTTCGCTGTTCCTGAGCAAACCTAAACGTAGCCCTAGGCGTCATCGGAGACGACTGAAAAATCAGGCCCCATGAAATGCGTTCCGAGCCCCTTTGGACCATCCAAAAGTGCCCTCAAAGGAAGGCTTTGGGTACAAGTGAACTCCCCAGGGGAGCCTTTACGCAGCCCCACATGCAAAAGAACCCTCCGGGTTCGCTGTTCCTGAGCAAACCTATACGTAGCCCTAGCCGTCATCAGAGACGAATGAAAAATCAGGCCCCAGGAAACGGGTTCCAAGCCCCTTTGGACCATCCAAAAGTGCCCCCAAAGGAAGGCTTTGGGTACAAGAGAACTCCGCAGGGTAGCCTTTATGCAGCCCCACATGCAACTGGACCCTCCGGGTTCGCTTTTTCCGGGCAACCATATATATATCCCTAGCCGTCATGGGAGAAGATTAAAAAACCGGGCCCCACAAAACGCGTTGTAAGCCCCTTTGGACCATGCAAAAGTGCCCCCAAAGGAAGGCTTTGGGTACAAGAGAACTCCCCAGGGGAGCCTTTACGCAGCCCCACATGCAACTGGACCCTCCGGGTTCGCTGTTTCCGAACATACCTAAACATAACACTAGCCGGCATCGAAGACAACTGAAAAATCAGGCCCCAGGAAATGCGTTGCGAGCCCCTTTGGACCATCCAAAAGTGCCCCCAAAGGAAGACTTTGGGAACAAGAGAACTCCCCAGGGGAGCCTTTACGCAGCCCCACATGCAACTGGACCCTCCGGGATCGCTGTTCCTGAGCAAACCTAAATGTATCCCTAGCCGTCATCTGAGATGACTGAAAATTCAGGCCCCAGGAAATGCGTTGCAAGCCCCTTTGGACCATGCAAACGTGCCCCCAAAGGAAGGCTTTCGGTACAACTGAACTCCCCAGAGGAGCATTTACGCAGCCCCACATGCAACTGGACCCTCCGGGTTCACTTTTTCCGAGCATCACTAAACATAGCCCTAGCCGGCATCGAAGACGAGTGAAAAATCAGGCCCCAGGAAATGCGTTCCGAGCCGTTTTCGCACATCCAAAAGTGCTCCCAAAGGAAGGCTTTGGGTACAAGAGAACTCCCCAGGGGAGACTTTACGCAGCCCCACATGCAACTGGACCCTCCGGGTTCGCTGTTCCTGAGCAAAGCTAAACGTAGCCCTAGCCGTCATCAGAGACGAGTGAAAAATCAGGCCCCAGGAAACGGGTTCCGAGCCCCTTTGGACCATCCAAAAGTGCCCTCAAAGGAAGGCTTTGGGTACAAGAGAACTCCGTAGGTTAGCCTTTATGCAGCCCCACATACAACTGGACCCTCCGGGTTCGCTTTTACCAGGGAAACCATATATATATCCCTAGCCGGCATGGGAGAAGACTGAAAAACCGGGCCCTAGAAAACGCGTTGCAAGCCCCTTTGGACCATGCAAAAGTGCCCCCAAAGGAAGGCTTTGGGTACAACTGAACTCCCCAGGGGAGGCTTTACGCAGCCCCACATGCAACTGGACCCTCCAGGTTCGCTGTTCCTGAGCATAACTAAACATAGCCCTAGCCGTCATCGGAGACGAGTGAAAAATCAGGCCCCAGGAAATGCGTTCCGAGCCCTTTTCGCCCATCCAAAAGTGCCCCCAAAGGAAGGCTTTGGGTACAAGAGAACTCCCCAGGGGAGACTTTACGCAGCCCCACATGCAACTGGACCCTCCGGGTTCGCTGTTCCTGAGCAAACCTAAACGTAGCCCTAGCCGTCATCGGAGACAAGTGAAAAATCAGGCCCCAGGAAACGGGTTCCGAGCCCCTTTGGACCATCCAAAAGTGCCCTCAAAGGAAGGCTTTGGGTACAAGAGAACTCCGCAGGGTAGCCTTTATGCAGCTCTACATGCAACTGGACCCTCCGGGTTCGCTTTTTCCGAGCAACCATATATATATTCCTAGCCGCCATGGGAGAAGACTGAACAACCGGGGCCCAGAAAACGCATTGCAAGCCCCTTTGGACCATGCAAAAGTGCCCCCAAAGGAAGGCTTTGGGTACAAGTGAACTTCCCAGGGGAGCCTTTACGCAGCCCCACATGCAACTGGACCCTCCGGGTTCGCTGTTCCTGAGCAAACCTAAATGTAGCCCTAGCCGTCATCAGAGACGAGTGAAAAATCAGGCCCCAGGAAACGGGTTCCGAGCCCTTTTCGCACATACAAAAGTGCCCCAAAGGAAGGCTTTGGGTTCAAGAGAACTCCGCAGGGTAGGCTTTATGCAACCCCACATGCAACTGGATCCTCCGGGTTCGCTTTTTCCGGGCAACCATATATATATCCCTAGCCACCATGGGAGAAGACTGAAAAACCGGGCCCCAGAAAACGCGTTGCAAGCCCCTTTGGACCATGCAAAAGTGCCCCCAAAGGAAGGCTTTGGGTACAAGTTAACTCCCCAGGGGAGCCTTTACGCAGCCACACATGCCACTGGACCCTCCGGGATCGCTGTTCCTGAGCAAAGCTAAACGAATCCCTAGCCGTCATCGGAGACGAGTGAAAAATCAGGCCCCAGGAAATGCATTGCGAGCCCCTTTGGACCATCCAAAAGTGCCCCCAAAGGAAGGCTTTGGGTACAAGAGAACTCCCCAGGGGAGCCTTTACGCAGCCCCACATGCAACTGGACCCTCCGGGTTCGATTTTTCAAATCAACGCTAAATATATCCCTTGCCGGCATGGAAGAAGACTGAAAAACTGCGCCCCAGAAAACGCGTTGCAAGACCCTATCGCCCATCGAAAACTGACACCAAAGGAAGGCTTTGGGTACAAGTGAACTCCCCAGGGGAGCCTTTACGCAGCCCCACATGCAACTGGACCCTCCGGGTTCGCTATTTCCGAGCATCCCTAAACATAGCCCTAACCGGAATCGAAGACGAGTGAAAAATCAGGCCCCAGGAAATGCGTTCCGAGCCCCTTTCGCCCATCCAAAAGTGCCCCCAAAGGAAGTCTTTGGGTAGAAGTGAACTCCCCAGGGGAGCCTTTACGCAGTCCCACATGCAACTGGAATCTCCCGGTTCCCTGTTCCTGAGCAAACCTAAACGTAGCCCTAGCCGTCATCGGAGACGAGTGAAAAATCAGGCCCCAGGAAATGCGTTCCAAGCCCCTTTGGACCAGGCAAAAGTGCCCCCAAAGGAAGGCTTTGGGTACAAGAGAACTCCCCAGGGGAGCCTTTACTCAGCCCCACATGCAACTGGACCCTCCGGGATCGCTGTTCCTGAGCAAACCTAAACGTAGCCCTAGCCGTCATCTGAGACGACTGAAAAATCAGGCCCCAGGAAATGCGTTACAAGCCCCTTTGGACCATGCAAACGTGCCCCCAAAGGAAGGCTTTGGGTACAAGTGAACTCCCCAGGGGAGCCTTTACGCAGCCCCACATGCAACTGGACCCTCTGGGTTCACTTTTTCCGAGCATCCCTAAATATATCCCTAGCCGGCATCGAAGACGAGTGAAAAATCAGGCCCCAGGAAATGCGTTGCGAGCCCCTTTGGACCATCCAAAAGTGCCCCCAAAAGAAGGCTTTGCGTACAGGTGAACTCCCCAGGGGAGCCTTTACGCAGCCCCACATGCAACTGGACCCTCCGGGTTCGATATTTCCAAGCAACCCTAAATATATCCCTAGCCGGAATGGTAGAAAACTGAAAAACCGGGCCCCAGAAAACGCGTTGCAAGCCCCTATCGCCCATCGAAAAGTGTCACCAAAGGAAGGCTTTGGGTACAAGTGAACTCCCCAGGGGAGCCTTTACGCAGCCCCACATGCAACTGGACCCTCCGGGTTCGCTGTTTCCGAGTATCCCTAAACAGAGCCCTACCAGGCATCGAAGACGACTGAAAATCAGGCCCCAGGAAATGCGTTGCAAGCCCTTTTCGCCCATCCAAAAGTGCCCCCAAAGGAAGGCTTTGGGTACAAGTGAACTCCCCAGGGGAGCCTTTACGCAGCCCCACATGCAACTGGACCGTCCGGGTTCGCTGTTCCTGAGCAAACCTAAATGTAGCCTAGCCGTCATCGGAGACTAGTGAAAAATCAGGCCCCAGGAAATGAGTTGCGAGCCCCTTTGGACCATCCAAAAGTGCCCCCAAAGGAAGGCTTTGGGTACAAGTGAACTCCCCAGGGGAGCCTTTACGCAGCCCCATATGCCACTGGACACTCTGCGTTCGATGTTCCTGAGCAAATCGAAACGTAGCCCTAGCCGTCATCTGAGACCAGTGAAAAATCAGGCCCAGGGAAATGCGTTGCGAGCCCCTTTGGACCATCCAAAAGTGCCCCCAAAGGAAGGCTTTGGGTACAAGAGAACTCCCCAGGGCAGCTTTACGCAGCCCCACATGCAACTGGACCCTCCGGGATCGCTGTTACTGAGCAAAATCTAAACGTAGCCCTAGCCGTCATCTGAGACGACTGAAAAATCAGGCCCCAGGAAATGCGTTGCAAGCTCCTTTGGACCATGCAAACGTGCCCCCAAAGGAAGGCTTTGGGTACAAGAGAACTCCCCAGGGGAGCCTTTACGCAGCCCCACATGCAACTGGACCCTCCGGGTTCGCTTTTTCCGAGCATCACTAAACATAGCCCTAGCCTGCATCGAAGACGAGTGAAAAATCAGGCCCCAGGAAATGCGTTCCGAGCCCTTTTCGCCCATCCAAAAGTGCCCCCAAAGGAAGGCTTTGGGTACAAAAGAACTCCCCAGGGGATACTTTACGCAGCCCCACATGCAACTGGACCCTCCGGGTTCACTTTTTCGGAGCATCACTAAACATAGCCCTATCCGGCATCGAAGACGAGTGAAAAATCAGGCCCCAGGAAATGCGTTGCGAGCCCTTTTCGCCCATCCAAAAGTGCCCCCAAAGTAAGGCTTTGGGTACAAGAGAACTCCCCAGGGGAGCCTTTACGCAGCCCCACATGCAACTGGACCCTCTGGGTTCGCTGTTCCTGAGCAAACCTAAACTTAGACCTTACCGTCCTCAGAGACGAGTGAAAAATCAGGCCCCAGGAAACGGGTTCCGAGCCCCTTTGGACGATGCAAAAGTGCACTCAAAGGAAGGCTTTGGGTACAAGAGAACTCCGCAGGGTTGCCTTTATGCAGCCCGACATGCAACTGGACCCTCCGGGTTCGCTTTTTCCGAGCAACCATATATATATCCCTAGTCGGCATGGGAGAAGACGGAAAAACCGGGTCCCAGAAAACGCGTTGCAAGCCCCTTTGGACCATGCAAAAGTGCCCCCAAAGGAAGGCTTTGGGTACAAGTGAACTCCCCAGGGGAGCCTTTACGCAGCCCCACATGCAACTGGACCCTCCGGGTTTGCTGTTCCTGAGCAAACCTAAATGTAGCCCTAGCCGTCATCGGAGACGAGTGAAAAATCAGGCCCTAGGAAACGTGTTCCAAGCCCCTTTGGACCATGCAAAAGTGCCCCCAAAGGAAGGCTTTGGGTACAAGTGAACTCCCCAGGGGAGCCTTTACGCAGCCCCACATGCAACTGGACCGTCCGGGTTCGCTGTTCCTGAGCAAACCTAAACGTAGCCCTAGCCGGCATCGAAGACGAATGAAAAATCAGGCCCCAGGAAATGCGTTGCGAGCCCTTTTCGCCCATCCAAAAGAGCCCCCAAAGGAAGGCTTTGGGTACAAGTGAACTCCCCAGGGGAGCCTTTACGCAGCCCCACATGCAACTGGACCCTCCGGGTTCGAAGTTTCCGAACATACCTAAACATAACACTAGCCGGCATCGAAGACGAGTGAAAAATCAGGCCCCAGGAAATGCGTTGCGAGCCCCTTTGGACCATCCAAAAGTGCCCTCAAAGGAAGGCTTTGGGTACAAGAGAACTCCCCAGGGGAGCCTTTACGCAGCCCCACATGCAACTGGACCCTCCGGGATCGCTGTTCCTGAGAAAACCTAAACGTAGCCCTAGCCATCATCTGAGATGACTGAAAATTCAGGTCCCAGGAAATATGTTGCAAGCCCCTTTGGACCATGCAAACGTGCCCCCAAAGGAAGGCTTTGGGTACAACTGAACTCCCCAGAGGAGCCTTTACGCAGCCCCACATGCAACTGGACCCTGCGGGTTCACTTTTTCCGAGCATCACTAAACATAGCCCTAGCCGGAATCGAAGACGAGTGAAAAATCAGGCCCCAGGAAATGCGTTGCGAGCCCCTTTGGACCATGCAAAAGTGCCCTCAAAGGAAGGCTTTGGGTACAAGAGAACTCCGCAGGGTAGCCTTTATGCAGCCCCACATGCAACTGGACCCTCCGGGTTCGCTTTTTCCGGGCAACCATATATATATCCCTAGTCGGCATGGGAGAAGACTGAAAAACCGGGCCCCAGAAAACGCGTTGCCAGCAACTTTGGACCATGCAAAAGTGCCCCCAAAGGAAGGCTTTGGGTACAAGAGAACCCCCCAGGGGAGCCTTTACGCAGCCCCACATGCAACTGGACCCTCCGGGTTCACTTTTTCCGAGCATCACTAAACATAACCCTAGCCTTCATCAGAGACGAGTGAAAAATCAGGCCCCAGGAAACGGGTTCCGAGCCCCATTGGACCATCCAAAAGTGCCCTCAAAGGAAGACTTTGGGTACAAGTGAACTCCCCAGGGGAGCCTTTATGCAGCCCCACATGCAACTGGACCCTCCGGGTTCGCTGTTCCTGAGCAAACCTAAACGTAGCCCTAGGCGTCATCGAAGACTAGTGAAAAATCAGGCCCCATGAAATGCGTTCCGAGCCCCTTTGGACCATCCAAAAGTGCCCTCAAAGGAAGGCTTTGGGTACAAGTGAACTCCCCAGGGGAGCCTTTACGCAGCCCCACATGAAAAAGAACCCTCCGGGTTCGCTGTTCCTGAGCAAACCTAAACGTAACCCTAGCCGGCATCGAAGACGAATGAAAAATCAGGCCCCAGGAAATGCGTTGCGACCCCTTTTCGCCCATCCAAAAGTGCCCCCAAAGGAAGGCTTTGGGTACAAGAGAACTCCCCAGGGGAGCCTTTACGCAGCCCCACATGCAACTGGACCCTCCGGGTTCGCTGTTCCTGAGCAAAGCTAAAGGTAGCCCTAGCCGTCATCGGAGACGAGTGAAAAATCAGGCCCCAGGAAATGCATTGCGAGCCCCTTTGGACCATGCAAAAGTGCCCCCAAAGGAAGGGTTTGGGTACAAGTGAACTCCCCAGGGGAGCCTTTACGCAGCCCCACATGCAACTGGACCCTCCGGGTTCGCTTTTTCCGGACAACCATATATATATCCCTAGCCAGCATGGGAGAAGACTGAAAAACCGGGCCCCAGAAAACGCGTTGCAAGCCCCTTTGGACCATGCAAAAGTGCCCCCAAAGGAAGGCTTTGTGTACAAGAGAACTCCGCAGGGTAGCCTTTATGCAGCCCCACATGCAACTGGACCCTCCGGGTTCGCTGTTCCTGAGCAAATCGAAATGTAGCCCTAGCCGTCATCGGAGACGAGTGAAAAATCAGGCCCCAGGAAATGCGTTGCAAGCCCTTTTCCCTATCCAAAAGTGCTCCCAAAGGAAGGCTTTGGGTACAAGTTAACTCCCCAGGGGAGCCTTTACGCAGCCCCACATGCAACTGGACCCTCCGGGTTCGATTTTTCAAATCAACCCTAAATATATCCCTTGCCGGCATGGGAGAAGACTGAAAAACTGCGCCCCAGAAAACGCGTTGCAAGACCCTATCGCCCATCGAAAACTGACACCAAAGGAAGGCTTTGGGTACAAGTGAACTCCCCAGGGGAGCCTTTACGCAGCCCCACATGCAACTGGACCCTCCGGGTTCACTATTTCCGAGCATCCCTAAACATAGCCCTAACCGGAATCGAAGACGAGTGAAAAATCAGGCCCCAGGAAATGCGTTCCGAACCCCTTTGGACCAGGCAAAAGTGCCCCCAAAGGAAGGCTTTGGGTACAAGAGAACTCCCCAGGGGAGCCTTTACTCAGCCCCACATGCAACTGGACCCTCCGGGATCGCTGTTCCTGAGCAAACCTAAACGTAGCCCTAGCCGTCATCTGAGACGACTGAAAAATCAGGCCCCAGGAAATGCGTTGCAAGCCCCTTTGGACCATGCAAACGTGCCCCCAAAGGAAGGCTTTGGGTACAAGTGAACTCCCCAGGGGAGCCTTTACGCAGCCCCACATGCAACTGGACCCTCCGGGTTCGCTGTTCCTGAGCAAATCTAAACGTAGCCCTAGCCGTCATCGGAGACGAGTGAAAAATCAGGCCCCAGGAAATGCGTTGCGAGCCCCTTTGGACCATCCAAAAGTGCCCCCAAAAGAAGGCTTTGCGTACAGGTGAACTCCCCAGGGGAGCCTTTACGCAGCCCCACATGCAACTGGACCCTCCGGGTTCGATATTTCCAAGCAACCCTAAATATATCCCTAGCCGGCATGGTAGAAAACTGAAAAACCGGGCCCCAGAAAACGCGTTGCAAGCCCCTATCGCCCATCGAAAAGTGTCTCCAAAGGAAGGCTTTGGGTACAAGTGAACTCCCCAGGGGAGACTTTACGCAGCCCCACATGCAACTGGACCCTCCGGGTTCGCTGTTCCTGAGCAAATCTAAACGTAGCCCTAGCCGTCATCGGAGACGAGTGAAAAATCAGGCCCCAGGAAATGCGTTGCGAGCCCCTTTGGACCATCCAAAAGTGCCCCCAAAAGAAGGCTTTGCGTACAGGTGAACTCCCCAGGGGAGCCTTTACGCAGCCCCACATGCAACTGGACCCTCCGGGTTCGATATTTCCAAGCAACCCTAAATATATCCCTAGCCGGCATGGTAGAAAACTGAAAAACCGGGCCCCAGAAAACGCGTTGCAAGCCCCTATCGCCCATCGAAAAGTGTCACCAAAGGAAGGCTTTGGGTACAAGTGAACTCCCCAGGGGAGCCTTTACGCAGCCCCACATGCAACTGGACCCTCCGGGTTCGCTGTTCCTGAGCAAACCTAAATGTAGCCCTAGCCGTCATCAGAGACGAGTGAAAAATCAGGCCCCAGGAAACGGGTTCCGAGCCCTTTTCGCACATACAAAAGTGCCCCCAAAGGAAGGCTTTGGGTTCAAGAGAACTCCGCAGGGTAGCCTTTATGCAACCCCACATGCAACTGGACCCTCCGGGTTCGCTTTTTCCGGACAACCATATATATATCCCTAGCCAGCATGGGAGAAGACTGAAAAACCGGGCCCCAGAAAACGCGTTGCAAGCCCCTTTGGACCATGCAAAAGTGCCCCCAAAGGAAGGCTTTGTGTACAAGAGAACTCCGCAGGGTAGCCTTTATGCAGCCCCACATGCAACTGGACCCTCCGGGTTCGCTGTTCCTGAGCAAATCGAAATGTAGCCCTAGCCGTCATCGGAGACGAGTGAAAAATCAGGCCCCAGGAAATGCGTTGCAAGCCCTTTTCCCCATCCAAAAGTGCTCCCAAAGGAAGGCTTTGGGTACAAGTTAACTCCCCAGGGGAGCCTTTACGCAGCCCCACATGCAACTGGACCCTCCGGGTTCGATTTTTCAAATCAACCCTAAATATATCCCTTGCCGGCATGGGAGAAGACTGAAAAACTGCGCCCCAGAAAACGCGTTGCAAGACCCTATCGCCCATCGAAAACTGACACCAAAGGAAGGCTTTGGGTACAAGTGAACTCCCCAGGGGAGCCTTTACGCAGCCCCACATGCAACTGGACCCTCCGGGTTCACTATTTCCGAGCATCCCTAAACATAGCCCTAACCGGAATCGAAGACGAGTGAAAAATCAGGCCCCAGGAAATGCGTTCCGAGCCCCTTTGGACCAGGCAAAAGTGCCCCCAAAGGAAGGCTTTGGGTACAAGAGAACTCCCCAGGGGAGCCTTTACTCAGCCCCACATGCAACTGGACCCTCCGGGATCGCTGTTCCTGAGCAAACCTAAACGTAGCCCTAGCCGTCATCTGAGACGACTGAAAAATCAGGCCCCAGGAAATGAGTTGCAAGCCCCTTTGGACCATGCAAACGTGCCCCCAAAGGAAGGCTTTGGGTACAAGTGAACTCCCCAGGGGAGCCTTTACGCAGCTCCACATGCAACTGGACCCTCCGGGTTCGCTGTTCCTGAGCAAATCTAAACGTAGCCCTAGCCGTCATCGGAGACGAGTGAAAAATCAGGCCCCAGGAAATGCGTTGCGAGCCCCTTTGGACCATCCAAAAGTGCCCCCAAAAGAAGGCTTTGCGTACAGGTGAACTCCCCAGGGGAGCCTTTACGCAGCCCCACATGCAACTGGACCCTCCGGGTTCGATATTTCCAAGCAACCCTAAATATATCCCTAGCCGGCATGGTAGAAAACTGAAAAACCGGGCCCCAGAAAACGCGTTGCAAGCCCCTATCGCCCATCGAAAAGTGTCACCAAAGGAAGGCTTTGGGTACAAGTGAACTCCCCAGGGGAGCCTTTACGCAGCCCCACATGCAACTGGACCCTCCGGGTTCGCTGTTCCTGAGCAAACCTAAATGTAGCCCTAGCCGTCATCAGAGACGAGTGAAAAATCAGGCCCCAGGAAACGGGTTCCGAGCCCTTTTCGCACATACAAAAGTGCCCCCAAAGGAAGGCTTTGGGTTCAAGAGAACTCCGCAGGGTAGCCTTTATGCAACCCCACATGCAACTGGACCCTCCGGGTTCGCTTTTTCCGGACAACCATATATATATCCCTAGCCAGCATGGGAGAAGACTGAAAAACCGGGCCCCAGAAAACGCGTTGCAAGCCCCTTTGGACCATGCAAAAGTGCCCCCAAAGGAAGGCTTTGTGTACAAGAGAACTCCGCAGGGTAGCCTTTATGCAGCCCCACATGCAACTGGACCCTCCGGGTTCGCTGTTCCTGAGCAAATCGAAATGTAGCCCTAGCCGTCATCGGAGACGAGTGAAAAATCAGGCCCCAGGAAATGCGTTGCAAGCCCTTTTCCCCATCCAAAAGTGCTCCCAAAGGAAGGCTTTGGGTACAAGTTAACTCCCCAGGGGAGCCTTTACGCAGCCCCACATGCAACTGGACCCTCCGGGTTCGATTTTTCAAATCAACCCTAAATATATCCCTTGCCGGCATGGGAGAAGACTGAAAAACTGCGCCCCAGAAAACGCGTTGCAAGACCCTATCGCCCATCGAAAACTGACACCAAAGGAAGGCTTTGGGTACAAGTGAACTCCCCAGGGGAGCCTTTACGCAGCCCCACATGCAACTGGACCCTCCGGGTTCACTATTTCCGAGCATCCCTAAACATAGCCCTAACCGGAATCGAAGACGAGTGAAAAATCAGGCCCCAGGAAATGCGTTCCGAGCCCCTTTGGACCAGGCAAAAGTGCCCCCAAAGGAAGGCTTTGGGTACAAGAGAACTCCCCAGGGGAGCCTTTACTCAGCCCCACATGCAACTGGACCCTCCGGGATCGCTGTTCCTGAGCAAACCTAAACGTAGCCCTACCCGTCATCTGAGACGACTGAAAAATCAGGCCCCAGGAAATGCGTTGCGAGCCCCTTTGGACCATCCAAAAGTGCCCCCAAAAGAAGGCTTTGCGTACAGGTGAACTCCCCAGGGGAGCCTTTACGCAGCCCCACATGCAACTGGACCCTCCGGGTTCGATATTTCCAAGCAACCCTAAATATATCCCTAGCCGGCATGGTAGAAAACTGAAAAACCGGGCCCCAGAAAACGCGTTGCAAGCCCCTATCGCCCATCGAAAAGTGTCACCAAAGGAAGGCTTTGGGTACAAGTGAACTCCCCAGGGGAGCCTTTACGCAGCCCCACATGCAACTGGACCCTCCGGGTTCGCTGTTCCTGAGCAAACCTAAATGTAGCCCTAGCCGTCATCAGAGACGAGTGAAAAATCAGGCCCCAGGAAACGGGTTCCGAGCCCTTTTCGCACATACAAAAGTGCCCGCAAAGGAAGGCTTTGGGTTCAAGAGAACTCCGCAGGGTAGCCTTTATGCAACCCCACATGCAACTGGACCCTCCGGGTTCGCTTTTTCCGGACAACCATATATATATCCCTAGCCAGCATGGGAGAAGACTGAAAAACCGGGCCCCAGAAAACGCGTTGCAAGCCCCTTTGGACCATGCAAAAGTGCCCCCAAAGGAAGGCTTTGTGTACAAGAGAACTACGCAGGGTAGCCTTTATGCAGCCCCACATGCAACTGGACCCTCCGGGTTCGCTGTTCCTGAGCAAATCGAAATGTAGCCCTAGCCGTCATCGGAGACGAGTGAAAAATCAGGCCCCAGGAAATGCGTTGCAAGCCCTTTTCCCCATCCAAAAGTGCTCCCAAAGGAAGGCTTTGGGTACAAGTTAACTCCCCAGGGGAGCCTTTACGCAGCCCCACATGCAACTGGACCCTCCGGGTTCGATTTTTCAAATCAACCCTAAATATATCCCTTGCCGGCATGGGAGAAGACTGAAAAACTGCGCCCCAGAAAACGCGTTGCAAGACCCTATCGCCCATCGAAAACTGACACCAAAGGAAGGCTTTGGGTACAAGTGAACTCCCCAGGGGAGCCTTTACGCAGCCCCACATGCAACTGGACCCTCCGGGTTCACTATTTCCGAGCATCCCTAAACATAGCCCTACCCGGAATCGAAGACGAGTGAAAAATCAGGCCCCAGGAAATGCGTTCCGAGCCCCTTTGGACCAGGCAAAAGTGCCCCCAAAGGAAGGCTTTGGGTACAAGAGAACTCCCCAGGGGAGCCTTTACTCAGCCCCACATGCAACTGGACCCTCCGGGATCGCTGTTCCTGAGCAAACCTAAACGTAGCCCTAGCCGTCATCGGAGACGACTGAAAAATCAGGCCCCAGGAAATGCGTTGCAAGCCCCTTTGGACCATGCAAACGTGCCCCCAAAGGAAGGCTTTGGGTACAAGTGAACTCCCCAGGGGAGCCTTTACGCAGCCCCACATGCAACTGGACCCTCCGGGTTCGCTGTTCCTGAGCAAATCTAAACGTAGCCCTAGCCGTCATCGGAGACGAGTGAAAAATCAGGCCCCAGGAAATGCGTTGCGAGCCCCTTTGGACCATCCAAAAGTGCCCCCAAAAGAAGGCTTTGCGTACAGGTGAACTCCCCAGGGGAGCCTTTACGCAGCCCCACATGCAACTGGACCCTCCGGGTTCGATATTTCCAAGCAACCCTAAATATATCCCTAGCCGGCATGGTAGAAAACTGAAAAACCGGGCCCCAGAAAACGCGTTGCAAGCCCCTATCGCCCATCGAAAAGTGTCACCAAAGGAAGGCTTTGGGTACAAGTGAACTCCCCAGGGGAGCCTTTACGCAGCCCCACATGCAACTGGACCCTCCGGGTTCGCTGTTCCTGAGCAAACCTAAATGTAGCCCTAGCCGTCATCAGAGACGAGTGAAAAATCAGGCCCCAGGAAACGGGTTCCGAGCCCTTTTCGCACATACAAAAGTGCCCCCAAAGGAAGGCTTTGGGTTCAAGAGAACTCCGCAGGGTAGCCTTTATGCAACCCCACATGCAACTGGACCCTCCGGGTTCGCTTTTTCCGGACAACCATATATATATCCCTAGCCAGCATGGGAGAAGACTGAAAAACCGGGCCCCAGAAAACGCGTTGCAAGCCCCTTTGGACCATGCAAAAGTGCCCCCAAAGGAAGGCTTTGTGTACAAGAGAACTCCGCAGGGTAGCCTTTATGCAGCCCCACATGCAACTGGACCCTCCGGGTTCGCTGTTCCTGAGCAAATCGAAATGTAGCCCTAGCCGTCATCGGAGACGAGTGAAAAATCAGGCCCCAGGAAATACGTTGCAAGCCCTTTTCCCCATCCAAAAGTGCTCCCAAAGGAAGGCTTTGGGTACAAGTTAACTCCCCAGGGGAGCCTTTACGCAGCCCCACATGCAACTGGACCCTCCGGGTTCGATTTTTCAAATCAACCCTAAATATATCCCTTGCCGGCATGGGAGAAGACTGAAAAACTGCGCCCCAGAAAACGCGTTGCAAGACCCTATCGCCCATCGAAAACTGACACCAAAGGAAGGCTTTGGGTACAAGTGAACTCCCCAGGGGAGCCTTTACGCAGCCCCACATGCAACTGGACCCTCCGGGTTCACTATTTCCGAGCATCCCTAAACATAGCCCTAACCGGAATCGAAGACGAGTGAAAAATCAGGCCCCAGGAAATGCGTTCCGAGCCCCTTTGGACCAGGCAAAAGTGCCCCCAAAGGAAGGCTTTGGGTACAAGAGAACTCCCCAGGGGAGCCTTTACTCAGCCCCACATGCAACTGGACCCTCCGGGATCGCTGTTCCTGAGCAAACCTAAACGTAGCCCTAGCCGTCATCTGAGACGACTGAAAAATCAGGCCCCAGGAAATGCGTTGCAAGCCCCTTTGGACCATGCAAACGTGCCCCCAAAGGAAGGCTTTGGGTACAAGTGAACTCCCCAGGGGAGCCTTTACGCAGCCCCACATGCAACTGGACCCTCCGGGTTCGCTGTTCCTGAGCAAATCTAAACGTAGCCCTAGCCGTCATCGGAGACGAGTGAAAAATCAGGCCCCAGGAAATGCGTTGCGAGCCCCTTTGGACCATCCAAAAGTGCCCCCAAAAGAAGGCTTTGCGTACAGGTGAACTCCCCAGGGGAGCCTTTACGCAGCCCCACATGCAACTGGACCCTCCGGGTTCGATATTTCCAAGCAACCCTAAATATATCCCTAGCCGGCATGGTAGAAAACTGAAAAACCGGGCCCCAGAAAACGCGTTGCAAGCCCCTATCGCCCATCGAAAAGTGTCACCAAAGGAAGGCTTTGGGTACAAGTGAACTCCCCAGGGGAGCCTTTACGCAGCCCCACATGCAACTGGACCCTCCGGGTTCGCTGTTCCTGAGCAAACCTAAATGTAGCCCTAGCCGTCATCAGAGACGAGTGAAAAATCAGGCCCCAGGAAACGGGTTCCGAGCCCTTTTCGCACATACAAAAGTGCCCCCAAAGGAAGGCTTTGGGTTCAAGAGAACTCCGCAGGGTAGCCTTTATGCAACCCCACATGCAACTGGACCCTCCGGGTTCGCTTTTTCCGGACAACCATATATATATCCCTAGCCAGCATGGGAGAAGACTGAAAAACCGGGCCCCAGAAAACGCGTTGCAAGCCCCTTTGGACCATGCAAAAGTGCCCCCAAAGGAAGGCTTTGTGTACAAGAGAACTCCGCAGGGTAGCCTTTATGCAGCCCCACATGCAACTGGACCCTCCGGGTTCGCTGTTCCTGAGCAAATCGAAATGTAGCCCTAGCCGTCATCGGAGACGAGTGAAAAATCAGGCCCCAGGAAATGCGTTGCAAGCCCTTTTCCCCATCCAAAAGTGCTCCCAAAGGAAGGATTTGGGTACAAGTTAACTCCCCAGGGGAGCCTTTACGCAGCCCCACATGCAACTGGACCCTCCGGGTTCGATTTTTCAAATCAACCCTAAATATATCCCTTGCCGGCATGGGAGAAGACTGAAAAACTGCGCCCCAGAAAACGCGTTGCAAGACCCTATCGCCCATCGAAAACTGACACCAAAGGAAGGCTTTGGGTACAAGAGAACTCCCCAGGGGAGCCTTTACTCAGCCCCACATGCAACTGGACCCTCCGGGATCGCTGTTCCTGAGCAAACCTAAACGTAGCCCTAGCCGTCATCTGAGACGACTGAAAAATCAGGCCCCAGGAAATGCGTTGCAAGCCCCTTAGGACCATGCAAACGTGCCCCCAAAGGAAGGCTTTGGGTACAAGTGAACTCCCCAGGGGAGCCTTTACGCAGCCCCATATGCCACTGGACCCTCCGGGATCGCTGTTCCTGAGCAAACCTAAACGTAGCCCTAGCCGTCATCTGAGACGACTGAAAAATCAGGCCCCAGGAAATGCGTTGCAAGCCCCTTTGGACCATGCAAACGTGCCCCCAAAGGAAGGCTTTGGGTACAAGTGAACTCCCCAGGGGAGCCTTTACGCAGCCCCACATGCAACTGGACCCTCCGGGTTCGCTGTTCCTGAGCAAATCTAAACGTAGCCCTAGCCGTCATCGGAGACGAGTGAAAAATCAGGCCCCAGGAAATGCGTTGCGAGCCCCTTTGGACCATCCAAAAGTGCCCCCAAAAGAAGGCTTTGCGTACAGGTGAACTCCCCAGGGGAGCCTTTACGCAGCCCCACATGCAACTGGACCCTCCGGGTTCGATATTTCCAAGCAACCCTAAATATATCCCTAGCCGGCATGGTAGAAAACTGAAAAACCGGGCCCCAGAAAACGAGTTGCAAGCCCCTATCGCCCATCGAAAAGTGTCACCAAAGGAAGGCTTTGGGTACAAGTGAACTCCCCAGGGGAGCCTTTACGCAGCCCCACATGCAACTGGACCATCCGGGTTCGCTTTTTCCGAGCAACCATATATATATCCCTAGTCGGCATGGGAGAAGACTGAAAAACCGGGTCCCAGAAAACGCGTTGCAAGCCCCTTTGGACCATGCAAAAGTGCCCCCAAAGGAAGGCTTTGGGTACAAGTGAACTCCCCAGGGGAGCCTTTACGCAGCCCCACATGCAACTGGACCCTCCGGGTTCGCTGTTCCTGAGCAAACCTAAATGTAGCCCTAGCCGTCATCGGAGACGAGTGAAAAATCAGGCCCCAGGAAACGTGTTCCAAGCCCCTTTGGACCATGCAAAAGTGCCCCCAAAGGAAGGCTTTGGGTACAAGTGAACTCCCCAGGGGAGCCTTTACGCAGCCCCACATGCAACTGGACCCTCCGGGTTCGCTGTTCCTGAGCAAACCTAAACGTAGCCCTAGCCGTCATCGGAGACGAGTGAAAAATCAGGCCCCATGAAATGCGTTCCGAGCCCCTTTGGACCATCCATAAGTGCCCTCAAAGGAAGGCTTTGGGTACAAGTGAACTCCCCAGGGGAGCCTTTACGCAGCCCCACATGCAACTGGACCATCCGGGTTCGCTTTTTCCGAGCAACCATATATATATCCCTAGTCGGCATGGGAGAAGACTGAAAAACCGGGTCCCAGAAAACGCGTTGCAAGCCCCTTTGGACCATGCAAAAGTGCCCCCAAAGGAAGGCTTTGGGTACAAGTGAACTCCCCAGGGGAGCCTTTACGCAGCCCCACATGCAACTGGACCCTCCGGGTTCGCTGTTCCTGAGCAAACCTAAATGTAGCCCTAGCCGTCATCGGAGACGAGTGAAAAATCAGGCCCCAGGAAACGTGTTCCAAGCCCCTTTGGACCATGCAAAAGTGCCCCCAAAGGAAGGCTTTGGGTACAAGTGAACTCCCCAGGGGAGCCTTTACGCAGCCCCACATGCAACTGGACCGTCCGGGTTCGCTGTTCCTGAGCAAACCTAAACGTAGCCCTAGCCGTCATCGGAGACGAGTGAAAAATCAGGCCCCATGAAATGCGTTCCGAGCCCCTTTGGACCATCCATAAGTGCCCTCAAAGGAAGGCTTTGGGTACAAGAGAACTCCGCAGGGTAGCCTTTATGCAGCTCTACATGCAACTGGACCCTCCGGGTTCGCTTTTTCCGTGCAACCATATATATATTCCTAGCCGGCATGGGAGAAGACTGAACAACCGGGGCCCAGAAAACGCATTGCAAGCCCCTTTGGACCATGCAAAAGTGCCCCCAAAGGAAGGCTTTGGGTACAAGTGAACTTCCCAGGGGAGCCTTTACGCAGCCCCACATGCAACTGGACCCTCCGGGTTCGCTGTTCCTGAGCAAACCTAAATGTAGCCCTAGCCGTCATCGGAGACGAGTGAAAAATCAGGCCCCAGGAAACGGGTTTCGAGCCCTTTTCGCACATACAAAAGTGCCCCCAAAGGAAGGCTTTGGCTTCAAGAGAACTCCGCAGGGTAGCCTTTATGCAACCCCACATGCAACTGGACCCTCCGGGTTCGCTTTTTCCGGGCAACCATATATATATCCCTAGCCAGCATGGGAGAAGACTGAAAAACCGGGCCCCAGAAAACGCGTTGCAAGCCCCTTTGGACCATGCAAAAGTGCCCCCAAAGAAAGGCTTTGTGTACAAGAGAACTCCGCAGGGTACCCTTTATGCAGCCCCACATGCAACTGGACACTCCGGGTTCGCTTTTTCCGGGCCACCATAAATATATACCTAGCCGGCATGGGAGAAGACTGAAAAACCGGGCCCTAGAAAACGCGTTGCAAGCCCCTTTGGACCATGCAAAAGTGCCCCCAAAGGAAGGCTTTGGGTACAAGTGAACTCCCCAGGGGAGCCTTTACGCAGCCACACATGCCACTGGACCCTCCGGGATCGCTGTTCCTGAGCAAAGCTAAATGAAGCCCTAGCCGTCATCAGAGACGAGTGAAAAATCAGGCCCCAGGAAATGCATTGCGAGCCCTTTTGGACCATCCAAAAGTGCCCCCAAAGGAAGGCTTTGGGTACAAGTGAACTCCCCAGGGGAGCCTTTACGCAGCCCCACATGCAACTGGACCCTCCGGGTTCGATTTTTCAAATCAACCCTAAATATATCCCTTGCCGGCATGGGAGAAGACTGAAAAACTGCGCCCCAGAAAAAGCGTTGCAAGACCCTATCGCCCATCGAAAACTGACACCAAAGGAAGGCTTTGGGTACAAGTGAACTCCCCAGGGGAGCCTTTACGCAGCCCCACATGCAACTGGACCCTCCGGGTTCGCTATTTCCGAGCATCCCTAAACATAGCCCTAACCGGAATCGAAGACGAGTGAAAAATCAGGCCCCAGGAAATGCGTTGCGAGCCCCTTTCGCCCATCTAAAAGTGACCCCAAACGAAGTCTTTGGGTACAAGTGAACTCCCCAGGGGAGCCTTTACGCAGTCCCACATGCAACTGGACTCTCCCGGTTCCCTGTTCCTGAGCAAACCTAAACGTAGCCCTAGCCGTCATCGGAGACGAGTGAAAAATCAGGCCCCAGGAAATGCGTTCCAAGCCCCTTTGCACCATCCAAAAGTGCCCCCAAAGGAAGGCTTTGGGTACAAGAGAACTCCCCAGGGGAGCCTTTACTCAGCCCCACATGCAACTGGACCCTCCGGGATCGCTGTTCCTGAGCAAACCTAAACGTAGCCCTAGCCGTCATCTGAGACGAGTGAAAAATCAGGCCCCAGGAAATGCGTTGCAAGCCCCTTTGGACCAGGCAAAAGTGCCCCCAAAGGAAGGCTTTGGGTACAAGTGAACTCCCCAGGGGAGCCTTTACGCAGCCCCACATGCCACTGGACCCTCCGGGATCGCTGTTCCTGAGCAAACCTAAACGTAGCCCTAGCCGTCATCTGAGACGACTGAAAAATCAGGCCCCAGGAAATGCGTTGCAAGCCCCTTTGGACCATGCAAACGTGCCCCCAAAGGAAGGCTTTGGGTACAAGTGAACTCCCCAGGGGAGCCTTTACGCAGCCCCACATGCAACTGGACCCTCCGGGTTCGCTGTTCCTGAGCAAATCTAAACGTAGCCCTAGCCGTCATCGGAGACGAGTGAAAAATCAGGCCCCAGGAAATGCGTTGCGAGCCCCTTTGGACCATCCAAAAGTGCCCCCAAAAGAAGGCTTTGCGTACAGGTGAACTCCCCAGGGGAGCCTTTACGCAGCCCCACATGCAACTGGACCCTCCGGGTTCGATATTTCCAAGCAACCCTAAATATATCCCTAGCCGGCATGGTAGAAAACTGAAAAACCGGGCCCCAGAAAACGCGTTGCAAGCCCCTATCGCCCATCGAAAAGTGTCACCAAAGGAAGGCTTTGGGTACAAGTGAACTCCCCAGGGGAGCCTTTACGCAGCCCCACATGCAACTGGACCATCCGGGTTCGCTTTTTCCGAGCAACCATATATATATCCCTAGTCGGCATGGGAGAAGACTGAAAAACCGGGTCCCAGAAAACGCGTTGCAAGCCCCTTTGGACCATGCAAAAGTGCCCCCAAAGGAAGGCTTTGGGTACAAGTGAACTCCCCAGGGGAGCCTTTACGCAGCCCCACATGCAACTGGACCCTCCGGGTTCGCTGTTCCTGAGCAAACCTAAATGTAGCCCTAGCCGTCATCGGAGACGAGTGAAAAATCAGGCCCCAGGAAACGTGTTCCAAGCCCCTTTGGACCATGCAAAAGTGCCCCCAAAGGAAGGCTTTGGGTACAAGTGAACTCCCCAGGGGAGCCTTTACGCAGCCCCACATGCAACTGGACCCTCCGGGTTCGCTGTTCCTGAGCAAACCTAAACGTAGCCCTAGCCGTCATCGGAGACGAGTGAAAAATCAGGCCCCATGAAATGCGTTCCGAGCCCCTTTGGACCATCCATAAGTGCCCTCAAAGGAAGGCTTTGGGTACAAGTGAACTCCCCAGGGGAGCCTTTACGCAGCCCCACATGCAACTGGACCATCCGGGTTCGCTTTTTCCGAGCAACCATATATATATCCCTAGTCGGCATGGGAGAAGACTGAAAAACCGGGTCCCAGAAAACGCGTTGCAAGCCCCTTTGGACCATGCAAAAGTGCCCCCAAAGGAAGGCTTTGGGTACAAGTGAACTCCCCAGGGGAGCCTTTACGCAGCCCCACATGCAACTGGACCCTCCGGGTTCGCTGTTCCTGAGCAAACCTAAATGTAGCCCTAGCCGTCATCGGAGACGAGTGAAAAATCAGGCCCCAGGAAACGTGTTCCAAGCCCCTTTGGACCATGCAAAAGTGCCCCCAAAGGAAGGCTTTGGGTACAAGTGAACTCCCCAGGGGAGCCTTTACGCAGCCCCACATGCAACTGGACCGTCCGGGTTCGCTGTTCCTGAGCAAACCTAAACGTAGCCCTAGCCGTCATCGGAGACGAGTGAAAAATCAGGCCCCATGAAATGCGTTCCGAGCCCCTTTGGACCATCCATAAGTGCCCTCAAAGGAAGGCTTTGGGTACAAGTGAACTCCCCAGGGGAGCCTTTACGCAGCCCCACATGCAACTGGACCCTCCGGGTTCGCTTTTTCCGAGCATCCCTAAACATATCCCTAGCCGGCATCGAAGACGAATGAAAAATCAGGCCCCAGGAAATGCGTTGCGAGCCCTTTTCGCCCATCCAAAAGAGCCCCCAAAGGAAGGCTTTGGGTACAAGTGAACTCCGCAGGGGAGCCTTTACGCAGCCCCACATGCAACTGGACCCTCCGGGTTCGCTGTTCCTGAGCAAAGCTAAACCTAACCCTAGCCGTCATCGGAGACGACTGAAAAATCAGGCCCGAGGAAATACGTTGCGAGCCCCTTTGGACCATCCAAAAGTGCCCTCAAAGGAAGGCTTTGGGTACAAGAGAACTCCCCAGGGGAGCCTTTACGCAGCCCCACATGCAACTGGACCCTCCGGGTTCACTTTTTCCAAGCATCACTAAACATAGCCCTAGCCGGCATCGAAGACGAGTGAAAAATCAGGCCCCAGGAAATGCGTTCCGAGCCGTTTTCGCCCATCCAAAAGTGCCCCCAAAGTAAGGCTTTGGGTACAAGAGAACTCCCCAGGGGAGACTTTACGCAGCCCCACATGCAACTGGACCCTCCGGGTTCGCTGTTCCTGAACAAAGCTAAACGTAGCCCTAGCCGTCATCAGAGACGAGTGAAAAATCAGGCCCCAGGAAACGGGTTCCGAGCCCCTTTGGACCATCCAAAAGTGCCCTCAAAGGAAGGCTTTGGGTACAAGAGAACTCCGTAGGTTAGCCTTTATGCAGCCCCACATGCAACTGGACCCTCCGGGTTCGCTTTTTCCGGGCAACCATATATATATCCCTAGCCGGCATGGGAGAAGACTGAAAAACCGGGCCTTTGAAAACGCGTCGCAAGCCCCTTTGGACCATGCAAAAGTGCCCCCAAAGGAAGGCTTTGGGTACAAGTGAACTTCCCAGGGGAGGCTTTACGCAGCCCCACATGCAACTGGACCCTCCGGGTTCGCTGTTCCTGAGCATAACTAAACATAGCCCTAGCCGTCATCGGAGACGAGTGAAAAATCAGGCCCCAGGAAATGCGTTCCGAGCCCTTTTCGCCCATACAAAAGTGCCCCCAAAGGAAGGCTTTGGGTACAAGAGAACTCCCCAGAGGAGACTTTACGCAGCCCCACATGCAACTGGACCCTCCGGGTTCGCTGTTCCTGAGCAAACCTAAACGTAGCCCTAGCCGTCATCGGAGACGAGTGAAAAATCAGGCCCCAGGAAACGGGTTCCGAGCCCCTTTGGACCATCCAAAAGTGCCCTCAAAGGAAGGCTTTGGGTACAAGAGAACTCCGCAGGGTAGCCTTTATGCAGCTCTACATGCAACTGGACCCTCCGGGTTCGCTTTTTCCGTGCAACCATATATATATTCCTAGCCGGCATGGGAGAAGACTGAACAACCGGGGCCCAGAAAACGCATTGCAAGCCCCTTTGGACCATGCAAAAGTGCCCCCAAAGGAAGGCTTTGGGTACAAGTGAACTTCCCAGGGGAGCCTTTACGCAGCCCCACATGCAACTGGACCCTCCGGGTTCGCTGTTCCTGAGCAAACCTAAATGTAGCCCTAGCCGTCATCGGAGACGAGTGAAAAATCAGGCCCCAGGAAACGGGTTTCGAGCCCTTTTCGCACATACAAAAGTGCCCCCAAAGGAAGGCTTTGGCTTCAAGAGAACTCCGCAGGGTAGCCTTTATGCAACCCCACATGCAACTGGACCCTCCGGGTTCGCTTTTTCCGGGCAACCATATATATATCCCTAGCCAGCATGGGAGAAGACTGAAAAACCGGGCCCCAGAAAACGCGTTGCAAGCCCCTTTGGACCATGCAAAAGTGCCCCCAAAGAAAGGCTTTGTGTACAAGAGAACTCCGCAGGGTACCCTTTATGCAGCCCCACATGCAACTGGACACTCCGGGTTCGCTTTTTCCGGGCCACCATAAATATATACCTAGCCGGCATGGGAGAAGACTGAAAAACCGGGCCCTAGAAAACGCGTTGCAAGCCCCTTTGGACCATGCAAAAGTGCCCCCAAAGGAAGGCTTTGGGTACAAGTGAACTCCCCAGGGGAGCCTTTACGCAGCCACACATGCCACTGGACCCTCCGGGATCGCTGTTCCTGAGCAAAGCTAAATGAAGCCCTAGCCGTCATCAGAGACGAGTGAAAAATCAGGCCCCAGGAAATGCATTGCGAGCCCTTTTGGACCATCCAAAAGTGCCCCCAAAGGAAGGCTTTGGGTACAAGAGAACTCCCCAGGGGAGCCTTTACGCAGCCCCACATGCAACTGGACCCTCCGGGTTCGATTTTTCAAATCAACCCTAAATATATCCCTTGCCGGCATGGGAGAAGACTGAAAAACTGCGCCCCAGAAAAAGCGTTGCAAGACCCTATCGCCCATCGAAAACTGACACCAAAGGAAGGCTTTGGGTACAAGTGAACTCCCCAGGGGAGCCTTTACGCAGCCCCACATGCAACTGGACCCTCCGGGTTCGCTATTTCCGAGCATCCCTAAACATAGCCCTAACCGGAATCGAAGACGAGTGAAAAATCAGGCCCCAGGAAATGCGTTCCGAGCCCCTTTCGCCCATCTAAAAGTGACCCCAAACGAAGTCTTTGGGTACAAGTGAACTCCCCAGGGGAGCCTTTACGCAGTCCCACATGCAACTGGACTCTCCCGGTTCCCTGTTCCTGAGCAAACCTAAACGTAGCCCTAGCCGTCATCGGAGACGAGTGAAAAATCAGGCCCCAGGAAATGCGTTCCAAGCCCCTTTGCACCATCCAAAAGTGCCCCCAAAGGAAGGCTTTGGGTACAAGAGAACTCCCCAGGGGAGCCTTTACTCAGCCCCACATGCAACTGGACCCTCCGGGATCGCTGTTCCTCAGCAAACCTAAACGTAGCCCTAGCCGTCATCTGAGACGACTGAAAAATCAGGCCCCAGGAAATGCGTTGCAAGCCCCTTAGGACCATGCAAACGTGCCCCCAAAGGAAGGCTTTGGGTACAAGTGAACTCCCCAGGGGAGCCTTTACGCAGCCCCATATGCCACTGGACCCTCTGCGTTCGATGTTCCTGAGCAAATCGAAACGTAGCCCTAGCCGTCATCTGAGACCAGTGAAAAATCAGGCCCAGGGAAATGCGTTGCGAGCCCCTTTGGACCATGCAAAAGTGCCCCCAAAGGAAGGCTTTGGGTACAAGTGAACTCCCCAGGGGAGCCTTTACGCAGCCCCACATGCAACTGGACCCTCCGGGTTCGCTGTTCCTGAGCAAACCTAAATGTAGCCCTAGCCGTCATCGGAGACGAGTGAAAAATCAGGCCCCAGGAAACGTGTTCCAAGCCCCTTTGGACCATGCAAAAGTGCCCCCAAAGGAAGGCTTTGGGTACAAGTGAACTCCCCAGGGGAGCCTTTACGCAGCCCCACATGCAACTGGACCGTCCGGGTTCGCTGTTCCTGAGCAAACCTAAACGTAGCCCTAGCCGTCATCGGAGACGAGTGAAAAATCAGGCCCCATGAAATGCGTTCCGAGCCCCTTTGGACCATCCATAAGTGCCCTCAAAGGAAGGCTTTGGGTACAAGTGAACTCCCCAGGGGAGCCTTTACGCAGCCCCACATGCAACTGGACCCTCCGGGTTCGCTTTTTCCGAGCATCCCTAAACATATCCCTAGCCGGCATCGAAGACGAATGAAAAATCAGGCCCCAGGAAATGCGTTTCGAGCCCTTTTCGCCCATCCAACAGTGCCCCCAAAGGAAGGCTTTGGGTACAAGTGAACTCCCCAGGGGAGCCTTTACGCAGCCCCACATGCAACTGGACCCTCCGGGTTCGCTGTTCCTGAGCAAAGCTAAACCTAACCCTAGCCGTCATCGGAGACGACTGAAAAATCAGGCCCGAGGAAATACGTTGCGAGCCCCTTTGGACCATCCAAAAGTGCCCTCAAAGGAAGGCTTTGGGTACAAGAGAACTCCCCAGGGGAGCCTTTACGCAGCCCCACATGCAACTGGACCCTCCGGGTTCACTTTTTCCAAGCATCACTAAACATAGCCCTAGCCGGCATCGAAGACGAGTGAAAAATCAGGCCCCAGGAAATGCGTTCCGAGCCGTTTTCGCCCATCCAAAAGTGCCCCCAAAGTAAGGCTTTGGGTACAAGAGAACTCCCCAGGGGAGACTTTACGCAGCCCCACATGCAACTGGACCCTCCGGGTTCGCTGTTCCTGAACAAAGCTAAACGTAGCCCTAGCCGTCATCAGAGACGAGTGAAAAATCAGGCCCCAGGAAACGGGTTCCGAGCCCCTTTGGACCATCCAAAAGTGCCCTCAAAGGAAGGCTTTGGGTACAAGAGAACTCCGTAGGTTAGCCTTTATGCAGCCCCACATGCAACTGGACCCTCCGGGTTCGCTTTTTCGGGGCAACCATATATATATCCCTAGCCGGCATGGGAGAAGACTGAAAAACCGGGCCCTAGAAAACGCGTCGCAAGCCCCTTTGGACCATGCAAAAGTGCCCCCAAAGGAAGGCTTTGGGTACAAGTGAACTTCCCAGGGGAGGCTTTACGCAGCCCCACATGCAACTGGACCCTCCGGGTTCGCTGTTCCTGAGCATAACTAAACATAGCCCTAGCCGTCATCGGAGACGAGTGAAAAATCAGGCCCCAGGAAATGCGTTCCGAGCCCTTTTCGCCCATACAAAAGTGCCCCCAAAGGAAGGCTTTGGGTACAAGAGAACTCCCCAGAGGAGACTTTACGCAGCCCCACATGCAACTGGACCCTCCGGGTTCGCTGTTCCTGAGCAAACCTAAACGTAGCCCTAGCTGTCATCGGAGACGAGTGAAAAATCAGGCCCCAGGAAACGGGTTCCGAGCCCCTTTGGACCATCCAAAAGTGCCCTCAAAGGAAGGCTTTGGGTACAAGAGAACTCCGCAGGGTAGCCTTTATGCAGCTCTACATGCAACTGGACCCTCCGGGTTCGCTTTTTCCGTGCAACCATATATATATTCCTAGCCGGCATGGGAGAAGACTGAACAACCGGGGCCCAGAAAACGCATTGCAAGCCCCTTTGGACCATGCAAAAGTGCCCCCAAAGGAAGGCTTTGGGTACAAGTGAACTTCCCAGGGGAGCCTTTACGCAGCCCCACATGCAACTGGACCCTCCGGGTTCGCTGTTCCTGAGCAAACCTAAATGTAGCCCTAGCCGTCATCGGAGACGAGTGAAAAATCAGGCCCCAGGAAACGGGTTTCGAGCCCTTTTCGCACATACAAAAGTGCCCCCAAAGGAAGGCTTTGGCTTCAAGAGAACTCCGCAGGGTAGCCTTTATGCAACTCCACATGCAACTGGACCCTCCGGGTTCGCTTTTTCCGGGCAACCATATATATATCCCTAGCCAGCATGGGAGAAGACTGAAAAACCGGGCCCCAGAAAACGCGTTGCAAGCCCCTTTGGACCATGCAAAAGTGCCCCCAAAGAAAGGCTTTGTGTACAAGAGAACTCCGCAGGGTACCCTTTATGCAGCCCCACATGCAACTGGACACTCCGGGTTCGCTTTTTCCGGGCCACCATAAATATATACCTAGCCGGCATGGGAGAAGACTGAAAAACCGGGCCCTAGAAAACGCGTTGCAAGCCCCTTTGGACCATGCAAAAGTGCCCCCAAAGGAAGGCTTTGGGTACAAGTGAACTCCCCAGGGGAGCCTTTACGCAGCCACACATGCCACTGGACCCTCCGGGATCGCTGTTCCTGAGCAAAGCTAAATGAAGCCCTAGCCGTCATCAGAGACGAGTGAAAAATCAGGCCCCAGGAAATGCATTGCGAGCCCTTTTGGACCATCCAAAAGTGCCCCCAAAGGAAGGCTTTGGGTACAAGAGAACTCCCCAGGGGAGCCTTTACGCAGCCCCACATGCAACTGGACCCTCCGGGTTCGATTTTTCAAATCAACCCTAAATATATCCCTTGCCGGCATGGGAGAAGACTGAAAAACTGCGCCCCAGAAAAAGCGTTGCAAGACCCTATCGCCCATCGAAAACTGACACCAAAGGAAGGCTTTGGGTACAAGTGAACTCCCCAGGGGAGCCTTTACGCAGCCCCACATGCAACTGGACCCTCCGGGTTCGCTATTTCCGAGCATCCCTAAACATAGCCCTAACCGGAATCGAAGACGAGTGAAAAATCAGGCCCCAGGAAATGCGTTCCGAGCCCCTTTCGCCCATCTAAAAGTGACCCCAAACGAAGTCTTTGGGTACAAGTGAACTCCCCAGGGGAGCCTTTACGCAGTCCCACATGCAACTGGACTCTCCCGGTTCCCTGTTCCTGAGCAAACCTAAACGTAGCCCTAGCCGTCATCGGAGACGAGTGAAAAATCAGGCCCCAGGAAATGCGTTCCAAGCCCCTTTGCACCATCCAAAAGTGCCCCCAAAGGAAGGCTTTGGGTACAAGAGAACTCCCCAGGGGAGCCTTTACTCAGCCCCACATGCAACTGGACCCTCCGGGATCGCTGTTCCTCAGCAAACCTAAACGTAGCCCTAGCCGTCATCTGAGACGACTGAAAAATCAGGCCCCAGGAAATGCGTTGCAAGCCCCTTAGGACCATGCAAACGTGCCCCCAAAGGAAGGCTTTGGGTACAAGTGAACTCCCCAGGGGAGCCTTTACGCATCCCCATATGCCACTGGACCCTCTGCGTTCGATGTTCCTGAGCAAATCGAAACGTAGCCCTAGCCGTCATCTGAGACCAGTGAAAAATCAGGCCCAGGGAAATGCGTTGCGAGCCCCTTTGGACCATCCAAAAGTGCCCCCAAAGGAAGGCTTTGGGTACAAGAGAACTCCCCAGGGCAGCCTTTACGCAGCCCCACATGCAACTGGACCCTCCGGGATCGCTGTTACTGAGCAAAATCTAAACGTAGCCCTAGCCGTCATCTGAGACGACTGAAAAATCAGGCCCCAGGAAATGCGTTGCAAGCTCCTTTGGACCATGCAAACGTGCCCCCAAAGGAAGGCTTTGGGTACAAGTGAACTCCCCAGGGGAGCCTTTACGCAGCCCCACATGCAACTGGACCCTCCGGGTTCGCTTTTTCCGAGCATCACTAAACATAGCCCTAGCCTGCATCGGAGACGAGTGAAAAATCAGGCCCCAGGAAATGCGTTCCGAGCCCTTTTCGCCCATCCAAAAGTGCCCCCAAAGGAAGGCTTTGGGTACAAAAGAACTCCCCAGGGGAGACTTTACGCAGCCCCACATGCAACTGGACCCTCCGGGTTCACTTTTTCCGAGCATCACTAAACATAGCCCTAGCCGGCATCGAAGACGAGTGAAAAATCAGGCCCCAGGAAATGCGTTGCGAGCCCTTTTCGCCCATCCAAAAGTGCCCCCAAAGTAAGGCTTTGGGTACAAGAGAACTCCCCAGGGGAGCCTTTACGCAGCCCCACATGCAACTGGACCCTCCGGGTTCGCTGTTCCTGAGCAAACCTAAACTTAGACCTTACCGTCCTCAGAGACGAGTGAAAAATCAGGCCCCAGGAAACGGGTTCCGAGCCCCTTTGGACCATGCAAAAGTGCACTCAAAGGAAGGCTTTGGGTACAAGAGAACTCCGCAGGGTAGCCTTTATGCAGCCCGACATGCAACTGGACCCTCCGGGTTCGCTTTTTCCGAGCAACCATATATATATCCCTAGTCGGCATGGGAGAAGACTGAAAAACCGGGTCGCAGAAAACGCGTTGCAAGCCCCTTTGGACCATGCAAAAGTGCCCCCAAAGGAAGGCTTTGGGTACAAGTGAACTCCCCAGGGGAGCCTTTACGCAGCCCCACATGCAACTGGACCCTCCGGATTCGCTGTTCCTGAGCAAACCTAAATGTAGCCCTAGCCGTCATCGGAGACGAGTGAAAAATCAGGCCCCAGGAAACGTGTTCCAAGCCCCTTTGGACCATGCAAAAGTGCCCCCAAAGGAAGGCTTTGGGTACAAGTGAACTCCCCAGGGGAGCCTTTACGCAGCCCCACATGCAACTGGACCCTCTGGGTTCGCTGTTCCTGAGCAAACCTAAACGTAGCCCTAGCCGTCATCGGAGACGAGTGAAAAATCAGGCCCCAGGAAATGCGTTCCGAGCCCCTTTGGACCATCCAAAAGTGCCCTCAAAGGAAGGCTTTGGGTACAAGTGAACTCCCCAGGGGAGCCTTTACGCAGCCCCACATGCAACTGGACCCTCTGGGTTCGCTTTTTCCGAGCATCCCTAAACATATCCCTAGCCGGCATCGAAGACGAATGAAAAATCAGGCCCCAGGAAATGCGTTGCGAGCCCTTTTCGCCCATCCAAAAGAGCCCCCAAAGGAAGGCTTTGGGTACAAGTGAACTCCCCAGGGGAGCCTTTACGCAGCCCCACATGCAACTGGACCCTCCGGGTTCGCTGTTCCTGAGCAAAGCTAAACGTAACCCTAGCCGTCATCGGAGACGACTGAAAAATCAGGCCCCAGGAAATACGTTGCGAGCCCCTTTGGACCATCCAAAAGTGCCCCCAAAGGAAGGCTTTGGGTACAAGTGAACTCCCCAGGGGAGCCTTTACGCAGCCCCACATGCAACTGGACCCTCCGGGTTCGCTGTTTCCGAACATACTTAAACATAGGCCTAGCCGGCATCGAAGACGAGTGAAAAATCAGGCCCCAGGAAATGCGTTGCGAGCCCCTATCGCCCATCGAAAAGTGTCACCAAAGGAAGGCTTTGGGTACAAGTGAACTCCCCAGGGGAGCCTTTACGCAGCCCTACATGCAACTGGACCGTCCGGGTTCGCTGTTCCTGAGCAAACCTAAATGTAGCCTAGCAGTCATAGGAGACTAGTGAAAAATCAGGCCCCAGGAAATGAGTTGCGAGTCCCTTTGGACCATCCAAAAGTGCCCCCAAAGGAAGTCTTTGGGTACAAGTGAACTCCCCAGGGGAGCCTTTACGCAGCCCCATATGCCACTGGACCCTCTGCGTTCGATGTTCCTGAGCAAATCGAAACGTAGCCCTAGCCGTCATCTGAGACCAGTGAAAAATCAGGCCCAGGGAAATGCGTTGCGAGCCCCTTTGGACCATCCAAAAGTGCCCCCAAAGGAAGGCTTTGGGTACAAGTGAACTCCCCAGGGCAGCCTTTACGCAGCCCCACATGCAACTGGACCCTCCGGGATCGCTGTTACTGAGCAAAATCTAAACGTAGCCCTAGCCGTCATCTGAGACGACTGAAAAATCAGGCCCCAGGAAATGCGTTGCAAGCTTCTTTGGACCATGCAAACGTGCCCCCAAAGGAAGGCTTTGGGTACAAGTGAACTCCCCAGGGGAGCCTTTACGCAGCCCCACATGCAACTGGACCCTCCGGGTTCGCTTTTTCCGAGCATCACTAAACATAGCCCTAGCCGGCATCGAAGACGAGTGAAAAATCAGGCCCCAGGAAATGCGTTCCGAGCCCTTTTCGCCCATCCAAAAGTGCCCCCAAAGGAAGGCTTTGGGTACAAAAGAACTCCCCAGGGGAGACTTTACGCAGCCCCACATGCAACTGGACCCTCCGGGTTCACTTTTTCCGAGCATCACTAAACATAGCCCTAGCCGGCATCGAAGACGAGTGAAAAATCAGGCCCCAGGAAATGCGTTGCGAGCCCTTTTCGCCCATCCAAAAGTGCCCCCAAAGTAAGGCTTTGGGTACAAGAGAACTCCCCAGGGGAGACTTTACGCAGCCCCACATGCAACTGGACCCTCCGGGTTCGCTGTTCCTGAGCAAACCTAAACTTAGACATTACCGTCCTCAGAGACGAGTGAAAAATCAGGCCCCAGGAAACGGGTTCCGAGCCCCTTTGGACCATGCAAAAGTGCACTCAAAGTAAGGCTTTGGGTACAAGTGAACTCCCCAGGGGAGCCTTTACGCAGCCCCACATGCAACTGGACCCTCCGGGTTCGCTTTTTCCGAGCAACCATATATATATCCCTAGTCGGCATGGGAGAAGACTGAAAAACCGGGTCCCAGAAAACGCGTTGCAAGCCCCTTTGGACCATGCAAAAGTGCCCCCAAAGGAAGGCTTTGGGTACAAGTGAACTCCCCAGGGGAGCCTTTACGCAGCCCCACATGCAACTGGACCCTCCGGGTTCGCTGTTCCTGAGCAAACCTAAATGTAGCCCTAGCCGTCATCGGAGACGAGTGAAAAATCAGGCCCCAGGAAACGTGTTCCAAGCCCCTTTGGACCATGCAAAAGTGCCCCCAAAGGAAGGCTTTGGGTACAAGTGAACTCCCCAGGGGAGCCTTTACGAAGCCCCACATGCAACTGGAACCTCCGGGTTCGCTGTTCCTGAGCAAACCTAAACGTAGCCCTAGCCGTCATCGGAGACGAGTGAAAAATCAGGCCCCATGAAATGCGTTCCGAGCCCCTTTGGACCATCCAAAAGTGCCCCCAAAGGAAGGCTTTGGGTACAAGTGAACTCCCCAGGGGAGCCTTTACGCAGCCCCACATGCAACTGGACCCTCCGGGTTCGCTTTTTCCGAGCATCCCTAAACATATCCCTAGCCGGCATCGAAGACGAATGAAAAATCAGGCCCCAGGAAATGCGTTGCGAGCCCTTTTCGCCCATCCAAAAGAGCCCCCAAAGGAAGGCTTTGGGTACAAGTGAACTCCCCAGGGGAGCCTTTACGCAGCCCCACATGCAACTGGACCCTCCGGGTTCGCTGTTCCTGAGCAAAGCTAAACGTAACCCTAGCCGTCATTGGAGACGACTGAAAAATCAGGCCCCAGGAAATACGTTGCGAGCCCCTTTGGACCATCCAAAAGTGCCCCCAAAGGAAGGCTTTGGGTACAAGTGAACTCCCCAGGGGAGCCTTTATGCAGCCCCACATGCAACTGGACCCTCCGGGTTCGCTGTTTCCGAACATACCTAAACATAGGCCTAGCCGGCATCGAAGACGAGTGAAAAATCAGGCCCCAGGAAATGCGTTGCGAGCCCCTTTGGACCATCCAAAAGTGCCCTCAAAGGAAGGGTTTGGGTACAAGAGAACTCCCCAGGGGAGCCTTTACGCAGCCCCACATGCAACTGGACCCTCCGGGTTCACTTTTTCCAAGCATCACTAAACATAACCCTAGCCTTCATCAGAGACGAGTGAAAAATCAGGCCCCAGGAAACGGGTTCCGAGCCCCATTGGACCATCCAAAAGTGCCCTCAAAGGAAGGCTTTGGGTACAAGAGAACTCCCCAGGGGAGCCTTTATGCAGCCCCACATGCAACTGGACCCTCCGGGTTCGCTGTTCCTGAGCAAACCTAAACGTAGCCCTAGCCGTCATCGGAGAGGAGTGAAAAATCAGGCCCCATGAAATGCGTTCCAAGCCCCTTTGGACCATCCAAAAGTGCCCTCAAAGGAAGGCTTTGGGTACAAGTGAACTCCCCAGGGTAGCCTTTATGCAGCCCCACATGCAACTGGACCCTCCGGGTTCGCTGTTCCTGAGCAAACCTAAACGTAGCCCTAGTCGTCATCGAAGACTAGTGAAAAATCAGGCCCCAGGAAATGCCTTCCGAGCCCCTTTGGACCATCCAAAAGTGCCCTCAAAGGAAGGCTTTGGGTACAAGTGAACTCCCCAGGGGAGCCTTTACGCAGCCCCACATGCAACTGGACCCTCCGGGTTCGCTGTTCCTAAGCAAACCTAAACGTAGCCCTAGCCGGCATTGAAGACGACTGAAAAATCAGGCCCCAGGAAATGCGTTGCAAGCCCCTTTGGACCATGCAAAAGTGCCCCCAAAGGAAGGCTTTGGGTACAAGTGAACTCCCCAGGGGAGCCTTTACGCAGCCCCACATGCAACTGGACCCTCCGGGTTCGCAGTTTCCGAACATACCTAAACATAAGCCTAGCCGGCATCGAAGACGACTGAAAAATCAGGCCCCAGGAAATGCGTTGCGAGCCCCTTTGGACCATCCAAAAGTGCCCCCAAAGGAAGGCTTTGGGTACAAGAGAACTCCCCAGGGGAGCCTTTACACAGCCCCACATGCAACTGGACCCTCCGGGTTCGCTGTTCCTGAGCAAATCAAAATGCAGCCCTAGCCGTCATCGGAGACGAGTGAAAAATCAGGCCCAGGAAATCCGTTCCGAGCCCCTTTTGACCATCCAAAAGTGCCCCCAAAGGAAGGCTTTGGGTACAAGAGAACTCCCCAGGGGAGCCTTTACACAGCCCCACATGCAACTGGACCCTCCGGGTTCGATTTTTGAAAGCAACCCTAAATATATCCCTTGCCGGCATGGGAGAAGACTGAAAAACTGCGCCCCAGAAAACGCGTTGCAAGACCCTATCGCCCATCGAAAACTGACACCAAAGGAAGGCTTTGGGTACAAGTGAACTCCCCAGGGGAGCCTTTACGCAGCCCCACATGCAACTGGACCCTCCGGGTTCGCTATTTCCGAGCATCCCTAAACATAGCCCTAACCGGAATCGAAGACGACTGAAAAATCAGGCCCCAGGAAATGCGTTCCGAGCCCTTTTCGCCCATCCAAAAGTGACCCCAAACGAAGTCTTTGGGTACAAGTGAACTCCCCAGGGGAGCCTTTACGCAGTCCCACATGCAACTGGACTCTCCCGGTTCCCTGTTCCTGAGCAAACCTAAACGTAGCCCTAGCCGTCATCTGAGACGACTGAAAAATCAGGCCCCAGGAAATGCGTTGCAAGCCCCTTTGGACCATCCAAAAGTGCCCCCAAAGGAAGGCTTTGGGTACAAGTGAACTCCCCAGGGGAGCCTTTACGCAGCCCCACATGCAACTGGACCCTCCGGGTTCACTTTTTCCGAGCATCCCTAAACATAGCCCGAGCCGTCATCGGAGACGACTGAAAAATCAGGCCCCAGGAAATGAGTTACAAGCCCATTTGGACCATCCAAAAGTGCCCTCAAAGGAAGGCTTTGTGTACAAGAGAACTCTGCAGGGTAGCCTTTATGCAGCCCCACATGCAACTGGACCCTCCAGGTTCGCTGCTCCTGAGCAAACCTAAACGTAGCCCTAGCCGTCATCGGAGACTAGTGAAAAATCAGGCCCCAGGAAATGCGTTGCGAACCCTTTTCGCCCATACAAAAGTGCCCCCAAAGGAAGGCTTTGGGTACAAGAGAACTCCCCAGGGGAGCCTTTACGCAGCCCCACATGCAACTGGACCCTCCGGGTTCGCTGTTCCTGAGCAAACCTAAACGTAGCCCTAGCCGGCATCGAAGACGACTGAAAAATCAGGCCCCAGGAAATGCGTTGCGAGCCCCTTTGGACCATCCAAAAGTGCCCCCAAAGGAAGGCTTTGGGTACAAGAGAACTCCCCAGGGGAGCCTTTACACAGCCCCACATGCAACTGGACCCTCCGGGTTCGATTTTTGAAAGCAACCCTAAATATATCCCTTGCCAGCATGGGAGAAGACTGAAAAACTGCGCCCCAGAAAACGCGTTGCAAGACCCTATCGCCCATCGAAAACTGACACCAAAGGAAGGCTTTGGGTACAAGTGAACTCCCCAGGGGAGCCTTTACGCAGCCCCACATGCAACTGGACCCTCCGGGTTCGCTATTTCCGAGCATCCCTAAACATAGCCCTAACCGGAATCGAAGACGACTGAAAAATCAGGCCCCAGGAAATGCGTTCCGAGCCCTTTTCGCCCATCCAAAAGTGACCCCAAACGAAGTCTTTGGGTACAAGTGAACTCCCCAGGGGAGCCTTTACGCAGTCCCACATGCAACTGGACTCTCCCGGTTCCCTGTTCCTGAGCAAACCTAAACGTAGCCCTAGCCGTCATCTGAGACGACTGAAAAATCAGGCCCCAGGAAATGCGTTGCAAGCCCCTTTGGACCATCCAAAAGTGCCCCCAAAGGAAGGCTTTGGGTACAAGTGAACTCCCCAGGGGAGCCTTTACGCAGCCCCACATGCAACTGGACCCTCCGGGTTCACTTTTTCCGAGCATCCCTAAACATAGCCCGAGCCGTCATCGGAGACGACTGAAAAATCAGGCCCCAGGAAATGAGTTACAAGCCCATTTGGACCATCCAAAAGTGCCCTCAAAGGAAGGCTTTGTGTACAAGAGAACTCTGCAGGGTAGCCTTTATGCAGCCCCACATGCAACTGGACCCTCCAGGTTCGCTGCTCCTGAGCAAACCTAAACGTAGCCCTAGCCGTCATCGGAGACTAGTGAAAAATCAGGCCCCAGGAAATGCGTTGCGAACCCTTTTCGCCCATACAAAAGTGCCCCCAAAGGAAGGCTTTGGGTACAAGAGAACTCCCCAGGGGAGCCTTTACGCAGCCCCACATGCAACTGGACCCTCCGGGTTCGCTGTTCCTGAGCAAACCTAAACGTAGCCCTAGCCGGCATCGAAGACGACTGAAAAATCAGGCCCCAGGAAATGCGTTGCGAGCCCCTTTGGACCATCCAAAAGTGCCCCCAAAGGAAGGCTTTGGGTACAAGAGAACTCCCCAGGGGAGCCTTTACACAGCCCCACATGCAACTGGACCCTCCGGGATCGCTGTTCCTGAGCAAACCTAAATGTATCCCTAGCCGTCATCTGAGATGACTGAAAATTCAGGCCCCAGGAAATGCGTTGCAACCCCCTTTGGACCATCCAAAAGTGCCCTCAAAGGAAGGCTTTGGGTACAAGAGAACTCCCCAGGGGAGCCTTTATGCAGCCCCACATGCAACTGGACCCTCCGGGATCGCTGTTCCTGAGCAAACCTAAACGTAGCCCTAGCCGTCATCGGAGACTAGTGAAAAATCAGGCCCCAGGAAATGCGTTGCGAACCCTTTTCGCCCATACAAAAGTGCCCCCAAAGGAAGGCTTTGGGTACAAGAGAACTCCCCAGGGGAGCCTTTACGCAGCCCCACATGCAACTGGACCCTCTGGGTTCGCTGTTCCTGAGCAAAGCTAAACGTAGCCCTAGCCGTCATCGGAGACGAGTGAAAAATCAGGCCCCAGGAAATGCATTGCGAGCCCCTTTGGACCATCCAAAATTGCCCCCAAAGGAAGGCTTTGGGTACAAGAGAACTCCCCAGGGGAGCCTTTACGCAGCCCCACATGCAACTGGACCCTCCGGGTTCGATTTTTCAAAGCAACCCTAAATATATCCCTTGCCGGCATGGGAGAAGACTGAAAAACTGCGCCCCAGAAAACGCGTTGCAAGACCCTATCGCCCATCGAAAACTGACACCGAAGGAAGGCTTTGGGTACAAGTGAACTCCCCAGGGGAGCCTTTACGCAGCCCCACATGCAACTGGACCCTCCGGGTTCGCTGTTCCTGAGCAAACCTAAACGTAGCCCTAGCCGTCATCGGAGAGGAGTGAAAAATCAGGCCCCATGAAATGCGTTCCAAGCCCCTTTGGACCATCCAAAAGTGCCCTCAAAGGAAGGCTTTGGGTACAAGTGAACTCCCCAGGGTAGCCTTTATGCAGCCCCACATGCAACTGGACCCTCCGGGTTCGCTGTTCCTGAGCAAACCTAAACGTAGCCCTAGTCGTCATCGAAGACTAGTGAAAAATCAGGCCCCAGGAAATGCCTTCCGAGCCCCTTTGGACCATCCAAAAGTGACCCCAAACGAAGTCTTTGGGTACAAGTGAACTCCCCAGGGGAGCCTTTACAAAGCCCCACATGCAACTGGACTCTCCCGGTTCCCTGTTCCTGAGCAAACCTAAACGTAGCCCTAGCCGTCATCTGAGACGACTGAAAAATCAGGCCCCCAGGAAATGCGTTGCAAGCCCCTTTGGACCATCCAAAAGTGCCCCCAAAGGAAGGCTTTAGGTACAAGTGAACTCCCCAGGGGAGCCTTTACGCAGCCCCACATGCAACTGGACCCTCCGGGTTCACTTTTTCCGAGCATCCCTAAACATATCCCTAGCCGGCATCGAAGACGAGTGAAAAATCAGGCCCCAGGAAATGCGTTGCGAGCCCCTTTGGACCATCCAATAGTACCCCCAAAAGAAGGCTTTGCGTACAGGTGAACTCCCCAGGGGAGCCTTTACGCAGCCCCACATGCAACTGGACCCTCCGGGTTCGATTTTTCCAAGCAACCCTAAATATATCCCTAGCCGGCATGGTAGAAAACTGAAAAACCGGGCCCCAGAAAACGCGTTGCAAGCCCCTATCGCCCATTGAAAAGTGCCCCCAAAGGAAGGCTTTGGGTACAAGTGAACTCCCCAGGGGAGCCTTTACGCAGCCCCACATGCAACTGGACCCTCCGGGTTCGCTGTTCCTGAGCAAAACTAAATGTAGCCTAGCCGTCATCGGAGACTAGTGAAAAATCAGGCCCCAGGAAATGAGTTGCGAGCCCCTTTGGACCATCCAAAAGTGCCCCCAAAGGAAGGCTTTGGGTACAAGTGAACTCCCCAGGGGAGCCTTTACGCAGCCCCACATGCCACTGGACCCTCTGCGTTCGCTGTTCTTGAGCAAATCGAAACGTAGCCCTAGCCGTCATCTCAGACCAGTGAAAAATCAGGCCCAGGGAAATGCGTTGCGAGCCCCTTTGGACCAGGCAAAAGTGCCCCCAAAGGAAGGCTTTGGGTACAAGAGAGCTCCACAGGGGAGCCTTTACGCAGCCCCACATGCAACTGGACCCTCCGGGATCGCTGTTACTGAGCAAAATCTAAACGTAGCCCTAGCCGTCATCTGAGACGACTGAAAAATCAGGCCCCAGGAAATGCGTTGCAAGCTCCTTTGGACCATGCAAACGTGCCCCCAAAGGAAGGCTTTGGGTAAAAGTAAACTCCCCAGTGGAGCCTTTACGCAGCCCCACATGCAACTGGACCCTCCGGGTTCGCTTTTTCCGAGCATCACTAAACATATCCCTAGCCTGCATCACAGACAAGTGAAAAATCAGGCCCCAGGAAATGTGTTCCGAGCCCTTTTCGCCCATCCAAAAGTGCCCCCAAAGGAAGGCTTTGGGTACAAGAGAACTCCCCAGGGGAGCCTTTACGCAGCCCCACATGCAACTGGACCCTCCGGGTTCGCTGTTCCTGATCAAACCTAAATGTAGCCCTAGCCGTCATCAGAGACGAGTGAAAAATCAGGCCCCAGGAAACGGGTTCCGAGCCCCTTTGGACCATGCAAAAGTGCCCCCAAAGGAAGGCTTTGGGTACAAGTGAACTCCCCAGGGGAGCCTTTACGCAGCCCCACATGCAACTGGACCCTCCGTGTTCGCTTTTTCTGAGCAACCCTAAATATATCCCAAGCCGACATGGGAGAAGGCTGAAAAACCGGGCCCCAGAAAACGCGTTGCAAGCCCCTTTTGACCATGCAAAAGTGCCCCCAAAGGAAGGCTTTGGGTACAAGTGAACTCCCCAGGGGAGCCTTTACGCAGCCCCACGTGCAACTGGACCCTCCGGGTTCGCTGTTTCCGAGTATCCCTAAACATAACCCTAGCCGGCATCGAAGACGACTGAAAAATCAGGCCCCAGGAAATGCGTTGCAAGCCCTTTTCCCCATCCAAAAGTGCTCCCAAAGGAAGGCTTTGGGTACAAGTGAACTCCCCAGGGGAGCCTTTACGCAGCCCCACATGCCACTGGACCCTCCGGGTTCGCTGTTCCTAAGCAAACCTAAACGTAGCCCTAGCCGGCATTGAAGACGAATGAAAAATCAGGCCCCAGGAAATGGGTTGCAAGCCCCTTTGGACCATCCAAAAGTGCCCTCAAAGGAAGGCTTTGGGTACAAGTGAACTCCCCAGGGGAGCCTTTACGCAGCCCCACATGCAACTGGACCCTCCGGGTTCGCTGTTCCTAAGCAAACCTAAACGTAGCCCTAGCCGGCATTGAAGACGAATGAAAAATCAGGCCCCAGGAAATGGGTTGCAAGCCCCTTTGGACCATGCAAAAGTGCCCCCAAAGGAAGGCTTTGGGTACAAGTGAACTCCCCAGGGGAGCCTTTACGCAGCCCCACATGCAACTGGACCCTCCGGGTTCGCAGTTTCCGAACATACCTAAACATAAGCCTAGCCGGCATCGAAGACGACTGAAAAATCAGGCCCCAGGAAATGCGTTGCGAGCCCCTTTGGACCATCCAAAAGTGCCCCCAAAGGAAGGCTTTGGGTACAAGAGAACTCCCCAGGGGAGCCTTTACACAGCCCCACATGCAACTGGACCCTCCGGGTTCGCTGTTCCTGAGCAAATCGAAATGCAGCCCTAGCCGTCATCGGAGACGACTGAAAAATCAGGCCCAGGAAATCCGTTCCGAGCCCCTTTTGACCATCCAAAAGTGCCCTCAAAGGAAGGCTTTGGGTACAAGAGAACTCCGCAGGGTAGCCTTTACGCAGCCCCACATGCAACTGAACCCTCCGGGATCGCTGTTCCTGAGCAAAGCTAAACGTAGCCATAGCCGTCATCGGAGACGAGTGAAAAATCAGGCCCCAGGACATGCATTGCGAGCCCCTTTGGACCATCCAAAAGTGCCCCCAAAGGAAGGCTTTGGGTACAAGTGAACTCCCCAGGGGAGCCTTTACGCAGCCCCACATGCAACTGGACCCTCCGGGTTCGCTATTTCCGAGCAATCCCTAAACATAGCCCTAACCGGAATCGAAGACGAGTGAAAAATCAGGCCCCAGGAAATGCGTTCCGAGCCCTTTTCGCCCATCCAAAAGTGACCCCAAACGAAGTCTTTGGGTACAAGTGAACTCCCCAGGGGAGCCTTTACAAAGCCCCACATGCAACTGGACTCTCCCGGTTCCCTGTTCCTGAGCAAACCTAAACGTAGCCCTAGCCGTCATCTGAGACGACTGAAAAATCAGGCCCCCAGGAAATGCGTTGCAAGCCCCTTTGGACCATCCAAAAGTGCCCCCAAAGGAAGGCTTTGGGTACAAGTGAACTCCCCAGGGGAGCCTTTACGCAGCCCCACATGCAACTGGACCCTCCGGGTTCACTTTTTCCGAGCATCCGTAAACATATCCCTAGCCGGCATCGAAGACGAGTGAAAAATCAGGCCCCAGGAAATGCGTTGCGAGCCCCTTTGGACCATCCAATAGTACCCCCAAAAGAAGGCTTTGCGTACAGGTGAACTCCCCAGGGGAGCCTTTACGCAGCCCCACATGCAACTGGACCCTCCGGGTTCGATTTTTCCAAGCAACCCTAAATATATCCCTAGCCGGCATGGTAGAAAACTGAAAAACCGGGCCCCAGAAAACGCGTTGCAAGCCCCTATCGCCCATTGAAAAGTGCCCCCAAAGGAAGGCTTTGGGTACAAGTGAACTCCCCAGGGGAGCCTTTACGCAGCCCCACATGCCACTGGACCCTCTGCGTTCGCTGTTCTTGAGCAAATCGAAACGTAGCCCTAGCCGTCATCTCAGACCAGTGAAAAATCAGGCCCAGGGAAATGCGTTGCGAGCCCCTTTGGACCAGGCAAAAGTGCCCCCAAAGGAAGGCTTTGGGTACAAGAGAGCTCCACAGGGGAGCCTTTACGCAGCCCCACATGCAACTGGACCCTCCGGGATCGCTGTTACTGAGCAAAATCTAAACGTAGCCCTAGCCGTCATCTGAGACGACTGAAAAATCAGGCCCCAGGAAATGCGTTGCAAGCTCCTTTGGACCATGCAAACGTGCCCCCAAAGGAAGGCTTTGGGTAAAAGTAAACTCCCCAGTGGAGCCTTTACGCAGCCCCACATGCAACTGGACCCTCCGGGTTCGCTTTTTCCGAGCATCACTAAACATATCCCTAGCCTGCATCACAGACAAGTGAAAAATCAGGCCCCAGGAAATGTGTTCCGAGCCCTTTTCGCCCATCCAAAAGTGCCCCAAAAGGAAGGCTTTGGGTACAAGAGAACTCCCCAGGGGAGCCTTTACGCAGCCCCACATGCAACTGGACCCTCCGGGTTCGCTGTTCCTGATCAAACCTAAATGTAGCCCTAGCCGTCATCAGAGACGAGTGAAAAATCAGGCCCCAGGAAACGGGTTCCGAGCCCCTTTGGACCATGCAAAAGTGCCCCCAAAGGAAGGCTTTGGGTACAAGTGAACTCCCCAGGGGAGCCTTTACGCAGCCCCACATGCAACTGGACCCTCCGTGTTCGCTTTTTCTGAGCAACCCTAAATATATCCCAAGCCGACATGGGAGAAGGCTGAAAAACCGGGCCCCAGAAAACGCGTTGCAAGCCCCTTTTGACCATGCAAAAGTGCCCCCAAAGGAAGGCTTTGGGTACAAGTGAACTCCCCAGGGGAGCCTTTACGCAGCCCCACGTGCAACTGGACCCTCCGGGTTCGCTGTTTCCGAGTATCCCTAAACATAACCCTAGCCGGCATCGAAGACGACTGAAAAATCAGGCCCCAGGAAATGCGTTGCAAGCCCTTTTCCCCATCCAAAAGTGCTCCCAAAGGAAGGCTTTGGGTACAAGTGAACTCCCCAGGGGAGCCTTTACGCAGCCCCACATGCCACTGGACCCTCCGGGATCGCTGTTCCTGAGCAAAGCTAAACGTAGCCATAGCCGTCATCGGAGACGAGTGAAAAATCAGGCCCCAGGAAATGCTTTGCGAGCCCCTTTGGACCATCCAAAAGTGCTCCCAAAGGAAGGCTTTGGGTACAATAGAACTCCCCAGGGGAGCCTTTACGCAGCCCCACATGCAACTGGACCCTCGGGGTTCGATTTTTCAAAGCAACCCTAAATATATCCCTAGCCGGCATGGGAGAAGACTGAAAAACTGCGCCCCAGAAAACGCGTTGCAAGACAATATCGCCCATCGAAAACTGACACCAAAGGAAGGCTTTGGGTACAAGTGAACTCCCCAGGGGAGCCTTTACGCAGCCCCACATGCAACTGGACCCTCCGGGTTCGCTATTTCCGAGCATCCCTAAACATAGCCCTAACCGGCATCGAAGACGAGTGAAAAATCAGGCCCCAGGAAATGTGTTCCGAGCCCTTATCGCCCATCCAAAAGTGACCCCAAACGAAGTCTTTGGGTACAAGTGAACTCCCCAGGGGAGCCTTTACGCAGTCCCACATGCAACAGGACTCTCCCGGTTCGCTGTTCCTGAGCAAACCTAAAGTAGCCCTAGCCGTCATCGGAGACGAGTGAAAAATCAGGCCCCAGGAAATGCGTTGCGAGCCCTTTTCGCCCATCCAAGAGAGCCCCCAAAGGAAGGCTTTGGGTACAAGAGAACTCCCCAGGGGAGCCTTTACTCAGCCCCACATGCAACTGGACCCTCCGGGATCGCTGTTCCTGAGCAAACCTAAACGTAGCCCTAGCCGTCATCTGAGACGACTGAAAAACCAGGCCCCAGGAAATGCGTTGCAAGCCCCTTTGGACCATGCAAACGTGCCCCCAAAGGAAGGCTTTGGGTACAAGTGAACTCCCCAGGGGAGCCTTTATGCAGCCCCACATGCAACTGGACCCTCCGGGTTCACTTTTTCCGTGCATCCCTAAACATATCCCTAGCCGGCATCGAAGACGAGTGAAAAATCAGGACCCAGGAAATGCGTTGCGAGCCCCTTTGGACCATCCAAAAGTGCTCCCAAAAGAAGGCTTTGGGTACAGGTGAACTCCCCAGGGGAGCCTTTACGCAGCCCCACATGCAACTGGACCCTCCGGGTTCGATTTTTCCAAGCAACCCTAAATATATCCCTAGCCGGCATGGTAGAAAACTGAAAAACCGGGCCCCAGAAAACGCGTTGCAAGCCCCTATCGCCCATCGAAAAGTGTCACCAAAGGAAGGCTTTGGGTACAAGTGAACTCCCCAGGGGAGCCTTTACGCAGCCCCACATGCAACTGGACCCTCCGGGTTCGCTCTTACTGAGTATCCCTAAACAGAGCCCTACCCGGCATCGAAGACGACTGAAAAATCAGGCCCCAGGAAATGCGTTGCAAGCCCTTTTCGCCCATCCAAAAGTGCCCCCAAAGGAAGGCTTTGGGTACAAGTGAACTCCCCAGGGGAGCCTTTACGCAACCCCACATGCAACTGGACCCTCCGGGATCGCTGTTCCTGAGCAAACCTATACTTAGCCCTAGCCGTCATCAGAGACGTGTGAAAAATCAGGCCCCAGGAAACGGGTTCCGAGCCCCTTTGGACCATCCAAAAGTGCCCTTTAAGGAAGACTTTGGGAACAAAATAACTCCGCAGGGTAGCCTTTATGCAGCCCCACATGCAACTGGACCCTCCGGGTTCGCTTTTTCCGAGCAACCATATATATATCCCTAGCCGGCATGGGAGAAGACTGAAAAACCGGGCCCCAGAAAACGCGTTGCAAGCCCCTTTGGACAATGCAAAAGTGCCCCCAAAGGAAGGCTTTGGGTACAAGTGAACTCCCCAGGGGAGCCTTTACGCAGCCCCACATGCAACTGGACCCTCCGGGTTCGCTGTTCCTGAGCAAACCTAAATGTAGCCCTAGCCGTCATCGGAGACTAGTGAAAAATCAGGCCCCAGGAAATGAGTTGCGAGCCCCTTTGGACCATCCAAAAGTGCCCCCAAAGGAAGGCTTTGGGTACAAGTGAACTCCACAGGGGAGCCTTTACGCAGCCCCACATGCAACTGGACCCTCTGGGTTCGCTGTTCCTGAGCAAACCTAAACGTAGCCCTAGCCGTCATCGGAGACGACTGAAAAATCAGGCCCCAGGAAATGCGTTCCAAGCCCCTTTGGACCAGGCAAAAGTGCCCCCAAAGGAAGGCTTTGGGTACAAGTGAACTCCCCAGGGGAGCCTTTACGCAGCCCCACATGCAACTGGACCCTCCGGGATCGCTGTTCCTGAGCAAACCTAAACATAGCCCTAGCCGTCATCGGAGACTAGTGAAAAATCAGGCCCCTTGAAATGCACTCCGAGCCCCTTTGGACCATCCAAAAGTGCCCTCAAAGGAAGGCTTTGGGTACAAGAGAACTCCCCAGGGGAGCCTTTACGCAGCCCCTCATGCCACTGGACCCTCTGGGTTCGCTGATCCTGAGCAAATCGAAAAGTATCCCTAGCATTCATCTGAGACGAGTGAAAAATCAGGCCCAGGGAAATGCGTTGCGAGCCCCTTTGGACCATCCAAAAGTGCCCCCAAAGGAAGGCTTTGGGTACAAGAGAACTCCCCATCGCAGCTTTACACAGCCCCACATGCAACTGGACCCTCCGTGTTCGCTGTTACTGAGCAAAATCTAAATGTAGCCCTAGCCGTCATCTGAGACGACTGAAAAATCAGGCCCCAGGAAATGCGTTGCAAGCTCCTTTGAACCATGCAAACGTGCCCCCAAAAGGAAGGCTTTGGGTACAAGAGAACTCCCCAGGGGAGCCTTTACGCAGCCCCACATGCAACTGGACCCTCCAGGTTCGCTTTTTTCGAGCATCACTAAACATAACCCTAGCCGTCATCGAAGACGAGTGAAAAATCAGGCCCCAGGAAATGCGTTCCGAGCCCTTTTCGCCCATCCAAAAGTGCCCCCAAAGGAAGGCTTTGGGTACAAGAAAACTCCCCAGGGGAGACTTTACGCAGCCCCACATGCAACTCGACCCTCCGGGTTCGCTGTTCCTGAGCAAACCTAAACGTAGCCCTAGCCGTCATCAGAGACGAGTGAAAAATCAGGCCCCAGGAAACGGGTTCCGAGCCCCTTTGGACCATCCAAAAGTGCCCTCAAAGGACGGCTTTGTGTACAAGAGAACTCCCCAGGGTAGCCTTTATGCATCCCCACATGCAACTGGACCCTCCGGGTTCGATTTTTCCAAGCATCCCTAAACATAGCCCTAGCCGGCATTGAAGATGACTGAAAAATCAGGCCCCAGGAAATGCGTTCCAAGCCCTTTTCGCCCATCCAAAAGTGACCCCAAAGGAAGTCTTTGGGTACAAGTGAACTCCCCAGGGGAGCCTTTACGCAGCCCCACATGCAACTGGACCCTCCGGGTTCGCTGTTTCCGAGCATCCCTAAACATAGCCCTAGCCGGCATTGAAGATGACTGAAAAATCAGGCCCCAGGAAATGTGTTGCGAGCCCCTTTGGACCATTCAAAAGTGCCCCCAAAGGAAGGCTTTGAGTAAATCTTAAGTTCCCAGGGGAGCCTTTACAAAGCCCCACATGCAACTGGACCCTCCGGGTTCACTGTTCCTGAGCAGACCGAAACGTAGCCCTAGCCGGCATCAGAGACAAGTGAAAAATCAGGCCCCAGGAAATTTGTTGCGAGCCCTGTTCGCCCATCCAAAAGTACCCCAAACAAAGGCTTTGAGTAAATCTGAAGTTCCCAGTGGAGCCTTTACACAGCCCCACATGCAACTGGACCCTCCGGGTTCGATTTTTCCAAGCAACCCTAAATATATCCCTAGCCGGCATGGTAGAAAACTGAAAAACCGGGCCCCAGAAAACGCGTTGCAAGACCCTATCGCCCATCCAAAAGTGTCACCAAAGGAAGGCTTTGGGTACAAGAGAACTCCCCAGGGGAGCCTTTACACAGCCCCACATTAAACTGGACCCTCTGGGTTCGCTTTTTTCCGAGCAACCCTAAATATATTCCTAGCCGGCATGGGAGAAGACTGAAAAACCGGGCCCCAGAAACCTCGTTGCAAGCCCCTTTGGACCATGCAAAAGTGCCCCCAAATGAAGGCTTTGGGTACAAGTGAACTCCCCAGGGGAGCCTTTACGCAGCCCCACATGCAACTGGACCCTCCGGGTTTGCTGTTTCCGAGCATAACTAAACATAGCCCTACCGTCATCGTAGACGACTGAAAAATCAAGCCCCAGGAAATGAATTTCGAGCCCTTTTCGTCCATCCAAAAGTGCACCCAAAGGAAGGCTTTGGGTACAAGTGAACTCCCCAGGCGAGCCTTTACACAGCCCCACATGCAACTGGACCCTCCGGGTTCGATTTTTCCGAGCATCCCTAAACATAGCCCTAGCCGGCATGGGATAAGACTGAAAAACCGGGCCCCAGAAAACGCGTTGCAAGCCCCTTTGGACCATGCAAAAGTGCCCCCAAAGGAAGGCTTTGGGTACAAGTGAACTCCCCGGGGAGCCTTTACGCAGCCCCACATGCAACTGGACCCTCCGGGTTCGCTGTTCCTGAGCAAACTTAAATGTAGCCCTAGCCGTCATCGGAGACTAGTGAAAAATCAGGCCCCAGGAAATGAGTTGCGAACCCCTTTGGACCATCCAAAAGTGCCCCCAAAGGAAGGCTTTGGGTACAAGTGAACTCTGCAGGGTAGCCTTTACGCAGCCCCACATGCAACTGGACCCTCTGGGTTCGCTGTTCCTGAGCAAACCTAAACGTAGCCCTAGCCGTCAACGGAGACGACTGAAAAATCAGGCCCCAGGAAATGCGTTCCAAGCCCCTTTGGACCTGGCAAAAGTGCCCCCAAAGGAAGGCTTTGGGTACAAGTGAACTCCCCAGGGGAGCCTTTACGCAGCCCCACATGCAACTGGACCCTCTGGGTTCGCTGTTCCTGAGCAAACCTAAACGTAGCCCTAGCCGTCATCGGAGACTAGTGAAATATCAGGCCCCAGGAAATGCGTTCCGAGCCCCTTTGGACCATCCAAAAGTGCCCTCAAAGGAAGGCTTTGGGTACAAGAGAACTCCCCAGGGGAGCCTTTACGCAGCCCCACATGCCACTGGACCCTCTGGGTTCGCTGATCCTGAGCAAATCGAAACGTAGCCCTAGCCGTCATCTGAGACGAGTGAAAAATCAGGCCCAGGGAAATGCGTTGCGAGCCCCTTTGGACCATCCAAAAGTGCCCCCAAAGGAAGGCTTTGGGTACAAGAGAACTCCCCAGGGCAGCCTTTACGCAGCCCCACATGCAACTTGACCCTCCGGGCTCGCTGTTACTGAGCAAAATCTAAACGTAGCCCTAGCCGTCATCTGAGACGAGTGAAAAATCAGGCCCCAGGAAATGCGTTGCAAGCTCCTTTGGACCATGCAAAAGTGCCCCCAAAGGAAGGCTTTGGGTACAAGAGAACTCCCCAGGGGAGCCTTTATGCAGCCCCACATGCAACTGGACCCTCCGGGTTCGATTTTTCCAAGCATCCCTAAACATAGCCCTAGCCGGCATTGAAGATGACTGAAAAATCAGGCCCCAGGAAATGCGTTCCAAGCCCTTTTCGCCCATCCAAAAGTGACCCCAAAGGAAGTCTTTGGGTACAAGTGAACTCCCCAGGGGAGCCTTTACGCAGCCCCACATGCAACTGGACCCTCCGGGTTCGCTGTTTCCGAGCATCCCTAAACATAGCCCTAGCCGGCATTGAAGATGACTGAAAAATCAGGCCCCAGGAAATGCGTTCCAAGCCCTTTTCGCCCATCAAAAAGTGCCCCCAAAGGAAGTCTTTGGGTACAAGAGAACTCCCCAGGGGAGCCTTTACGCAGTCCCACATGCAACTGGACCCTCCGGGTTCGCTGTTCCTGAGCAAACCTAAACGTAGCCCTAGCCGTCATCGTAGACGAGTGAAAAATCAGGCCCCAGGAAATGTGTTGCGAGCCCCTTTGGACCATTCAAAAGTGCCCCCAAAGGAAGGCTTTGAGTAAATCTTAAGTTCCCAGGGGAGCCTTTACAAAGCCCCACATGCAACTGGACCCTCCGGGTTCGCTGTTCCTGAGCAGACCTAAACGTAGCCCTAGCCGGCATCAGAGACAAGTGAAAAATCAGGCCCCAGGAAATTTGTTGCGAGCCCTGTTCGCCCATCCAAAAGTACCCCAAACAAAGGCTTTGAGTAAATCTGAAGTTCCCAGGGGAGCCTTTACGCAGTCCCACATGCAACTGGACCCTCCGGGTTCGATTTTTCCAAGGAACCCTAAATATATCCCTAGCCGGCATGGTAGAAAACTGAAAAACCGGGCCCCAGAAAACGCGTTGAAAGCCCCTATCGCCCATCCAAAAGTGTCACCAAAGGAAGGCTTTGGGTACAAGAGAACTCCCCAGGGGAGCCTTTACGCAGCCCCACATGCAACTGGACCCTCTGGGTTCGCTTTTTTCCGAGCAACCCTAAATATATTCCTAGCCGGCATGGGAGAAGACTGAAAAACCGGGCCCCAGAAACCTCGTTGCAAGCCCCTTTGGACCATGCAAAAGTGCCCCCAAAGGAAGGCTTTGGGTACAAGTGAACTCCCCAGGGGAGCCTTTACGCAGCCCCACATGCAACTGGACCCTCTGGGTTTGCTGTTTCCGAGCATAACTAAACAAAGCCCTACCATCATCGTAGACGACTGAAAAATCAAGCCCCAGGAAATGCGCTGCGAGCCCTTTTCGTCCATCCAAAAGTGCCCCCAAAGGAAGGTTTGGGTACAAGTGAACTCCCCAGGGCAGCCTTTACGCAGCCCCACATTCAACTGGACCCTCCGGGTTCGATTTTTCCGAGCATCCCTAAACATATCCCTAGCCGGCATGGGAGAAGACTGAAAAACTGGGCCCCACAAAACGCGTTGCAAACCCCTATCGCCCATCCAAAAGTGTCACCAAAGGAAGGCTTTGGGTACAAGTGAACTCCCCAGGGGAGCCTTTACGCAGCCCCACATGCAACTGGACCTTCCGTGTTCGATTTTTCCGAGCAACCATATATATATCCCTAGCCGGCATGGGAGAAGACTGAAAAACCGGGCCCCAAAAAACGTGTTGCAAGCCCCTTTGGACAATGCAAAAGTGCCCCCAAAGGAAGGCTTTGGGTACAAGTGAACTCCCCAGGGGAGCCTTTACGCAGCCCCACATGCAACTGGACCCTCCGGGTTCGCTGTTCCTGAGCAAACCTAAAGGTAGCCCTAGCCGTCATCGGAGACTAGTGAAAAATCAGGCCCCAGGAAATGAGTTGCGAGCCCCTTTGGACCATCCAAAAGTGCCCCCAAAGGAAGGCTTTGGGTACAAGTGAACTCCCCAGGGGAGCCTTTACGCAGCCACACATGCAACTGGACCCTCTGGGTTCGCTGTTCCTGAGCAAACCTAAACGTAGCCCTAGCCGTCATCGGAGACTAGTGAAAAATCAGGCCCCATGAAATGCACTCCGAGCCCCTTTGGACCTTCCAAAAGTGCCCTCAAAGGAAGGCTTTGGGTACAAGTGAACTCCCCAGGGAAGCCTTTACGCAGCCCCACATGCCACTGGACCCTCAGGTTTCGCTGATCCTGAGCAAATCGAAAAGTAACCCTAGCCGTAATCTGAGACGAGTGAAAAATCAGGCCCAGGGAAATGCGTTGCGAGCCCCTTTGGACCATCCAAAAGTGCCCCCAAAGGAAGGCTTTGGGTACAAGAGAACTCCCCAGGGGAGCCTTTATGCAGCCCCACATGAACTGGACCCTCCGGGTTCGCTGTTACTGAGCAAAATCTAAATGTAGCCCTAGCCGTCATCTGAGACGACTGAAAAATAAGGCCCCAGGAAATGCGTTGCAAGCTCCTTTGGACCATGCAAACGTGCCCCCAAAGGAAGGCTTTGGGTACAAGAGAACTCCCCAGGGGAGCCTTTATGCAGCCCCACATGCAACTGGACCCTCCGGGTTCGAATTTTCCAAGCATCCCTAAACATAGCCCTAGCCGGCATTGAAGATGACTGAAAAATCAGGCCCCAGGAAATGCGTTCCAAGCCCTTTTCGCCCATCCAAAAGTGCCCCCAAAGGAAGTCTTTGGGTACAAGTGAACTCCCCAGGGGAGCCTTTACGCAGTCCCACATGCAACTGGACCCTCCGGGTTCGCTGTTCCTGAGCAAACCTAAAGGTAGCCCTACCCGTCATCGTAGACGAGTGAAAAATCAGGCCCCAGGAAATGTGTTGCGAGCCCCTTTGGACCATTCAAAAGTGCCCCCAAAGGAAGGCTTTGAGTAAATCTTAAGTTCCCAGGGGAGCCTTTACAAAGCCCCACATGCAACTGGACCCTCCGGGTTCGCTGTTCCTGAGCAGACCTAAACGTAGCCCTAGCCGGCATCAGAGACAAGTGAAAAATCAGGCCCCAGGAAATTTGTTGCGAGCCCTATTCGCCCATCCAAGAGTACCCCTATCAAAGGCTTTGAGTAAATCTGAAGTTCCCAGGGGAGCCTTTACGCAGCCCCACATGCAACTGGACCCTCCGGGTTCGATTTTTCCAAGCAACCCTAAATATATCCCTAGCCGCCATGGTAGAAAACTGAAAAACCGGGCCCCAGAAAACGCGTTGCAAGCCCCTATCGCCCATCCAAAAGTGTCACCAAAGGAAGGCTTTGGGTACAAGAGAACTCCCCAGGGGAGCCTTTACGCAGCCCCACATGCAACTGGACCCTCTGGGTTCGCTTTTTTCCGAGCAACCCTAAATATATTCCTAGCCGGCATGGGAGAAGACTGAAAAACCGGGCCCCAGAAACCTCGTTGCAAGCCCCATTGGACCATGCAAAAGTGCCCCCAAAGGAAGGCTTTGGGTACAAGTGAACTCCCCAGGGGAGCCTTTACGCAGCCCCACATGCAACTGGACCCTCTGGGTTTGCTGTTTCCTAGCATAACTAAACAAAGCCCTACCATCATCGTAGACGACTGAAAAATCAAGCCCCAGGAAATGCGCTGCGAGCCCTTTTCGTCCATCCAAAAGTGCCCCCAAAGGAAGGTTTGGGTACAAGTGAACTCCCCAGGGCAGCCTTTACGCAGCCCCACATTCAACTGGACCCTCCGGGTTCGATTTTTCCGAGCATCCCTAAACATATCCCTAGCCGGCATCGAAGACGACTGAAAAACTGGGCCCCACAAAACGCGTTGCAAGCCCCTATCGCCCATCCAAAAGTGTCACCAAAGGAAGGCTTTGGGTACAAGTGAACTCCCCAGGGGAGCCTTTACGCAGCCCCACATGCAACTGGACCTTCCGTGTTCGATTTTTCCGAGCAACCATATATATATCCCTAGCCGGCATGGGAGAAGACTGAAAAACCGGGCCCCAAAAAACGTGTTGCAAGCCCCTTGGGACAATGCAAAAGTGCCCCCAAAGGAAGGCTTTGGGTACAAGTGAACTCCCCAGGGGAGCCTTTACGCAGCCCCACATGCAACTGGACCCTCCGGGTTCGCTGTTCCTGAGCAAACCTAAAGGTAGCCCTAGCCGTCATCGGAGACTAGTGAAAAATCAGGCCCCAGGAAATGAGTTGCGAGCCCCTTTGGACCATCCAAAAGTGCCCCCAAAGGAAGGCTTTGGGTACAAGTGAACTCCCCAGGGGAGCCTTTACGCAGCCACACATGCAACTGGACCCTCTGGGTTCGCTGTTCCTGAGCAAACCTAAACGTAGCCCTAGCCGTCATCGGAGACTAGTGAAAAATCAGGCCCCATGAAATGCACTCCGAGCCCCTTTGGACCTTCCAAAAGTGCCCTCAAAGGAAGGCTTTGGGTACAAGTGAACTCCCCAGGGAAGCCTTTACGCAGCCCCACATGCCACTGGACCCTCAGGTTTCGCTGATCCTGAGCAAATCGAAAAGTAACCCTAGCCGTCATCTGAGACGAGTGAAAAATCAGGCCCAGGGAAATGCGTTGCGAGCCCCTTTGGACCATCCAAAAGTGCCCCCAAAGGAAGGCTTTGGGTACAAGAGAACTCCCCAGGGGAGCCTTTATGCAGCCCCACATGCAACTGGACCCTCCGGGTTCGCTGTTACTGAGCAAAATCTAAACGTAGCCCTACCCGTCATCTGAGACGACTGAAAAATAAGGCCCCAGGAAATGCGTTGCAAGCTCCTTTGGACCATGCAAACGTGCCCCCAAAGGAAGGCTTTGGGTACAAGAGAACTCCCCAGGGGAGCCTTTATGCAGCCCCACATGCAACTGGACCCTCCGGGTTCGAATTTTCCAAGCATCCCTAAACATAGCCCTAGCCGGCATTGAAGATGACTGAAAAATCAGGCCCCAGGAAATGCGTTCCAAGCCCTTTTCGCCCATCCAAAAGTGCCCCCAAAGGAAGTCTTTGGGTACAAGTGAACTCCCCAGGGGAGCCTTTACGCAGTCCCACATGCAACTGGACCCTCCGGGTTCGCTGTTCCTGAGCAGACCTAAACGTAGCCCTAGCCGGCATCAGAGACAAGTGAAAAATCAGGCCCCAGGAAATTTGTTGCGAGCCCTATTCGCCCATCCAAGAGTACCCCAAACAAAGGCTTTGAGTAAATCTGAAGTTCCCAGGGGAGCCTTTACGCAGCCCCACATGCAACTGGACCCTCCGGGTTCGATTTTTCCAAGCAACCCTAAATATATCCCTAGCCGCCATGGTAGAAAACTGAAAAACCGGGCCCCAGAAAACGCGTTGCAAGACCCTATCGCCCATCCAAAAGTGTCACCAAAGGAAGGGTTTGGGTACAAGAGATCTCCCCAGGGGAGCCTTTACACAGCCCCACATGCAACTGGACCCTCTGGGTTCGCTTTTTTCCGAGCAACCCTAAATGTATTCCTAGCCGGCATGGGAGAAGACTGAAAAACCGGGCCCCAGAAACCTCGTTTCAAGCCCCTTTGGAAAATGCAAAAGTGCCCCCAAAGGAAGGCTTTGGGTACAAGTGAACTCCCCAGGGGAGCCTTTACGCAGCCCCACATGCAACTGGACCCTCCGGGTTTGCTGTTTCCGAGCATAACTAAACATAGCCCTACCGTCATCGTAGACGACTGAAAAATCAAGCCCCAGGAAATGCATTGCGAGCCCTTTTCGTCCATCCAAAAGTGCCCCCAAAGGAACGCTTTGGGTACAAGTGAACTCCCCAGGCGAGCCTTTACGCAGCCCCACATGCAACTGGACCCTCCGGGATCGATTTTTCCGAGCATCCCTAAACATAGCCCTAGCCGGCATGGGATAAGACTGAAAAACCGGGCCCCAGAAAACGCGTTGCAAGCCCCTTTGGACCATGCAAAAGTGCCCCCAAAGGAAGGCTTTGGGTACAAGTGAACTCCCCAGGGGAGCCTTTACGCAGCCCCACATGCAACTGGACCCTCCGGGTTCGCTGTTCCTGAGCAAACTTAAATGTAGCCCTAGCCGTCATCGGAGACTAGTGAAAAATCAGGCCCCAGGAAATGAGTTGCGAGCCCCTTTGGACCATCCAAAAGTGCCCCCAAAGGAAGGCTTTGGGTACAAGTGAACTCCCCAGGGGAGGCTTTACGCAGCCCCACATGCAACTGGACCCTCTGGGTTCGCTGTTCCTGAGCAAACCTAAACGTAGCCCTAGCCGTCATCGGAGACTAGTGAAACATCAGGCCCCATGAAATGCGTTCCGAGTCCCTTTGGACCATCCAAAAGTGCCCCCAAAGGAAGGCTTTGGGTACAAGAGAACTCCCCAGGGCAGACTTTACGCAGCCCCACATGCAACTGGACCCTCCGGGCTCGCTGTTACTGAGCAAAATCTAAATGTAGCCCTAGCCGTCATCTGAGACGAGTGAAAAATCAGGCCCCAGGAAATGCGTTGCAAGCTCCTTTGGACCATGCAAACGTGCCCCCAAAGGAAGGCTTTGGGTACAAGAGAACTCCCCAGGGGAGCCTTTACGCAGCCCCACATGCAACTGGACCCTCCGGGTTCGCTTTTTCCGAGCATCACTAAACATAACCCTAGCCGTCATCTGAGACGAGTGAAAAATCAGGCCCCAGGAAATGCGTTCCGAGCCCTTTTCGCCCATCCAAAAGTGCCCTCAAAGGAAGGCTTTGTGTACAAGAGAACTCTGCAGGGTTGCCTTTATGCAGCCCCACATGCAACTGGACCCTCCGGGTTCAATTTTCCAAGCATCCCTAAACATAGCCCTAGCCGGCATTGAAGATGACTGAAAAATCAGGCCCCAGGAAATGCGTTCCAAGCCCTTTTCGCCCATCCAAAAGTGACCCCAAAGGAAGTCTTTGGGTACAAGTGAACTCCCCAGGGGAGCCTTTACGCAGCCCCACATGCAACTGGACCCTCCGGGTTCGCTGTTTCCGAGCATCCCTAAACATAGCCCTAGCCGGCATCGAAGATGACTGAAAAATCAGGCCCCAGGAAATGCGTTCCAAGCCCTTTTCGCCCATCCAAAAGTGACCCCAAAGGAAGTCTTTGGGTACAAGAGAACTCCCCAGGGGAGCCTTTACGCAGTCCCACATGCAACTGGACCCTCCGGGTTCGCTGTTCCTGAGCAAACCTAAACGTAGCCCTAGCCGTCATCGTAGACGAGTGAAAAATCAGGCCCCAGGAAATGTGTTGCGAGCCCCTTTGGACCATTCAAAAGTGCCCCCAAAGGAAGGCTTTGAGTAAATCTTAAGTTCCCAGGGGAGCCTTTACGCAGCCCCACATGCAACTGGACCCTCCGGGTTCGCTGTTCCTGAGCAGACCTAAACGTAGCCCTAGCCGGCATCAGAGACAAGTGAAAAATCAGGCCCCAGGAAATTTGTTGCGAGCCCTGTTCGCCCATCCAAAAGTACCCCAAACAAAGGCTTTGAGTAAATCTGAAGTTCCCAGGGGAGCCTTTACGCAGCCCCACATGCAACTGGACCCTCCGGGTTCGATTTTTCCAAGCAACCCTAAATATATCCCTAGCCGGCATGGTAGAAATCTGAAAAACCGGGCCCCAGAAAACGCGTTGCAAGCCCCTATCGCCCATCCAAAAGTGTCACCAAAGGAAGGCTTTGGGTACAAGAGAACTCCCCAGGGGAGCCTTTACACAGCCCCACATGCAACTGGACCCTCTGGGTTCGCTTTTTTCCGAGCAACCCTAAATATATTCCTAGCCGGCATGGGAGAAGTCTGAAAAACCGGGCCCCAGAAACCTTGTTGCAAGCCCCTTTGGACCATGCAAAAGTGCCCCCAAAGGAAGGCTTTGGGTACAAGTGAACTCCCCAGGGGAGCCTTTACGCAGCCCCACATGCAACTGGACCCTCCGGGTTTGCTGTTTCCGAGCATAACTAAACATAGCCCTACCGTCATCGTAGACGACTGAAAAATCAAGCCCCAGGAAATGCATTGCGAGCCCTTTTCGTCCATCCAAAAGTGCCCCCAAAGGAAGGCTTTGGGTACAAGTGAACTCCCCAGGGGAGCCTTTACGCAGCCCCACATGCAACTGGACCCTCCGTGTTCGATTTTTCCGAGCATCCCTAAACATAGCCCTAACCGGCATGGGAGAAGACTGAAAAACCGGGCCCCAGAAAACGCATTGCAAACCCCTTTGGATAATGCAAAAGTGCCCCCAAAGGAAGACTTTGGGTACAAGTGAACTCCCCAGGGGAGCCTTTACGCAGCCCCACATGCAACTGGACCCTCCGGGTTCGCTCTTACTGAGTATCCCTAAACGTAGCCCTAGGTGTCATCGGAGACGACTGAAAACTCAGGCCCCATGAAATGCGTTCCGAGTCCCTTTGGACCATCCAAAACTGCCCCAAAAGGAAGGCTTTGGGTACAAGAGAACTCCCCATCGCAGCTTTCCACAGCCCCACATGCAACTGGACCCTCCGGGCTCGCTGTTACTGAGCAAAATCTAAATGTAGCCCTAGCCGTCATATGAGACGAGTGAAAAATCAGGCCACAGGAAATGCGTTGCAAGCTCCTTTGGACCATGCAAACGTGCCCCCAAAGGAAGGCTTTGGGTACAAGTGAACTCCCCAGGGGAGCCTTTACGCAGCCCCACATGCAACTGGACCCTCCGGGTTTGCTGTTTCCGAGCATAACTAAACATAGCCCTACCGTCATCGTAGACGACTGAAAAATCAAGCCCCAGGAAATGCGTTCCGAGCCCTTTTCGCCCATCCAAAAGTGCCCCCAAAGGAAGGCTTTGGGTACAAGAGAACTCCCCAGGGGAGCCTTTACGCAGCCCATCATGCAACTGGACCCTCCGGGTTCGCTTTTTCCGAGCATCACTAAACATAACCCTAGCCGTCATCGAAGACGAGTGAAAAATCAGGCCCCAGGAAATGCGTTCCGAGCCCTTTTCGCCCATCCAAAAGTGCCCCCAAAGGAAGGCTTTGGGTACAAGAGAACTCCCCAGGGGAGACTTTACGCAGCCCCACATGCAACTGGACCCTCCAGGTTCGCTGTTCCTGAGCAAACCTAAACGTAGCCCTAGCCGTCATCAGAGACGAGTGAAAAATCAGGCCCCAGGAAACGGGTTCCGAGCCCCTTTAGACCATCCAAAAGTGCCCTCAAAGGAAGGCTTTGTGCACAAGAGAACTCTGCAGGGTAGCCTTTATGCAGCCCCACATGCAACTGGACCCTCCGGGTTCGATTTTTCCAAGCATCCCTAAACATAGCCCTAGCCGGCATTGAAGATGACTGAAAAATCAGGCCCCAGGAAATGCGTTCCAAGCCCTTTTCGCCCATCCAAAAGTGACCCCAAAGGAAGTCTTTGGGTACAAGTGAACTCCCCAGGGGAGCCTTTACGCAGCCCCACATGCAACTGGACCCTCCGGGTTCGCTGTTTCCGAGCATCCCTAAACATAGCCCTAGCCGGCATCGAAGATGACTGAAAAATCAGGCCCCAGGAAATGCGTTCCAAGCCCTTTTCGCCCATCCAAAAGTGACCCCAAAGGAAGTCTTTGGGTACAAGAGAACTCCCCAGGGGAGCCTTTACGCAGTCCCACATGCAACTGGACCCTCCGGGTTCGCTGTTCCTGAGCAAACCTAAACGTAGCCCTAGCCGTCATCGTAGACGAGTGAAAAATCAGGCCCCAGGAAATGTGTTGCGAGCCCCTTTGGACCATTCAAAAGTGCCCCCAAAGGAAGGCTTTGAGTAAATCTTAAGTTCCCAGGGGAGCCTTTACAAAGCCCCACATGCAACTGGACCCTCCGGGTTCGCTGTTCCTGAGCAGACCTAAACGTAGCCCTAGCCGGCATCAGAGACAAGTGAAAAATCAGGCCCCAGGAAATTTGTTGCGAGCCCTGTTCGCCCATCCAAAAGTACCCCAAACAAAGGCTTTGAGTAAATCTGAAGTTCCCAGGGGAGCCTTTACACAGCCCCACATGCAACTGGACCCTCTGGGTTCGCTTTTTTCCGAGCAACCCTAAATATATTCCTAGCCGGCATGGGAGAAGACTGAAAAACCGGGCCCCAGAAACCTTGTTGCAAGCCCCTTTGGACCATGCAAAAGTGCCCCCAAAGGAAGGCTTTGGGTACAAGTGAACTCCCCAGGGGAGCCTTTACGCAGCCCCACATGCAACTGGACCCTCCGGGTTTGCTGTTTCCGAGCATAACTAAACATAGCCCTACCGTCATCGTAGACGACTGAAAAATCAAGCCCCAGGAAATGCATTGCGAGCCCTTTTCGTCCATCCAAAAGTGCCCCCAAAGGAAGGCTTTGGGTACAAGTGAACTCCCCAGGGGAGCCTTTACGCAGCCCCACATGCAACTGGACCCTCCGTGTTCGATTTTTCCGAGCATCCCTAAACATAGCCCTAACCGGCATGGGAGAAGACTGAAAAACCGGGCCCCAGAAAACGCATTGCAAACCCCTTTGGATAATGCAAAAGTGCCCCCAAAGGAAGACTTTGGGTACAAGTGAACTCCCCAGGGGAGCCTTTACGCAGCCCCACATGCAACTGGACCCTCCGGGTTCGCTCTTACTGAGTATCCCTAAACGTAGCCCTAGGTGTCATCGGAGACGACTGAAAAATCAGGCCCCATGAAATGCGTTCCGAGTCCCTTTGGACCATCCAAAACTGCCCCCAAAGGAAGGCTTTGGGTACAAGAGAACTCCCCATCGCAGCTTTCCACAGCCCCACATGCAACTGGACCCTCCGGGCTCGCTGTTACTGAGCAAAATCTAAATGTAGCCCTAGCCGTCATATGAGACGAGTGAAAAATCAGGCCACAGGAAATGCGTTGCAAGCTCCTTTGGACCATGCAAACGTGCCCCCAAAGGAAGGCTTTGGGTACAAGAGAACTCCCCAGGGGAGCCTTTACGCAGCCCATCATGCAACTGGACCCTCCGGGTTCGCTTTTTCCGAGCATCACTAAACATAACCCTAGCCGTCATCGAAGACGAGTGAAAAATCAGGCCCCAGGAAATGCGTTCCGAGCCCTTTTCGCCCATCCAAAAGTGCCCCCAAAGGAAGGCTTTGGGTACAAGAGAACTCCCCAGGGGAGACTTTACGCAGCCCCACATGCAACTGGACCCTCCAGGTTCGCTGTTCCTGAGCAAACCTAAACGTAGCCCTAGCCGTCATCAGAGACGAGTGAAAAATCAGGCCCCAGGAAACGGGTTCCGAGCCCCTTTAGACCATCCAAAAGTGCCCTCAAAGGAAGGCTTTGTGCACAAGAGAACTCTGCAGGGTAGCCTTTATGCAGCCCCACATGCAACTGGACCCTCCGGGTTCGATTTTTCCAAGCATCCCTAAACATAGCCCTAGCCGGCATTGAAGATGACTGAAAAATCAGGCCCCAGGAAATGCGTTCCAAGCCCTTTTCGCCCATCCAAAAGTGACCCCAAAGGAAGTCTTTGGGTACAAGTGAACTCCCCAGGGGAGCCTTTACGCAGCCCCACATGCAACTGGACCCTCCGGGTTCGCTGTTTCCGAGCATCCCTAAACATAGCCCTAGCCGGCATCGAAGATGACTGAAAAATCAGGCCCCAGGAAATGCGTTCCAAGCCCTTTTCGCCCATCCAAAAGTGACCCCAAAGGAAGTCTTTGGGTACAAGAGAACTCCCCAGGGGAGCCTTTACGCAGTCCCACATGCAACTGGACCCTCCGGGTTCGCTGTTCCTGAGCAAACCTAAACGTAGACCTAGCCGTCATCGTAGACGAGTGAAAAATCAGGCCCCAGGAAATGTGTTGCGAGCCCCTTTGGACCATTCAAAAGTGCCCCCAAAGGAAGGCTTTGAGTAAATCTTAAGTTCCCAGGGGAGCCTTTACAAAGCCCCACATGCAACTGGACCCTCCGGGTTCGCTGTTCCTGAGCAGACCTAAACATAGCCCTAGCCGGCATCAGAGACAAGTGAAAAATCAGGCCCCAGGAAATTTGTTGCGAGCCCTGTTCGCCCATCCAAAAGTACCCCAAACAAAGGCTTTGAGTAAATCTGAAGTTCCCAGGGGAGCCTTTACACAGCCCCACATGCAACTGGACCCTCTGGGTTCGCTTTTTTCCGAGCAACCCTAAATATATTCCTAGCCGGCATGGGAGAAGACTGAAAAACCGGGCCCCAGAAACCTTGTTGCAAGCCCCTTTGGACCATGCAAAAGTGCCCCCAAAGGAAGGCTTTGGGTACAAGTGAACTCCCCAGGGGAGCCTTTACGCAGCCCCACATGCAACTGGACCCTCCGGGTTTGCTGTTTCCGAGCATAACTAAACATAGCCCTACCGTCATCGTAGACGACTGAAAAATCAAGCCCCAGGAAATGCATTGCGAGCCCTTTTCGTCCATCCAAAAGTGCCCCCAAAGGAAGGCTTTGGGTACAAGTGAACTCCCCAGGGGAGCCTTTACGCAGCCCCACATGCAACTGGACCCTCCGTGTTCGATTTTTCCGAGCATCCCTAAACATAGCCCTAACCGGCATGGGAGAAGACTGAAAAACCGGGCCCCAGAAAACGCATTGCAAACCCCTTTGGATAATGCAAAAGTGCCCCCAAAGGAAGACTTTGGGTACAAGTGAACTCCCCAGGGGAGCCTTTACGCAGCCCCACATGCAACTGGACCCTCCGGGTTCGCTCTTACTGAGTATCCCTAAACGTAGCCCTAGGTGTCATCGGAGACGACTGAAAAATCAGGCCCCATGAAATGCGTTCCGAGTCCCTTTGGACCATCCAAAACTGCCCCCAAAGGAAGGCTTTGGGTACAAGAGAACTCCCCATCGCAGCTTTCCACAGCCCCACATGCAACTGGACCCTCCGGGCTCGCTGTTACTGAGCAAAATCTAAATGTAGCCCTAGCCGTCATATGAGACGAGTGAAAAATCAGGCCACAGGAAATGCGTTGCAAGCTCCTTTGGACCATGCAAACGTGCCCCCAAAGGAAGGCTTTGGGTACAAGAGAACTCCCCAGGGGAGCCTTTACGCAGCCCATCATGCAACTGGACCCTCCGGGTTCGCTTTTTCCGAGCATCACTAAACATAACCCTAGCCGTCATCGAAGACGAGTGAAAAATCAGGCCCCAGGAAATGCGTTCCGAGCCCTTTTCGCCCATCCAAAAGTGCCCCCAAAGGAAGGCTTTGGGTACAAGAGAACTCCCCAGGGGAGACTTTACGCAGCCCCACATGCAACTGGACCCTCCAGGTTCGCTGTTCCTGAGCAAACCTAAACGTAGCCCTAGCCGTCATCAGAGACGAGTGAAAAATCAGGCCCCAGGAAACGGGTTCCGAGCCCCTTTAGACCATCCAAAAGTGCCCTCAAAGGAAGGCTTTGTGCACAAGAGAACTCTGCAGGGTAGCCTTTATGCAGCCCCACATGCAACTGGACCCTCCGGGTTCGATTTTTCCAAGCATCCCTAAACATAGCCCTAGCCGGCATTGAAGATGACTGAAAAATCAGGCCCCAGGAAATGCGTTCCAAGCCCTTTTCGCCCATCCAAAAGTGACCCCAAAGGAAGTCTTTGGGTACAAGTGAACTCCCCAGGGGAGCCTTTACGCAGCCCCACATGCAACTGGACCCTCCGGGTTCGCTGTTTCCGAGCATCCCTAAACATAGCCCTAGCCGGCATCGAAGATGACTGAAAAATCAGGCCCCAGGAAATGCGTTCCAAGCCCTTTTCGCCCATCCAAAAGTGACCCCAAAGGAAGTCTTTGGGTACAAGAGAACTCCCCAGGGGAGCCTTTACGCAGTCCCACATGCAACTGGACCCTCCGGGTTCGCTGTTCCTGAGCAAACCTAAACGTAGCCCTAGCCGTCATCGTAGACGAGTGAAAAATCAGGCCCCAGGAAATGTGTTGCGAGCCCCTTTGGACCATTCAAAAGTGCCCCCAAAGGAAGGCTTTGAGTAAATCTTAAGTTCCCAGGGGAGCCTTTACAAAGCCCCACATGCAACTGGACCCTCCGGGTTCGCTGTTCCTGAGCAGACCTAAACGTAGCCCTAGCCGGCATCAGAGACAAGTGAAAAATCAGGCCCCAGGAAATTTGTTGCGAGCCCTGTTCGCCCATCCAAAAGTACCCCAAACAAAGGCTTTGAGTAAATCTGAAGTTCCCAGGGGAGCCTTTACGCAGCCCCACATGCAACTGGACCCTCCGGGTTCGATTTTTCCAAGCAACCCTAAATATATCCCTAGCCGGCATGGTAGAAAACTGAAAAACCGGGCCCCAGAAAACGCGTTGCAAGCCCCTATCGCCCATCCAAAAGTGTCACCAAAGGAAGGCTTTGGGTACAAGAGAACTCCCCAGGGGAGCCTTTACACAGCCCCACATGCAACTGGACCCTCTGGGTTCGCTTTTTTCCAAGCAACACTAAATATATTCCTAGCCGGCATGGGAGAAGACTGAAAAACCGGGCCCCAGAAACCTTGTTGCAAGCCCCCTTGGACCATGCAAAAGTGCCCCCAAAGGAAGGCTTTGGGTACAAGTGAACTCCCCAGGGGAGCCTTTACGCAGCCCCACATGCAACTGGACCCTCCGGGTTTGCTGTTTCCGAGCATAACTAAACATAGCCCTACCGTCATCGTAGACGACTGAAAAATCAAGCCCCAGGAAATGCATTGCGAGCCGTTTTCGTCCATCCAAAAGTGCCCCCAAAGGAAGGCTTTGGGTACAAGTGAACTCCCCAGGGGAGCCTTTACGCAGCCCCACATGCAACTGGACCCTCCGTGTTCGATTTTTCCGAGCATCCCTAAACATAGCCCTAACCGGCATGGGAGAAGACTGAAAAATCAGGCCCCAGGAAATGTGTTCCAAGCCCCTTTGGACCATGCAAAAGTGCCCCCAAAGGAAGGCTTTGGGTACAAGAGAACTCCCCAGGGGAGCCTTTACGCAGCCCCACATGCAACTGGACCCTCCGGGCTCGCTGTTTCCGAGCATCCCTAAACATAGCCCTAGCCGACATCGAAGACGACTGAAAAATCAGGCCCCAGGAAATGTGTTCCAAGCCCCTTTGGACCATGCAAAAGTGCCCCCAAAGGAAGGCTTTGGGTACAAGAGAACTCCCCAGGGGAGCCTTTACGCAGCCCCACATGCAACTGGACCCTCCGTGTTCGATTTTTCCGAGCATCCCTAAACATAGCCCTAGCCGACATCGAAGACGACTGAAAAATCAGGCCCCAGGAAATGTGTTCCAAGCCCATTTGGACCATGCAAAAGTGCCCCCAAAGGAAGGCTTTGGGTACAAGAGAACTCCCCAGGGGAGCCTTTACGCAGCCCCACATGCAACTGGACCCTCCGGGCTCGCTGTTTCCGAGCATCCCTAAACATAGCCCTAGCCGGCATCAAAGACGACTGAAAAATCAGGCCCCAGGAAATGCGTTGCGAGCCCTTTTCGCCCATCCAAAAGTGCCCCCAAAGGAAGGCTTTGGGTACAAGTGAACTCCCCAGGGGAGCCTTTACGCAGCCCCACATGCAACTGGACCCTCTGGGTTCGCTGTTCCTGAGCAAACCTAAAGGTAGCCCTAGCCGTCTTCAGAGACGAGTGAAAAATCAGGCCCCATGAAATGCGTTCCGAGCCCTTTTTGCCCATCCAAAAGTGACCCCAAAGGAAGGCTTGGAGTACAAGAGAACTCCCCAGGGGAGCCTTTACGCAGCCCCACATGCAACTGGACCCTCCGGCTTTGCTTTTTCCGAGCAACCCTAAATATATCCCTAGCAGGCATGGGAGAAAACTGAAAAACCGGGCCCAAGAAATCGAGTTGCAAGCCCCTTTGGACCATGCAAAAGTGCTCCCAAAGGAAGGCTTTGGGTACAAGTGAACTCCCCAGGGGAGCCTTTACGCAGCCCCACATGCAACTGGACCCTCCGGGTTTGCTGTTCCTGAGCAAACCTAAACGTAGCCCTAGCTGTCATCGGAGACGGGTGAAAAATCAGGCCCCAGGAAATGCGTTGCGAGCCCCTTTGGACCATCCAAAAGTGCCCCCAAAGGAAGGCTTTGGGTACAAGAGAACTCCCCAGGGGAGCCTTTACGCAGCCCCACATGCAACTGGACCCTCCGGGTTCGCTGTTCCTGAGCAAACCTAAACGTAGCCCTAGCCGGCATGGGAGAAGACTGAAAAACTGGGCCCCAGAAAACGCGTTGCAAGCCCCTATCGCCCATCCAAAAGTGCCTCCAAAGGAAGGCTTTGGGTACAAGTGAACTCCGCAGGGGAGCCTTTACGCAGCCCCACATGCAACTGGACCCTCCGGGTTCTCTGTTTCCGAGAATCCCTAAACATAGCCCTAGCCTGCATCGAAGACGACTGAAAAATCAGGCCCCAGGAAATGCGTTCCGAGCCCTTTTTGCCCATCCAAAAGTGCCCCCAAAGGAAGTCTTTGGGTACAAGTGAACTCCCCAGGGGAGCCTTTACGCAGTCCCACATGCAACTGGACCCTCCGGGTTCGCTGTTCCTCAGCAAACCTAAACGTAGCCCTTGACGTTATGGCAGACGAGTGAAAAATCAGGCCCCAGGAAATGTGTTGCGAGCCCCTTTGGACCATTCAAAAGTGCCCCCAAAGGAAGGTTTTGAGTACAAGTGAATTCCCCAGGGGAGCCTTTACAAAGCCCCACATACAACTGGACTCTCCGGGTTCGCTGTTCCTGAGCAAACCTAAACGTAGCCCTAGCCGTCGTCGGAGACAAGTGAAAAATCAGGCCCCAGGAAACTTGTTGCGAGCCCTTTTCGCCCATTCAAAAGTGTCCCCAAATTAAGGCTTTGAGTAAATCTGAAGTTCCCAGGGGAGCCTTTACGCAGCCCCACATGCAACTGGATCCTCCGGGTTTGCTTTTTCCGAGCAACCCTAAATATATCCCTAGCAGGCATGGGAGAAGACTGAAAAACTGGGCCCCAGAAAACGCGTTGCAAGCCCCTATCGCCCATCCAAAAGTGTCACCAAAGGAAGGCTTTGGGTACAAGTGAACTCCCCAGGGGTGCCTTTACGCAGCCCCACATGCAACTGGACCCTCCAGTATCGCTTTTTCCGAGCATTCCTACACATAACCCTACCGTCATCGAAGACGACTGAAAAATTAAGCCCCAGGAAATGCGCTGCGAGCCCTTTTCGTCCATCCAAAAGTGCCCCAAAGGAAGGCTTTGGGTACAAGAGAACTCCCCAGGGGAGCCTTTACGCAGCCCCACATGCAACTGGACCCTCCGGGTTCGCTGTTTCCGAGTATCCCTAAACATAGCCCTAGCCGGCATCGAAGACGACTGAAAAATCAGGCCCCAGGAAATGTGTTCCAAGCCCCTTTGGACCATCCAAAAGTGCCCCCAAAGGAAGGCTTTGGGTACAAGAGAACTCCCCAGGGGAGCCTTTACGCAGCCCCACATGCAACTGGACCCTCCGGGCTCGCTGTTTCCGAGCATCCCTAAACATATCCCTAGCCGGCATCAAAGACGAGTGAAAAATCAGGCCCCAGGAAATGCGTTGCGAGCCCTTTTCGCCCATCTAAAAGTGCCCCCAAAGGAAGGCTTTGGGTACAAGTGAACTCCCCAGGGGAGCCTTTACGCAGCCCCACATGCAACTGGACCGTGCGGGTTCGCTGTTCCTGAGCAAACCTAAAGGTAGCCCTAGCCGTCTTCAGAGACGAGTGAAAAATCAGGCCCCATGAAATGCGTTCTGAGCCCTTTTCGCCCATCCAAAAGTGACCCCAAAGGAAGGCTTGGAGTACAAGAGAACTCCCCAGGGGTGCCTTTACGCAGCCCCACATGCAACTGGACCCTCCGGGTTCGCTGTTCCTGAGCAAACCTAAACGTAGCCCTAGCCGTCATCGGAAACTGGTGAAAAATCAGGCCCCAGGAAATGCGTTGCTAGCCCCTTTGGACCATCCAAAAGTGCCCCCAAAAGAAGGCTTTGGGTACAAGTGAACTCCCCAGGGGAGCCTTTACGCAGCCCCACATGCAACTGGACCCTCCGGGTTCGATTTTTCCAAGCAACCCTAAATATATCCCTAGCCGGCATGGGAGAAGACTGAAAAACTGGGCCCCAGAAAACGCGTTGCAAGCCCCTATCGCCCATTCAAAAGTGTCACCAAAGGAAGGCTTTGGGTACAAGTGAACTCCCCAGGGGAGCCTTTACGCAGCCCCACATGCAACTGGACTCTCCGGATTCGATTTTTCCGAGCATCCCTAAACATAGCCCTAGCCGACATGGGAGAAGACTGAAAAACCGGGCCCCAGAAAACGCGTTGCAAACCCCTTTGGACCATGCAAAAGTGCCCCCAAAGGAAGGCTTTGGGTACAAGAGAACTCCCCAGGGGAGCCTTTACGTAGCCCCACATGCAACTGGACCCTCCGGGTTCGCTGTTCCTGAGCAAACCTAAACATAGCCCGAGCCGTCATCAGAGACGACAGAAAAATCAGGCCCCAGGAAATGCGTTGCGAGCCCCTTTCAACCATCCAAAAGTGCCCCCAAAGGAAGGCTTTGGGTACAAGTGAACTCCCCAGGCGAGCCTTTACAAAGCCCCACATGCAACTGGACCCTCCAGGTTCGCTGTTCCTGAGCAAACCTAAACGTAGCCCTAGCCATCTTAGGAGACAAGTGAAAAATCAGGCCCCAGGAAATTTGTTCCGAGCCCTTATCGCTATTCCAGAAGTGCCCCCAAAGGAAGGCTTTGGGTACAAGTGAACTCCCCAGGGGAGCCTTTACGCAGTCCCACATGCAACTGGACCCTCCGGGTTCGCTGTTCCTCAGCAAACCTAAACGTAGCCCTTGACGTTATGGCAGACGAGTGAAAAATCAGGCCCCAGGAAATGTGTTGCGAGCCACTTTGGACCATCCAAAAGTGCCCCCAAAGGAAGGTTTTGGGTACAAGTGAATTCCCCAGGGGAGCCTTTACAAAGCCCCACATGCAACTGGACCCTCTGGGTTCGCTTTTTTCCGAGCAACCCTAAATATATTCCTAGCCGGCATGGGAGAAGACTGAAAAACCGGGCCCCAGAAACCTTGTTGCAAGCCCCTTTGGACCATGCAAAAGTGCCCCCAAAGGAAGGCTTTGGGTACAAGTGAACTCCCCAGGGGAGCCTTTACGCAGCCCCACATGCAACTGGACCCTCCGGGTTTGCTGTTTCCGAGCATAACTAAACATAGCCCTACCGTCATCGTAGACGACTGAAAAATCAAGCCCCAGGAAATGCATTGCGAGCCGTTTTCGTCCATCCAAAAGTGCCCCCAAAGGAAGGCTTTGGGTACAAGTGAACTCCCCAGGGGAGCCTTTGCGCAGCCCCACATGCAACTGGACCCTCGGTGTTCGATTTTTCCGAGCATCCCTAAACATAGCCCTAACCGGCATGGGAGAAGACTGAAAAACCGGGCCCCAGAAAACGCATTGCAAACCCCTTTGGATAATGCAAAAGTGCCCCCAAAGGAAGACTTTGGGTACAAGTGATCTCCCCAGGGGAGCCTTTACGCAGCCCCACATGCAACTGGACCCTCCGGGTTCGCTCTTACTGAGTATCCCTAAACGTAGCCCTAGGTGTCATCGGAGACGACTGAAAAATCAGGCCCCAGGAAATGCCTTGAGAGCCCCATTTGCCCATGCAAAAGTGCCCACAAAGGAAGGCTTTGGGTACAAGTGAACTCCCCAGGGGAGCCTTTACGCAGCCCCACATGCAACTGGACCCTCCGGGTTCGCTTTTTCGAAGCAACCCTAAGTATATCCCTAGCCGGCATGGGAGAAGACTGAAAAACCGGGCCCCAGAAAACGCGTTACAAGCCCCTTTGGACCATGCAAAAGTGCCCCCAAAAGAAGGCTTTGGGTACAAGTGAACTCCCCAGGGGAGCCTTTACGCAGCCCCACATGCAACTGGACCCTCCGGGTTCGCTGTTTCCGAGTATCCCTAAACATAGCCCTAGCCGGCATCGAAGACGACTGAAAAATCAGGCCCCAGGAAATGTGTTCCAAGCCCCTTTGGACCATCCAAAAGTGCCCCCAAAGGAAGGCTTTGGGTACAAGAGAACTCCCCAGGGGAGCCTTTACGCAGCCTCACATGCAACTGGACCCTCCGGGCTCGCTGTTTCCGAGCATCCCTAAACATAGCCCTAGCCGGCATCAAAGACGAGTGAAAAATCAGGCCCCAGGAAATGCGTTGCGAGCCCTTTTCGCCCATCCAAAAGTGCCCCCAAAGGAAGGCTTTGGGTACAAGTGAACTCCCCAGGGGAGCCTTTACGCAGCCCCACATGCAACTGGACCCTCCGGGTTCGCTGTTCCTGAGCAAACCTAAATGTAGCCCTAGCCGTCTTCAGAGACGAGTGAAAAATCAGGCCCCATGAAATGCGTTCCGAGCCCTTTTTGCCCATCCAAAAGTGACCCCAAAGGAAGGCTTGGAGTACAAGAGAACTCCCCAGGGGAGCCTTTACGCAGCCCCACATGCAACTGGACCCTCCGGGTTTGCTTTTTCCGAGCAACCCTAAATATATCCCTAGCAGGCATGGGAGAAAACTGAAAAACCGGGCCCAAGAAAACGAGTTGCAAGCCCCTTTGGACCATGCAAAAGTGCTCCCAAAGGAAGGCTTTGGGTACAAGTGAACTCCCCAGGGGAGCCTTTACGCAGCCCCACATGCAACTGGACCCTCCGGGTTCGCTGTTCCTGAGCAAACCTAAACGTAGCCCTAGCCGTCATCGGAAACTGGTGAAAAATCAGGCCCCAGGAAATGCGTTGCTAGCCCCTTTGGACCATCCAAAAGTGCCCCCAAAAGAAGGCTTTGGGTACAAGTGAACTCCCCAGGGGAGCCTTTACGCAGCCCCACATGCAACTGGACCCTCCGGGTTCGATTTTTCCAAGCAACCCTAAATATATCCCTAGCCGGCATGGTAGAAAACTGAAAAACCGGGCCCCAGAAAACGCGTTGCAAGCCCCTATCGCCCATCCAAAAGTGTCACCAAAGGAAGGCTTTGGGTACAAGAGAACTCCCCAGGGGAGCCTTTACACAGCCCCACATGCAACTGGACCCTCTGGGTTCGCTTTTTTCCAAGCAACACTAAATATATTCCTAGCCGGCATGGGAGAAGACTGAAAAACCGGGCCCCAGAAACCTTGTTGCAAGCCCCCTTGGACCATGCAAAAGTGCCCCCAAAGGAAGGCTTTGGGTACAAGTGAACTCCCCAGGGGAGCCTTTACGCAGCCCCACATGCAACTGGACCCTCCGGGTTTGCTGTTTCCGAGCATAACTAAACATAGCCCTACCGTCATCGTAGACGACTGAAAAATCAAGCCCCAGGAAATGCATTGCGAGCCGTTTTCGTCCATCCAAAAGTGCCCCCAAAGGAAGGCTTTGGGTACAAGTGAACTCCCCAGGGGAGCCTTTACGCAGCCCCACATGCAACTGGACCCTCCGTGTTCGATTTTTCCGAGCATCCCTAAACATAGCCCTAACCGGCATGGGAGAAGACTGAAAAATCAGGCCCCAGGAAATGTGTTCCAAGCCCCTTTGGACCATGCAAAAGTGCCCCCAAAGGAAGGCTTTGGGTACAAGAGAACTCCCCAGGGGAGCCTTTACGCAGCCCCACATGCAACTGGACCCTCCGGGCTCGCTGTTTCCGAGCATCCCTAAACATAGCCCTAGCCGACATCGAAGACGACTGAAAAATCAGGCCCCAGGAAATGTGTTCCAAGCCCCTTTGGACCATGCAAAAGTGCCCCCAAAGGAAGGCTTTGGGTACAAGAGAACTCCCCAGGGGAGCCTTTACGCAGCCCCACATGCAACTGGACCCTCCGTGTTCGATTTTTCCGAGCATCCCTAAACATAGCCCTAGCCGACATCGAAGACGACTGAAAAATCAGGCCCCAGGAAATGTGTTCCAAGCCCATTTGGACCATGCAAAAGTGCCCCCAAAGGAAGGCTTTGGGTACAAGAGAACTCCCCAGGGGAGCCTTTACGCAGCCCCACATGCAACTGGACCCTCCGGGCTCGCTGTTTCCGAGCATCCCTAAACATAGCCCTAGCCGGCATCAAAGACGACTGAAAAATCAGGCCCCAGGAAATGCGTTGCGAGCCCTTTTCGCCCATCCAAAAGTGCCCCCAAAGGAAGGCTTTGGGTACAAGTGAACTCCCCAGGGGAGCCTTTACGCAGCCCCACATGCAACTGGACCCTCTGGGTTCGCTGTTCCTGAGCAAACCTAAAGGTAGCCCTAGCCGTCTTCAGAGACGAGTGAAAAATCAGGCCCCATGAAATGCGTTCCGAGCCCTTTTTGCCCATCCAAAAGTGACCCCAAAGGAAGGCTTGGAGTACAAGAGAACTCCCCAGGGGAGCCTTTACGTAGCCCCACATGCAACTGGACCCTCCGGGTTCGCTGTTCCTGAGCAAACCTAAACATAGCCCGAGCCGTCATCAGAGACGACAGAAAAATCAGGCCCCAGGAAATGCGTTTCGAGCCCCTTTCAACCATCCAAAAGTGCCCCCAAAGGAAGGCTTTGGGTACAAGTGAACTCCCCAGGCGAGCCTTTACAAAGCCCCACATGCAACTGGACCCTCCAGGTTCGCTGTTCCTGAGCAAACCTAAACGTAGCCCTAGCCATCTTAGGAGACAAGTGAAAAATCAGGCCCCAGGAAATTTGTTCCGAGCCCTTATCGCCCATCCAGAAGTGCCCCCAAAGGAAGGCTTTGGGTACAAGTGAACTCCCCAGGGGAGCCTTTACGCAGTCCCACATGCAACTGGACCCTCCGGGTTCGCTGTTCCTCAGCAAACCTAAACTTAGCCCTTGACGTTATGGCAGACGAGTGAAAAATCAGGCCCCAGGAAATGTGTTGCGAGCCACTTTGGACCATCCAAAAGTGCCCCCAAAGGAAGGTTTTGGGTACAAGTGAATTCCCCAGGGGAGCCTTTACAAAGCCCCACATGCAACTGGACCCTCTGGGTTCGCTTTTTTCCGAGCAACCCTAAATATATTCCTAGCCGGCATGGGAGAAGACTGAAAAACCGGGCCCCAGAAACCTTGTTGCAAGCCCCTTTGGACCATGCAAAAGTGCCCCCAAAGGAAGTCTTTGGGTACAAGTGAACTCCCCAGGGGAGCCTTTACGCAGCCCCACATGCAACTGGACCCTCCGGGTTTGCTGTTTCCGAGCATAACTAAACATAGCCCTACCGTCATCGTAGACGACTGAAAAATCAAGCCCCAGGAAATGCATTGCGAGCCGTTTTCGTCCATCCAAAAGTGCCCCCAAAGGAAGGCTTTGGGTACAAGTGAACTCCCCAGGGGAGCCTTTACGCAGCCCCACATGCAACTGGACCCTCCGTGTTCGATTTTTCCGAGCATCCCTAAACATAGCCCTAACCGGCATGGGAGAAGACTGAAAAACCGGGCCCCAGAAAACGCATTGCAAACCCCTTTGGATAATGCAAAAGTGCCCCCAAAGGAAGACTTTGGGTACAAGTGAACTCCCCAGGGGAGCCTTTACGCAGCCCCACATGCAACTGGACCCTCCGGGTTCGCTCTTACTGAGTATCCCTAAACGTAGCCCTAGGTGTCATCGGAGACGACTGAAAAATCAGGCCCCAGGAAATGCCTTGAGAGCCCCATTTGCCCATGCAAAAGTGCCCACAAAGGAAGGCTTTGGGTACAAGTGAACTCCCCAGGGGAGCCTTTACGCAGCCCCACATGCAACTGGACCCTCCGGGTTCGCTTTTTCGAAGCAACCCTAAGTATATCCCTAGCCGGCATGGGAGAAGACTGAAAAACCGGGCCCCAGAAAACGCGTTACAAGCCCCTTTGGACCATGCAAAAGTGCCCCCAAAAGAAGGCTTTGGGTACAAGTGAACTCCCCAGGGGAGCCTTTACGCAGCCCCACATGCAACTGGACCCTCCGGGTTCGCTGTTTCCGAGTATCCCTAAACATAGCCCTAGCCGGCATCGAAGACGACTGAAAAATCAGGCCCCAGGAAATGTGTTCCAAGCCCCTTTGGACCATCCAAAAGTGCCCCCAAAGGAAGGCTTTGGGTACAAGAGAAATCCCCAGGGGAGCCTTTACGCAGCCCCACATGCAACTGGACCCTCCGGGCTCGCTGTTTCCGAGCATCCCTAAACATATCCCTAGCCGGCATCAAAGACGACTGAAAAATCAGGCCCCAGGAAATGCGTTGCGAGCCCTTTTCGCCCATCCAAAAGTGCCCCCAAAGGAAGGCTTTGGGTACAAGTGAACTCCCCAGGGGAGCCTTTACGCAGCCCCACATGCAACTGGACCCTCCGGGTTCGCTGTTCCTGAGCAAACCTAAATGTAGCCCTAGCCGTCTTCAGAGACGAGTGAAAAATCAGGCCCCATGAAATGCGTTCCGAGCCCTTTTTGCCCATCCAAAAGTGACCCCAAAGGAAGGCTTGGAGTACAAGAGAACTCCCCAGGGGAGCCTTTACGCAGCCCCACATGCAACTGGACCCTCCGGGTTTGCTTTTTCCGAGCAACCCTAAATATATCCCTAGCAGGCATGGGAGAAAACTGAAAAACCGGGCCCAAGAAAACGAGTTGCAAGCCCCTTTGGACCATGCAAAAGTGCTCCCAAAGGAAGGCTTTGGGTACAAGTGAACTCCCCAGGGGAGCCTTTACGCAGCCCCACATGCAACTGGACCCTCCGGGTTTGCTGTTCCTGAGCAAACCTAAACGTAGCCCTAGCTGTCATCAGAGACGGGTGAAAAATCAGGCCCCAGGAAATGCGTTGCGAGCCCCTTTGGACCATGCAAAAGTGCCCCCAAAGGAAGGCTTTGGGTACAAGAGAACTCCCCAGGGGAGCCTTTACGCAGCCCCACATGCAACTGGACCCTCCGGGTTCGCTGTTCCTGAGCAAACCTAAACGTAGCCCTAGCCGGCATGGGAGAAGACTGAAAAACTGGGCCCCAGAAAACGCGTTGCAAGCCCCTATCGCCCATCCAAAAGTGCCTCCAAAGGAAGGCTTTGGGTACAAGTGAACTCCCCAGGGGAGCCTTTACGCAGCCCCACATGCAACTGGACCCTCCGGGTTCTCTGTTTCCGAGCATCCCTAAACATAGCCCTAGCCTGCATCGAAGACGACTGAAAAATCAGGCCCCAGGAAATGCGTTCCGAGCCCTTTTTGCCCATCCAAAAGTGCCCCCAAAGGAAGTCTTTGGGTACAAGTGAACTCCCCAGGGGAGCCTTTACGCAGTCCCACATGCAACTGGACCCTCCGGGTTCGCTGTTCCTCAGCAAACCTAAACGTAGCCCTTGACGTTATGGCAGACGAGTGAAAAATCAGGCCCCAGGAAATGTGTTGCGAGCCCCTTTGGACCATCCAAAAGTGCCCCCAAAGGAAGGTTTTGGGTACAAGTGAATTCCCCAGGGGAGCCTTTACGCAGCCCCACATGCAACTGGATCCTCAGGGTTTGCTTTTTCCGAGCAACACTAAATATATCCCTAGCAGGCATGGGAGAAGACTGAAAAACTGGGCCCCAGAAAACGCGTTGCAAGCCCCTATCGCCCATCCAAAAGTGTCACCAAAGGAAGGCTTTGGGTACAAGTGAACTCCCCAGGGGAGCCTTTACGCAGCCCCACATGCAACTGGACTCTCCGGGTTCGATTTTTCCGAGCATCCCTAAACATAGCCCTAGCCGGCATGGGAGAAGACTGAAAAACCGGGCCCCAGAAAACGCGTTTCAAGCCCCTTTGGACCATGCAAAAGTGCCACCAAAGGAAGGCTTTGGGTACAAGTGAACTCCCCAGGGGTGCCTTTACGCAGCCCCACATGCAACTGGACCCTCCAGGATCGCTTTTTCCGAGCATTCCTACACATAACCCTACCGTCATCGAAGACGACTGAAAAATTAAGCCCCAGGAAATGTGCTGCGAGCCCTTTTCGTCCATCCAAAAGTGCCCCAAAGGAAGGCTTTGGGTACAAGAGAACTCCCCAGGGGAGCCTTTACGCAGCCCCACATGCAACTGGACCCTCCGGGTTCGCTGTTTCCGAGTATCCCTAAACATAGCCCTAGCCGGCATCGAAGACGACTGAAAAATCAGGCCCCAGGAAATGTGTTCCAAGCCCCTTTGGACCATCCAAAAGTGCCCCCAAAGGAAGGCTTTGGGTACAAGAGAACTCCCCAGGGGAGCCTTTACGCAGCCCCACATGCAACTGGACCCTCCGGGCTCGCTGTTTCCGAGCATCCCTAAACATATCCCTAGCCGGCATCAAAGACGACTGAAAAATCAGGCCCCAGGAAATGCGTTGCGAGCCCTTTTCGCCCATCCAAAAGTGCCCCCAAAGGAAGGCTTTGGGTACAAGTGAACTCCCCAGGGGAGCCTTTACGCAGCCCCACATGCAACTGGACCGTGCGGGTTCGCTGTTCCTGAGCAAACCTAAAGGTAGCCCTAGCCGTCTTCAGAGACGAGTGAAAAATCAGGCCCCAGGAAATGCGTTCCGAGCCCTTTTCGCCCATCCAAAAGTGCCCCCAAAGGAAGGCTTTGAGTACAAGAGAACTCCCCAGGGGTGCCTTTACGCAGCCCCACATGCAACTGGACCCTCCGGGTTCGCTGTTCCTGAGCAAACCTAAATGTAGCCCTAGCTGTCATCGGAGACGGGTGAAAAATCAGGCCCCAGGAAATGCGTTGCTAGCCCCTTTGGACCATCCAAAAGTGCCCCCAAAAGAAGGCTTTGGGTACAAGTGAACTCCCCAGGGGAGCCTTTACGCAGCCCCACATGCAACTGGACCCTCCGGGTTCGATTTTTCCAAGCAACCCTAAATATATCCCTAGCCGGCATGGGAGAAGACTGAAAAACTGGGCCCCAGAAAACGCGTTGCAAGCCCCTATCGCCCATCCAAAAGTGTCACCAAAGGAAGGCTTTGGGTACAAGTGAACTCCCCAGGGGAGCCTTTACGCAGCCCCACATGCAACTGGACCCTCCGGGTTCGCTGTTTCCGAGTATCCCTAAACATAGCCCTAGCCGGCATCGAAGACGACTGAAAAATCAGGCCCCAGGAAATGTGTTCCAAGCCCCTTTGGACCATGCAAAAGTGCCCCCAAAGGAAGGCTTTGGGTACAAGAGAACTCCCCAGGGGAGCCTTTACGCAGCCCCACATGCAACTGGACCCTCCGGGTTCGCTGTTCCTGAGCAAACCTAAACATAGCCCGAGCCGTCATCAGAGACGACAGAAAAATCAGGCCCCAGGAAATGCGTTGCGAGCCCCTTTGAACCATCCAAAAGTGCCCCCAAAGGAAGGCTTTGGGTACAAGAGAACTCCCCAGGCGAGCCTTTACAAAGCCCCACATGCAACTGGACCCTCCAGGTTCGCTGTTCCTGAGCAAACCTAAACGTAGCCCTAGCCATCTTAGGAGACAAGTGAAAAATCAGGCCCCAGGAAATTTGTTCCGAGCCCTTATCGCCCATCCAGAAGTGCCCCCAAAGGAAGGCTTTGGGTACAAGTGAACTCCCCAGGGGAGCCTTTACACAGCCCCACATGCAACTGGACCCTCCTGGTTCAATTTTTCCGAGCAACCCTAAATATATACCTAGCCGGCATGGGAGAAGACAGAAAAACCGGGCCCCAGAAAACGCGTTGCAAGCCCCTTTGGACCATGCAAAAGTGCCCCCAAAGGAAGGCTTTGGGTACAAGTGAACTCCCCAGGGGAGCCTTTACGCAGCCCCACATGCAACTGGACCCTCCTGGTTCGATTTTTCCGAGCATCCCTAAACATAGCCCTAGCCGGCATGGGAGAAGACTGAAAAACCGGGCCCCAGAAAACGCGTTTCAAGCCCCTTTGGACCATGCAAAAGTGCCCCCAAAGGAAGGCTTTGGGTACAAGTGAACTCCCCACGGGAGCCTTTACGCAGTCCCACATGCAACTGGACCCTCCGGGTTCGCTGTTCCTCAGCAAACCTAAACGTAGCCCTTGATGTTATGGCAGACGAGTGAAAAATCAGGCCCCAGGAAATGTGTTGCAAGCCACTTTGGACCATCCAAAAGTGCCCCCAAAGGAAGGTTTTGGGTACAAGTGAATTCCCCAGGGGAGCCTTTACAAAGCCCCACATGCAACTGGACTCTCCGGGTTCGCTGTTCCTGAGCAAACCTAAACGTAGCCCTAGCCGTATTCAGAGACAAGTGAAAAATCAGGCCCCAGGAAACTTGTTGCGAGCCCTTTTCGCCCATTCAAAAGTGTCCCCAAATTAAGGCTTTGAGTAAATCTGAAGTTCCCAGGGGAGCCTTTACGCAGCCCCACATGCAACTGGACCCTCCGGGTTTGCTTTTTCCGAGCTACCCTAAATATATCCCTAGCAGGCATGGGAGAAAACTGAAAAACCGGGCCCAAGAAAACGAGTTGCAAGCCCCTTTGGACCATGCAAAAGTGCTCCCAAAGGAAGGCTTTGGGTACAAGTGAAATCCCCAGGGGAGCCTTTATGCAGCCCCACATGAAACTGGACCCTCCTTTTTCGCACTTTCACCGCAAGCCTAAATATAGCCCTCAAAGCAATAGGAGAAAACTAAAAAAGTGGGCCTTAGTAAACGCATTGCGATTCCCCTTGGACCATCCAAAAGTGCCCCCAAAGGAAGGCTTTGGGTACAAGTAAACTCCCCAGGGGAGCCTTTATGCAGCCCCACATTCAACTGGACCCTCCGGGTTCGCTCTTTCCGAGCAACACTATATATAACCCTAGCCGGCATGGGAGAAGACTGAAAACTCGGGCCACAGAAAAAGCGTTTCAAGCCCCATTCACCCATCCAGAAGTGCCCCCAAAGGAAGGCTTTGGGTACGAGTGAACTCCCCAGGGGAGCCTTTATGCAGCCCCACATGCAACTGGACCCTCCGGGTTCACTCTTTCACCCCAAGCCTTAATATATCCCTCGGTGCTATGGGAGAAGACTGAAAAAGCGGGCCTCAGAAAACACATTGCGATTCCCGTTGGACCATCCAAAAGTGCCCCCAAAGGAAGGCTTTGGGTACAAGTGAACTCCCCAGGGGAGCCTTTACGCAGTCCCACATGCAACTGGACCCTCCGTATTCGCTCTTTCACAGCAACCCTAAATATAGCCCTAGCTGGCATTGGAGACGACTGAAAACTCGGGCCTCAGAAAACGCATTCCGAGCCCCTTTCGCCCATCCAAAAGTGCCCCCAAAGGAAGGCTTTGGGTACAACTGAGCTCCCCAGGGGAGCCTTTATGCAGCCCCACATGAAACTGGACCCTCAGGGTTCACTCTTTCACCAAAACCCTAAATATAGCCCTCAACGCAATAGGAGAAAACTAAAAAAGTGGGCCTTAAGAAACGCATTGCGATTCCCCTTGGACCATGCAAAAGTGCCCCCAAAGGAAGGCTTTGGGTACAACTGAACTCCCCAGGAGAGCCTTTTTGCAGCCCCACATGGAAATGGACCCTCTGGGTTCACTCTTTCCGAGCAACACTATATATAACCCTAGCCGGCATGGGAGACGACTGAAAACTCGGGCCACAGAAAAAGCGTTTCAAGCCCCATTCACCCATCCAAAAGTGCCTCCAAAGGAATTCTTTGGGTACAACTGAACTCCCCAGGGGAGCCCTTTACGGAGCTCCACATGCAACTGGACCCTCCGGGTTCACTCTTTCACCGCAAGCCTAAATATATCCCTCGGTGCTATGGGAGAAGACTGAAAAAGCGGGCCTCAGAAAACGCATTGCGATTCCCGTTGGACCATCCAAAAGTGCCCCCAAAGGAAGGCTTTGGGTACAAGAGAACTCCCCAGGGGTGCCTTTATGCAGCCCTACATGCAACTGGACCCTCCTGGTTCGCTCTTTCCGAGCAACACTACACATATCCCTAGCCGGCATGGGAGACGACTGAAAACTCGGGCCCCAGAAAACTCATTCCAAGCCCATTTCGCCCATCCAGACGTGCCCCAAAGGAAGGCTTTGGGTTCAACTGAACTCCCCAGGGGAGCCTTTACGCAGCCCCACATGCAACTGGAACCGCCGTATTCGCTCTTTCATAGCAACCTTAAATATAACCCTGGCCCGCATGGCAGACGACTGAAAAATCGGGCCCCAGAAAACGTGTTACAAGCCCCATTCGCCCATCCAAAAGTGCCCCCAAAGGAAGGCTTTGGGTACAAGTGAACTCCCCATGGGAACCGTTACACAGCTCCACATGCAACTGGACCCTCCGTAATCGCTCTTTCACAGCAACCCTAAATATAGTCCTGGCCCGCCTGGCAGTCGACTGAAAACTCGGGCCCCAGAAAATGCGTTACAAGCCCCATTCGCCCATCCAGATGCGCCCCCGAAGGGCGTGATTTTTCACTCGTCTCCGATGACGGCTAGGGCTACGTTTAGGTTTGCCCAGGAACAGCGAACCCTGAGGGTCCAGTTGCATGTGGGGCTGCGTAAAGGCTCCCCTGGGGAGTTCACTTGTACCCAAAGCCTTCCTTTGGGGGCACTTTTGCATGGTCCAAAGGGGCTTGCAACGCGTTTTCTGGGGCCCGGTTTTTCAGTCTTCTCCCATGCCGGCTAGGGCTATGTTTAGGGATGCTCGGAAAAATCGAAACCGGAGGGTCCAGTTGCATGTGGGGCTGCGTAAAGGCTCCCCTGGGGAGTTCACTTGTACCCAAAGCCTTCCTTTGGGAGCACTTTTGCATGGTCCAAAGGGGCTTGCAACGCGTTTTCTGGGGCCCTGTTTTTCAGTCTTCTCCCATGCCGGATAGGGGTATGTTTAGGGATGCTCGGAAAAAGCAAACCCGGAGGGTCCAGTTGCATGTGGGGCTGCGTAAAGGCTCCCCTGGGGAGTTCACTTGTACCCAAAGCCTTCCTTTGGGGGCACTTTTGGATGGTCCAAAGGGGCTCGCAACAAATTTCCTGGGGCCTGATTTTTCACTCGTCTCCGATGAGGGCTAGGGCTACGTTTAGGTTTGCTCAGGAACAGCGAACCCAGAGGGTCCAGTTGCATGTGGGGCTGCGTAAAGGCTCCCCTGGGAACTTCAGATTTACTCAAAGCCTTCCTTTGGGGGCACTATTGGATGGGCGAAAAGGGCTAGCAACAAATTTCCTGGGGCCTGATTTTTCACTTGTCTCTGAAGACGGCTAGGGCTACGTTTAGGTTTGCTCAGGAACAGCGAACCCGGAGGGTCCAGTTGCATGTGGGACTGCGTAAAGGCTCCCCTGGGGAGTTGACTTGTACCCAAAGCCTTCCTTTGGGGGCACTTTTGCATGGTCCAAAGGGGCTTACAACGTGTTTTCTGGGGCCCGGTTTTTCAGTTGTCTCCCATTCCGGCTAGGGATATGTTTAGGGATGCTCGGAAAATCGAACCCGGAGAGTCCAGTTGCATGTGGGGCTGCGTAAAGGCTCCCCTGGGGAATTCACTTGTACCCAAAGCCTTCCTTTGGTGACACCTTTGGATGGGCGATAGGGGCTTGCAACGCGTTTTCTGGGCCCAGTTTTTCAATCTTCTCCCATGCCGGCTAGGGCTACGTTTAGGTTTGCTCAGGAACAGCGAACCCGGAGGGTCCAGTTGCATGTGGGGCTGCGTAAAGGCTCCCCTGGGGAGTTCTCTTGTACCCAAAGCCTTCCTTTGGGGGCACTTTTGCATGGTCCAAAGGGGCTCGCAACGCATTTCCTGGGGCCTGATTTTTCACCCGTCTCCGATGACAGCTAGGGCTACGTTTAGGTTTGCTCAGGAACAGCAAACCCGGAGAGTCCAGTTGCATGTGGGGCTGCGTAAAGGTTCCCCTGGGGAGTTCACTTGTACCCAAAGCCTTCCTTTGGGGGCACTTTTGCATGGTCCAAAGGGGCTTGCAACTCATTTTCTTGGGCCCGGTTTTTCAGTTTTCTCCCATGCCTGCTAGGGATATATTTAGGGTTGCTCGGAAAAAGCAAACCCGGAGGATCCAGTTGCATGTGGGGCTGCGTAAAGGCTCCCCTGGGAACTTCAGATTTACTCAAAGCCTTAATTTGGGGACACTTTTGAATGGGCGAAAAGGGCTCGCAACGCATTTCCTGGGGCCTGATTTTTCACTTGTCTCCGATGACGGCTAGGGCTACGTTTAGGTTTGCTCAGGAACAGCGAACCCGGAGAGTCCAGTTGCATGTGGGGCTTTGTAAAGGCTCCCCTGGGGAATTCACTTGTACCCAAAACCTTCCTTTGGGGGCACTTTTGGATGGTCAAAAGGGGCTCGCAACACATTTCCTGGGGCCTGATTTTTCACTCGTCTGCCATAACGTCAAGGGCTACGTTTAGGTTTGCTGAGGAACAGCGAACCCGGAGGGTCCAGTTGCATGTGGGACTGCGTAAAGGCTCCCCTGGGGAGTTCACTTGTACCCAAAGACTTCCTTTGGGGGCACTTCTGGATGGGCGATAAGGGCTGGGAACAAATTTCCTGGGGCCTGATTTTTCACTTGTCTCCGAAGATGGCTAGGGCTGCGTTTAGGTTTGCTCAGGAACAGCGAACCTGGAGGGTCCAGTTGCATGTGGGGCTTTGTAAAGGCTCCCCTGGGGAGTTCACTTGTACCCAAAGCCTTCCTTTGGGGGCACTTTTGCATGGTCCAAAGGGGCTTGGAAAACATTTCCTGGGGCCTGATTTTTCAGTCGTCTTCGATGCCGGCTAGGGCTATGTTTAGGGATACTCGGAAACAGAGAACCCGGAGGGTCCAGTTGCATGTGGGGCTGCGTAAAGGCTCCCCTGGGGAGTTCTCTTGTACCCAAAGCCTTCCTTTGGGCGCACTTTTGGATGGACGAAAAGGGCTCGCAGCGCATTTCCTGGGGCTTAATTTTTCAGTCGTCTTCGATGACGGTAGGGATATGTGTAGGAATGCTCGGAAAAAGCGATCCTGGAGGGTCCAGTTGCATGTGGGGCTGCGTAAAGGCACCCCTGGGGAGTTCACTTGTACCCAAAGCCTTCCTTTGAGTGCACTTTTGGATGGTCCAAAGGGGCTTGCAACGCGTTTTCTGGGGCCCGGTTTTTCAGTTGTCTCCCATTCCGCCTAGGGATATGTTTAGGGATGCTCGGAAAAATCGAACCCGGAGAGTCCAGTTGCATGTGGGGCTGCGTAAAGGCTCCCCTGGGGAGTTCACTTGTACCCAAAGACTTCCTTTGGTGACACTTTTGGATGGGCGATAGGGGCTTGCAACGCGTTTTCTGGGGCCCAGTTTTTCAGTCTTCTCCCTAGCCGGCTAGGGATATATTTAGGGTTGCTCGGAAAAATCGAACCCGGAGGGTCCAGTTGCATGTGGGGCTGCATAAAGGCTCCCCTGGGGAGTTCACTTGTACCCAAAGCCTTCTTTTGGGGGCACTTTTGGATGGTCCAAAGGGGCTCGGAACGCATTTCCTGGGGCCTGATTTTTCACTCGTCTCCGATGACGGCTAGGGCTATGTTTAATTATGCTCAGGAACAGCGAACCCGGAGGGTCCAGTTGCATGTGGGGCTGCCTAAACGCTCCCCTGGGAGTTCTCTTGTACCAAAAGCCTTCCTTTGGGGGCACTTTTGGATGGTCCAAAGGGGCTAGCAACGCATTTCCTGGGGCCTGATTTTTCACTAGTCTCCGATGACGGCTAGGGCTACGTTTAGGTTTGCTCAGGAACAGCGAACCCGGAGGGTCCGGTTGCATGTGGGGCTGCGTAAAGGCACCCCTGGGGAGTTCTCTTGTACTCCAAGCCTTCCTTTGGGGTCACTTTTGGATGGGCAAAAAGGGCTCGGAACGCATTTCATGGGGCCTGATTTTTCACTCGTCTCTGAAGACGGCTAGGGCTACCTTTAGGTTTGCTCAGGAACAGCGAACCCGTACGGTCCAGTTGCATGTGGGGCTGCGTAAAGGCTCCCCTGGGGAGTTCACTTGTACCCAAAGCCTTCCTTTGGGGGCACTTTTGGATTGGCGAAAAGGGCTCGCAACGCATTTCCTGGGGCCTGATTTTTCAGTCGTCTTTGATGCCGGCTAGGGCTATGTTTAGGGATGCTCGGAAACAGCGAGCCCGGAGGGTCCAGTTGCATGTGGGGCTGCGTAAAGGCTCCCCTGGGGAGTTCACTTGTACCCAAAGCCTTCCTTTGGGGGCACTTTTGGATGGTCCAAAGGGGCTTGGAACACATTTCATGGGGCCTGATTTTTCAGTCGTCTTCGATGCCGGCTAGGGCTATGTTTAGGGATACTCGGAAACAGCGAACCCGGAGGGTCCAGTTGCATGTGGGGCTGCGTAAAGGCTCCCCTGGGGAGTTCTCTTGTACCCAAAGCCTTCCTTTGGGGGCACATTTGCATGGGCAAAAGGGGCTCGCAAGGCATTTCCTGGGGCCTGATTTTTCACTCGTCTCCGATGACGGCTAGGGCTACGTTTAGGTTTGCTCAGGAACAGCGAACCCGGAGAGTCCAGTTGCATGTGGGGCTGCGTAAAGGCTCCCCTGGGGAGTTCACTTGTACCCAAAGCCTTCCTTTGGGGGCACTTCTGGATCGGCGATAAGGGCTCGGAAGAAATTTCCTGGGGCCTGATTTTTCACTTGTCTTCGAAGATAGATAGGGCTACGTTTAGGTTTGCTCAGGAACAGCGAACCTGGAGGGTCCAGTTGCATGTGGGGCTGCGTAAAGGCTCCCCTGGGGAGTTCACTTGTACCCAAAGCCTTCCTTTGGGGGCACTTCTGGATCGGCGATAAGGGCTCGGAAGAAATTTCCTGGGGCCTGATTTTTCACTTGTCTCCGAAGATGGCTAGGGCTACGTTTAGGTTTGCTCAGGAACAGCGAACCCGGAGGGTCCAGTTGCATGTGGGACTGCGTAAAGGCTCCCCTGGGGAGTTCACTTGTACCCAAAGACTTCCTTTGGGGGCACTTTTGGATGGGAAAAAACGGCTCGGAACGCATTTCCTGGGGCCTGATTTTTCAGTCGTCTTCGATGCAGGCTAGGGGTATGTTTACGGATGCTCGGAAACAGAGAACCCGGAGGGTCCAGTTGCATGTGGGGCTGCGTAAAGGCTCCCCTGGGGAGTTCACTTGTACCCAAAGCCTTCCTTTGGGGGCACTTTTGCATGGTCCAAAGGGGCTTGCAACGCGTTTTCTGGGGCCCGGTTTTTCAGTCTTCTCCCATGCCGGCTAGGGATATGTTTAGGGATGCTCGGAAAAATCGAACCAGGAGGGTCCAGTTGCATGTGGGGCTGCGTAAAGGCTCCCCTGGGGAGTTCACTTGTACCCAAAGCCTTCCTTTGGGGGCACTTTTGGATGGTCCAAAGGGGCTCGCAACACATTTCCTGGGGCCTGATTTTTCAGTCGTCTTCGATGCCGGCTAGGGCTATGTTTAGGGATACTCGGAAACAGCGAACCCGGAGGGTCCAGTTGCATGTGGGGCTGCGTAAAGGCTCCCCTGGGGAGTTCTCTTGTACCCAAAGCCTTCCTTTGGGCGCACTTTTGGATGGACGAAAAGGGCTCGCAGCGCATTTCCTGGGGCTTAATTTTTCAGTCGTCTTCGATGACGGTAGGGTTATGTGTAGGAATGCTCGGAAAAATCGAACCAGGAGGGTCCAGTTGCATGTGGGGCTGCGTAAAGGCACCCCTGGGGAGTTCACTTGTACCCAAAGCCTTCCTTTGGTGGCACTTTTGCATGGTCCAAAGGGGCTTGCAACGCGTTTTCTGGGGCCCGGTTTTTCAGTCTTCTCCCATGCCGGCTAGGGCTATGTTTAGGGATGCTCGGAAAAATCGAACCCGGAGAGTCCAGTTGCATGTGGGGCTGCGTAAAGGCTCCCCTGGGGAGTTCACTTGTACCCAAAGCCTTCTTTTGGGGGCACTTTTGGATGGTCCAAAGGGGCTAGCAACGCATTTCCTGGGGCCTGATTTTACACCAGTTTCCGATGACGGCTAGGGCTACGTTTAGGTTTGCTCAGGAACAGCGAACCCGGAGGGTCCGGTTGCATGTGGGGCTGCGTAAAGGCACCCCTGGGGAGTTCTCTTGTACTCCAAGCCTTCCTTTGGGGTCACTTTTGGATGGGCAAAAAGGGCTCGGAACGCATTTCATGGGGCCTGATTTTTCACTCGTCTCTGAAGACGGCTAGGGCTACCTTTAGGTTTGCTCAGGAACAGCGAACCCTTACGGTCCAGTTGCATGTGGGGCTGCGTAAAGGCTCCCCTGGGGAGTTCACTTGTACCCAAAGCCTTCCTTTGGGGGCACTTTTGGATGGGCGAAAAGGGCTCGCAACGCATTTCCTGGGGCCTGATTTTTCAGTCGTCTTTGATGCCGGCTAGGGCTATGTTTAGGGATGCTCGGAAAAAGCGAGCCCGGAGGGTCCAGTTGCATGTGGGGCTGCGTAAAGGCTCCCCTGGGGAGTTCACTTGTACCCAAAGCCTTCCTTTGGGGGCACTTTTGGATGGTCCAAAGGGGCTTGGAACACATTTCCTGGGGCCTGATTCTTCAGTCGTCTTCGATGCCGGCTACGGCTATGTTTAGGGATACTCGGAAACAGCGAACCCGGAGGGTCCAGTTGCATGTGGGGCTGCGTAAAGGCTCCCCTGGGGAGTTCTCTTGTACCCAAAGCCTTCCTTTGGGGGCACTTTTGCATGGGCAAAAGGGGCTCGCAAAGCATTTCCTGGGGCCTGATTTTTCACTCGTCTCCGATGACGGCTAGGGATACGTTTAGGTTTGCTCAGGAACAGCGAACCCGGAGAGTCCAGTTGCATGTGGGGCTGCGTAAAGGCTCCCCTGGGGAGTTCACTTGTACCCAAAGCCTTCCTTTGGGGGCACTTCTGGATCGGCGATAAGGGCTCGGAAGAAATTTCCTGGGGCCTGATTTTTCACTTGTCTCCGAAGATGGCTAGGGCTACGTTTAGGTTTGCTCAGGAACAGCGAACCTGGAGGGTCCAGTTGCATGTGGGGCTGCGTAAAGGCTCCCCTGGGGAGTTCACTTGTACCCAAAGCCTTCCTTTGGGGGCACTTTTGGATGGTTCAAAGGGGCTCGAAACGCATTTCCTGGGGCCTGATTTTTCACTCGTCTACGATGACGGCTAGGGCTACGTTTAGGTTTGCTCAGGAACAGCGAACCCGGAGGGTCCAGTTGCATGTGGGGCTGCGTAAAGGCTCCCCTGGGGAGTTCTCTTGTACCCAAAGCCTTCCTTTGGGGGCACTTTTGCATGGTCCAAAGGGGCTTGCAACGCGTTTTCTGGGGCCCGGTTTTTCAGTCTTCTCTCATGCCGGCTAGGTCTATGTTTAGGGATGCTCGGAAAAATCGAACCCGGAGAGTCCAGTTGCATGTGGGGCTGCGTAAAGGCTCCCCTGGGGAGTTCACTTGTACCCAAAGCCTTCCTTTGGTTACACTTTTGGATGGGCGATAGGGGCTTGCAACGCGTTTTCTGGGGCGCAGTTTTTCAGTCTTCTCCCATGCCGGCTAGGGATATATTTAGGGTTGCTTGGAAAAATCGAACCCGGAGGGTCCAGTTGCATGTGGGGCTGCGTAAAGGCTCCCCTGGGGAGTTCACTTGTACCCAAAGCCTTCTTTTGGGGGCACTTTTGGATGGTCCAAAGGGGCTAGCAACGCATTTCCTGGGGCCTGATTTTTCACCAGTTTCCAATGACGGATAGGGCTACGTTTAGGTTTGCTCAGTAACAGCGAACCCGGAGGGTCCAGTTGCATGTGGGGCTGCATAAAGGCTCCCCTGGGGAGTTCACTTGTACCCAAAGCCTTCCTTTGGGGGCACTTTTGGATCGGCGAAAGTGTCTTGTAAGGTGTTTTCTTTGGTAAAACTGAACTCCCCTGGGGAGCCCTTATGCAGCCCCACATGCAACTGGACCCTCCGTGTTCGCTCTTTCACTGCAAGCCTAAATATAGCCCTATCTGGCATCGGACATGACTGAAAAATCGGGCCTAAGAAAATGCCTTATAAGACCTTTCGCCTATCCAAATGTGCCCCCAAAGGAAGGCTTTGGGTACATCTGTACTCCCCAGGGGTGCCTTCACGGAGCCCCACATGCCACTTTGCCCTCTGTGTTTGCTATTTCTGCGCAACCTGCAACATAGCCCTTCCAGGTATTGGAGAGGATTTCAAAAGAAGGCCCGAGAAAATGCGTTCAAATCCCCTTTGGCCCTTCAAATACTGCCCCTTTGAAAGACTATGGCTAAACTGATCTCCCCAGGTGAGCGTTCACACAGCCCCAAATGCAAATGTACCCTCTGACTTCGATCTTACTGAGGGATCCGAAACACATCCCTACCCGGAATTTGAGACGAACGAAAAATTGCGCCCCAGAAACGACATTCAAAGCCCCTTTCGCCGAACCATAAGTTCCCCCAAACGAAGGCTTCCGAGCGAACTGAACGCAGCCTCCTGCTTCGCGGCAGGGCTGGCACCCACACCGCTTGTGGCCGGACACCCGTGTCTTGCGATCACTTTCGTCGAGCCGCCCAAGGCGGGACCCGGACCCCGGTGCGGCTAGCACGCACGTCGCGCAGGACCGGAGCCTAGGGGCTCGGGAAGCCGGACCCACGCAGCCCGTAGAGGGACACACGTTTCCTGCGATCGAAATAGCGGAGCCGACCGAGGTCCCACCCGGACCCCAGTGCGGCTAGCACACACGTCGCCCAGGATAGGAGCGTGGCTGTTCGGGACGGACGGCTGCCACTCCGGACAGGACAGAAGCTTTCTTCTCGGGGACAGCCAGTCCCCGAGCCAGCGGATGACAGCCTCCTGTTTCACGACACGGCTGCTAGGCATGCAGCCCGTGGACGGACCACTGTGTCGTGGGATCTCGTTCCCCGAGCCGCCCAAGACAGAACCCGGACCCCCGTGCAGCTAGCACGCACGTCGCCCAGGATAGGAGCGTGGCTGTTCGGGACGGACGGCTGCCGCTCCGGAGAGGACAGAACCCCATGTCCCCGTGACTGCCAGCCCACGAGCCAGCGGAGGACAGCCTGACGCTTCGCGGCAAGTCTGGCTCCCATGCCGCTCGTGGCCGGACAACCGTGTCTTGGGATCGTTGTCCACAGTCCGCCCGAGACGGGACCCGGACCCCGGTGCGGCTAGCACACACGTCGCGCAGGACCGGAGCCTAGGGACTCGGGAAGCCGGACCCACGCAGCCCGTAGAGGGACACACGTTTCCTGCGATCGAAATAGCGGATCCGACAGAGGTCCCACCCGGACTCCTGTGCGGCTAGCACACACGTCGCCCAGGATAGGAGCGTGGCTGTTCGGGACGGACGGCTGCCGCTCCGGAGAGGACAGAACCCCATGTCCCCGCGACTGCCAGCTCACGAGCCAGCGGAGGACAGCCACACGCTTCGCGGCAAGTCTGGCTCCCATGCCGCTCGTGGCCGGACAACCGTGTCATGGGATCGTTGTCCCCAATCCGCCCGAAACGGGATTCTTACCCTTGCGCGGCTAGCATACACGTCTCCCAGGACCGGAGTCTTGGCGTTCGGGAAAGACGGCGGCCGCTCCGGGACGCACAGTTGCCGAGCGAACGGAACACAGCCTCCTGCTTCGCGGCAGGGCTGGCACCCACACCGCTTGTGGCCGGTCACCCGTGTCTTGCGATCACTTTCGTCGAGCCGCCCAAGGCGGGACCCGGACCCCGGCGCGGCTAGCACACTCGTCGCCCAGGACCGGAGCCCAGGGACCACATCCGGACGAACGCCGCTCTGGACTGTCTGAATCTCCGCTCCCAGGGACGGCGTAACTCCGAGCCGCTGAACGACAGCCTGACGCTTCGCGGCAAGTCTGGCTTTCATGCCGCTCGTGGCCGGACAACCGTGTCTTGGGATCGTTGTCCCCAGTCCGCCCGAGACGGGACCCGGACCCCGGTGCGGCTAGCACACACGTCGCGCAGGACCGGAGCCTAGGGGCTCGGGAATCCGGACCCACGCAGCCCGTAGAGTGACACACGTTTCCTGCGATCGAAATAGCGGAGCCGACCGAGGTCCCACCCGGACCCCAGTGCGGCTAGCACACACGTCGCCCAGGATAGGAGCGTGGCTGTTCGGGACGGACGGCTGCCGCTCCGGAGAGGACAGAACCCCATGTCCCCGTGATTGCCAGCTCACGAGCCAGCGGAGGACAGCCACACGCTTCGCGGCAAGTCTGGCTCCCATGCCGCTCGTGGCCGGACAACCGTGTCTTGGGATCGTTGTCCCCAGTCCGCCCGAGACGGGACACGGACCCCGGTGCGGCTAGCACACACGTCGCGCAGGACCGGAGCCTAGGGACTCGGGAAGCCGGACCCACGCAGCCCGTAGAGGGACACACGTTTCCTGCGATCGAAATAGCGGATCCGACAGAGGTCCCACCCGGACTCCAGTGCGGCTAGCACACACGTCGCCCAGGATAGGAGCGTGGCTGTTCGGGACGGACGGCTGCCACTCCGGACAGGACAGAAGCTTTCGTCTCGGGGACAGCCAGCCCCCGAGCCAGCGGATGACAGCCTCCTGTTTCACGACACGGCTGCTACGCATGCAGCCCGTGGCCGGACCACTGTGTCGTGGGATCTCGTTCCCCGAGCCGCCCAAGACAGAACCCGGACCCCCGTGCAGCTAGCACGCACGTCGCCCAGGATAGGAGCGTGGCTGTTCGGGACGGACGGCTGCCGCTCCGGAGAGGACAGAACCCCATGTCCCCGTGACTGCCAGCCCACGAGCCAGCGGAGGACAGCCTGACGCTTCGCGGCAAGTCTGGCTCCCATGCCGCTCGTGGCCGGACAACCGTGTCTTGGGATCGTTGTCCACAGTCCGCCCGAGACGGGACCCGGACCCCGGTGCGGCTAGCACACACGTCGCGCAGGACCGGAGCCTAGGGACTCGGGAAGCCGGACCCACGCAGCCCGTAGAGGGACACACGTTTCCTGCGATCGAAATAGCGGATCCGACAGAGGTCCCACCCGGACTCCTGTGCGGCTAGCACACACGTCGCCCAGGATAGGAGCGTGGCTGTTCGGGACGGACGGCTGCCGCTCCGGAGAGGACAGAACCCCATGTCCCCGCGACTGCCAGCTCACGAGCCAGCGGAGGACAGCCACACGCTTCGCGGCAAGTCTGGCTCCCATGCCGCTCGTGGCCGGACAACCGTGTCATGGGATCGTTGTCCCCAATCCGCCCGAAACGGGATTCTTACCCTTGCGCGGCTAGCATACACGTCTCCCAGGACCGGAGTCTTGGCGTTCGGGAAAGACGGCGGCCGCTCCGGGACGCACAGTTGCCGAGCGAACGGAACACAGCCTCCTGCTTCGCGGCAGGGCTGGCACCCACACCGCTTGTGGCCGGTCACCCGTGTCTTGCGATCACTTTCGTCGAGCCGCCCAAGGCGGGACCCGGACCCCGGCGCGGCTAGCACACACGTCGCCCAGGACCGGAGCCCAGGGACCACATCCGGACGAACGCCGCTCTGGACTGTCTGAATCTCCGCTCCCAGGGACGGCGTAACTCCGAGCCGCTGAACGACAGCCTGACGCTTCGCGGCAAGTCTGGCTTTCATGCCGCTCGTGGCCGGACAACCGTGTCTTGGGATCGTTGTCCCCAGTCCGCCCGAGACGGGACCCGGACCCCGGTGCGGCTAGCACACACGTCGCGCAGGACCGGAGCCTAGGGGCTCGGGAATCCGGACCCACGCAGCCCGTAGAGTGACACACGTTTCCTGCGATCGAAATAGCGGAGCCGACCGAGGTCCCACCCGGACCCCAGTGCGGCTAGCACACACGTCGCCCAGGATAGGAGCGTGGCTGTTCGGGACGGACGGCTGCCGCTCCGGAGAGGACAGAACCCCATGTCCCCGTGATTGCCAGCTCACGAGCCAGCGGAGGACAGCCACACGCTTCGCGGCAAGTCTGGCTCCCATGCCGCTCGTGGCCGGACAACCGTGTCTTGGGATCGTTGTCCCCAGTCCGCCCGAGACGGGACACGGACCCCGGTGCGGCTAGCACACACGTCGCGCAGGACCGGAGCCTAGGGACTCGGGAAGCCGGACCCACGCAGCCCGTAGAGGGACACACGTTTCCTGCGATCGAAATAGCGGATCCGACAGAGGTCCCACCCGGACTCCAGTGCGGCTAGCACACACGTCGCCCAGGATAGGAGCGTGGCTGTTCGGGACGGACGGCTGCCACTCCGGACAGGACAGAAGCTTTCGTCTCGGGGACAGCCAGCCCCCGAGCCAGCGGATGACAGCCTCCTGTTTCACGACACGGCTGCTACGCATGCAGCCCGTGGCCGGACCACTGTGTCGTGGGATCTCGTTCCCCGAGCCGCCCAAGACAGAACCCGGACCCCCGTGCAGCTAGCACACACGTCGCCCAGGATAGGAGCGTGGCTGTTCGGGACGGACGGCTGCCGCTCCGGAGAGGACAGAACCCCATGTCCCCGCGACTGCCAGCCCACGAGCCAGCGGAGGACAGCCTGACGCTTCGCGGCAAGTCTGGCTCCCATGCCGCTCGTGGCCGGACAACCGTGTCTTGGAATCGTTGTCCACAGTCCGCCCGAGACGGGACCCGGACCCCGGTGCGGCTAGCACACACGTCGCGCAGGACCGGAGCCTAGGGACTCGGGAAGCCGGACCCACGCAGCCCGTAGAGGGACACACGTTTCCTGCGATCGAAATAGCGGATCCGACAGAGGTCCCACCCGGACTCCTGTGCGGCTAGCACACACGTCGCCCAGGATAGGAGCGTGGCTGTTCGGGACGGACGGCTGCCACTCCGGACAGGACAGAAGCTTTCGTCTCGGGGACAGCCAGCCCCCGAGCCAGCGGATGACAGCCTCCTGTTTCACGACACGGCTGCTACGCATGCAGCCCGTGGCCGGACCACTGTGTCGTGGGATCTCGTTCCCCGAGCCGCCCAAGACAGAACCCGGACAACCGTGCGGCTAGCACACACGTCGCCCAGGATAGGAGCGTGGCTGTTCGGGACGGACGGCTGCCGCTCCGGAGAGGACAGAACCCCATGTCCCCGCGACTGCCAGCTCACGAGCCAGCGGAGGACAGCCACACGCTTCGCGGCAAGTCTGGCTCCCATGCCGCTCGTGGCCGGACAACCGTGTCATGGGATCGTTGTCCCCAATCCGCCCGAAACGGGATTCTTACCCTTGCGCGGCTAGCATACACGTCTCCCAGGACCGGAGTCTTGGCGTTCGGGAAAGACGGCGGCCGCTCCGGGACGCACAGTTGCCGAGCGAACGGAACACAGCCTCCTGCTTCGCGGCAGGGCTGGCACCCACACCGCTTGTGGCCGGACACCCGTGTCTTGCGATCACTTTCGTCGAGCCGCCCAAGTCGGGACCCGGACCCCGGCGCGGCTAGCACACACGTCGCCCAGGACCGGAGCCCAGGCACCACATCCGGACGAACGCCGCTCTGGACTGTCTGAATCTCCGCTCCCAGGGACGGCGTAACTCCGAGCCGCTGAACGACAGCCTGACGCTTCGCGGCAAGTCTGGCTTTCATGCCGCTCGTGGCCGGACAACCGTGTCTTGGGATCGTTGTCCACAGTTCGCCCGAGACGGGACACGGACCCCGGTGCGGCTAGCACACACGTCGCGCAGGACCGGAGCCTAGGGACTCGGGAAGCCGGACCCACGCAGCCCGTAGAGGGACACACGTTTCCTGCGATCGAAATAGCGGAGCCGACCGAGGTCCCACCCGGACTCCAGTGCGGCTAGCACACACGTCGCCCAGGATAGGAGCGTGGCTGTTCGGGACGGACGGCTGCCACTCCGGACAGGACAGAAGCTTTCGTCTAGGGGACAGCCAGTCCCCGAGCCTGCGGATGACAGCCTCCTGTTTCATGACAAGGCTGCTACGCATGCAGCCCGTGGCCGGACAACTGTGTCGTGGGATCTCGTTCCCCGAGCCGCCCAAGACAGAACCCGGACAACCGTGCGGCTAGCACACACGTCGCCCAGGATAGGAGCGTGGCTGTTCGGGACGGACGGCTGCCGCTCCGGAGAGGACAGAACCCCATGTCCCCGTGACTGCCAGCCCACGAGCCAGCGGAGGACAGCCTGACGCTTCGCGGCAAGTCTGGCTCCCATGCCGCTCGTGGCCGGACAACCGTGTCTTGGAATCGTTGTCCACAGTCCGCCCGAGACGGGACCCGGACCCCGGTGCGGCTAGCACACACGTCGCGCAGGACCGGAGCCTAGGGACTCGGGAAGCCGGACCCACGCAGCCCGTAGAGGGAAACACGTTTCCTGCGATCGAAATAGCGGATCCGACAGAGGTCCCACCCGGACTCCTGTGCGGCTAGCACACACGTCGCCCAGGATAGGAGCGTGGCTGTTCGGGACGGACGGCTGCCACTCCGGACAGGACAGAAGCTTTCGTCTCGGGGACAGCCAGCCCCCGAGCCAGCGGATGACAGCCTCCTGTTTCACGACACGGCTGCTACGCATGCAGCCCGTGGCCGGACCACTGTGTCGTGGGATCTCGTTCCCCGAGCCGCCCAAGACAGAACCCGGACCCTGGTGCAGCTAGCACACACGTCGCCCAGGATAGGAGCGTGGCTGTTCGGGACGGACGGCTGCCGCTCCGGAGAGGACAGAACCCCATGTCCCCGCGACTGCCAGCTCACGAGCCAGCGGAGGACAGCCACACGCTTCGCGGCAAGTCTGGCTCCCATGCCGCTCGTGGCCGGACAACCGTGTCATGGGATCGTTGTCCCCAATCCGCCCGAAACGGGATTCTTACCCTTGCGCGGCTAGCATACACGTCTCCCAGGACCGGAGTCTTGGCGTTCGGGAAAGACGGCGGCCGCTCCGGGACGCACAGTTGCCGAGCGAACGGAACACAGCCTCCTGCTTCGCGGCAGGGCTGGCACCCACACCGCTTGTGGCCGGTCACCCGTGTCTTGCGATCACTTTCGTCGAGCCGCCCAAGGCGGGACCCGGACCCCGGCGCGGCTAGCACACACGTCGCCCAGGACCGGAGCCCAGGGACCACATCCGGACGAACGCCGCTCTGGACTGTCTGAATCTCCGCTCCCAGGGACGGCGTAACTCCGAGCCGCTGAACGACAGCCTGACGCTTCGCGGCAAGTCTGGCTTTCATGCCGCTCGTGGCCGGACAACCGTGTCTTGGGATCGTTGTCCCCAGTCCGCCCGAGACGGGACCCGGACCCCGGTGCGGCTAGCACACACGTCGCGCAGGACCGGAGCCTAGGGGCTCGGGAATCCGGACCCACGCAGCCCGTAGAGTGACACACGTTTCCTGCGATCGAAATAGCGGAGCCGACCGAGGTCCCACCCGGACCCCAGTGCGGCTAGCACACACGTCGCCCAGGATAGGAGCGTGGCTGTTCGGGACGGACGGCTGCCGCTCCGGAGAGGACAGAACCCCATGTCCCCGTGATTGCCAGCTCACGAGCCAGCGGAGGACAGCCACACGCTTCGCGGCAAGTCTGGCTCCCATGCCGCTCGTGGCCGGACAACCGTGTCTTGGGATCGTTGTCCCCAGTCCGCCCGAGACGGGACACGGACCCCGGTGCGGCTAGCACACACGTCGCGCAGGACCGGAGCCTAGGGACTCGGGAAGCCGGACCCACGCAGCCCGTAGAGGGACACACGTTTCCTGCGATCGAAATAGCGGATCCGACAGAGGTCCCACCCGGACTCCAGTGCGGCTAGCACACACGTCGCCCAGGATAGGAGCGTGGCTGTTCGGGACGGACGGCTGCCACTCCGGACAGGACAGAAGCTTTCGTCTCGGGGACAGCCAGCCCCCGAGCCAGCGGATGACAGCCTCCTGTTTCACGACACGGCTGCTACGCATGCAGCCCGTGGCCGGACCACTGTGTCGTGGGATCTCGTTCCCCGAGCCGCCCAAGACAGAACCCGGACCCCCGTGCAGCTAGCACACACGTCGCCCAGGATAGGAGCGTGGCTGTTCGGGACGGACGGCTGCCGCTCCGGAGAGGACAGAACCCCATGTCCCCGCGACTGCCAGCCCACGAGCCAGCGGAGGACAGCCTGACGCTTCGCGGCAAGTCTGGCTCCCATGCCGCTCGTGGCCGGACAACCGTGTCTTGGAATCGTTGTCCACAGTCCGCCCGAGACGGGACCCGGACCCCGGTGCGGCTAGCACACACGTCGCGCAGGACCGGAGCCTAGGGACTCGGGAAGCCGGACCCACGCAGCCCGTAGAGGGACACACGTTTCCTGCGATCGAAATAGCGGATCCGACAGAGGTCCCACCCGGACTCCTGTGCGGCTAGCACACACGTCGCCCAGGATAGGAGCGTGGCTGTTCGGGACGGACGGCTGCCACTCCGGACAGGACAGAAGCTTTCGTCTCGGGGACAGCCAGCCCCCGAGCCAGCGGATGACAGCCTCCTGTTTCACGACACGGCTGCTACGCATGCAGCCCGTGGCCGGACCACTGTGTCGTGGGATCTCGTTCCCCGAGCCGCCCAAGACAGAACCCGGACAACCGTGCGGCTAGCACACACGTCGCCCAGGATAGGAGCGTGGCTGTTCGGGACGGACGGCTGCCGCTCCGGAGAGGACAGAACCCCATGTCCCCGCGACTGCCAGCTCACGAGCCAGCGGAGGACAGCCACACGCTTCGCGGCAAGTCTGGCTCCCATGCCGCTCGTGGCCGGACAACCGTGTCATGGGATCGTTGTCCCCAATCCGCCCGAAACGGGATTCTTACCCTTGCGCGGCTAGCATACACGTCTCCCAGGACCGGAGTCTTGGCGTTCGGGAAAGACGGCGGCCGCTCCGGGACGCACAGTTGCCGAGCGAACGGAACACAGCCTCCTGCTTCGCGGCAGGGCTGGCACCCACACCGCTTGTGGCCGGACACCCGTGTCTTGCGATCACTTTCGTCGAGCCGCCCAAGTCGGGACCCGGACCCCGGCGCGGCTAGCACACACGTCGCCCAGGACCGGAGCCCAGGCACCACATCCGGACGAACGCCGCTCTGGACTGTCTGAATCTCCGCTCCCAGGGACGGCGTAACTCCGAGCCGCTGAACGACAGCCTGACGCTTCGCGGCAAGTCTGGCTTTCATGCCGCTCGTGGCCGGACAACCGTGTCTTGGGATCGTTGTCCACAGTTCGCCCGAGACGGGACACGGACCCCGGTGCGGCTAGCACACACGTCGCGCAGGACCGGAGCCTAGGGACTCGGGAAGCCGGACCCACGCAGCCCGTAGAGGGACACACGTTTCCTGCGATCGAAATAGCGGAGCCGACCGAGGTCCCACCCGGACTCCAGTGCGGCTAGCACACACGTCGCCCAGGATAGGAGCGTGGCTGTTCGGGACGGACGGCTGCCACTCCGGACAGGACAGAAGCTTTCGTCTCGGGGACAGCCAGTCCCCGAGCCTGCGGATGACAGCCTCCTGTTTCATGACAAGGCTGCTACGCATGCAGCCCGTGGCCGGACAACTGTGTCGTGGGATCTCGTTCCCCGAGCCGCCCAAGACAGAACCCGGACAACCGTGCGGCTAGCACACACGTCGCCCAGGATAGGAGCGTGGCTGTTCGGGACGGACGGCTGCCGCTCCGGAGAGGACAGAACCCCATGTCCCCGCGACTGCCAGCCCACGAGCCAGCGGAGGACAGCCTGACGCTTCGCGGCAAGTCTGGCTCCCATGCCGCTCGTGGCCGGACAACCGTGTCTTGGAATCGTTGTCCACAGTCCGCCCGAGACGGGACCCGGACCCCGGTGCGGCTAGCACACACGTCGCGCAGGACCGGAGCCTAGGGACTCGGGAAGCCGGACCCACGCAGCCCGTAGAGGGACACACGTTTCCTGCGATCGAAATAGCGGATCCGACAGAGGTCCCACCCGGACTCCTGTGCGGCTAGCACACACGTCGCCCAGGATAGGAGCGTGGCTGTTCGGGACGGACGGCTGCCACTCCGGACAGGACAGAAGCTTTCGTCTCGGGGACAGCCAGCCCCCGAGCCAGCGGATGACAGCCTCCTGTTTCACGACACGGCTGCTACGCATGCAGCCCGTGGCCGGACCACTGTGTCGTGGGATCTCGTTCCCCGAGCCGCCCAAGACAGAACCCGGACAACCGTGCGGCTAGCACACACGTCGCCCAGGATAGGAGCGTGGCTGTTCGGGACGGACGGCTGCCGCTCCGGAGAGGACAGAACCCCATGTCCCCGCGACTGCCAGCTCACGAGCCAGCGGAGGACAGCCACACGCTTCGCGGCAAGTCTGGCTCCCATGCCGCTCGTGGCCGGACAACCGTGTCATGGGATCGTTGTCCCCAATCCGCCCGAAACGGGATTCTTACCCTTGCGCGGCTAGCATACACGTCTCCCAGGACCGGAGTCTTGGCGTTCGGGAAAGACGGCGGCCGCTCCGGGACGCACAGTTGCCGAGCGAACGGAACACAGCCTCCTGCTTCGCGGCAGGGCTGGCACCCACACCGCTTGTGGCCGGACACCCGTGTCTTGCGATCACTTTCGTCGAGCCGCCCAAGTCGGGACCCGGACCCCGGCGCGGCTAGCACACACGTCGCCCAGGACCGGAGCCCAGGCACCACATCCGGACGAACGCCGCTCTGGACTGTCTGAATCTCCGCTCCCAGGGACGGCGTAACTCCGAGCCGCTGAACGACAGCCTGACGCTTCGCGGCAAGTCTGGCTTTCATGCCGCTCGTGGCCGGACAACCGTGTCTTGGGATCGTTGTCCACAGTTCGCCCGAGACGGGACACGGACCCCGGTGCGGCTAGCACACACGTCGCGCAGGACCGGAGCCTAGGGACTCGGGAAGCCGGACCCACGCAGCCCGTAGAGGGACACACGTTTCCTGCGATCGAAATAGCGGAGCCGACCGAGGTCCCACCCGGACTCCAGTGCGGCTAGCACACACGTCGCCCAGGATAGGAGCGTGGCTGTTCGGGACGGACGGCTGCCACTCCGGACAGGACAGAAGCTTTCGTCTAGGGGACAGCCAGTCCCCGAGCCTGCGGATGACAGCCTCCTGTTTCATGACAAGGCTGCTACGCATGCAGCCCGTGGCCGGACAACTGTGTCGTGGGATCTCGTTCCCCGAGCCGCCCAAGACAGAACCCGGACAACCGTGCGGCTAGCACACACGTCGCCCAGGATAGGAGCGTGGCTGTTCGGGACGGACGGCTGCCACTCCGGACAGGACAGAAGCTTTCGTCTCGGGGACAGCCAGCCCCCGAGCCAGCGGATGACAGCCTCCTGTTTCACGACACGGCTGCTACGCATGCAGCCCGTGGCCGGACCACTGTGTCGTGGGATCTCGTTCCCCGAGCCGCCCAAGACAGAACCCGGACCCTGGTGCAGCTAGCACACACGTCGCCCAGGATAGGAGCGTGGCTGTTCGGGACGGACGGCTGCCGCTCCGGAGAGGACAGAACCCCATGTCCCCGCGACTGCCAGCTCACGAGCCAGCGGAGGACAGCCACACGCTTCGCGGCAAGTCTGGCTCCCATGCCGCTCGTGGCCGGACAACCGTGTCATGGGATCGTTGTCCCCAATCCGCCCGAAACGGGATTCTTACCCTTGCGCGGCTAGCATACACGTCTCCCAGGACCGGAGTCTTGGCGTTCGGGAAAGACGGCGGCCGCTCCGGGACGCACAGTTGCCGAGCGAACGGAACACAGCCTCCTGCTTCGCGGCAGGGCTGGCACCCACACCGCTTGTGGCCGGTCACCCGTGTCTTGCGATCACTTTCGTCGAGCCGCCCAAGTCGGGACCCGGACCCCGGCGCGGCTAGCACACACGTCGCCCAGGACCGGAGCCCAGGGACCACATCCGGACGAACGCCGCTCTGGACTGTCTGAATCTCCGCTCCCAGGGACGGCGTAACTCCGAGCCGCTGAACGACAGCCTGACGCTTCGCGGCAAGTCTGGCTTTCATGCCGCTCGTGGCCGGACAACCGTGTCTTGGGATCGTTGTCCACAGTTCGCCCGAGACGGGACACGGACCCCGGTGCGGCTAGCACACACGTCGCGCAGGACCGGAGCCTAGGGACTCGGGAAGCCGGACCCACGCAGCCCGTAGAGGGACAGACGTTTCCTGCGATCGAAATAGCGGAGCCGACCGAGGTCCCACCCGGACCCCAGTGCGGCTAGCACACACGTCGCCCAGGATAGGAGCGTGGCTGTTCGGGACGGACGGCTGCCGCTCCGGAGAGGACAGAACCCCATGTCCCCGTGATTGCCAGCTCACGAGCCAGCGGAGGACAGCCACACGCTTCGCGGCAAGTCTGGCTCCCATGCCGCTCGTGGCCGGACAACCGTGTCTTGGGATCGTTGTTCCCAGTCCGCCCGAGACGGGACACGGACCCCGGTGCGGCTAGCACACACGTCGCGCAGGACCGGAGCCTAGGGACTCGGGAAGCCGGACCCACGCAGCCCGTAGAGGGACACACGTTTCCTGCGATCGAAATAGCGGATCCGACAGAGGTCCCACCCGGACTCCTGTGCGGCTAGCACACACGTCGCCCAGGATAGGAGCGTGGCTGTTCGGGACGGACGGCTGCCACTCCGGACAGGACAGAAGCTTTCGTCTCGGGGACAGCCAGTCCCCGAGCCTGCGGATGACAGCCTCCTGTTTCATGACAAGGCTGCTACGCATGCAGCCCGTGGCCGGACAACTGTGTCGTGGGATCTCGTTCCCCGAGCCGCCCAAGACAGAACCCGGACAACCGTGCGGCTAGCACACACGTCTCCCAGGATAGGAGCGTGGCTGTTCGGGACGGACGGCTGCCACTCCGGACAGGACAGAAGCTTTCGTCTCGGGGACAGCCAGCCCCCGAGCCAGCGGATGACAGCCTCCTGTTTCACGACACGGCTGCTACGCATGCAGCCCGTGGCCGGACCACTGTGTCGTGGGATCTCGTTCCCCGAGCCGCCCAAGACAGAACCCGGACCCTGGTGCAGCTAGCACACACGTCGCCCAGGATAGGAGCGTGGCTGTTCGGGACGGACGGCTGCCGCTCCGGAGAGGACAGAACCCCATGTCCCCGTGACTGCCAGCCCACGAGCCAGCGGAGGACAGCCTGACGCTTCGCGGCAAGTCTGGCTCCCATGCCGCTCGTGGCCGGACAACCGTGTCTTGGAATCGTTGTCCACAGTCCGCCCGAGACGGGACCCGGACCCCGGTGCGGCTAGCACACACGTCGCGCAGGACCGGAGCCTAGGGACTCGGGAAGCCGGACCCACGCAGCCCGTAGAGGGAAACACGTTTCCTGCGATCGAAATAGCGGATCCGACAGAGGTCCCACCCGGACTCCTGTGCGGCTAGCACACACGTCGCCCAGGATAGGAGCGTGGCTGTTCGGGACGGACGGCTGCCACTCCGGACAGGACAGAAGCTTTCGTCTCGGGGACAGCCAGCCCCCGAGCCAGCGGATGACAGCCTCCTGTTTCACGACACGGCTGCTACGCATGCAGCCCGTGGCCGGACCACTGTGTCGTGGGATCTCGTTCCCCGAGCCGCCCAAGACAGAACCCGGACCCTGGTGCAGCTAGCACACACGTCGCCCAGGATAGGAGCGTGGCTGTTCGGGACGGACGGCTGCCGCTCCGGAGAGGACAGAACCCCATGTCCCCGCGACTGCCAGCTCACGAGCCAGCGGAGGACAGCCACACGCTTCGCGGCAAGTCTGGCTCCCATGCCGCTCGTGGCCGGACAACCGTGTCATGGGATCGTTGTCCCCAATCCGCCCGAAACGGGATTCTTACCCTTGCGCGGCTAGCATACACGTCTCCCAGGACCGGAGTCTTGGCGTTCGGGAAAGACGGCGGCCGCTCCGGGACGCACAGTTGCCGAGCGAACGGAACACAGCCTCCTGCTTCGCGGCAGGGCTGGCACCCACACCGCTTGTGGCCGGACACCCGTGTCTTGGAATCGTTGTCCACAGTCCGCCCGAGACGGGACCCGGACCCCGGCGCGGCTAGCACACACGTCGCCCAGGATAGGAGCGTGGCTGTTCGGGACGGACGGCTGCCGCTCCGGAGAGGACAGAACCCCATGTCCCCGTGACTGCCAGCCCACGAGCCAGCGGAGGACAGCCTGACGCTTCGCGGCAAGTCTGGCTCCCATGCCGCTCGTGGCCGGACAACCGTGTCTTGGAATCGTTGTCCACAGTCCGCCCGAGACGGGACACGGACCCCGGTGCGGCTAGCACACACGTCGCGCAGGACCGGAGCCTAGGGACTCGGGAAGCCGGACCCACGCAGCCCGTAGAGGGACACACGTTTCCTGCGATCGAAATAGCGGATCCGACAGAGGTCCCACCCGGACTCCTGTGCGGCTAGCACACACGTCGCCCAGGATAGGAGCGTGGCTGTTCGGGACGGACGGCTGCCACTCCGGACAGGACAGAAGCTTTCGTCTCGGGGACAGCCAGCCCCCGAGCCAGCGGATGACAGCCTCCTGTTTCACGACACGGCTGCTACGCATGCAGCCCGTGGCCGGACCACTGTGTCGTGGGATCTCGTTCCCCGAGCCGCCCAAGACAGAACCCGGACCCTGGTGCAGCTAGCACACACGTCGCCCAGGATAGGAGCGTGGCTGTTCGGGACGGACGGCTGCCGCTCCGGAGAGGACAGAACCCCAGGTCCCCGCGACTGCCAGCTCACGAGCCAGCGGAGGACAGCCACACGCTTCGCGGCAAGTCTGGCTCCCATGCCGCTCGTGGCCGGACAACCGTGTCATGGGATCGTTGTCCCCAATCCGCCCGAAACGGGATTCTTACCCTTGCGCGGCTAGCATACACGTCTCCCAGGACCGGAGTCTTGGCGTTCGGGAAAGACGGCGGCCGCTCCGGGACGCACAGTTGCCGAGCGAACGGAACACAGCCTCCTGCTTCGCGGCAGGGCTGGCACCCACACCGCTTGTGGCCGGACACCCGTGTCTTGCGATCACTTTCGTCGAGCCGCCCAAGTCGGGACCCGGACCCCGGCGCGGCTAGCACACACGTCGCCCAGGACCGGAGCCCAGGCACCACATCCGGACGAACGCCGCTCTGGACTGTCTGAATCTCCGCTCCCAGGGACGGCGTAACTCCGAGCCGCTGAACGACAGCCTGACGCTTCGCGGCAAGTCTGGCTTTCATGCCGCTCGTGGCCGGACAACCGTGTCTTGGGATCGTTGTCCACAGTTCGCCCGAGACGGGACACGGACCCCGGTGCGGCTAGCACACACGTCGCGCAGGACCGGAGCCTAGGGACTCGGGAAGCCGGACCCACGCAGCCCGTAGAGGGACACACGTTTCCTGCGATCGAAATAGCGGAGCCGACCGAGGTCCCACCCGGACTCCAGTGCGGCTAGCACACACGTCGCCCAGGATAGGAGCGTGGCTGTTCGGGACGGACGGCTGCCACTCCGGACAGGACAGAAGCTTTCGTCTAGGGGACAGCCAGTCCCCGAGCCTGCGGATGACAGCCTCCTGTTTCATGACAAGGCTGCTACGCATGCAGCCCGTGGCCGGACAACTGTGTCGTGGGATCTCGTTCCCCGAGCCGCCCAAGACAGAACCCGGACAACCGTGCGGCTAGCACACACGTCGCCCAGGATAGGAGCGTGGCTGTTCGGGACGGACGGCTGCCACTCCGGACAGGACAGAAGCTTTCGTCTCGGGGACAGCCAGCCCCCGAGCCAGCGGATGACAGCCTCCTGTTTCACGACACGGCTGCTACGCATGCAGCCCGTGGCCGGACCACTGTGTCGTGGGATCTCGTTCCCCGAGCCGCCCAAGACAGAACCCGGGCCCTGGTGCAGCTAGCACACACGTCGCCCAGGATAGGAGCGTGGCTGTTCGGCACGGACGGCTGCCGCTCCGGAGAGGACAGAACCCCATGTCCCCGCGACTGCCAGCTCACGAGCCAGCGGAGGACAGCCACACGCTTCGCGGCAAGTCTGGCTCCCATGCCGCTCGTGGCCGGACAACCGTGTCATGGGATCGTTGTCCCCAATCCGCCCGAAACGGGATTCTTACCCTTGCGCGGCTAGCATACACGTCTCCCAGGACCGGAGTCTTGGCGTTCGGGAAAGACGGCGGCCGCTCCGGGACGCACAGTTGCCGAGCGAACGGAACACAGCCTCCTGCTTCGCGGCAGGGCTGGCACCCACACCGCTTGTGGCCGGACACCCGTGTCTTGCGATCACTTTCGTCGAGCCGCCCAAGTCGGGACCCGGACCCCGGCGCGGCTAGCACACACGTCGCCCAGGACCGGAGCCCAGGGACCACATCCGGACGAACGCCGCTCTGGACTGTCTGAATCTCCGCTCCCAGGGACGGCGTAACTCCGAGCCGCTGAACGACAGCCTGACGCTTCGCGGCAAGTCTGGCTTTCATGCCGCTCGTGGCCGGACAACCGTGTCTTGGGATCGTTGTCCACAGTTCGCCCGAGACGGGACCCGGACCCCGGTGCGGCTAGCACACACGTCGCGCAGGACCGGAGCCTAGGGACTCGGGAAGCCGGACCCACGCAGCCCGTAGAGGGACACACGTTTCCTGCGATCGAAATAGCGGAGCCGACCGAGGTCCCACCCGGACTCCAGTGCGGCTAGCACACACGTCGCCCAGGATAGGAGCGTGGCTGTTCGGGACGGACGGCTGCCACTCCGGACAGGACAGAAGCTTTCGTCTAGGGGACAGCCAGTCCCCGAGCCTGCGGATGACAGCCTCCTGTTTCATGACAAGGCTGCTACGCATGCAGCCCGTGGCCGGACAACTGTGTCGTGGGATCTCGTTCCCCGAGCCGCCCAAGACAGAACCCGGACAACCGTGCGGCTAGCACACACGTCGCCCAGGATAGGAGCGTGGCTGTTCGGGACGGACGGCTGCCACTCCGGACAGGACAGAAGCTTTCGTCTCGGGGACAGCCAGCCCCCGAGCCAGCGGATGACAGCCTCCTGTTTCACGACACGGCTGCTACGCATGCAGCCCGTGGCCGGACCACTGTGTCGTGGGATCTCGTTCCCCGAGCCGCCCAAGACAGAACCCGGACCCTGGTGCAGCTAGCACACACGTCGCCCAGGATAGGAGCGTGGCTGTTCGGGACGGACGGCTGCCGCTCCGGAGAGGACAGAACCCCATGTCCCCGCGACTGCCAGCTCACGAGCCAGCGGAGGACAGCCACACGCTTCGCGGCAAGTCTGGCTCCCATGCCGCTCGTGGCCGGACAACCGTGTCATGGGATCGTTGTCCCCAATCCGCCCGAAACGGGATTCTTACCCTTGCGCGGCTAGCATACACGTCTCCCAGGACCGGAGTCTTGGCGTTCGGGAAAGACGGCGGCCGCTCCGGGACGCACAGTTGCCGAGCGAACGGAACACAGCCTCCTGCTTCGCGGCAGGGCTGGCACCCACACCGCTTGTGGCCGGACACCCGTGTCTTGCGATCACTTTCGTCGAGCCGCCCAAGTCGGGACCCGGACCCCGGCGCGGCTAGCACACACGTCGCCCAGGACCGGAGCCCAGGGACCACATCCGGACGAACGCCGCTCTGGACTGTCTGAATCTCCGCTCCCAGGGACGGCGTAACTCCGAGCCGCTGAACGACAGCCTGACGCTTCGCGGCAAGTCTGGCTTTCATGCCGCTCGTGGCCGGACAACCGTGTCTTGGGATCGTTGTCCACAGTTCGCCCGAGACGGGACCCGGACCCCGGTGCGGCTAGCACACACGTCGCGCAGGACCGGAGCCTAGGGACTCGGGAAGCCGGACCCACGCAGCCCGTAGAGGGACACACGTTTCCTGCGATCGAAATAGCGGAGCCGACCGAGGTCCCACCCGGACTCCAGTGCGGCTAGCACACACGTCGCCCAGGATAGGAGCGTGGCTGTTCGGGACGGACGGCTGCCACTCCGGACAGGACAGAAGCTTTCGTCTAGGGGACAGCCAGTCCCCGAGCCTGCGGATGACAGCCTCCTGTTTCATGACAAGGCTGCTACGCATGCAGCCCGTGGCCGGACAACTGTGTCGTGGGATCTCGTTCCCCGAGCCGCCCAAGACAGAACCCGGACAACCGTGCGGCTAGCACACACGTCGCCCAGGATAGGAGCGTGGCTGTTCGGGACGGACGGCTGCCACTCCGGACAGGACAGAAGCATTCGTATCGGGGACAGCCAGCCCCCGAGCCAGCGGATGACAGCCTCCTGTTTCACGACACGGCTGCTACGCATGCAGCCCGTGGACGGACCACTGTGTCGTGGGATCTCGTTCCCCGAGCCGCCCAAGACAGAACCCGGACCCCCGTGCAGCTAGCACACACGTCGCCCAGGATAATAGCGTGGCTGTTCGGCACGGACGGCTGCCGCTCCGGAGAGGACAGAACCCCATGTCCCCGCGACTGCCAGCTCACGAGCCAGCGGAGGACAGCCACACGCTTCGCGGCAAGTCTGGCTCCCATGCCGCTCGTGGCCGCACAACCGTGTCATGGGATCGTTGTCCCCAATCCGCCCGAAACGGGATTCTTACCCTTGCGCGGCTAGCATACACGTCTCCCAGGACCGGAGTCTTGGCGTTCGGGAAAGACGGCGGCCGCTCCGGGACGCACAGTTGCCGAGCGAACGGAACACAGCCTCCTGCTTCGCGGCAGGGCTGGCACCCACACCGCTTCTGGCCGGTCACCCGTGTCTTGCGATCACTTTCGTCGAGCCGCCCAAGGCGGGACCCGGACCCCGGCGCGGCTAGCACACACGTCGCCCAGGACCGGAGCCCAGGGACCACATCCGGACGAACGCCGCTCTGGACTGTCTGAATCTCCGCTCCCAGGGACGGCGTAACTCCGAGCCGCTGAACGACAGCCTGACGCTTCGCGGCAAGTCTGGCTTTCATGCCGCTCGTGGCCGGACAACCGTGTCTTGGGATCGTTGTCCCCAGTCCGCCCGAGACGGGACCCGGACCCCGGTGCGGCTAGCACACACGTCGCGCAGGACCGGAGCCTAGGGACTCGGGAAGCCGGACCCACGCAGCCCGTAGAGTGACACACGTTTCCTGCGATCGAAATAGCGGAGCCGACCGAGGTCCCACCCGGACCCCAGTGCGGCTAGCACACACGTCGCCCAGGATAGGAGCGTGGCTGTTCGGGACGGACGACTGCCGCTCCTGAGAGGACAGAACCCCCATGTCCCCGCGACTGCCAGCCCACGAGCCGGCGGAGGACAGCCTCCTGCTTCGCGGCAAGGCTGGCACCCACACCGCTTCTGGCCGGTCACCCGTGTCGTGGAATCTCGTTCCCCGAGCCGCCCAAGGCGCGACCCGGACCCCGGCGCGGCTAGCACACACGTCACCTAGGACCGGAGCCCAGGGACCACATCCGGACGAACGCCGCTCTGGACTGTCTGAATCTCCGCTCCCAGGGACGGCGTAACTCCGAGCCGCTGAACGACAGCCTGACGCTTCGCGGCAAGTCTGGCTCCCATGCCGCTCGTGTTCGGACAACCGTGTCTTGGGATTGTTGTCCCCAGTCCGCCCGAGACGTGATCCGGACCCCGGTGCGGCTAGCACAAACGTCTCCCAGGACCGGAGCCTAGGGACTCGGGAAGCCGGACCCACGCAGCCCGTAGAGGGACACAAGTTTCCTGCGATCGAAATAGCGGAGCCGACAGAGGTTCGACCGGGTCCTAGTGCGGCTAGCACACACATCGCCCAGGACCAGAGCGTGGGTGTTCGGGACGGACGGCCGCCGCTCCGGACAGGACAGAAGCTCTGGTCCTGGGGACAGGCAGCCCCCGAGCCTCCGGATGACAACCTCCTGTTTCAGAACACGGCTGCTACGCATGTAGCTCGTGGCCGCACAATCGTGTCGTGGGATCGCCTTTTCCGATCCGCCCGATACGGGGCCCGGACCGTGGTGTGGCTAGCACAGACGTTGCCCACGACCTGCGTCTAGGGGCTCGGGACGGTCGGCTCCCGCGCCTCCGAATGGATATAACCGGGAGCGTGGGATGGTCGTTCGCCAATCCGCACGGGATAGAACGGGAACGGCGAGTCCCAATAGCAGCGGACACCAGCCTCCCACTTCACGGCACGGCCGGCCAACGTGCCGATCGAGGCCGGACACCCGGAACACGGGACAGTTTGCCGGCATGACGCCCAACACAGTCCACAGATTTCGGAACAGCCGGTCCCAGAACGTCTCGACAGCAACAACCTCGTTCAACGCACGGCAAGCACCACGCCGTATGTGGCCAGATACCTGTGCCATTGGATAGCCGTCTCTGAGACACCCGAGGTCGGCTCTGGACCCCAGTGCGGCTAGCACTAGTGTCTCCCAAGACCGGAACCAAGGGGCTCGGGACGGTCTGCTTCTTCGCCTCCGGACGGAGGCACCCGGGAGCTCGGGACGGCAAGCCTCCCATCCGCATGGGAGTGAACCCCGGCACCGGGACGGCCACTACATTAACCCTTCCCGTTCCTATTCCCGTTCCCGTTACCCTTCTCCTTCCACGTCCAGTTTCCATTCCCCTTCCTCTTCCCCTTCCACTAACCCTTTAACACTTACCCTAACTCTAACCCTTACTCTTATCCAAAACTTAGCCCTTAACCTTACGCTAAAAAAAAGTTACACTAAACCTAAAACTGACCCTTACACTAAACCTAATTCTCTAACCCTAACCCTAAACCTAACCCTAATACTCTCACCCTAAACTAAACCTAACCAGAACCTGAAAGATTAAACTAACCCACTCACCATATCGTAAATGAACGCGTTTTCTGGGGCAAAATTTTTCAGGCTGTGTGAAGGTACCCTGGGGGGGGACCATCCAAAAGTGCCCCCAAAGGAAGGCTTTGGGTACAAGTGAACTCCCCAGGGGAGCCTTTACGCAGCCCCACATGCAACTGGACCCTCCGGGTTCGCTTTTTCTGAGCAACCCTAAATATATCCCTAGCCGACATGGGAGAAGACTGAAAAACCGGGCCCCAGAAAACGCGTTGCGAGCCCCTTTGGACCATGCAAAAGTGCCCCCAAAGGAAGGCTTTGGGTACAAGAGAACTCCCCAGGGGAGCATGTACGCAGCCCCACATGCAACTGGACCCTCCAGGTTCGCTGTTCCTGAGCAAACCTAAACGTAACACTAGCCGTCATCGGAGACGAGTTAAAAATCAGGCCCCAGGAAATGCGTTGCGAGCCCCTTTGGACCATCCAAAAGTGTCACCAAAGGAAGGCTTTGGGTACAAGTGAACTCCCCACGGGAGCCTTTACGCAGCCCCACATGCAACTGGACCCTCCGGGATCGCTGTTCCTAAGCAAACCTAAACGTAGCCCTAGGTGTCGTCGGAGACGAGTGAAAAATCAGGCCCCAGGAAATGCGTTGCGAGCCCCTTTGGACCATCCAAAAGTGCCCCCAAAGGAAGGCTTTGGGTACAAGAGGACTCCCCAGGGGAGCCTTTACGCAGCCCCACATGCAACTGGACCCTCCGGGTTCGAATTTTCCGAGTAACCCTAAATATATCCCTAGCCGGCATGGGAGAAGGCTGAAAAACCGGGCCCCAGAAAACGCATTGCAAGAACCTTTGGACCATCCAAAAGTGCCCCCAAAGGAAGGCTTTGGGTACAAGAGAACTCCCCAGGGGAGCCTTTACGCAGCCCCACATGCAACTGGACCTTCCGGGTTCGCTGTTTCCGAGCATCCCTAAACATACCCCTAGCCGGCATCGAAGACGACTGAAAAATCAGGCCCCAGGAAATGCGTTCCAAGCCCGTTTTGCCCATCCAAAAGTGCCCCCAAAGGGAGGCTTTGGGTACAAGTGAACTCCCCAGGGGAGCCTTTACGCAGCCCCACATGCAACTGGACCCTCTGGGTTCGATTTTTCCGAGCATCCCTAAACATATCCCTAGCCGGCATGGGAGAAGACTGAAAAACCGGGCCCCAGAAAACGCGTTGCAAGCCCCTTTGGACCATGCAAAAGTGCCCCCAAAAGAAGGCTTTGGGTACAAGAGAACTCCCCAGGGGAGCCTTTACGCAGCCCCACATGCAACTGGACCCTCCGGGTTTGCTGTTCCTGAGCAAACCTAAACGTAGCCCTAGCCGTCATCGGAAACGAGTTAAAAATCAGGCCCCAGGAAATGCGTTGCGAGCCCCTTTGGACCATCCAAAAGTGCCCAAAAAAGAAGGCTTTGGGTACAAGAGAACTTCCCAGGGGAGCCTTTACGCAGCCCCACATGCAACTGGACCATCCGGGTTCGAATTTTCCGAGTAACCCTAAATATATCCCTAGCCGGCATGGGAGTAGACTGAAAAACCGGGCCCTAGATAATGCGTTGCAAGCCCCTTTGGATCATCCAAAAGTGCCCACAAAGGAAGGCTTTGGGTACAAGTGAACTCCCCAGGCGAGCCTTTAAGCAGCCCCACATGCAACTGGACCCTCCGGGTTCGCTCTTTCCGAACATCCCTAAACATAGCCCTAGGTGAAATCGAAGACGACTGAAAAATCAGGCCCCAGGAAATGCATTGCGAGCCCTTTTCGCCCATCCAAAAGTGTCCCGAAAGGAAGGCTTTCGGTACAAGAGAACTCCCCAGGGGAGCCTTTACGCAGCCCCACATGCAACTGGACCCTCCGGGTTCGCTGTTCCTGAGCAAACCTAAAAGTAGCCCTAGCCGTCATCGGAGACGAATGAAAAATCAGGCCCCAGGAAATGCGTTCCAAGCCCTATCGCCCATCCAAAAGTGTCACCAAAGGAAGGCTTTGGGTAAAAGTGAACTCCCCAGGGGAGCCTTTACGCAGCCCCACATGCAACTGGACCCTCCGGGTTCGCTTTTTCTGAGCAACCCTAAATATATCCCTAGCCGACATGGGAGAAGGCTGAAAAACCGGGCCCCAGAAAACGCATTGCAAGCCCCTTTGGACCATGCAAAAGTGCCCCCAAAGGAAGGCTTTGGATACAAGTGAACTCCCCAGGGGAGCCTTTACGCAGCCCCACATGCAAGTGGACCCTCCGGGTTCGCTGTTTCCGAGTATCCCTAAATATATCCCTAGCCGGCATCGAAGACGACTGAAAAATCAGGCCCCAGGAAATGCGATCCAAGCCCTTTTCGCCCATCCAAAAGTGTCACCAAAGGAAGGCTTTGGGTACAAGTGAACTCCCCAGGGGAGCCTTTACGCAGCCCCACATGCAACTGGACCCTCCGGGTTCGCTTTTTCTGAGCAACCCTAAATATATCCCTAGCCGACATGGGAGAAGGCTGAAAAACCGGGCCCCAGAAAACGCATTGCAAGCCCCTTTGGACCATGCAAAAGTGCCCCCAAAGGAAGGCTTTGGATACAAGTGAACTCCCCAGGGGAGCCTTTACGCAGCCCCACATGCAAGTGGACCCTCCGGGTTCGCTGTTTCCGAGTATCCCTAAATATATCCCTAGCCGGCATCGAAGACGACTGAAAAATCAGGCCCCAGGAAATGCGATCCAAGCCCTTTTCGCCCATCCAAAAGTGACCCCAAAGGAAGGCTTTGGGTACAAGTGAACTCCCCAGGGGAGCCTTTACGCAGCCCCACATGCAACTGGACCCTCCGGGTTCGCTTTTCCTGAGCAATCCTAAACGTAGCCCTAGCCGTCATCAGAGACGAGTGAAAAATCAGGCCCCAGGAAATGCGTTGCGAGCCCCTTTGGACCATCCAAAAGTGCCCCCAAAGGAAGGCTTTGGGTACAAGAGAACTCCCCAGGGGAGCCTTTACGCAGCCCCACATGCAACTGGACCCTCCGGGTTCGCTGTTCCTGAGCAAACCTAAACGTAGCCCTAGCCGTCATCGGAGATGAGTGAAAAATCAGGCCCCAGGAAATGCGTTGCGAGCCCCTTTGGACCATCCAAAAGTGCCCCCAAAGGAAGGCTTTGGGTACAAGTGAACTCCCCAGGGGAGCCTTTACGCAGCCCCACATGCAACTGGACCCTCCGGTTTCGAATTTTCCGAGTAACCCTAAATATATCCCTAGCCGGCATGGGAGTAGACTGAAAAACCGGGCCCTAGAAAATGCGTTGCGAGCCCCTTTGGACCATGCAAAAGTGCCCCCAAAGGAAGGCTTTGGGTACAAGTGAACTCCCCAGGGGAGCCTTTACGCAGCCCCACATGCAACTGGACCCTCCGGGTTCGAATTTTCCGAGTAACCCTAAATATATCCCTAGCCGGCATGGGAGTAGACTGAAAAACGGGGCCCTAGAAAATGCGTTGCGAGCCCCTTTGGACCATGCAAAAGTGCCCCCAAAGGAAGGCTTTGGGTACAAGTGAACTCCCCAGGGGAGCCTTTACGCAGCCCCACATGCAACTGGACCCTCCGGGTTCGAATTTTCCGAGTAACCCTAAATATATCCCTAGCCGGCATGGGAGTAGACTGAAAAACCGGGCCCTAGAAAATGCGTTGCAAGCCCCTTTGGACCATGCAAAAGTGCCCCCAAAGGAAGGCTTTGGGTACAAGTGAACTCCCCAGGGGAGCCTTTACGCAGCCCCACATGCAACTGGACCCTCCGGGTTCGAATTTTCCGAGTAACCCTAAATATATCCCTAGCCGGCATGGGAGTAGACTGAAAAACCGGGCCCTAGAAAATGCGTTGCAAGCCCTTTTCGCCCATCCAAAAGTGCCCACTAAGGACGGCTTTGGGTACAAGAGAACTCCCCAGGGGAGCCTTTACGCAGCCCCACATGCAACTGGACCCTCCGGGTTCGCTGTTCCTGAGCAAACCTAAACGTAGCCCTAGCCGTCATCGGAGACGAATGAAAAATCAGGCCCCAGGAAATGCGTTCCAAGCCCCTATCGCCCATCCAAAAGTGTCACCAAAGGAAGGCTTTGGGTACAAGTGAACTCCCCAGGGGAGCCTTTACGCAGCCCCACATGCAACTGGACCCTCCGGGTTCACTGTTTCCGAACATCCCTAAACATAACACTAGCCGGCATCGGAGACGAGTGAAAAATCAGGCCCCAGGAAATGCGTTGCGAGCCCTTTTCGCCTATCCAAAAGTGCCCCCAAAGGAAGGCTTTGGGTACAAGTGAACTCCCCAGGGGAGCCTTTACGCAGCCCCACAAGCAACTGGACCCTCCGGGTTCGCTTTTTCTGAGCAACCCTAAATATATCCCTAGACGACATGGGAGAAGGCTGAAAAACCGGGCCCCAGAAAACGCATTGCAAGCCCCTTTGGACCATCCATAAGTGCCCCCAAAGGAAGGCTTTGGGTACAAGTGAACTCCCCAGGGGAGCCTTTACGCAGCCCCACATGCAACTGGACCCTCCGGGTTCGCTTTTCCTGAGCAATCCTAAACGTAGCCCTAGCCGTCATCGGAGACGAGTGAAAAATCAGGCCCCAGGAAATGCGTTGCGAGCCCCTTTGGACCATCCAAAAGTGCCCCCAAAGGAAGGCTTTGGGTACAAGAGAACTCCCCAGGGGAGCCTTTACGCAGCCCCACATGCAACTGGACCCTCCGGGTTCGAATTTTCCGATTAACCCTAAATATATCCCTAGCCGGCATGGGAGTAGACTGAAAAACCGGGCCCTAGAAAATGCGTTGCAAGCCCCTTTGGACCATGCAAAAGTGCCCCCAAAGGAAGGCTTTGGGTACAAGTGAACTCCCCAGGGGAGCCTTTACGCAGCCCCACATGCAACTGGACCCTCCAGGTTCGCTTTTCCTGAGCAAATCTAAACGTAGCCCTAGCCGTCATCGGAGACGAGTGAAAAATCAGGCCCCAGGAAATGCGTTGCGAGCCCCTTTGGACCATGCAAAAGTGCCCCCAAAGGAAGGCTTTGGGTACAAGAGAACTCCCCAGGGGAGCCTTTACGCAGCCCCACATGCAACTGGACCCTCCGGGTTTGCTGTTCCTGAGCAAACCTAAACGTAGCCCTAGCCGTCATCGGAAACGAGTTAAAAATCAGGCCCCAGGAAATGCGTTGCGAGCCCCTTTGGACCATCCAAAAGTGCCCAAAAAAGAAGGCTTTGGGTACAAGAGAACTTCCCAGGGGAGCCTTTACGCAGCCCCACATGCAACTGGACCCTCCGGGTTCGAATTTTCCGAGTAACCCTAAATATATCCCTAGCCGGCATGGGAGTAGACTGAAAAACCGGGCCATAGATAATGCGTTTCAAGCCCCTTTGGATCATCCAAAAGTGCCCACAAAGGAAGGCTTTGGGTACAAGTGAACTCCCCAGGGGAGCCTTTACGCAGCCCCACATGCAACTGGACCCTCCGGGTTCGCTGTTTCCGAGTATCCCTAAATATATCCCTAGCCGGCATCGAAGACGACTGAAAAATCAGGCCCCAGGAAATGCGATCCAAGCCCTTTTCGCCCATCCAAAAGTGACCCCAAAGGAAGGCTTTGGGTACAAGTGAACTCCCCAGGGGAGCCTTTACGCAGCCCCACATGCAACTGGACCCTCCGGGTTCGCTTTTCCTGAGCAATCCTAAACGTAGCCCTAGCCGTCATCAGAGACGAGTGAAAAATCAGGCCCAAGAAATGCGTTGCGAGCCCCTTTGGACCATCCAAAAGTGCCCCCAAAGGAAGTCTTTGGGTACAAGAGAACTCCCCAGGGGAGCCTTTACGCAGCCCCACATGCAACTGGACCCTCCGGGTTCGCTGTTCCTGAGCAATCCTAAACGTAGCCCTAGCCGTCATCGGAGATGAGTGAAAAATCAGGCCCCAGGAAATGCGTTGCGAGCCCCTTTGGACCATCCAAAAGTGCCCCCAAAGGAAGGCTTTGGGTACAAGTGAACTCCCCAGGGGAGCCTTTACGCAGCCCCACATGCAACTGGACCCTCCGGGTTCGAATTTTCCGAGTAACCCTAAATATATCCCTAGCCGGCATGGGAGTAGACTGAAAAACCGGGCCCTAGAAAATGCGTTGCGAGCCCCTTTGGACCATCCAAAAGTGCCCCCAAAGGAAGGCTTTGGGTACAAGTGAACTCCCCAGGGGAGCCTTTACGCAGCCCCACATGCAACTGGACCCTCCGGGTTCGAATTTTCCGAGTAACCCTAAATATATCCCTAGCCGGCATGGGAGTAGACTGAAAAACCGGGCCCTAGAAAATGCGTTGCAAGCCCTTTTCGCCCATCCAAAAGTGCCCCCAAAGGACGGCTTTGGGTACAAGAGAACTCCCCAGGGGAGCCTTTACGCAGCCCCACATGCAACTGGACCCTCCGGGTTCGCTGTTCCTGAGCAAACCTAAACGTAGCCCTAGCCGTCATCGGAGACGAGTGAAAAATCAGGCCCCAGGAAATGCGTTCCAAGCCCCTATCGCCCATCCAAAAGTGTCACCAAAGGAAGGCTTTGGGTACAAGTGAACTCCCCAGGGGAGCCTTTACGCAGCCCCACATGCAACTGGACCCTCCGGGTTCACTGTTTCCGAACATCCCTAAACATAACACTAGCCGGCATCGGAGACGAGTGAAAAATCAGGCCCCAGGAAATGCGTTGCGAGCCCTTTTCGCCTATCCAAAAGTGCCCCCAAAGGAAGGCTTTGGGTACAAGTGAACTCCCCAGGGGAGCCTTTACGCAGCCCCACATGCAACTGGACCCTCCGGGTTCGCTTCTTCTGAGCAACCCTAAATATATCCCTAGACGACATGGGAGAAGGCTGAAAAACCGGGCCCCAGAAAACGCATTGCAAGCCCCTTTGGACCATGCAAAAGTGCCCGCAAAGGAAGGCTTTGGGTACAAGTGAACTCCCCAGGGGAGCCTTTACGCAGCCCCACATGCAACTGGACCCTCCGGGTTCGCTTTTCCTGAGCAATCCTAAACGTAGCCCTAGCCGTCATCGGAGACGAGTGAAAAATCAGGCCCCAGGAAATGCGTTGCGAGCCCCTTTGGACCATCCAAAAGTGCCCCCAAAGGAAGGCTTTGGGTACAAGAGAACTCCCCAGGGGAGCCTTTACGCAGCCCCACATGCAACTGGACCCTCCGGGTTCGAATTTTCCGAGTAACCCTAAATATATCCCTAGCCGGCATGGGAGTAGACTGAAAAACCGGGCCCTAGAAAATGCGTTGCAAGCCCCTTTGGACCATGCAAAAGTGCCCCCAAAGGAAGGCTTTGGGTACAAGTGAACTCCCCAGGGGAGCCTTTACGCAGCCCCACATGCAACTGGACCCTCCAGGTTCGCTTTTCCTGAGCAAATCTAAACGTAGCCCTAGCCGTCATCGGAGACGAGTGAAAAATCAGGCCCCAGGAAATGCGTTGCGAGGCCCTTTGGACCATGCAAAAGTGCCCCCAAAGGAAGGCTTTGGGTACAAGAGAACTCCCCAGGGGAGCCTTTACGCAGCCCCACATGCAAGTGGACCCTCCGGGTTCGCTGTTTCCGAGTATCCCTAAACATAGCCCTAGCCGGCATCGAAGACGACTGAAAAATCAGGCCCCAGGAAATGCGTTGCGAGCCCTTTTCGCCCATCCAAAAGTGCCCCCAAAGGAAGGCTTTGGGTACAAGTGAACTCCCCAGGGGAGCCTTTACGCAGCCCCACATGCAACTGGACCCTCCGGGTTCGCTTTTTCTGAGCAACCCTAAATATATCCCTAGCCGACATGGGAGAAGGCTGAAAAACCGGGCCCCAGAAAACGCATTGCAAGCCCCTTTGGACCATGCAAAAGTGCCCCCAAAGGAAGGCTTTGGGTACAAGTGAACTCCCCAGGGGAGCCTTTACGCAGCCCCACATGCAACTGGACCCTCCGGGTTCGCTGTTTCCGAACATCCCTAAACATAGCCCTAGCTGGCATCGAAGACGACTGAAAAATCAGGCCCCAGGAAATGCGTTGCGAGCCCCTTTGGACCATCCAAAAGTGCCCCCAAAGGAAGGCTTTGGGTACAAGAGAACTCCCCAGGGGAGCCTTTACGCAGCCCCACATGCAACTGGACCCTCCGGGTTCGCTGTTCCTGAGCAAACCTAAACGTAGACCTAGCCGTCATCGGAGACGAGTGAAAAATCAGGCCCCAGCAAATGCGTTGCGAGCCCCTTTGGACCATCCAAAAGTGCCCCCAAAGGAAGGCTTTGGGTACAAGAGAACTCCCCAGGGGAGCCTTTACGCAGCTCCACAAGCAACTGGACCCTCCGGGATCGCTGTTCCTGATCAAACCTAAACGTATCCCTAGGTGTCATCGGAGACGAGTGAAAAATCAGGCCCCAGGAAATGCGTTGCGAGCCCCTTTGGACCATCCAAAAGTGCCCCCAAAGGAAGGCTTTGGGTACAAGTGAACTCCCCAGGGGAGCCTTTACGCAGCCCCACATGCAACTGGACCCTCCGGGTTCGAATTTTCCGATTAACCCTAAATATATCCCTAGCCGGCATGGGAGTAGACTGAAAAACCGGGCCCTAGAAAATGCGTTGCAAGCCCCTTTGGACCATGCAAAAGTGCCCCCAAAGGAAGGCTTTGGGTACAAGTGAACTCCCCAGGGGAGCCTTTACGCAGCCCCACATGCAACTGGACCCTCCGTGTTCGAATTTTCCGAGTAACCCTAAATATATCCCTAGCCGGCATGGGAGTAGACTGAAAAACCGGGCCCTAGAAAATGCGTTGCAAGCCCTTTTCGCCCATCCAAAAGTGCCCCCAAAGGACGGCTTTGGGTACAAGAGAACTCCCCAGGGGAGCCTTTACGCAGCCCCACATGCAACTGGACCCTCCGGGTTCGCTGTTCCTGAGCAAACCTAAACGTAGCCCTAGCCGTCATCGAAGACGAGTTAAAAATCAGGCCCCAGGAAATGCGTTCCAAGACCCTATCGCCCATCCAAAAGTGTCACCAAAGGAAGGCTTTGGGTACAAGTGAACTCCCCAGGGGAGCCTTTACGCAGCCCCACATGCAACTGGACCCTCCGGGTTCACTGTTTCCGAACATCCCTAAACATAACATTAGCCGGCATCGAAGACGAGTGAAAAATCAGGCCCCAAGAAATGCGTTGCGAGCCCTTTTCGCCTATCCAAAAGTGCCCCCAAAGGAAGGCTTTGGGTACAAGTGAACTCCCCAAGGGAGCCTTTACGCAGCCCCACATGCAACTGGACCCTCCGGGTTCGCTTTTTCTGAGCAACCCTAAATATATCCCTAGCCGACATGGGAGAAGGCTGAAAAACCGGGCCCCAGAAAACGCATTGCAAGCCCCTTTGGACCATGCAAAAGTGCCCCCAAAGGAAGGCTTTGGGTACAAGTGAACTCCCCAGGGGAGCCTTTACGCAGCCCCACATGCAACTGGACCCTCCGGGTTCGAATTTTCCGAGTAACCCTAAATATATCCCTAGCCGGCATGGGAGTAGACTGAAAAACCGGGCCCTAGAAAATGAGTTGCGAGCCCTTTTGGACCATCCAAAAGTGTCCCCAAAGGAAGGCTTTGGGTACAAGAGAACTCCCCAGGGGAGCCTTTACGCAGCCCCACATGCAACTGGACCCTCCGGGTTCGCTGTTCCTGAGCAAACCTAAACGTAGCCCTAGCCGTCATCGGAGACGAGTGAAAAATCAGGCCCCAGGAAATGCGTTCCAAGCCCCTATCGCCCATCCAAAAGTGTCACCAAAGGAAGGCTTTGGGTACAAGTGAACTCCCCAGGGGAGCCTTTACGCAGCCCCACATGCAACTGGACCCTCCGGGTTCGCTTTTTCTGAGCAACCCTAAATATATCCCTAGACGACATGGGAGAAGGCTGAAAAACCGGGCCCCAGAAAACGCATTGCAAGCCCCTTTGGACCATGCAAAAGTGCCCCCAAAGGAAGGCTTTGGGTACAAGTGAACTCCCCAGGGGAGCCTTTACGCAGCCCCACATGCAACTGGACCCTCCGGGTTCGCTTTTCCTGAGCAATCCTAAACGTAGCCCTAGCCGTCATCGGAGACGAGTGAAAAATCAGGCCCCAGGAAATGCGTTGCGAGCCCCTTTGGACCATCCAAAAGTGCCCCCAAAGGAAGGCTTTGGGTACAAGAGAACTCCCCAGGGGAGCCTTTACGCAGCCCCACATGCAACTGGACCCTCCGGGTTCGAATTTTCCGAGTAACCCTAAATATATCCCTAGCCGGCATGGGAGTAGACTGAAAAACCGGGCCCTAGAAAATGCGTTGCAAGCCCCTTTGGACCATGCAAAAGTGCCCCCAAAGGAAGGCTTTGGGTACAAGTGAACTCCCCAGGGGAGCCTTTACGCAGCCCCACATGCAACTGGACCCTCCAGGTTCGCTTTTCCTGAGCAAATCTAAACGTAGCCCTAGCCGTCATCAGAGACGAGTGAAAAATCAGGCCCCAGGAAATGCGTTGCGAGGCCCTTTGGACCATGCAAAAGTGCCCCCAAAGGAAGGCTTTGGGTACAAGAGAACTCCCCAGGGGAGCCTTTACGCAGCCCCACATGCAAGTGGACCCTCCGGGTTCGCTGTTTCCGAGTATCCCTAAACATAGCCCTAGCCGGCATCGAAGACGACTGAAAAATCAGGCCCCAGGAAATGCGTTGCGAGCCCTTTTCGCCCATCCAAAAGTGCCCCCAAAGGAAGGCTTTGGGTACAAGTGAACTCCCCAGGGGAGCCTTTACGCAGCCCCACATGCAACTGGACCCTCCGGGTTCGCTTTTTCTGAGCAACCCTAAATATATCCCTAGCCGACATGGGAGAAGGCTGAAAAACCGGGCCCCAGAAAACGCATTGCAAGCCCCTTTGGACCATGCAAAAGTGCCCCCAAAGGAAGGCTTTGGGTACAAGTGAACTCCCCAGGGGAGCCTTTACGCAGCCCCACATGCAACTGGACCCTCCGGGTTCGCTGTTTCCGAACATCCCTAAACATAGCCCTAGCTGGCATCGAAGACGACTGAAAAATCAGGCCCCAGGAAATGCGTTGCGAGCCCCTTTGGACCATCCAAAAGTGCCCCCAAAGGAAGGCTTTGGGTACAAGAGAACTCCCCAGGGGAGCCTTTACGCAGCCCCACATGCAACTGGACCCTTCGGGTTCGCTGTTCCTGAGCAAACCTAAACGTAGACCTAGCCGTCATCGGAGACGAGTGAAAAATCAGGCCCCAGGAAATGCGTTGCGAGCCCCTTTGGACCATGCAAAAGTGCCCCCAAAGGAAGGCTTTGGGTACAAGAGAACTCCCCAGGGGAGCCTTTACGCAGCTCCACAAGCAACTGGACCCTCCGGGATCGCTGTTCCTGATCAAACCTAAACGTATCCCTAGGTGTCATCGGAGACGAGTGAAAAATCAGGCCCCAGGAAATGCGTTGCGAGCCCCTTTGGACCATCCAAAAGTGCCCCCAAAGGAAGGCTTTGGGTACAAGTGAACTCCCCAGGGGAGCCTTTACGCAGCCCCACATGCAACTGGACCCTCCGGGTTCGAATTTTCCGATTAACCCTAAATATATCCCTAGCCGGCATGGGAGTAGACTGAAAAACCGGGCCCTAGAAAATGCGTTGCAAGCCCCTTTGGACCATGCAAAAGTGCCCCCAAAGGAAGGCTTTGGGTACAAGTGAACTCCCCAGGGGAGCCTTTACGCAGCCCCACATGCAACTGGACCCTCCGTGTTCGAATTTTCCGAGTAACCCTAAATATATCCCTAGCCGGCATGGGAGTAGACTGAAAAACCGGGCCCTAGAAAATGCGTTGCAAGCCCTTTTCGCCCATCCAAAAGTGCCCCCAAAGGACGGCTTTGGGTACAAGAGAACTCCCCAGGGGAGCCTTTACGCAGCCCCACATGCAACTGGACCCTCCGGGTTCGCTGTTCCTGAGCAAACCTAAACGTAGCCCTAGCCGTCATCGAAGACGAGTGAAAAATCAGGCCCCAGGAAATGCGTTCCAAGCCCCTATCGCCCATCCAAAAGTGTCACCAAAGGAAGGCTTTGGGTACAAGAGAACTCCCCAGGGGAGCCTTTACGCAGCCCCACATGCAACTGGACCCTCCGGGTTCGCTGTTTCCGAACATCCCTAAACATAACATTAGCCGGCATCGAAGACGAGTGAAAAATCAGGCCCCAAGAAATGCGTTGCGAGCCCTTTTCGCCTATCCAAAAGTGCCCCCAAAGGAAGGCTTTGGGTACAAGTGAACTCCCCAAGGGAGCCTTTACGCAGCCCCACATGCAACTGGACCCTCCGGGTTCGCTTTTTCTGAGCAACCCTAAATATATCCCTAGCCGACATGGGAGAAGGCTGAAAAACCGGGCCCCAGAAAACGCATTGCAAGCCCCTTTGGACCATGCAAAAGTGCCCCCAAAGGAAGGCTTTGGGTACAAGTGAACTCCCCAGGGGAGCCTTTACGTAGGCCGACATGCAACTGGACCCTCCGGGTTCGAATTTTCCGAGTAACCCTAAATATATCCCTAGCCGGCATGGGAGTAGACTGAAAAACCGGGCCCTAGAAAATGAGTTGCGAGCCCTTTTGGACCATCCAAAAGTGTCCCCAAAGGAAGGCTTTGGGTACAAGAGAACTCCCCAGGGGAGCCTTTATGCAGCCCCACATGCAACTGGACCCTCCGGGTTCGCTGTTCCTGAGCAAACCTAAACGTAGCCCTAGCCGTCATCGGAGACGAGTGAAAAATCAGGCCCCAGGAAATGCGTTCCAAGCCCCTATCGCCCATCCAAAAGTGTCACCAAAGGAAGGCTTTGGGTACAAGTGAACTCCCCAGGGGAGCCTTTACGCAGCCCCACATGCAACTGGACCCTCCGGGTTCGCTTTTTCTGAGCAACCCTAAATATATCCCTAGACGACATGGGAGAAGGCTGAAAAACCGGGCCCCAGAAAACGCATTGCAAGCCCCTTTGGACCATGCAAAAGTGCCCCCAAAGGAAGGCTTTGGGTACAAGTGAACTCCCCAGGGGAGCCTTTACGCAGCCCCACATGCAACTGGACCCTCCAGGTTCGCTTATCCTGAGCAAATCTAAACGTAGCCCTAGCCGTCATCGGAGACGAGTGAAAAATCAGGCCCCAGGAAATGCGTTGCGAGCCCCTTTGGACCATGCAAAAGTGCCCCCAAAGGAAGGCTTTGGGTACAAGAGAACTCCCCAGGGGAGCCTTTACGCAGCCCCACATGCAACTGGACCCTCCGGGTTCGCTGTTTCCGAGTATCCCTAAACATAGCCCTAGCCGGCATCGAAGACGACTGAAAAATCAGGCCCCAGGAAATGCGTTGCGAGCCCTTTTCGCCCATCCAAAAGTGCCCCCAAAGGAAGGCTTTGGGTACAAGTGAACTCCCCAGGGGAGCCTTTACGCAGCCCCACATGCAACTGGACCCTCCGGGTTCGCTTTTTCTGAGCAACCCTAAATATATCCCTAGCCGACATGGGAGAAGGCTGAAAAACCGGGCCCCAGAAAACGCATTGCAAGCCCCTTTGGACCATGCAAAAGTGCCCCCAAAGGAAGGCTTTGGGTACAAGTGAACTCCCCAGGGGAGCCTTTACGCAGCCCCACATGCAACTGGACCCTCCGGGTTCGCTGTTTCCGAACATCCCTAAACATAGCCCTAGCTGGCATCGAAGACGTCTGAAAAATCAGGCCCCAGGAAATGCGTTGCGAGCCCCTTTGGACCATCCAAAAGTGCCCCCAAAGGAAGGCTTTGGGTACAAGAGAACTCCCCAGGGGAGCCTTTACGCAGCCCCACATGCAACTGGACCCTCCGGGTTCGCTGTTCCTGAGCAAACCTAAACGTAGACCTAGCCGTCATCGGAGACGAGTGAAAAATCAGGCCCCAGGAAATGCGTTGCGAGCCCCTTTGGACCATCCAAAAGTGCCCCCAAAGGAAGGCTTTGGGTACAAGAGAACTCCCCAAGGGAGCCTTTACGCAGCTCCACATGCAACTGGACCCTCCGGGATCGCTGTTCCTGATCAAACCTAAACGTATCCCTAGGTGTCATCGGAGACGAGTGAAAAATCAGGCCCCAGGAAATGCGTTGCGAGCCCCTTTGGACCATCCAAAAGTGCCCCCAAAGGAAGGCTTTGGGTACAAGTGAACTCCCCAGGGGAGCCTTTACGCAGCCCCACATGCAACTGGACCCTCCGGGTTCGAATTTTCCGAGTAACCCTAAATATATCCCTAGCCGGCATGGGAGTAGACTGAAAAACCGGGCCCTAGAAAATGCGTTGCAAGCCCCTTTGGACCATGCAAAAGTGCCCCCAAAGGAAGGCTTTGGGTACAAGTGAACTCCCCAGGGGAGCCTTTACGCAGCCCCACATGCAACTGGACCCTCCGTGTTCGAATTTTCCGAGTAACCCTAAATATATCCCTAGCCGGCATGGGAGTAGACTGAAAAACCGGGCCCTAGAAAATGCGTTGCAAGCCCTTTTCGCCCATCCAAAAGTGCCCCCAAAGGACGGCTTTGGGTACAAGAGAACTCCCCAGGGGAGCCTTTACGCAGCCCCACATGCAACTGGACCCTCCGGGTTCGCTGTTCCTGAGCAAACCTAAACGTAGCCCTAGCCGTCATCGAAGACGAGTTAAAAATCAGGCCCCAGGAAATGCGTTCCAAGACCCTATCGCCCATCCAAAAGTGTCACCAAAGGAAGGCTTTGGGTACAAGAGAACTCCCCAGGGGAGCCTTTACGCAGCCCCACATGCAACTGGACCCTCCGGGTTCGCTGTTTCCGAACATCCCTAAACATAACATTAGCCGGCATCGAAGACGAGTGAAAAATCAGGCCCCAAGAAATGCGTTGCGAGCCCTTTTCGCCTATCCAAAAGTGCCCGCAAAGGAAGGCTTTGGGTACAAGTGAACTCCCCAAGGGAGCCTTTACGCAGCCCCACATGCAACTGGACCCTCCGGGTTCGCTTTTTCTGAGCAACCCTAAATATATCCCTAGCCGACATGGGAGAAGGCTGAAAAACCGGGCCCCAGAAAACGCATTGCAAGCCCCTTTGGACCATGCAAAAGTGCCCCCAAAGGAAGGCTTTGGGTACAAGTGAACTCCCCAGGGGAGCCTTTACGCAGCCCCACATGCAACTGGACCCTCCGGGTTCGCTTTTCCTGAGCAAACCTAAACGTAGCCCTAGCCGTCATAAGAGACGAGTGAAAAATCAGGCCCCAGGAAATGCGTTGCGAGCCCCTTTGGACCATCCAAAAGTGCCCAAAAAAGAAGGCTTTGGGTACAAGAGAACTTCCCAGGGGAGCCTTTACGCAGCCCCACATGCAACTGGACCATCCGGGTTCGAATTTTCCGAGTAACCCTAAATATATCCCTAGCCGGCATGGGAGTAGACTGAAAAACCGGGCCCTAGATAATGCGTTGCAAGCCCCTTTGGATCATCCAAAAGTGCCCCCAAAGGAAGGCTTTGGGTACAAGTGAACTCCCCAGGGGAGCCTTTACGCAGCATCACATGCAACTGGACCCTCCGGGTTCGCTCTTTCCGAACATCCCTAAACATAGCCCTAGCTGGCATCGAAGACGACTGAAAAATCAGGCCCCAGGAAATGCATTGCGAGCCCTTTTCGCCCATCCAAAAGTGCCCCCAAAGGAAGGCTTTGGGTACAAGAGAACTCCCCAGGGGAGCCTTTACGCAGCCCCACATGCAACTGGACCCTCCGGGTTCGCTGTTCCTGAGCAAACCTAAAAGTAGCCCTAGCCGTCATCGGAGAGGAATGAAAAATCAGGCCCCAGGAAATGCGTTCCAAGCCCTATCGCCCATCCAAAAGTGTCACCAAAGGAAGGCTTTGGGTACAAGTGAACTCCCCAGGGGAGCCTTTACGCAGCCCCACATGCAACTGGACCCTCCGGGTTCGCTGTTTCCGAACATCCCTAAACATAACACTAGCCGGCATCGGAGACGAGTGAAAAATCAGGACCCAGGAAATGCGATCCAAGCCCTTTTCGCCCATCCAAAAGTGACCCCAAAGGAAGGCTTTGGGTACAAGTGAACTCCCCAGGGGAGCCTTTACGCAGCCCCACATGCAACTGGACCCTCCGGGTTCGCTTTTCCTGAGCAATCCTAAACGTAGCCCTAGCCGTCATCAGAGACGAGTGAAAAATCAGGCCCCAGGAAATGCGTTGCGAGCCCCTTTGGACCATCCAAAAGTGCCCCCAAAGGAAGTCTTTGGGTACAAGAGAACTCCCCAGGGGAGCCTTTACGCAGCCCCACATACAACTGGACCCTCCGGGTTCGCTGTTCCTGAGCAAACCTAAACGTAGCCCTAGGCGTCATCGGAGATGAGTGAAAAATCAGGCCCCAGGAAATGCGTTGCGAGCCCCTTTGGACCATCCAAAAGTGCCCCCAAAGGAAGGCTTTGGGTACAAGAGAACTCCCCAGGGGAGCCTTTACGCAGCCCCACATGCAACTGGACCCTCCGGGTTCGAATTTTCCGAGTAACCCTAAATATATCCCTAGCCGGCATGGGAGTAGACTGAAAAACCGGGCCCTAGAAAATGCGTTGCGAGCCCCTTTGGACCATCCAAAAGTGCCCCCAAAGGAAGGCTTTGGGTACAAGTGAACTCCCCAGGGGAGCCTTTACGCAGCCCCACATGCAACTGGACCCTCCGGGTTCGAATTTTCCGAGTAACCCTAAATATATCCCTAGCCGGCATGGGAGTAGACTGAAAAACGGGGCCCTAGAAATTGCGTTGCGAGCCCCTTTGGACCATGCAAAAGTGCCCCCAAAGGAAGGCTTTGGGTACAAGTGAACTCCCCAGGGGAGCCTGTACGCAGCCCCACATGCAACTGGACCCTCCGGGTTCGAATTTTCCGAGTAACCCTAAATATATCCGTAGCCGGCATGGGAGTAGACTGAAAAACCGGGCCCTAGAAAATGCGTTGCAAGCCCCTTTGGACCATGCAAAAGTGCCCCCAAAGGAAGGCTTTGGGTACAAGTGAACTCCCCAGGGGAGCCTTTACGCAGCCCCACATGCAACTGGACCCTCCGGGTTCGAATTTTCCGAGTAACCCTAAATATATCCCTAGCCGGCATGGGAGTAGACTGAAAAACCGGGCCCTAGAAAATGCGTTGCAAGCCCTTTTCGCCCATCCAAAAGTGCCCCCAAAGGACGGCTTTGGGTACAAGAGAACTCCCCAGGGGAGCCTTTACGCAGCCCCACATGCAACTGGACCCTCCGGGTTCGCTGTTCCTGAGCAAACCTAAACGTAGCCCTAGCCGTCATCGAAGACGAGTGAAAAATCAGGCCCCAGGAAATGCGTTCCAAGCCCCTATCGCCCATCCAAAAGTGTCACCAAAGGAAGGCTTTGGGTACAAGAGAACTCCCCAGGGGAGCCTTTACGCAGACCCACATGCAACTGGACCCTCCGGGTTCGCTGTTTCCGAACATCCCTAAACATAACACTAGCCGGCATCGAAGACGAGTGAAAAATCAGGCCCCAAGAAATGCGTTGCGAGCCCTTTTCGCCTATCCAAAAGTGCCCCCAAAGGAAGGCTTTGGGTACAAGTGAACTCCCCAAGGGAGCCTTTACGCAGCCCCACATGCAACTGGACCCTCCGGGTTCGCTTTTTCTGAGCAACCCTAAATATATCCCTAGCCGACATGGGAGAAGGCTGAAAAACCGGGCCCCAGAAAACGCATTGCAAGCCCCTTTGGACCATGCAAAAGTGCCCCCAAAGGAAGGCTTTGGGTACAAGTGAACTCCCCAGGGGAGCCTTTACGCAGCCCCACATGCAACTGGACCCTCCGGGTTCGAATTTTCCGAGTAACCCTAAATATATCCCTAGCCGGCATGGGAGTAGACTGAAAAACCGGGCCCTAGAAAATGAGTTGCGAGCCCCTTTGGACCATCCAAAAGTGTCCCCAAAGGAAGGCTTTGGGTACAAGAGAACTCCCCAGGGGAGCCTTTACGCAGCCCCACATGCAACTGGACCCTCCGGGTTCGCTGTTCCTGAGCAAACCTAAACGTAGCCCTAGCCGTCATCGGAGACGAGTGAAAAATCAGGCCCCAGGAAATGCGTTCCAAGCCCCTATCGCCCATCCAAAAGTGTCACCAAAGGAAGGCTTTGGGTACAAGTGAACTCCCCAGGGGTGCCTTTACGCAGCCCCACATGCAACTGGACCCTCCGGGTTCGCTTTTTCTGAGCAACCCTAAATATATCCCTAGACGACATGGGAGAAGGCTGAAAAACCGGGCCCCAGAAAACGCATTGCAAGCCCCTTTGGACCATGCAAAAGTGCCCCCAAAGGAAGGCTTTGGGTACAAGTGAACTCCCCAGGGGAGCCTTTACGCAGCCCCACATGCAACTGGACCCTCCGGGTTCGCTTTTCCTGAGCAATCCTAAACGTAGCCCTAGCCGTCATCGGAGACGAGTGAAAAATCAGGCCCCAGGAAATGCGTTGCGAGCCCCTTTGGACCATCCAAAAGTGCCCCCAAAGGAAGGCTTTGGGTACAAGAGAACTCCCCAGGGGAGCCTTTACGCAGCCCCACATGCAACTGGACCCTCCCGGTTCGAATTTTCCGAGTAACCCTAAATATATCCCTAGCCGGCATGGGAGTAGACTGAAAAACCGGGCCCTAGAAAATGCGTTGCGAGCCCCTTTGGACCATGCAAAAGTGCCCCCAAAGGAAGGCTTTGGGTACAAGTGAACTCCCCAGGGGAGCCTTTACGCAGCCCCACATGCAACTGGACCCTCCGGGTTCGCTGTTTCCGAACATCCCTAAACATAGGCCTAGCCGGCATCGAAGACGACTGAAAAATCAGGCCCCATGAAATGCGTTGCGAGCCCTTTTCGCCCATCCAAAAGTGCCCCCAAAGGAAGGCTTTGGGTACAAGTGAACTCCCCAGGGGAGCCTTTACGCAGCCCCACATGCAACTGGACCCTCCGGGTTCGCTTTTTCTGAGCAACCCTAAGTATATCCCTAGCCGACATGGGAGAAGGCTGAAAAACCGGGCCCCAGAAAACGCATTGCAAGCCCCTTTGGACCATGCAAAAGTGCCCCCAAAGGAAGGCTTTGGGTACAAGTGAACTCCCCAGGGGAGCCTTTACGCAGCCCCACATGCAACTGGACCCTCCAGGTTCGCTGTTTCCGAACATCCCTAAACATAGCCCTAGCTGGCATCGAAGACGACTGAAAAATCAGGCCCCAGGAAATGCGTTGCGAGCCCCTTTGGACCATCCAAAAGTGCCCCCAAAGGAAGGCTTTGGGTAAAAGAGAACTCCCCAGGGGAGCCTTTACGCAGCCCCACATGCAACTGGACCCTCCGGGTTCGCTGTTCCTGAGCAAACCTAAACGTATCCCTAGCCGTCATCGGAGACGAGTGAAAAATCAGGCCCCAGGAAATGCGTTGCGAGCCCCTTTGGACCATGCAAAAGTGCCCCCAAAGGAAGGCTTTGGGTACAAGAGAACTCCCCAGGGGAGCCTTTACGCAGCTCCACATGCAACTGGACCCTCCGGGATCGCTGTTCCTGATCAAACCTAAACGTATCCCTAGGTGTCATCGGAGACGAGTGAAAAATCAGGCCCCAGGAAATGCGTTGCGAGCCCCTTTGGACCATCCAAAAGTGCCCCCAAAGGAAGGCTTTGGGTACAAGTGAACTCCCCAGGGGAGCCTTTACGCAGCCCCACATGCAACTGGACCCTCCGTGTTCGAATTTTCCGAGTAACCCTAAATATATCCCTAGCCGGCATGGGAGTAGACTGAAAAACCGGGCCCTAGAAAATGCGTTGCAAGCCCTTTTCGCCCATCCAAAAGTGCCCCCAAAGGAAGGCTTTGGGTACAAGAGAACTCCCCAGGGGAGCCTTTACGCAGCCCCACATGCAACTGGACCCTCCGGGTTCGCTGTTCCTGAGCAAACCTAAACGTAGCCCTAGCCGTCATCGAAGACGAGTGAAAAATCAGGCCCCAGGAAATGCGTTCCAAGCCCCTATCGCCCATCCAAAAGTGTCACCAAAGGAAGGCTTTGGGTACAAGAGAACTCCCCAGGGGAGCCTTTACGCAGCCCCACATGCAACTGGACCCTCCGGGTTCGCTGTTTCCGAACATCCCTAAACATAACACTAGCCGGCATCGAAGACGAGTGAAAAATCAGGCCCCAGGAAATGCGTTGCGAGCCCTTTTCGCCTATGCAAAAGTGCCCCCAAAGGAAGGCTTTGGGTACAAGTGAACTCCCCAAGGGAGCCTTTACGCAGCCCCACATGCAACTGGACCCTCCGGGTTCGCTTTTTCTGAGCAACCCTAAATATATCCCTAGCCGACATGGGAGAAGGCTGAAAAACCGGGCCCCAGAAAACGCATTGCAAGCCCCTTTGGACCATGCAAAAGTGCCCCCAAAGGAAGGCTTTGGGTACAAGTGAACTCCCCAGGGGAGCCTTTACGCAGCCCCACATGCAACTGGACCCTCCGGGTTCGAATTTTCCGAGTAACCCTAAATATATCCCTAGCCGGCATGGGAGTAGACTGAAAAACCGGGCCCTAGAAAATGAGTTGCGAGCCCCTTTGGACCATCCAAAAGTGCCCCCAAAGGAAGGCTTTGGGTACAAGAGAACTCCCCAGGGGAGCCTTTACGCAGCCCCACATGCAACTGGACCCTCCGGGTTCGCTGTTCCTGAGCAAACCTAAACGTAGCCCTAGCCGTCATCGGAGACGAGTGAAAAATCAGGCCCCAGGAAATGCGTTGCGAGCCCCTTTGGACCATGCAAAAGTGCCCCCAAAGGAAGGCTTTGGGTACAAGTGAACTCCCCAGGGGAGCCTTTACGCAGCCCCACATGCAACTGGACCCTCCGGGTTCGCTTTTTCTGAGCAACCCTAAATATATCCCTAGACGACATGGGAGAAGGCTGAAAAACCGGGCCCCAGAAAACGCATTGCAAGCCCCTTTGGACCATGCAAAAGTGCCCCCAAAGGAAGGCTTTGGGTACAAGTGAACTCCCCAGGGGAGCCTTTACGCAGCCCCACATGCAACTGGACCCTCCGGGTTCGCTTTTCCTGAGCAATCCTAAACGTAGCCCTAGCCGTCATCGGAGACGAGTGAAAAATCAGGCCCCAGGAAATGCGTTGCGAGCCCCTTTGGACCATCCAAAAGTGCCCCCAAAGGAAGGCTTTGGGTACAAGAGAACTCCCCAGGGGAGCCTTTACGCAGCCCCACATGCAACTGGACCCTCCCGGTTCGAATTTTCCGAGTAACCCTAAATATATCCCTAGCCGGCATGGGAGTAGACTGAAAAACCGGGCCCTAGAAAATGCGTTGCAAGCCCCTTTGGACCATGCAAAAGTGCCCCCAAAGGAAGGCTTTGGGTACAAGTGAACTCCCCAGGGGAGCCTTTACGCAGCCCCACATGCAACTGGACCCTCCGGGTTCGCTGTTTCCGAACATCCCTAAACATAGCCCTAGCCGGCATCGAAGAAGACTGAAAAATCAGGCCCCAGGAAATGCGTTGCGAGCCCTTTTCGCCCATCCAAAAGTGCCCCGAAAGGAAGGCTTTGGGTACAAGAGAACTCCCCAGGGGAGCCTTTACGCAGCCCCACATGCAACTGGACCCTCCGGGTTCTCTTTTTCCGGAATCCCCAAACATAGACCTAGCCGTCATCGAAGACGACTGAAAAATCAGGCCCCAGGAAATGCGTTGCGAGCCCCTTTGGACCATGCAAAAGTGCCCCCAAAGGAAGGCTTTGGGTACAAGTGAACTCCCCAGGGGAGCCTTTACGCAGCCCCACATGCAACTGGACCCTCCGGGTTCGCTGTTTCCGAACATACCTAAACATAGGCCTAGCCGTCATCGAAGACGTGTGAAAAATCAGGCCCCAGGAAATGCGTTGTGAGCCCTTTTCGCCCATGCAAAAGTGCCCCCAAAGGAAAGCTTTGGGTACAAGTGAACTCCCCAGGGGAGCCTTTACGCAGCCCCACATGCAACTGGATCCTCCGGGTTCGCTGTTCCTGAGCAAATCTAAACGTAGCCCTAGCCGTCATCGGAGACGAGTGAAAAATCAGGCCCCAGGAAATAGGTTGCGAGCCCCTTTGGACCATCCAAAAGTGCCCCCAAAGGAAGACTTTGGGTACAAGAGAACTCCCCAGTGGACCCTTTACGCAGCCCCACATGCAACTGGACCCTCCGGGTTCGCTGTTCCTGAGCAAACCTAAACGTAGCCCTAGCCGTCATCGGAGACGAGTGAAAAATCAGGCCTCAGGAAATGCGTTCCGATCCCCTTGGGACCATCCAAAAGTGCCCCGAAAGGAAGGCTTTGGGTACAAGTGAATTCCCCAGGTGAGCCTTTACGCAGCCCCACATGCAACTGGATCCGCCGGGTTCTCTTTTTCCGCCATCCCTAAACATAGCCCTAGCCGTCATCGAAGACGAGTGAAAAATCAGGCCCCAGGAAATGCGTTCCAAGCCCCTTTGGACCATGCAAAATTGCCGCCAAAGGAAGGCTTTGGGTACAAGAGAACTCCCCAGGGGAGCCTTTACGCAGCCCCACATGCAACTGGACCCTCCGGGTTCGCTGTTCCTGAGCAAACCTAAACGTAGCCCTAGCCGTCATTGGAGACGAGTGAAAAATCAGGCCTCAGGAAATGCGTTCCGAGCCCCTTTGGACCATCCAAAAGTGCCCCGAAAGGAAGGCTTTGGGTACAAGTGAATTCCCCAGGTGAGCCTTTACGCAGCCCCACATGCAACTGGACCCTCCGGGTTCGCTTTTCCTGAGCAAACCTAAACGTAGCCCTAGCCGTCATCGGAGACGATTGAAAAATCAGGCCCCAGGAAATGCGTTGCGAGCCCCTTTGGACCATGCAAAAGTGCCCCCAAAGGAAGGCTTTGGGTACAAGTGAACTCCCCAGGGGAGCCTTTACGCAGCCCCACATGCAACTGGACCCTCCGGGTTCGCTGTTTCCGAGTATCCCTAAACATAGCCCTAGCCGGCATCGAAGACGACTGAAAAATCAGGCCCCAGGAAATGCGTTGCGAGCCCTTTTCGCCCATCCAAAAGTGCCCCCAAAGGAAGGCTTTGGGTACAAGTGAACTCCCCAGGGGAGCCTTTACGCAGCCCCACATGCAACTGGACCCTCCGGGTTCGCTTTTTCTGAGCAACCCTAAATATATCCCTAGCCGACATGGGAGAAGGCTGAAAAACCGGGCCCCAGAAAACGCATTGCAAGCCCCTTTGGACCATGCAAAAGTGCCCCCAAAGGAAGGCTTTGGGTACAAGTGAACTCCCCAGGGGAGCCTTTACGCAGCCCCACATGCAACTGGACCCTCCGGGTTCGCTGTTTCCGAACATCCCTAAACATAGCCCTAGCTGGCATCGAAGACGACTGAAAAATCAGGCCCCAGGAAATGCGTTGCGAGCCCCTTTGGACCATCCAAAAGTGCCCCCAAAGGAAGGCTTTGGGTACAAGAGAACTCCCCAGGGGAGCCTTTACGCAGCCCCACATGCAACTGGACCCTCCGGGTTCGAATTTTCCGAGTAACCCTAAATATATCCCTAACCGGCATGGGAGTAGACTGAAAAACCGGGCCCTAGAAAATGCGTTGCGAGCCCCTTTGGACCATCCAAAAGTGCCCCCAAAGGAAGGCTTTGGGTACAAGTGAACTCCCCAGGGGAGCCTTTACGCAGCCCCACATGCAACTGGACCCTCCGGGTTCGAATTTTCCGAGTAACCCTAAATATATCCCTAGCCGGCATGGGAGTAGACTGAAAAACGGGGCCCTAGAAAATGCGTTGCGAGCCCCTTTGGACCATGCAAAAGTGCCCCCAAAGGAAGGCTTTGGGTACAAGTGAACTCCCCAGGGGAGCCTTTACGCAGCCCCACATGCAACTGGACCCTCCGTGTTCGAATTTTCCGAGTAACCCTAAATATATCCCTAGCCGGCATGGGAGTAGACTGAAAAACCGGGCCCTAGAAAATGCGTTGCAAGCCCCTTTGGACCATCCAAAAGTGCCCCCAAAGGAAGGCTTTGGGTACAAGTGAACTCCCCAGGGGAGCCTTTACGCAGCCCCACATGCAACTGGACCCTCCGTGTTCGAATTTTCCGAGTAACCCTAAATATATCCCTAGCCGGCATGGGAGTAGACTGAAAAACCGGGCCCTAGAAAATGCGTTGCAAGCCCTTTTCGCCCATCCAAAAGTGTCACCAAAGGAAGGCTTTGGGTACAAGAGAACTCCCCAGGGGAGCCTTTACGCAGCCCCACATGCAACTGGACCCTCCGGGTTCGCTGTTCCTGAGCAAACCTAAACGTAGCCCTAGCCGTCATCGAAGACGAGTGAAAAATCAGGCCCCAGGAAATGCGTTCCAAGCCCCTATCGCCCATCCAAAAGTGTCACCAAAGGAAGGCTTTGGGTACAAGAGAACTCCCCAGGGGAGCCTTTACGCAGCCCCACATGCAACTGGACCCTCCGGGTTCGCTGTTTCCGAACATCCCTAAACATAACACTAGCCGGCATCGAAGACGAGTGAAAAATCAGGCCCCAGGAAATGCGTTGCGAGCCCTTTTCGCCTATCCAAAAGTGCCCCCAAAGGAAGGCTTTGGGTACAAGTGAACTCCCCAAGGGAGCCTTTACGCAGCCCCACATGCAACTGGACCCTCCGGGTTCGCTTTTTCTGAGCAACCCTAAATATATCCCTAGCCGACATGGGAGAAGGCTGAAAAACCGGGCCCCAGAAAACGCATTGCAAGCCCCTTTGGACCATGCAAAAGTGCCCCCAAAGGAAGGCTTTGGGTACAAGTGAACTCCCCAGGGGAGCCTTTACGCAGCCCCACATGCAACTGGACCCTCCGGGTTCGCTGTTCCTGAGCAAACCTAAACGTAGCCCTAGCCGTCATCGGAGACGAGTGAAAAATCAGGCCCCAGGAAATGCGTTCCAAGCCCATATCGCCCATCCAAAAGTGTCACCAAAGGAAGGCTTTGGGTACAAGTGAACTCCCCAGGGGAGCCTTTACGCAGCCCCACATGCAACTGGACCCTCCGGGTTCGCTGTTTCCGAACATCCCTAAACATAACACTAGCCGGCATCAGAGACGAGTGAAAAATCAGGCCCCAGGAAATGCGTTGCGAGCCCCTTTGGACCATGCAAAAGTGCCCCCAAAGGAAGGCTTTGGGTACAAGAGAACTCCCCAGGGGAGCCTTTACGCAGCCCCACATGCAACTGGACCCTCCGGGTTCGCTGTTTCCGAACATCCCTAAACATAACACTAGCCGGCATCGAAGACGACTGAAAAATCAGGCCCCAGGAAATGCGTTGCGAGCCCTTTTCGCCCATCCAAAAGTGCCCCGAAAGGAAGGCTTTAGGTACAAGAGAACTCCCCAGGGGAGCCTTTACGCAGCCCCACATGCAACTGGACCCTCCGGGTTCGCTTTTCCTGAGCAAACCTAAACGTAGCCCTAGCCGTCATCGGAGACGATTGAAAAATCAGGCCCCAGGAAATGCGTTGCGAGCCCCTTTGGACCATGCAAAAGTGCCCCCAAAGGAAGGCTTTGGGTACAAGTGAACTCCCCAGGGGAGCCTTTACGCAGCCCCACATGCAACTGGACCCTCCGGGTTCGCTGTTTCCGAGTATCCCTAAACATAGCCCTAGCCGGCATCGAAGACGACTGAAAAATCAGGCCCCAGGAAATGAGTTGCGAGCCCTTTTCGCCCATCCAAAAGTGCCCCAAAGGAAGGCTTTGGGTACAAGTGAACTCCCCAGGGGAGCCTTTACGCAGCCCCACATGCAACTGGACCCTCCGGGTTCGCTTTTTCTGAGCAACCCTAAATATATCCCTAGCCGACATGGGAGAAGGCTGAAAAACCGGGCCCCAGAAAACGCATTGCAAGCCCCTTTGGACCATGCAAAAGTGCCCCCAAAGGAAGGCTTTGGGTACAAGTGAACTCCCCAGGGGAGCCTTTACGCAGCCCCACATGCAACTGGACCCTCCGGGTTCGCTGTTTCCGAACATCCCTAAACATAGCCCTAGCTGGCATCGAAGACGACTGAAAAATCAGGCCCCAGGAAATGCGTTGCGAGCCCCTTTGGACCATCCAAAAGTGCCCCCAAAGGAAGGCTTTGGGTACAAGAGAACTCCCCAGGGGAGCCTTTACGCAGCCCCACATGCAACTGGACCCTCCGGGTTCGCTGTTCCTGAGCAAACCTAAACGTAGCCCTAGCCGTCATCGGAGACGAGTGAAAAATCAGGCCCCAGGAAATGCGTTGCGAGCCCCTTTGGACCATCCAAAAGTGCCCCCAAAGGAAGGCTTTGGGTACAAGAGAACTCCCCAGGGGAGCCTTTACGCAGCTCCACATGCAACTGGACCCTCCGGGATCGCTGTTCCTGATCAAACCTAAACGTATCCCTAGGTGTCATCGGAGACGAGTGAAAAATCAGGCCCCAGGAAATGCGTTGCGAGCCCCTTTGGACCATCCAAAAGTGCCCCCAAAGGAAGGCTTTGGGTACAAGTGAACTCCACAGGGGAGCCTTTACGCAGCCCCACATGCAACTGGACCCTCCGGGTTCGAATTTTCCGAGTAACCCTAAATATATCCCTAGCCGGCATGGGAGTAGACTGAAAAACCGGGCCCTAGAAAATGCGTTGCAAGCCCTTTTCGCCCATCCAAAAGTGCCCCCAAAGGAAGGCTTTGGGTACAAGAGAACTCCCCAGGGGAGCCTTTACGCAGCCCCACATGCAACTGGACCCTCCGGGTTCGCTGTTCCTGAGCAAACCTAAACGTAGCCCTAGCCGTCATCGAAGACGAGTGAAAAATCAGGCCCCAGGAAATGCGTTCCAAGCCCCTATCGCCCATCCAAAAGTGTCACCAAAGGAAGGCTTTGGGTACAAGAGAACTCCCCAGGGGAGCCTTTACGCAGCCCCACATGCAACTGGACCCTCCGGGTTCGCTGTTTCCGAACATCCCTAAACATAACACTAGCCGGCATCGAAGACGAGTGAAAAATCAGGCCCCAGGAAATGCGTTGCGAGCCCTTTTCGCCTATCCAAAAGTGCCCCCAAAGGAAGGCTTTGGGTACAAGTGAACTCCCCAAGGGAGCCTTTACGCAGCCCCACATGCAACTGGACCCTCCGGGTTCGCTTTTTCTGAGCAACCCTAAATATATCCCTAGCCGACATGGGAGAAGGCTGAAAAACCGGGCCCCAGAAAACGCATTGCAAGCCCCTTTGGACCATGCAAAAGTGCCCCCAAAGGAAGGCTTTGGGTACAAGTGAACTCCCCAGGGGAGCCTTTACGCAGCCCCACATGCAACTGGACCCTCCGGGTTCGCTTTTCCTGAGCAATCCTAAACGTAGCCCTAGCCGTCATCGGAGACGAGTGAAAAATCAGGCCCCAGGAAATGCGTTGCGAGCCCCTTTGGACCATCCAAAAGTGCCCCCAAAGGAAGGCTTTGGGTACAAGAGAACTCCCCAGGGGAGCCTTTACGCAGCCCCACATGCAACTGGACCCTCCCGGTTCGAATTTTCCGAGTAACCCTAAATATATCCCTAGCCGGCATGGGAGTAGACTGAAAAACCGGGCCCTAGAAAATGCGTTGCAAGCCCCTTTGGACCATGCAAAAGTGCCCCCAAAGGAAGGCTTTGGGTACAAGTGAACTCCCCAGGGGAGCCTTTACGCAGCCCCACATGCAACTGGACCCTCCGGGTTCGCTGTTTCCGAACATCCATAAACATAGCCCTAGCCGGCATCGAAGACGACTGAAAAATCAGGCCCCAGGAAATGCGTTGCGAGCCCTTTTCGCCCATCCAAAAGTGCCCCCAAAGGAAGGCTTTGGGTACAAGTGAACTCCCCAGGGGAGCCTTTACGCAGCCCCACATGCAACTGGACCCTCCGGGTTCGCTTTTTCTGAGCAACCCTAAATATATCCCTAGCCGACATGGGAGAAGGCTGAAAAACCGGGCCCCAGAAAACGCATTGCAAGCCCCTTTGGACCATGCAAAAGTGCCCCCAAAGGAAGGCTTTGGGTACAAGTGAACTCCCCAGGGGAGCCTTTACGCAGCCCCACATGCAACTGGACCCTCCGGGTTCGCTGTTTCCGAACATCCCTAAACATAGCCCTAGCTGGCATCGAAGACGACTGAAAAATCAGGCCCCAGGAAATGCGTTGCGAGCCCCTTTGGACCATCCAAAAGTGCCCCCAAAGGAAGGCTTTGGGTACAAGAGAACTCCCCAGGGGAGCCTTTACGCAGCCCCACATGCAACTGGACCCTCCGGTTTCGCTGTTCCTGAGCAAACCTAAACGTATCCCTAGCCGTCATCGGAGACGAGTGAAAAATCAGGCCCCAGGAAATGCGTTGCGAGCCCCTTTGGACCATGCAAAAGTGCCCCCAAAGGAAGGCTTTGGGTACAAGAGAACTCCCCAGGGGAGCCTTTACGCAGCTCCACATGCAACTGGACCCTCCGGGATCGCTGTTCCTGATCAAACATAAACGTATCCCTAGGTGTCATCGGAGACGAATGAAAAATCAGGCCCCAGGAAATGCGTTGCGAGCCCCTTTGGACCATCCAAAAGTGCCCCCAAAGGAAGGCTTTGGGTACAAGTGAACTCCCCAGGGGAGCCTTTACGCAGCCCCACATGCAACTGGACCCTCCGTGTTCGAATTTTCCGAGTAACCCTAAATATATCCCTAGCCGGCATGGGAGTAGACTGAAAAACCGGGCCCTAGAAAATGCGTTGCAAGCCCTTTTCGCCCATCCAAAAGTGCCCCCAAAGGAAGGCTTTGGGTACAAGAGAACTCCCCAGGGGAGCCTTTACGCAGCCCCACATGCAACTGGACCCTCCGGGTTCGCTGTTCCTGAGCAAACCTAAACGTAGCCCTAGCCGTCATCGGAGACGAGTGAAAAATCAGGCCCCAGGAAATGCGTTCCAAGCCCCTATCGCCCATCCAAAAGTGTCACCAAAGGAAGGCTTTGGGTACAAGAGAACTCCCCAGGGGAGCCTTTACGCAGCCCCACATGCAACTGGACCCTCCGGGTTCGCTGTTTCCGAACATCCCTAAACATAACACTAGCCGGCATCGAAGACGAGTGAAAAATCAGGCCCCAAGAAATGCGTTGCGAGCCCTTTTCGCCTATCCAAAAGTGCCCCCAAAGGAAGGCTTTGGGTACAAGTGAACTCCCCAAGGGAGCCTTTACGCAGCCCCACATGCAACTGGACCCTCCGGGTTCGCTTTTTCTGAGCAACCCTAAATATATCCCTAGCCGACATGGGAGAAGGCTGAAAAACCGGGCCCCAGAAAACGCATTGCAAGCCCCTTTGGACCATGCAAAAGTGCCCCCAAAGGAAGGCTTTGGGTACAAGTGAACTCCCCAGGGGAGCCTTTACGCAGCCCCACATGCAACTGGACCCTCCGGGTTCGAATTTTCCGAGTAACCCTAAATATATCCCTAGCCGGCATGGGAGTAGACTGAAAAACCGGGCCCTAGAAAATGAGTTGCGAGCCCCTTTGGACCATCCAAAAGTGCCCCCAAAGGAAGGCTTTGGGTACAAGAGAACTCCCCAGGGGAGCCTTTACGCAGCCCCACATGCAACTGGACCCTCCGGGTTCGCTGTTCCTGAGCAAACCTAAACGTAGCCCTAGCCGTCATCGGAGACGAGTGAAAAATCAGGCCCCAGGAAATGCGTTGCGAGCCCCTTTGGACCATGCAAAAGTGCCCCCAAAGGAAGGCTTTGGGTACAAGTGAACTCCCCAGGGGAGCCTTTACGCAGCCCCACATGCAACTGGACCCTCCGGGTTCGCTTTTTCTGAGCAACCCTAAATATATCCCTAGCCGACATGGGAGAAGGCTGAAAAACCGGGCCCCAGAAAACGCATTGCAAGCCCCTTTGGACCATGCAAAAGTGCCCCCAAAGGAAGGCTTTGGGTACAAGTGAACTCCCCAGGGGAGCCTTTACGCAGCCCCACATGCAACTGGACCCTCCGGGTTCGCTTTTCCTGAGCAATCCTAAACGTAGCCCTAGCCGTCATCGGAGACGAGTGAAAAATCAGGCCCCAGGAAATGCGTTGCGAGCCCCTTTGGACCATCCAAAAGTGCCCCCAAAGGAAGGCTTTGGGTACAAGAGAACTCCCCAGGGGAGCCTTTACGCAGCCCCACATGCAACTGGACCCTCCCGGTTCGAATTTTCCGAGTAACCCTAAATATATCCCTAGCCGGCATGGGAGTAGACTGAAAAACCGGGCCCTAGAAAATGCGTTGCAAGCCCCTTTGGACCATGCAAAAGTGCCCCCAAAGGAAGGCTTTGGGTACAAGTGAACTCCCCAGGGGAGCCTTTACGCAGCCCCAAATGCAACTGGACCCTCCGGGTTCGCTGTTTCCGAACATCCCTAAACATAGCCCTAGCCGGCATCGAAGAAGACTGAAAAATCAGGCCCCAGGAAATGCGTTGCGAGCCCTTTTCGCCCATCCAAAAGTGCCCCGAAAGGAAGGCTTTGGGTACAAGAGAACTCCCCAGGGGAGCCTTTACGCAACCCCACATGCAACTGGACCCTCCGGGTTCGCTTTTCCTGAGCAAATCTAAACGTAGCCCATGCCGTCATCGGAGACGAGTGAAAAATCAGGCCCCAGGAAATGCGTTGCGAGCCCCTTTGGACCATCCAAAAGTGCCCCCAAAGGAAGGCTTTGGGTACAAGTGAACTCCCCAGGGGAGCCTTTACGCAGCCCCACATGCAACTGGACCCTCCGGGTTCGCTGTTTCCGAACATCCCTAAACATAACACTAGCCGGCATCGGAGACGACTGAAGAATCAGGCCCCAGAAAAAGCGTTTCAAGCCCCTTTGGACCATCCAAAAGTGCCCCCAAAGGACGGCTTTGGGTACAAGTGAACTCCCCAGGGGAGCCTTTACGCAGCCCCACATGCAACTGGACCCTCCGGGTTCGCTGTTCCTGAGCAAACCAAAATGTAACCCTAGCCGTCATCGGAGACGACTGAAAAATCAGGCCCCAGGAAATCTGTTGCAAGCCCCTTTGGACCATCCAAATGTGCCCCCAAAGGAAGGCTTTGGGTACAAGTGAACTCCCCAGGGGAGCCTTTACGCAGCCCCACATGCAACTGGACCATCCGGGTTCTCTTTTTCCGGAATCCCCAAACATAGACCTAGCCGTCATCGAAGACGACTGAAAAATCAGGCCCCAGGAAATGCGTTGCGAGCCCCTTTGGACAATCCAAAAGTGCCCCCAAAGGAAGGCTTTGGGTACAAGTGAACTCCCCAGGGGAGCCTTTACGCAGCCCCACATGCAACTGGACCCTCCGGGTTCGCTGTTTCCGAACATACCTAAACATAGGCCTAGCCGTCATCGAAGACGTGTGAAAAATCAGGCCCCAGGAAATGCGTTGTGAGCCCTTTTCGCCCATGCAAAAGTGCCCCCAAAGGAAAGCTTTGGGTACAAGTGAACTCCCCAGGGGAGCCTTTACGCAGCCCCACATGCAACTGGATCCTCCGGGTTCCCTGTTCCTGAGCAAATCTAAACGTAGCCCTAGCCGTCATCGGAGACGAGTGAAAAATCAGGCACCAGGAAATGCGTTGCGAGCCCCTTTGGACCATCCAAAAGTGCCCCCAAAGGAAGACTTTGGGTACAAGAGAACTCCCCAGTGGACCCTTTACGCAGCCCCACATGCAACTGGACCCTCCGGGTTCGCTGTTCCTGAGCAAACCTAAACGTAGCCCTAGCCGTCATTGGAGACGAGTGAAAAATCAGGCCTCAGGAAATGCGTTCCGATCCCCTTGGGACCATCCAAAAGTGCCCCGAAAGGAAGGCTTTGGGTACAAGTGAATTCCCCAGGGGAGCCTTTACGCAGCCCCACATGCAACTGGATCCGCCGGGTTCTCTTTTTCCGCCATCCCTAAACATAGCCCTAGCCGTCATCGAAGACGAGTGAAAAATCAGGCCCCAGGAAATGCGTTCCAAGCCCCTTTGGACCATGCAAAATTGCCGCCAAAGGAAGGCTTTGGGTACAAGTGAACTCCCCAGGGGAGCCTTTACGCAGCCCCACATGCAACTGGACCCTCCGGGTTCGCTGTTTCCGAACATCCCTAAACATAGCCCTAGCTGGCATCGAAGACGACTGAAAAATCAGGCCCCAGGAAATGCGTTGCGAGCCCCTTTGGACCATCCAAAAGTGCCCCCAAAGGAAGGCTTTGGGTACAAGAGAACTCCCCAGGGGAGCCTTTACGCAGCCCCACATGCAACTGGACCCTCCGGTTTCGCTGTTCCTGAGCAAACCTAAACGTATCCCTAGCCGTCATCGGAGACGAGTGAAAAATCAGGCCCCAGGAAATGCGTTGCGAGCCCCTTTGGACCATGCAAAAGTGCCCCCAAAGGAAGGCTTTGGGTACAAGAGAACTCCCCAGGGGAGCCTTTACGCAGCTCCACATGCAACTGGACCCTCCGGGATCGCTGTTCCTGATCAAACATAAACGTATCCCTAGGTGTCATCGGAGACGAATGAAAAATCAGGCCCCAGGAAATGCGTTGCGAGCCCCTTTGGACCATCCAAAAGTGCCCCCAAAGGAAGGCTTTGGGTACAAGTGAACTCCCCAGGGGAGCCTTTACGCAGCCCCACATGCAACTGGACCCTCCGTGTTCGAATTTTCCGAGTAACCCTAAATATATCCCTAGCCGGCATGGGAGTAGACTGAAAAACCGGGCCCTAGAAAATGCGTTGCAAGCCCTTTTCGCCCATCCAAAAGTGCCCCCAAAGGAAGGCTTTGGGTACAAGAGAACTCCCCAGGGGAGCCTTTACGCAGCCCCACATGCAACTGGACCCTCCGGGTTCGCTGTTCCTGAGCAAACCTAAACGTAGCCCTAGCCGTCATCGAAGACGAGTGAAAAATCAGGCCCCAGGAAATGCGTTCCAAGCCCCTATCGCCCATCCAAAAGTGTCACCAAAGGAAGGCTTTGGGTACAAGAGAACTCCCCAGGGGAGCCTTTACGCAGCCCCACATGCAACTGGACCCTCCGGGTTCGCTGTTTCCGAACATCCCTAAACATAACACTAGCCGGCATCGAAGACGAGTGAAAAATCAGGCCCCAAGAAATGCGTTGCGAGCCCTTTTCGCCTATCCAAAAGTGCCCCCAAAGGAAGGCTTTGGGTACAAGTGAACTCCCCAAGGGAGCCTTTACGCAGCCCCACATGCAACTGGACCCTCCGGGTTCGCTTTTTCTGAGCAACCCTAAATATATCCCTAGCCGACATGGGAGAAGGCTGAAAAACCGGGCCCCAGAAAACGCATTGCAAGCCCCTTTGGACCATGCAAAAGTGCCCCCAAAGGAAGGCTTTGGGTACAAGTGAACTCCCCAGGGGAGCCTTTACGCAGCCCCACATGCAACTGGACCCTCCGGGTTCGAATTTTCCGAGTAACCCTAAATATATCCCTAGCCGGCATGGGAGTAGACTGAAAAACCGGGCCCTAGAAAATGAGTTGCGAGCCCCTTTGGACCATCCAAAAGTGCCCCCAAAGGAAGGCTTTGGGTACAAGAGAACTCCCCAGGGGAGCCTTTACGCAGCCCCACATGCAACTGGACCCTCCGGGTTCGCTGTTCCTGAGCAAACCTAAACGTAGCCCTAGCCGTCATCGGAGACGAGTGAAAAATCAGGCCCCAGGAAATGCGTTGCGAGCCCCTTTGGACCATGCAAAAGTGCCCCCAAAGGAAGGCTTTGGGTACAAGTGAACTCCCCAGGGGAGCCTTTACGCAGCCCCACATGCAACTGGACCCTCCGGGTTCGCTTTTTCTGAGCAACCCTAAATATATCCCTAGCCGACATGGGAGAAGGCTGAAAAACCGGGCCCCAGAAAACGCATTGCAAGCCCCTTTGGACCATGCAAAAGTGCCCCCAAAGGAAGGCTTTGGGTACAAGTGAACTCCCCAGGGGAGCCTTTACGCAGCCCCACATGCAACTGGACCCTCCGGGTTCGCTTTTCCTGAGCAATCCTAAACGTAGCCCTAGCCGTCATCGGAGACGAGTGAAAAATCAGGCCCCAGGAAATGCGTTGCGAGCCCCTTTGGACCATCCAAAAGTGCCCCCAAAGGACGGCTTTGGGTACAAGAGAACTCCCCAGGGGAGCCTTTACGCAGCCCCACATGCAACTGGACCCTCCCGGTTCGAATTTTCCGAGTAACCCTAAATATATCCCTAGCCGGCATGGGAGTAGACTGAAAAACCGGGCCCTAGAAAATGCGTTGCAAGCCCCTTTGGACCATGCAAAAGTGCCCCCAAAGGAAGGCTTTGGGTACAAGTGAACTCCCCAGGGGAGCCTTTACGCAGCCCCAAATGCAACTGGACCCTCCGGGTTCGCTGTTTCCGAACATCCCTAAACATAGCCCTAGCCGGCATCGAAGAAGACTGAAAAATCAGGCCCCAGGAAATGCGTTGCGAGCCCTTTTCGCCCATCCAAAAGTGCCCCGAAAGGAAGGCTTTGGGTACAAGAGAACTCCCCAGGGGAGCCTTTACGCAACCCCACATGCAACTGGACCCTCCGGGTTCGCTTTTCCTGAGCAAATCTAAACGTAGCCCATGCCGTCATCGGAGACGAGTGAAAAATCAGGCCCCAGGAAATGCGTTGCGAGCCCCTTTGGACCATCCAAAAGTGCCCCCAAAGGAAGGCTTTGGGTACAAGTGAACTCCCCAGGGGAGCCTTTACGCAGCCCCACATGCAACTGGACCCTCCGGGTTCGCTGTTTCCGAACATCCCTAAACATAACACTAGCCGGCATCGGAGACGACTGAAGAATCAGGCCCCAGAAAAAGCGTTTCAAGCCCCTTTGGACCATCCAAAAGTGCCCCCAAAGGACGGCTTTGGGTACAAGTGAACTCCCCAGGGGAGCCTTTACGCAGCCCCACATGCAACTGGACCCTCCGGGTTCGCTGTTCCTGAGCAAACCAAAATGTAACCCTAGCCGTCATCGGAGACGACTGAAAAATCAGGCCCCAGGAAATCTGTTGCAAGCCCCTTTGGACCATCCAAATGTGCCCCCAAAGGAAGGCTTTGGGTACAAGTGAACTCCCCAGGGGAGCCTTTACGCAGCCCCACATGCAACTGGACCATCCGGGTTCTCTTTTTCCGGAATCCCCAAACATAGACCTAGCCGTCATCGAAGACGACTGAAAAATCAGGCCCCAGGAAATGCGTTGCGAGCCCCTTTGGACAATCCAAAAGTGCCCCCAAAGGAAGGCTTTGGGTACAAGTGAACTCCCCAGGGGAGCCTTTACGCAGCCCCACATGCAACTGGACCCTCCGGGTTCGCTGTTTCCGAACATACCTAAACATAGGCCTAGCCGGCATCGAAGACGTGTGAAAAATCAGGCCCCAGGAAATGCGTTGTGAGCCCTTTTCGCCCATGCAAAAGTGCCCGCAAAGGAAAGCTTTGGGTACAAGTGAACTCCCCAGGGGAGCCTTTACGCAGCCCCACATGCAACTGGATCCTCCGGGTTCCCTGTTCCTGAGCAAATCTAAACGTAGCCCTAGCCGTCATCGGAGACGAGTGAAAAATCAGGCACCAGGAAATAGGTTGCGAGCCCCTTTGGACCATCCAAAAGTGCCCCCAAAGGAAGACTTTGGGTACAAGAGAACTCCCCAGTGGACCCTTTACGCAGCCCCACATGCAACTGGACCCTCCGGGTTCGCTGTTCCTGAGCAAACCTAAACGTAGCCCTAGCCGTCATTGGAGACGAGTGAAAAATCAGGCCTCAGGAAATGCGTTCCGATCCCCTTGGGACCATCCAAAAGTGCCCCGAAAGGAAGGCTTTGGGTACAAGTGAATTCCCCAGGGGAGCCTTTACGCAGCCCCACATGCAACTGGATCCGCCGGGTTCTCTTTTTCCGCCATCCCTAAACATAGCCCTAGCCGTCATCGAAGACGAGTGAAAAATCAGGCCCCAGGAAATGCGTTCCAAGCCCCTTTGGACCATGCAAAATTGCCGCCAAAGGAAGGCTTTGGGTACAAGTGAACTCCCCAGGGGAGCCTTTACGCAGCCCCACATGCAACTGGACCCTCCGGGTTCGCTGTTCCTGAGCAAACCTAAACGTAGCCCTAGCCGTCATTGGAGACGAGTGAAAAATCAGGCCTCAGGAAATGCGTTCCGAGCCCCTTTGGACCATTCAAAAGTGCCCCGAAAGGAAGGCTTTGGGTACAAGTGAATTCCCCAGGTGAGCCTTTACGCAGCCCCACATGCAACTGGATCCGCCGGGTTCTCTTTTTCCGCCATCCCTAAACATAGCCCTAGCCGTCATCGAAGACGAGTGAAAAATCAGGCCCCAGGAAATGCGTTCCAAGCCCCTTTGGACCATGCAAAATTGCCCCCAAAGGAAGTCTTTGGGTACAAGTGAACTCCCCAGGGGAGCCTTTACGCAGCCCCACATGCAACTGGACCCTCCGGGTTCTCTTTTTCCGGCATCCCTAAACGTAGCCCTAGCCGTCATCGAAGACGACTGAAAAATCAGGCCCCAGGAAATGCGTTCCGAGCCCTTTTCACCCATCCAAAAGTGACCCCAAAGAAAGTCTTTCAGTACAAGTGAAATCCCCAGGGGAGCCTTTACGCAGCCCCACATGCAACTGGACCCTCCGGGTTCGCTGTTCCTGAGCAAACTTAAATGTAGCCCTAGCCGTCATCGGAGACGAGTGAAAAATCAGGCCCCAGGAAATGCGTTTCGAGCCCCTTTGGATCATCCAAAAGTGCCCCCAAAGGAAGTCTTTGGGTATAAGTGAACTCCCCAGGGGAGCCTTTACGCAGCCCCACATGCAACTGGACCCTCCGGGTTTGCTGTTCCTGAGCAAACCTAAACGTAGCCCTAGCCGTCATAGGAGAGTAGTGAAAAATCAGGCCCCAGGAAATGCGTTCCAAGCCCCTTTGGACCATCCAAAAGTGCCCACAAAGGAAGGCTTTGGGTACAAGTGAACTCCCCAGGGGAGCCTTTACGCAGCCCCACATGCAACTGGACCCTCCGGGTTCGCTGTTTCCGAACATACCTAAACATAGCCCTAGCCGTCATCGAAGACGAATGAAAAATGAGGCCCCAGGAAATGCGTTGCGAGCCCTTTTGGCCCATGCAAAAGTGCTCCCAATGGAAGGCTTTGGGTACAAGAGAACTCCCCAGGGGAGCCTTTACGCAGCCCCACATGCAATTGGACCCTCCAGGTTCGCTTTTTTCGAGCAACCCTAAATATATCCCTAGCCGGCATCGAAGAAGACTGAAAAATCAGGCCCCAGGAAATGCGTTGCGAGCCCTTTTCGCCCATCCAAAAGTGCCCCGAAAGGAAGGCTTTGGGTACAAGAGAACTCCCCAGGGGAGCCTTTACGCAACCCCACATGCAACTGGACCCTCCGGGTTCGCTTTTCCTGAGCAAATCTAAACGTAGCCCATGCCGTCATCGGAGACGAGTGAAAAATCAGGCCCCAGGAAATGCGTTGCGAGCCCCTTTGGACCATCCAAAAGTGCCCCCAAAGGAAGGCTTTGGGTACAAGTGAACTCCCCAGGGGAGCCTTTACGCAGCCCCACATGCAACTGGACCCTCCGGGTTCGCTGTTTCCGAACATCCCTAAACATAACACTAGCCGGCATCGGAGACGACTGAAGAATCAGGCCCCAGAAAACGCGTTTCAAGCCCCTTTGGACCATCCAAAAGTGCCCCCAAAGGACGGCTTTGGGTACAAGTGAACTCCCCAGGGGAGCCTTTACGCAGCCCCACATGCAACTGGACCCTCCGGGTTCGCTTTTCCTGAGCAAACCAAAATGTAACCCTAGCCGTCATCGGAGACGACTGAAAAATCAGGCCCCAGGAAATCTGTTGCAAGCCCCTTTGGACCATCCAAATGTGCCCCCAAAGGAAGGCTTTGGGTACAAGTGAACTCCCCAGGGGAGCCTTTACGCAGCCCCACATGCAACTGGACCATCCGGGTTCTCTTTTTCCGGAATCCCCAAACATAGACCTAGCCGTCATCGAAGACGACTGAAAAATCAGGCCCCAGGAAATGCGTTGCGAGCCCCTTTGGACAATCCAAAAGTGCCCCCAAAGGAAGGCTTTGGGTACAAGTGAACTCCCCAGGGGAGCCTTTACGCAGCCCCACATGCAACTGGACCCTCCGGGTTCGCTGTTTCCGAACATACCTAAACATAGGCCTAGCCGTCATCGAAGACGTGTGAAAAATCAGGCCCCAGGAAATGCGTTGTGAGCCCTTTTCGCCCATGCAAAAGTGCCCCCAAAGGAAAGCTTTGGGTACAAGTGAACTCCCCAGGGGAGCCTTTACGCAGCCCCACATGCAACTGGATCCTCCGGGTTCCCTGTTCCTGAGCAAATCTAAACGTAGCCCTAGCCGTCATCGGAGACGAGTGAAAAATCAGGCACCAGGAAATAGGTTGCGAGCCCCTTTGGACCATCCAAAAGTGCCCCCAAAGGAAGACTTTGGGTACAAGAGAACTCCCCAGTGGACCCTTTACGCAGCCCCACATGCAACTGGACCCTCCGGGTTCGCTGTTCCTGAGCAAACCTAAACGTAGCCCTAGCCGTCATTGGAGACGAGTGAAAAATCAGGCCTCAGGAAATGCGTTCCGATCCCCTTGGGACCATCCAAAAGTGCCCCGAAAGGAAGGCTTTGGGTACAAGTGAATTCCCCAGGGGAGCCTTTACGCAGCCCCACATGCAACTGGATCCGCCGGGTTCTCTTTTTCCGCCATCCCTAAACATAGCCCTAGCCGTCATCGAAGACGAGTGAAAAATCAGGCCCCAGGAAATGCGTTCCAAGCCCCTTTGGACCATGCAAAATTGCCGCCAAAGGAAGGCTTTGGGTACAAGTGAACTCCCCAGGGGAGCCTTTACGCAGCCCCACATGCAACTGGACCCTCCGGGTTCGCTGTTCCTGAGCAAACCTAAACGTAGCCCTAGCCGTCATTGGAGACGAGTGAAAAATCAGGCCTCAGGAAATGCGTTCCGAGCCCCTTTGGACCATTCAAAAGTGCCCCGAAAGGAAGGCTTTGGGTACAAGTGAATTCCCCAGGTGAGCCTTTACGCAGCCCCACATGCAACTGGATCCGCCGGGTTCTCTTTTTCCGCCATCCCTAAACATAGCCCTAGCCGTCATCGAAGACGAGTGAAAAATCAGGCCCCAGGAAATGCGTTCCAAGCCCCTTTGGACCATGCAAAATTGCCCCCAAAGGAAGTCTTTGGGTACAAGTGAACTCCCCAGGGGAGCCTTTACGCAGCCCCACATGCAACTGGACCCTCCGGGTTCTCTTTTTCCGGCATCCCTAAACGTAGCCCTAGCCGTCATCGAAGACGACTGAAAAATCAGGCCCCAGGAAATGCGTTCCGAGCCCTTTTCACCCATCCAAAAGTGACCCCAAAGAAAGTCTTTCAGTACAAGTGAAATCCCCAGGGGAGCCTTTACGCAGCCCCACATGCAACTGGACCCTCCGGGTTCGCTGTTCCTGAGCAAACTTAAATGTAGCCCTAGCCGTCATCGGAGACGAGTGAAAAATCAGGCCCCAGGAAATGCGTTTCGAGCCCCTTTGGATCATCCAAAAGTGCCCCCAAAGGAAGTCTTTGGGTATAAGTGAACTCCCCAGGGGAGCCTTTACGCAGCCCCACATGCAACTGGACCCTCCGGGTTTGCTGTTCCTGAGCAAACCTAAACGTAGCCCTAGCCGTCATAGGAGAGTAGTGAAAAATCAGGCCCCAGGAAATGCGTTCCAAGCCCCTTTGGACCATCCAAAAGTGCCCACAAAGGAAGGCTTTGGGTACAAGTGAACTCCCCAGGGGAGCCTTTACGCAGCCCCACATGCAACTGGACCCTCCGGGTTCGCTGTTTCCGAACATACCTAAACATAGCCCTAGCCGTCATCGAAGACGAATGAAAAATGATGCCCCAGGAAATGCGTTGCGAGCCCTTTTGGCCCATGCAAAAGTGCTCCCAATGGAAGGCTTTGGGTACAAGAGAACTCCCAAGGGGAGCCTTTACGCAGCCCCACATGCAATTGGACCCTCCAGGTTCGCTTTTTTCGAGCAACCCTAAATATATCCCTAGCCGGCATCGAAGACGACTGAAAAATCACTCCCCAGGAAATGCGTTCCAAGCCCCTTTGGACCATGCAAAAGTGCCCACAATGGAAGGCTTTGGGTACAAGTGAACTCCCCAGGGGAGCCTTTACGCAGCCCCACATGCAACTGGACCCTCCGGGTTCGCTGTTCCTGAGCAAACCTAAACGTAGCCCTAGCCGTCATCGGAGACGTGTGAAAAATCAGGCCCCAGGAAATGCGTTGCGAGCCCCTTTGGACAATCCAAAAGTGCCCCCAAAGGAAGGCTTTGGGTACAAGTGAACTCCCCAGGGGAGCCTTTATCCAGCCCCACATAAAACTGGACCCTCCGGGTTCGATTTTTCTGAGCAACTCTAAATATATCCCTAGACGGCATGGGAGAAGACTGAGAAATCAGGCCCCAGAAAACGAGTTGCAAGCCCCTTTGGACCATGCAAAAGTGCCCCCAAAGGAAGGCTTTGGGTACAAGTGAACTCCCCAGGGGAGCCTTTACGCAGCCCCACATGCAACTGGACCCTCCAGGTTCGCTTTTTCCGAGCATCCCTAAACATATCCCTAGCCGGCATCGAAGACGAATGAAAAATGAGGCCCCAGGAAATGCGTTCCAAGCCCATTTAGCCCTACCAAAAGTGCCCCCAAAGGAAGGCTTCGGGTACAAGTGAACTCCCCAGGGGAGCCTTTACGCAGCCCCACATGCAAATGGACCCTCCGGGTACAAGTGAATTCCCCAGGGGAGCCTTTACCCAGCCCCACATAAAACTGGACCCTCCGGGTTCGATTTTTCCGAGCAACCCTAAATATATCCCTTGCCGGCATGGGAGAAGACTGAGAAATCAGGCCCCAGAAAATGAGTTGCAAGCCCCTTTGGACCATGCAAAAGTGCCCCCAAAGGAAGGCTTTGGGTACAAGTGAACTCCCCAGGGGAGCCTTTACGCAGCCCCACATGCAACTGGACCCTCCAGGTTCGCTTTTTCCGAGCATCCCTAAACATATCCCTAGCCGGCATCGAAGACGAATGAAAAATGAGGCCCCAGGAAATGCGTTCCAAGCCCATTGTGCCCATCCAAAAGTGCCCCCAAAGGAAGTCTTTGGGTACAAGTGAACTCCCCAGGGGAGCCTTTACGCAGCCCCACATGCAACTGGACCCTCCGGGTTCTCTGTTTCCGGAATCCCTAAACATAGCCCTAGCCGTCATCGAAGACGACTGAAAAATCAGGCCCCAGGAAATGCGTTGCAAGCCCCTTTGGACCATCCAAAAGTGCCCCCAAAGGAAGGCTTTGGGTACAAGTGAACTCCCCAGGGGAGCCTTTACGCAGCCCCACATGCAACTGGACCCTCCGGGTTCGCTGTTTCCGAACATACCTAAATATAGGCCTAGTCGTCATCGGAGACGAGTGAAAAATCAGGCCCCAGGAAATGCGTTCCGAGCCCTTTTCGCCCATGCAAAAGTGCCCCCAAAGGAAGGCTTTGGGTACAAGAGAACTCCCCAGGGGAGCCTTTACGCAGCCCCACATGCAACTGGACCCACGGGTTTGCTTTTTCCGAGCAACCCAAATATATCCCTAGCCGGCATGGGAGAAGACTGAAAAACCGGGTCCCAGAAAACGCGTTGCAAGCCCCATTGGACCATGCAAAAGTGCCCCCAAAAGAAGGCTTTGGGTACAAGTGAAATCCCCAGAGGAGCCTTTACGCAGCCCCACATGCAACTGGACACTCCGGGTTCGCTGTTCCTGAGCAAACCTAAACGTAACCCTAGCCGTCATCGGAGACGACTGAAAAATCCGGCCCCAGGAAATGCGTTGCGAGCCCCTTTGGACCATCCAAAAGTGCCCCGAAAGGAAGACTTTGGGTACAAGTGAACTCCCCAGGGGAGCCTTTACGCAGCCCCACATGCAACTGGACCCTCCGGGTTCGCTGTTCCTGAGCAAATCTAAACGTAGACCTAGCCGTCATCGGAGACGAGTGAAAAATCAGGCCCCAGGAAATAGGTTGCGAGCCCCTTTGGACCATGCAATAGTGCCCCCAAAGGAAGTCTTTGGGTAGAAGTGAACTCCCCAGGGGAGCCTTTACGCAGCCCCACATGCAACTGGACCCTTCGGGTTCTCTGTTTCCGAACATACCTAAGTATAGGCCTAGCAGGCATAGAAGACGAGTGAAAAATCAGGCCCCAGGAAATGCGTTGCAAGCCCTTTTTGCCCATGAAACAGTGCCCCCAAAGGAAGGCTTTGGGTACAAGAGAACTCCCCAGGGGAGCCTTTACGCAGCCCCACATGCAACTGGACCCTCAGGGTTCGCTGTTCCTGAGCAAATAGAAACGTAGCCCTAGCCGTCATCGGAGACGAGTGAAAAATCACGCACCAGGAAATGCGTTGCGAGCCCCTTTGGACAATCTAAAAGTGCCCCCAAAGGAAGGCTTTGGGTAGAAGTGAACTCCCCAGGGGAGCCTTTACGCAGCCCCACATGCAACTGGACCCTCCGGGTTCGCTGTTCCTGAGCAAACCAAAACATAACTCTAGCCATCAGCGGAGACGACTGAAAAATCAGGCGCCAGGAAATCTGTTGCAAGCCCCTTTGGACCATGCAAAAGTGCCCGCAAAGGAAGGCTTTGGGTACAAGTGAACTCCCCAGGGGAGCCTTTACAAAGCCCCACATGCAAGTGGACCCTTCGGGTTCGCTGTTCCTGAGCAAACCTAAACGTAACCCTAGCCGTCATCGGAGACGACTGAAAAATCAGGCCCCAGGAAATGCGTTGCGAGCCCTTTTCGCCCATCCAAAAGTGCCCCGAAAGGAAGGCTTTGGGTACAAGAGAACTCCCCAGGGGAGCCTTTACGCAACCCCACATGCAACTGGACCCTCCGGGTTCGCTTTTCCTGAGCAAATCTAAACGTAGCCCATGCCGTCATCGGAGACGAGTGAAAAATCAGGCCCCAGGAAATGCGTTGCGAGCCCCTTTGGACCATCCAAAAGTGCCCCCAAAGGAAGGCTTTGGGTACAAGTGAACTCCCCAGGGGAGCCTTTACGCAGCCCCACATGCAACTGGACCCTCCGGGTTCGCTGTTTCCGAACATCCCTAAACATAACACTAGCCGGCATCGGAGACGACTGAAGAATCAGGCCCCAGAAAACGCGTTTCAAGCCCCTTTGGACCATCCAAAAGTGCCCCCAAAGGACGGCTTTGGGTACAAGTGAACTCCCCAGGGGAGCCTTTACGCAGCCCCACATGCAACTGGACCCTCCGGGTTCGCTTTTCCTGAGCAAACCAAAATGTAACCCTAGCCGTCATCGGAGACGACTGAAAAATCAGGCCCCAGGAAATCTGTTGCAAGCCCCTTTGGACCATCCAAATGTGCCCCCAAAGGAAGGCTTTGGGTACAAGTGAACTCCCCAGGGGAGCCTTTACGCAGCCCCACATGCAACTGGACCATCCGGGTTCTCTTTTTCCGGAATCCCCAAACATAGACCTAGCCGTCATCGAAGACGACTGAAAAATCAGGCCCCAGGAAATGCGTTGCGAGCCCCTTTGGACAATCCAAAAGTGCCCCCAAAGGAAGGCTTTGGGTACAAGTGAACTCCCCAGGGGAGCCTTTACGCAGCCCCACATGCAACTGGACCCTCCGGGTTCGCTGTTTCCGAACATACCTAAACATAGGCCTAGCCGTCATCGAAGACGTGTGAAAAATCAGGCCCCAGGAAATGCGTTGTGAGCCCTTTTCGCCCATGCAAAAGTGCCCCCAAAGGAAAGCTTTGGGTACAAGTGAACTCCCCAGGGGAGCCTTTACGCAGCCCCACATGCAACTGGATCCTCCGGGTTCCCTGTTCCTGAGCAAATCTAAACGTAGCCCTAGCCGTCATCGGAGACGAGTGAAAAATCAGGCACCAGGAAATAGGTTGCGAGCCCCTTTGGACCATCCAAAAGTGCCCCCAAAGGAAGACTTTGGGTACAAGAGAACTCCCCAGTGGACCCTTTACGCAGCCCCACATGCAACTGGACCCTCCGGGTTCGCTGTTCCTGAGCAAACCTAAACGTAGCCCTAGCCGTCATTGGAGACGAGTGAAAAATCAGGCCTCAGGAAATGCGTTCCGATCCCCTTGGGACCATCCAAAAGTGCCCCGAAAGGAAGGCTTTGGGTACAAGTGAATTCCCCAGGGGAGCCTTTACGCAGCCCCACATGCAACTGGATCCGCCGGGTTCTCTTTTTCCGCCATCCCTAAACATAGCCCTAGCCGTCATCGAAGACGAGTGAAAAATCAGGCCCCAGGAAATGCGTTCCAAGCCCCTTTGGACCATGCAAAATTGCCGCCAAAGGAAGGCTTTGGGTACAAGTGAACTCCCCAGGGGAGCCTTTACGCAGCCCCACATGCAACTGGACCCTCCGGGTTCGCTGTTCCTGAGCAAACCTAAACGTAGCCCTAGCCGTCATTGGAGACGAGTGAAAAATCAGGCCTCAGGAAATGCGTTCCGAGCCCCTTTGGACCATTCAAAAGTGCCCCGAAAGGAAGGCTTTGGGTACAAGTGAATTCCCCAGGTGAGCCTTTACGCAGCCCCACATGCAACTGGATCCGCCGGGTTCTCTTTTTCCGCCATCCCTAAACATAGCCCTAGCCGTCATCGAAGACGAGTGAAAAATCAGGCCCCAGGAAATGCGTTCCAAGCCCCTTTGGACCATGCAAAATTGCCCCCAAAGGAAGTCTTTGGGTACAAGTGAACTCCCCAGGGGAGCCTTTACGCAGCCCCACATGCAACTGGACCCTCCGGGTTCTCTTTTTCCGGCATCCCTAAACGTAGCCCTAGCCGTCATCGAAGACGACTGAAAAATCAGGCCCCAGGAAATGCGTTCCGAGCCCTTTTCACCCATCCAAAAGTGACCCCAAAGAAAGTCTTTCAGTACAAGTGAAATCCCCAGGGGAGCCTTTACGCAGCCCCACATGCAACTGGACCCTCCGGGTTCGCTGTTCCTGAGCAAACTTAAATGTAGCCCTAGCCGTCATCGGAGACGAGTGAAAAATCAGGCCCCAGGAAATGCGTTTCGAGCCCCTTTGGATCATCCAAAAGTGCCCCCAAAGGAAGTCTTTGGGTATAAGTGAACTCCCCAGGGGAGCCTTTACGCAGCCCCACATGCAACTGGACCCTCCGGGTTTGCTGTTCCTGAGCAAACCTAAACGTAGCCCTAGCCGTCATAGGAGAGTAGTGAAAAATCAGGCCCCAGGAAATGCGTTCCAAGCCCCTTTGGACCATCCAAAAGTGCCCACAAAGGAAGGCTTTGGGTACAAGTGAACTCCCCAGGGGAGCCTTTACGCAGCCCCACATGCAACTGGACCCTCCGGGTTCGCTGTTTCCGAACATACCTAAACATAGCCCTAGCCGTCATCGAAGACGAATGAAAAATGAGGCCCCAGGAAATGCGTTGCGAGCCCTTTTGGCCCATGCAAAAGTGCTCCCAATGGAAGGCTTTGGGTACAAGAGAACTCCCAAGGGGAGCCTTTACGCAGCCCCACATGCAATTGGACCCTCCAGGTTCGCTTTTTTCGAGCAACCCTAAATATATCCCTAGCCGGCATCGAAGACGACTGAAAAATCACTCCCCAGGAAATGCGTTCCAAGCCCCTTTGGACCATGCAAAAGTGCCCACAATGGAAGGCTTTGGGTACAAGTGAACTCCCCAGGGGAGCCTTTACGCAGCCCCACATGCAACTGGACCCTCCGGGTTCGCTGTTCCTGAGCAAACCTAAACGTAGCCCTAGCCGTCATCGGAGACGTGTGAAAAATCAGGCCCCAGGAAATGCGTTGCGAGCCCCTTTGGACAATCCAAAAGTGCCCCCAAAGGAAGGCTTTGGGTACAAGTGAACTCCCCAGGGGAGCCTTTATCCAGCCCCACATAAAACTGGACCCTCCGGGTTCGATTTTTCTGAGCAACTCTAAATATATCCCTAGACGGCATGGGAGAAGACTGAGAAATCAGGCCCCAGAAAACGAGTTGCAAGCCCCTTTGGACCATGCAAAAGTGCCCCCAAAGGAAGGCTTTGGGTACAAGTGAACTCCCCAGGGGAGCCTTTACGCAGCCCCACATGCAACTGGACCCTCCAGGTTCGCTTTTTCCGAGCATCCCTAAACATATCCCTAGCCGGCATCGAAGACGAATGAAAAATGAGGCCCCAGGAAATGCGTTCCAAGCCCATTTAGCCCTACCAAAAGTGCCCCCAAAGGAAGGCTTCGGGTACAAGTGAACTCCCCAGGGGAGCCTTTACGCAGCCCCACATGCAAATGGACCCTCCGGGTACAAGTGAATTCCCCAGGGGAGCCTTTACCCAGCCCCACATAAAACTGGACCCTCCGGGTTCGATTTTTCCGAGCAACCCTAAATATATCCCTTGCCGGCATGGGAGAAGACTGAGAAATCAGGCCCCAGAAAATGAGTTGCAAGCCCCTTTGGACCATGCAAAAGTGCCCCCAAAGGAAGGCTTTGGGTACAAGTGAACTCCCCAGGGGAGCCTTTACGCAGCCCCACATGCAACTGGACCCTCCAGGTTCGCTTTTTCCGAGCATCCCTAAACATATCCCTAGCCGGCATCGAAGACGAATGAAAAATGAGGCCCCAGGAAATGCGTTCCAAGCCCATTGTGCCCATCCAAAAGTGCCCCCAAAGGAAGTCTTTGGGTACAAGTGAACTCCCCAGGGGAGCCTTTACGCAGCCCCACATGCAACTGGACCCTCCGGGTTCTCTGTTTCCGGAATCCCTAAACATAGCCCTAGCCGTCATCGAAGACGACTGAAAAATCAGGCCCCAGGAAATGCGTTGCAAGCCCCTTTGGACCATCCAAAAGTGCCCCCAAAGGAAGGCTTTGGGTACAAGTGAACTCCCCAGGGGAGCCTTTACGCAGCCCCACATGCAACTGGACCCTCCGGGTTCGCTGTTTCCGAACATACCTAAATATAGGCCTAGTCGTCATCGGAGACGAGTGAAAAATCAGGCCCCAGGAAATGCGTTCCGAGCCCTTTTCGCCCATGCAAAAGTGCCCCCAAAGGAAGGCTTTGGGTACAAGAGAACTCCCCAGGGGAGCCTTTACGCAGCCCCACATGCAACTGGACCCACGGGTTTGCTTTTTCCGAGCAACCCAAATATATCCCTAGCCGGCATGGGAGAAGACTGAAAAACCGGGTCCCAGAAAACGCGTTGCAAGCCCCATTGGACCATGCAAAAGTGCCCCCAAAAGAAGGCTTTGGGTACAAGTGAAATCCCCAGAGGAGCCTTTACGCAGCCCCACATGCAACTGGACACTCCGGGTTCGCTGTTCCTGAGCAAACCTAAACGTAACCCTAGCCGTCATCGGAGACGACTGAAAAATCCGGCCCCAGGAAATGCGTTGCGAGCCCCTTTGGACCATCCAAAAGTGCCCCGAAAGGAAGACTTTGGGTACAAGTGAACTCCCCAGGGGAGCCTTTACGCAGCCCCACATGCAACTGGACCCTCCGGGTTCGCTGTTCCTGAGCAAATCTAAACGTAGACCTAGCCGTCATCGGAGACGAGTGAAAAATCAGGCCCCAGGAAATAGGTTGCGAGCCCCTTTGGACCATGCAATAGTGCCCCCAAAGGAAGTCTTTGGGTAGAAGTGAACTCCCCAGGGGAGCCTTTACGCAGCCCCACATGCAACTGGACCCTTCGGGTTCTCTGTTTCCGAACATACCTAAGTATAGGCCTAGCAGGCATAGAAGACGAGTGAAAAATCAGGCCCCAGGAAATGCGTTGCAAGCCCTTTTTGCCCATGAAACAGTGCCCCCAAAGGAAGGCTTTGGGTACAAGAGAACTCCCCAGGGGAGCCTTTACGCAGCCCCACATGCAACTGGACCCTCAGGGTTCGCTGTTCCTGAGCAAATAGAAACGTAGCCCTAGCCGTCATCGGAGACGAGTGAAAAATCACGCACCAGGAAATGCGTTGCGAGCCCCTTTGGACAATCTAAAAGTGCCCCCAAAGGAAGGCTTTGGGTAGAAGTGAACTCCCCAGGGGAGCCTTTACGCAGCCCCACATGCAACTGGACCCTCCGGGTTCGCTGTTCCTGAGCAAACCAAAACATAACTCTAGCCATCAGCGGAGACGACTGAAAAATCAGGCGCCAGGAAATCTGTTGCAAGCCCCTTTGGACCATGCAAAAGTGCCCGCAAAGGAAGGCTTTGGGTACAAGTGAACTCCCCAGGGGAGCCTTTACAAAGCCCCACATGCAAGTGGACCCTTCGGGTTCGCTGTTCCTGAGCAAACCTAAACGTAACCCTAGCCGTCATCGGAGACGACTGAAAAATCCGGCCCCAGGAAATGCGTTGCGAGCCCCTTTGGACCATCCAAAAGTGCCCCCAAAGGAAGGCTTTGGGTACAAGTGAACTCCCCAGGGGAGCCTTTACAAAGCCCCACATGCAACTGGACCCTCTGGGTTCGCTGTTTCCGAACATACCTAAACATAGCCCTTGCCGGCATGGGAGAAGACTGAAAAACCAGCCCCAGAAAACGCGTTGCAATCCCCTTTGGACCATGCAAAAGTGCCCCCAAAGGAAGGCTTTGGGTACAAGTGAACTCCCCAGGGGAGCCTTTACGCAGCCCCACATGCAACTGGACCCTCCGGGTTCGCTGTTCCTGAGCAAACCTAAACGTATCCCTAGCCGTCATCGGAGACGAGTGAAAAATCAGGCCCCATGAAATGTGTTGCGAGCCCCTTTGGACAATCCAAAAGTGCCCCGAAAGGAAGGCTTTGGGTACAAGTAAACTCCCCAGGGGAGCCTTTACGCAGCCCCACATGCAACTGGACCCTCCGGGTGCGCTGTTCCTGACCAACCCTAAATATATACCTAGCCGGCATGGGAGAAAACTGAAAAACCGGGCCCCAGAAAACGCGTTACAAGCCCCTTTGGACCATGCAAAAGTGCCCCCAAAGGAAGGCTTTGGGTACAAGAGAACTCCCCAGGGGAGCCTTTACGCAGCCCCACATGCAACTGGACCCTCCGGGTTTGCTGTTCCTGAGCAAATCTAAACGTAGCCCTAGCCGTCATCGGAGACGAGTGAAAAATCAGGCCTCAGGAAATGCGTTGCGAGGCCCATTGGACCATGCAAAAGTGCCCCCAAAGGAAGGCTTTGGGTACAAGAGAACTCCCCAGGGGAGCCTTTACGCAGCCCCACATGCAACTGGACCCTCCGGGTTCGCTGTTCCTGAGCAAATCTAAACGTAGCCCTAGCCGTCATCGGAGACGAGTGAAAAATCAGGCCCCCGGAAATGCGTTGCAAGCCCGTTTGGACCATCCAAAAGTGCCCCCAAAGGAAGGCTTTGGGTACAAGAGAACTCCCAAGGGGAGCCTTTACGCAGCCCCACATGCAACTGGACCCTCCGGGTTCTCTTTTTCCGGAATCCCTAAACATAGCCCTAGCCGTCATCGAAGACGACTGAATAATCAGGCCCCAGGAAATGCGTTGCGAGCCCATTTGGACAATCCAAAAGTGCCCCCAAAGGAAGACTTTGGGTACAAGTGAACTCCCCAGGGGAGCCTTTACGCAGCCCCACATGCAACTGGACCCTCCGGGTTCGCTGTTTCCGAACATACCTAAATATAGGCCTAGCCGTCATCGAAGACGACTGAAAAATCAGGCCCCAGGAAATGCGTTGCAAGCCCCATTGGACCATGCAAAAGTGCCCCCAAAGGAAGACTTTGGGTACAAGTGAACTCACCAGGGGAGCTTTTACGCAGCCCCACATGCAACTGGACCCTCAGGGTTCGCTGCTCCTGAGCAAACCTAAACGTAGCCCTAGCTGTCATCGGAGACGAATTAAAAATCAGGCCCCAGGAAATGCCTTGTGAGACCCTTTGGACCATCCAAAAGTGTCACCAAAAGAAGGCTTTGGGTACATCTGAAGTTCCCAGGGGAGCCTTTACGCAATCCCACATGCAACTGAACCCTCCGGGTTCGCTGTTTCCGAGTATCCCTAAACATAGCCCTAGCCGGCATCGAAGACGACTGAAAAATCAGGCCCCAGAAAACGAGTTCCAAGCCCTTTTTGCCCATCCCAAAGTGCCCCCAATAGGAAGGCTTTGGGTACAAGTGAACTCCCCAGGGGAGCCTTTACAAAGCCCCACATGCAACTGCACCCACGGGTTTGCTTTTTCCGAGCAACCCAAATATATCCCTTGCCGGCATGGGAGAAGACTGAAAAACCGGGTCCCTGAAAACGCGTTGCAAGCCCCTTTGGACCATGCAAAAGTGCCCCCAAAGGAAGGCTTTGGGTACAAGTGAACTCCCCAGAGGAGCCTTTACGCAGCCCCACATGCAACTGGACCCTCCGGGTTCGCTGTTCCTGAGCAAACCTAAACGTAACCCTAGCCGTCATCGGAGACGACTGAAAAATCCGGCCCCAGGAAATGCGTGGCGAGCCCCTTTGGACCATCCAAAAGTGCCCCCAAAGGAAGACTTTGGGTACAAGTGAACTCCCCAGGGGAGCCTTTACGCAGCCCCACATGCAACTGGACCCTCCGGGTTCGCTGTTCCTGAGCAAATCTAAACGTAGGCCTAGCCGTCATCGGAGACGAGTGAAAAATCAGGCCCCAGGAAATGTGTTGCGAGCCCCTTTGGACCATGCAATAGTGCCCCCAAAGGAAGTCTTTGGGTAGAAGTGAGCTCCCCAGGGGAGCCTTTACGCAGCCCCACATGCAACTGGACCCTCCGGGTTCTCTGTTTCCGAACATACCTAAGTATAGGCCTAGCAGGCATAGAAGACGAGTGAAAAATCAGGCCCCAGGAAATGCGTTGCAATCCCTTTTTGCCCATGAAACAGTGCCCCCAAAGGAAGGCTTTGGGTACAAGAGAACTCCCCAGGGGAGCCTTTACGCAGCCCCACATGCAACTGGACCCTCAGGGTTTGCTGTTCCTGAGCAAATAGAAACGTAGCCCTAGCCGTCATCGGAGACGAGTGAAAAATCAGGCCCCAGGAAATGCGTTGCGAGCCCCTTTGGACAATCCAAAAGTGCCCCCAAAGGAAGGCTTTGGGTACAAGTGAACTCCCCAGGGGAGCCTTTACGCAGCCCCACATGCAACTGGACCCTCCGGGTTCGCTGTTCCTGAGCAAACAAAAACATAACTCTAGCCGTCATCGGAGACGACTGAAAAATCAGGCGCCAGGAAATCTGTTGCAAGCCCCTTTGGACCATCCAAAAGTGCCCCCAAAGGAAGACTTTGGGTACAAGTGAACTCCCCAAGGGAGCCTTTACGCAGCCCCACATGCAACTGGACCCACGGGTTTGCTTTTCCGAGCAACCCAAATATATCCCTTGCCGGCATGGTAGAAGACTGAAAAACCGGGTCCCAGAAAACGCGTTGCAAGCCCCTTTGGACAATGCAAAAGTGCCCCCAAAGGAAGGCTTTGGGTAAAAGTGAACTCCCCAGGGGAGTCTTTACGCAGCCCCACATGCAACTGGACCCTTCGGGTTCGCTGTTCCTGAGCAAACCTAAACGTAACCCTAGCCGTCATCGGAGACGACTGAAAAATCCGGCCCCAGGAAATGCGTTGCGAGCCCCTTTGGACCATCCAAAAGTGCCCCCAAAGGAAGGCTTTGGGTACAAGTGAACTCCCCAGGGGAGCCTTTACGCAGCCCCACATGCAACTGGATCCGCCGGGTTCTCTTTTTCCGCCATCCCTAATCATAACCCTAGCCGTCATCGAAGACGACTGAAAAATCAGACCCAGGAAATGCGTTGCGAGCCCCTTTGGACAATCCAAAATGCCCCCAAAGGAAGGCTTTGGGTACAAGTGAACTCCCCAGGGGAGCCTTTACGCAGCCCCACATGCAACTGGACCATCCCGGTTCGCTGTTTCCGAACATACCTAAACATAGGCCTAGCCGGCATCGAAGACGACTGAAAAATCAGGCCCCAGGAAATGCGTTGCGAGCCCTTTTCGCCCATCCAAAAGTGCCCCCAAAGGAAGGCTTTGGGTACAAGTGAACTCCCCAGGGGAGCCTTTACGCAGCCCCACATGCAACTGGACCCTCTGTGTTCGCTGTTCCTGAGCAAACCTAAACGTAGCCCTAGGCGTCATCGGAGACGAGTGAAAAATCAGGCCCCAGGAAATGCGTTCCGAGCCCCTTTGGACCACGCAAAAGTGCCCCCAAAGGAAGGCTATGGGTACAAGTGAACTCCCCAGGTGAGCCTTTACGCAGCCCCACATGCAACTGGACCCTCCGGGTTCGCTTTTCCTGAGCAAATCTAAACGTAGCCCTAGCCGTCATCGGAGACGAGTGAAAAATCAGGCCCCAGGGAATGCGTTCCAAGCCCCTTTGGACCATGCAAAAGTGCCCGCAAAGGAAGGCTTTGGGTACAAGTGAACTCCCCAGGGGAGCCTTTACAAAGCCCCACATGCAACTGGACCCTCTGGGTTCGCTGTTTCCGAACATACCTAAACATAGCCCTTGCCGGCATGGGAGAAGACTGAAAAACCAGCCCCAGAAAACGCGTTGCAAGCCCCTTTGGACCATGCAAAAGTGCCCCTAAAGGAAGGCTTTGGGTACAAGTGAACTCCCCAGGGGAGCCTTTACGCAGCCCCACATGCAACTGGACCCTCCGGGTTCGCTGTTCCTGAGCAAACCTAAACGTAGCCCTAGCCGTCATCGGAGACGAGTGAAAAATCAGGCCCCAGGAAATGTGTTGCGAGCCCCTTTAGACAATTCAAAAGTGCCCCGAAATGAAGGCTTTGGGTACAAGTGAACTCCCCAGGCGAGCCTTTACAAAGCCCCACATGCAACTGGACCCTCCGGGTTCGCTGTTCCTGAGCAAACCTAAACGTATCCCTAGCCGTCATCGGAGACGAGTGAAAAATCAGGCCCCATGAAATGTGTTGCGAGCCCCTTTGGACAATCCAAAAGTGCCCCGAAAGGAAGGCTTTGGGTACAAGTGAACTCCCCAGGGGAACCTTTACGCAGCCCCACATGCAACTGGACCCTCCGGGTGCGCTGTTCCTGACCAACCCTAAATATATCCCTAGCCGGCATGGGAGAAAACTGAAAAACCGGGACACAGAAAACGCGTTACAAGCCCCTTTGGACCATGCAAAAGTGCCCCCAAAGGAAGGCTTTGGGTACAAGAGAACTCCCCAGGGGAGCCTTTACGCAGCCCCACATGCAACTGGACCCTCCGGGTTTGCTGTTCCTGAGCAAATCTAAACGTAGCCCTAGCCGTCTTCGGAGACGAGTGAAAAATCAGGCCTCAGGAAATGCGTTGCGAGGCCCTTTGGACCATGCAAAAGTGCCCCCAAAAGAAGGCTTTGGGTACAAGTGAACTCCCCACGGGAGCCTTTACGCAGCCCCACATGCAACTGGACCCTCTGTGTTCGCTGTTCCTGAGCAAACCTAAACGTAGCCCTAGCAGTCATCGGAGAGTAGTGAAAAATCAGGCCCCAGGAAATGCGTTGCGAGCCCCTTTGGACCATCCAAATGTGCCCCCAAAGGAAGGCTTTGGGTACAAGTGAACTCCCCAGGGGAGCCTTTACGCAGCCCCACATGCAACTGGACCCTCTGGGTTCGCTGTTTCCGAACATACCTAAACATAGCCCTAGCCGTCATCGAAGACGAGTGAAAAATCAGGCCCCAGGAAATGCGTTGCGAGCCCTTTTCGCCCATGCAAAAGTGCCCCCAAAGGAAGGCTTTGGGTACAAGAGACCTCCCCAGGGGAGCCTTTACACAGCCCCACATGCAACTGGACCCTCCAGGTTCGCTTTTTTCGAGCAACCCTAAATATATCCCTAGCCGGCATCGAAGACGACTGAAAAATCACGCCCCAGGAAATGCGTTTCAAGCACCTTTGGACCATCCAAAAGTGTCACCAAAGGAAGGCTTTGGGTACAAGTGAACTCCCCAGGGGAGCCTTTACGCAGCCCCACATGCAACTGGACCCTCCGGGTTCAATTTTTCCGAGCATCCCTAAACATAGCCCTTGCCGGCATGGGAGAAGACTGAAAAACCGGGCCCCAGAAAACGCGTTGCAAGCCCCTTTGGACCATGCAAAAGTGCCCCCAAAGGAAGGCTTTGGGTACAAGTGAACTCCCCAGGGGAGCCTTTACGCAGCCCCACATGCAACTGGAACATCCGGGTTCGCTGTTCCTTAGCAAACCTAAACGTAGCCCTAGCCGTCATCGGAGACGAGTGAAAAATCAGGCCCCAGGAAATGTGTTGCGAGCCCCTTTGGACAATCCAAAAGTGCCCCCAAAGGAAGGCTTTGGGTACAAGTGAACTCCCCAGGGGAGCCTTTACGCAGCCCCACATGCAAATGGACCCTCCGGGATCGCTGTTCCTGAGCAAACCTAAATTTAGCCCTAGCCGTCATCGGAGACGTGTGAAAAATCAGGCCCCAGGAAATGCGTTGCGAGCCCCTTTGGACAATCCAAAATGCCCCCAAAGGAAGGCTTTGGGTACAAGTGAACTCCCCAGGGGAGCCTTTACGCAGCCCCACATGCAACTGGACCCTCCGGGTTCGCTGTTCCTGAGCAAACCTAAACGTAGCCCTAGCCGGCATCGAAGACGACTGAAAAATCAGGCCCCAGGAAATGCGTTGCGAGCCCTTTTCGCCCATCCAAAAGTGCCCCCAAAGGAAGGCTTTGGGTACAAGTGAACTCCCCAGGGGAGCCTTTACGCAGCCCCACATGCAACTGGACCCTCTGTGTTCGCTGTTCCTGAGCAAACCTAAACGTAGCCCTAGGCGTCATCGGAGACGAGTGAAAAATCAGGCCCCAGGAAATGCGTTCCGAGCCCCTTTGGACCACGCAAAAGTGCCCCCAAAGGAAGGCTATGGGTACAAGTGAACTCCCCAGGTGAGCCTTTACGCAGCCCCACATGCAACTGGACCCTCCGGGTTCGCTTTTCCTGAGCAAATCTAAACGTAGCCCTAGCCGTCATCGGAGACGAGTGAAAAATCAGGCCCCAGGAAATGCGTTTCAAGCCCCTTTGGACCATGCAAAAGTGCCCCAAAAGGAAGGCTTTGGGTACAAGTGAACTCCCCGGGGGGCCTTTACGCAGCCCCACATGCAACTGGACCCTCCGGGTTCGATTTTTCCGAGCAACATTAATTATATCCCTAGCCGGCATGGGAGAAGACTGAAAAACCGGGCCCCAGAAAACGCGTTGCGAGCCCCTTTGGACCATGCAAAAGTGCCCCCAAAGGAAGGCTTTGGGTACAAGAGAACTCCCCAGGGGAGCCTTTACGCAGCCCCACATGCAACTGGACCCTCCGGGTTCGATTTTTCCGAGCAACATTAATTATATCCCTAGCCGGCATGGGAGAAGACTGAAAAACCGGGCCCCAGAAAACGCGTTGCGAGCCCCTTTGGACCATGCAAAAGTGTCACCAAAGGAAGGCTTTGGGTACAAGTGAACTCCCCGGGGGGCCTTTACGCAGCCCCACATGCAACTGGACCCTCCGGGTTCGCTGTTTCCGAACATACGTAAACATAGTCCTAGCCGGCATCGAAGACGACTGAAAAATCAGGCCCCAGGAAATGCATTGCAAGCACTTTTCGCCCATCCAAAAGTGCCCCCAAAGGAAGGCTTTGGGTACAAGAGAACTCCCCAGGGGAGCCTTTACGCAGCCCCACATGCAACTGGACCCTCCGGGTTCGCTTTCTCCGGGCAACCATATATATATCCCTAGTCGTCATGGGAGAAGACCAAAAAACCGGGCACCAGAAAACGCGTTGCAAGCCCCTTTGGACCATGCAAAAGTGCCCCCAAAGGAAGGCTTTGGGTACAAGAGAACTCCCCAGGGGAGCCTTTACGCAGCCCCACATGCAACTGGACCCTCTGGGTTCGCTGTTCCTGAGCAAATCGAAACGTAGCCCTAGCCGTCATCGGAGACGAGTGAAAAATCAGGCCCCAGGAAATGCGTTGCGAGCCCCTTTGGACCATCCAAAAGTGCCCCCAAAGGAAGTCTTTGGGTACAAGTGAACTCCCCAGGGGAGCCTTTACGCAGCCCCACATGCAACTGGACCCTCCGGGTTCGCTGTTCCTGAGCAAATCTAAACGTAGCCCTAGCCGTCATCGGAGACGAGTGAAAAATCAGGCCCCAGGAAATGCGTTGCGAGCCCCTTTGGACCATCCAAAAGTGCCCCCAAAGGAAGGCTTTGGGTACAAGAGAACTCCCCAGGGGAGCCTTTACGCAGCCCCACATGCAACTGGACCCTCTGGGTTCGCTGTTCCTGAGCAAACCTAAACGTAACCCTAGCCGTCATCGGAGACGAGTGAAAAATCAGGCCCCAGGAAATGTGTTCCGAGCCCCTTTGGACCATGCAAAAGTGCCCCCAAAGGAAGGCTTTGGGTACAAGTGAACTCCCCAGGGGAGCCTTTACGCAGCCCCACATGCAACTGGACCCTCCGGGTTCTCTTTTTCTGGCATCCCTAAATATATTACTAGCCATCATCGAAGACGACTGAAAAATCAGGCCCCAGGAAATGCGTTGCGAGCCCCTTTGGACCATCCAAAAGTGCCCCCAAAGGAAGGCTTTGGGTACAAGTGAACTCCCCAGGGGAGCCTTTACGCAGCCCCACATGCAACTGGACCCTCCGTGTTCTCTTTTTCTGGCATCCCTAAATATAATACTAGCCATCATCGAAGACGACTGAAAAATCAGGCCCCAGGAAATGCGTTGCGAGCCCCTTTGGACCATCCAAAAGTGCCCCCAAAGGAAGGCTTTGGGTACAAGTGAACTCCCCAGGGGAGCCTTTACGCAGCCCCACATGCAACTGGACCCTCCGGGTTCGCTGTTCCTGAGCAAACCTAAATATAGCCCTACCCATCATGGGAGACGAGTGAAAAATCAGGCCCCAGGAAATGCGTTGCGAGCCCCTTTGGATCATGCAAAAGTGCCCCCAAAGGAAGGCTTTGGGTAGAAGTGAACTCCCCAGTGGAGCCTTTACGCAGCCCCACATGCAACTGGACCCTCCGGGTTCGCTGTTTCCGAACATACCTAAACATAGGCCTAGACGGCATAGAAGACGACTGAAAAATCAGGCCCCAGGAAATGCGTTGCAAGCCCCATTGGACCATCCAAAAGTGCCCCCAAAGGAAGGCTTTCGGTACAACTGAACTCCCCAGAGGAACCTTTACGCAGCCCCACATGCAACTGGACCCTCCGGGTTCACTTTTTCCGAACATCCCTAAACATATCCCTAGCCGGCATCGAAGACGAGTGAAAAATCAGGCCCCAGGAAATGCGTTCCGAGCCCTTTTCGCACATCCAAAAGTGCCCCCAAAGGAAGGCTTTGGGTACAAGAGAACTCCCCAGGGGAGCCTTTACGCAGCCCCACATGCAACTGGACCCTCCGGGATCGCTGTTCCTGAGCAAACCTAAACGTAGCCCTAGCCGTCATCAGAGACGAGTGAAAAATCAGGCCCCAGGAAACGGATTCCGAGCCCCTTTGGACCATCCAAAAGTGCCCTCAAAGGAAGGCTTTGGGTACTAGAGAACTCCGCAGGGTAGCCTTTATGCATCCCCACATGCAACTGGACCCTCCGGGTTCGCTTTTTCCGGGGAACCATATATATATCCCTAGCCGGCATGGGAGAAGACTGAAAAACCGGGCCCCAGAAAACGCGTTGCAAACCCTTTGGACCATGCAAAAGTGCCCCCAAAGGAAGGCTTTGGGTACAAGTGAACTTCCCAGGGGAGCATTTACGCAGCCCCACATGCAACTGGACCCTCCGGGATCGATGTTCCTGAGCAAACCTAAACATAGCCAGAGCCGTCATGGAAGACGACTGAAAAATCAGGCCCCAGGAAATGTGTTACAAGCCCCTTTGGACCATCCAAAAGTGCCCTCAAAGGAAGGCTTTGGGTACAAGAGAACTCCGCAGGGTAGCCTTTACGCAGCCCCACATGCAACTGGACCCTCCGGGTTCGCTGTTTCCGAACATACCTAAACATAACACTAGCCGTCATCGGAGACGAGTGAAAAATCAGGCCCCAGGAAATGCGTTGCGAGCCCCTTTTGATCATGCAAAAGTGCCCCCAAAGGAAGGCTTTGGGTACAAGAGAACTCCCCAGGGGTGCCTTTACGCAGCCCCACATGCAGCTGGACCCTCTGGGTTCGCTGTTCCTGAGCAAATCGAAACGTAGCCCTAGCCGTCATCGGAGACGAGTGAAAAATCAGGCCCCAGGAAATGCGTTGCGAGCCCCTTTGGACCATTCAAAAGTGCCCCCAAAGGAAGGCTTTGGGTACAAGAGAACTCCCCAGGGGAGCCTTTACGCAGCCCCACATGAAACTGGACCCTCTGGATTCGCTGTTCCTGAGCAAACCTAAACGTAACCCTAGCCGTCATCGGAGACGAGTGAAAAATCAGGCCCCAGGAAATGTGTTCCGAGCCCCTTTGGACCATGCAAAAGTGCCCCCAAAGGAAGTCTTTGGGTAGAAGTGAACTCCCCAGGGGAGCCTTTACGCAGCCCCACATGCAACTGGACCCTCCGGGTTCTCTTTTTCTGGCATCCCTAAATATATTACTAGCCATCATCGAAGACGACTGAAAAATCAGGCCCCAGGAAATGCGTTGCGAGCCCCTTTGGACCATCCAAAAGTGCCCCCAAAGGAAGGCTTTGGGTACAAGTGAACTCCCCAGGGGAGCCTTTACGCAGCCCCACATGCAACTGGACCCTCCGTGTTCTCTTTTTCTGGCATCCCTAAATATAATACTAGCCATCATCGAAGACGACTGAAAAATCAGGCCCCAGGAAATGCGTTGCGAGCCCCTTTGGACCATCCAAAAGTGCCCCCAAAGGAAGGCTTTGGGTACAAGTGAACTCCCCAGGGGAGCCTTTACGCAGCCCCACATGCAACTGGACCCTCCGGGTTCGCTGTTCCTGAGCAAACCTAAATATAGCCCTACCCGTCATGGGAGACGAGTGAAAAATCAGGCCCCAGGAAATGCGTTGCGAGCCCCTTTGGATCATGCAAAAGTGCCCCCAAAGGAAGGCTTTGGGTAGAAGTGAACTCCCCAGGGGAGCCTTTACGCAGCCCCACATGCAACTGGACCCTCCGGGTTCGCTGTTTCCGAACATACCTAAACATAGGCCTAGACGGCATAGAAGACGACTGAAAAATCAGGCCCCAGGAAATGCGTTGCAAGCCCCATTGGACCATCCAAAAGTGCCCCCAAAGGAAGGCTTTCGGTACAACTGAACTCCCCAGAGGAACCTTTACGCAGCCCCACATGCAACTGGACCCTCCGGGTTCACTTTTTCCGAACATCCCTAAACATATCCCTAGCCGGCATCGAAGACGAGTGAAAAATCAGGCCCCAGGAAATGCGTTCCGAGCCCTTTTCGCACATCCAAAAGTGCCCCCAAAGGAAGGCTTTGGGTACAAGAGAACTCCCCAGGGGAGCCTTTACGCAGCCCCACATGCAACTGGACCCTCCGGGTTCGCTGTTCCTGAGCAAACCTAAACGTAGCCCTAGCCGTCACCAGAGACGAGTGAAAAATCAGGCCCCAGGAAACGGGTTCCGAGCCCCTTTGGACCATCCAAAAGTGCCCTCAAAGGAAGGCTTTGGGTATTAGAGAACTCCGCAGGGTAGCCTTTATGCATCCCCACATGCAACTGGACCCTCCGGGTTCGCTTTTTCCGGGGAACCATATATATATCCCTAGCCGGCATGGGAGAAGACTGAAAAACCGGGCCCCAGAAAACGCGTTGCAAACCCTTTGGACCATGCAAAAGTGCCCCCAAAGGAAGGCTTTGGGTACAAGTGAACTTCCCAGGGGAGCATTTACGCAGCCCCACATGCAACTGGACCCTCCGGGATCGATGTTCCTGAGCAAACCTAAACATAGCCAGAGCCGTCATGGAAGACGACTGAAAAATCAGGCCCCAGGAAATGTGTTACAAGCCCCTTTGGACCATCCAAAAGTGCCCTCAAAGGAAGGCTTTGGGTACAAGAGAACTCCGCAGGGTAGCCTTTACGCAGCCCCACATGCAACTGGACCCTCCGGGTTCGCTGTTCCTGAGCAAACCTAAACGTAACACTAGCCATCATCGGAGACTAGTGAAAAATCAGGCCCCATGAAATGCGTTCCGAGCCTCTTTGGACCGTCCAAAAGTGCCCTCAAAGGAAGGCTTTGGGTACAAGTGAACTCCCCAGGGGTGCCTTTACGCAGCCCCACATGCAACTGGACCCTTCGGGTTCGCTTTTTCCGAGCATCCCTAAATATATCCCTAGCCGGCATCGAAGACGAATGAAAAATCATCCCCAGGAAATGCATTGCGAGCCCTTTTCGCCCATCCAAAAGTGCCCCCAAAGGAAGGCTTTGGGTACAAGAGAACTCCCCAGGGGAGCATTTACGCGGCACCACATTCAACTGGACCCTCCGGGTTCGATTTTTCCGAGCAACCCTAGATATATCCCTAGCCGGCATGGGAGAAGACTGAAAAACCGGGCCCCAGAAAACGTGTTGCGAGCCCCTTTGGACCATGCAAAAGTGCCCCCAAAGGAAGGCTTTGGGTACAAGTGAACTCCCCAGGGGAGCCTTTACGCAGCCCCACATGCAACTGGACCCTCCAGGTTCGCTGTTTCCGAGCATCCCTAAACATAACACTAGCCGGCATCGAAGACGACTGAAAAATCAGGCCCCAGGAAATGCGTTCCAAGCCCGTTTTGCCCATCCAAAAGTGCCCCCAAAGGAAGGCTTTGGGTACAAGTGAACTCCCCAGGGGAGCCTTTACGCAGCCCCACATGCAACTGGACCCTCCGGGTTCGCTGTTTCCGAACATACCTAAACATAACACTAGCCGGCATCGAAGACGACTGAAAAATCAGGCCCCAGGAAATGCGTTGCGAGCCCCTTTGGACCATCCAAAAGTGCCCCCAAAGGAAGTCTTTGGGTACAAGTGAACTCCCCAGGGGAGCCTTTACGCAGCCCCACATGCAACTGGACCCTCCGGGTTCGCTGTTCCTGAGCAAATCTAAACGTAGCCCTAGCCGTCATCGGAGACGAGTGAAAAATCAGGCCCCAGGAAATGCGTTGCGAGCCCCTTTTGATCATGCAAAAGTGCCCCCAAAGGAAGGCTTTGGGTACAAGAGAACTCCCCAGGGGTGCCTTTACGCAGCCCCACATGCAGCTGGACCCTCTGGGTTCGCTGTTCCTGAGCAAATCGAAACGTAGCCCTAGCCGTCATCGGAGACGAGTGAAAAATCAGGCCCCAGGAAATGCGTTCCGAGCCCCTTTGGACCACGCAAAAGTGCCCCCAAAGGAAGGCTATGGGTACAAGTGAACTCCCCAGGTGAGCCTTTACGCAGCCCCACATGCAACTGGACCCTCCGGGTTCGCTTTTCCTGAGCAAATCTAAACGTAGCCCTAGCCGTCATCGGAGACGAGTGAAAAATCAGGCCCCAGGGAATGCGTTCCAAGCCCCTTTGGACCATGCAAAAGTGCCCGCAAAGGAAGGCTTTGGGTACAAGTGAACTCCCCAGGGGAGCCTTTACAAAGCCCCACATGCAACTGGACCCTCTGGGTTCGCTGTTTCCGAACATACCTAAACATAGCCCTTGCCGGCATGGGAGAAGACTGAAAAACCAGCCCCAGAAAACGCGTTGCAAGCCCCTTTGGACCATGCAAAAGTGCCCCTAAAGGAAGGCTTTGGGTACAAGTGAACTCCCCAGGGGAGCCTTTACGCAGCCCCACATGCAACTGGACCCTCCGGGTTCGCTGTTCCTGAGCAAACCTAAACGTAGCCCTAGCCGTCATCGGAGACGAGTGAAAAATCAGGCCCCAGGAAATGTGTTGCGAGCCCCTTTAGACAATTCAAAAGTGCCCCGAAATGAAGGCTTTGGGTACAAGTGAACTCCCCAGGCGAGCCTTTACAAAGCCCCACATGCAACTGGACCCTCCGGGTTCGCTGTTCCTGAGCAAACCTAAACGTATCCCTAGCCGTCATCGGAGACGAGTGAAAAATCAGGCCCCATGAAATGTGTTGCGAGCCCCTTTGGACAATCCAAAAGTGCCCCGAAAGGAAGGCTTTGGGTACAAGTGAACTCCCCAGGGGAACCTTTACGCAGCCCCACATGCAACTGGACCCTCCGGGTGCGCTGTTCCTGACCAACCCTAAATATATCCCTAGCCGGCATGGGAGAAAACTGAAAAACCGGGACACAGAAAACGCGTTACAAGCCCCTTTGGACCATGCAAAAGTGCCCCCAAAGGAAGGCTTTGGGTACAAGAGAACTCCCCAGGGGAGCCTTTACGCAGCCCCACATGCAACTGGACCCTCCGGGTTTGCTGTTCCTGAGCAAATCTAAACGTAGCCCTAGCCGTCTTCGGAGACGAGTGAAAAATCAGGCCTCAGGAAATGCGTTGCGAGGCCCTTTGGACCATGCAAAAGTGCCCCCAAAAGAAGGCTTTGGGTACAAGTGAACTCCCCACGGGAGCCTTTACGCAGCCCCACATGCAACTGGACCCTCTGTGTTCGCTGTTCCTGAGCAAACCTAAACGTAGCCCTAGCAGTCATCGGAGAGTAGTGAAAAATCAGGCCCCAGGAAATGCGTTGCGAGCCCCTTTGGACCATCCAAATGTGCCCCCAAAGGAAGGCTTTGGGTACAAGTGAACTCCCCAGGGGAGCCTTTACGCAGCCCCACATGCAACTGGACCCTCTGGGTTCGCTGTTTCCGAACATACCTAAACATAGCCCTAGCCGTCATCGAAGACGAGTGAAAAATCAGGCCCCAGGAAATGCGTTGCGAGCCCTTTTCGCCCATGCAAAAGTGCCCCCAAAGGAAGGCTTTGGGTACAAGAGACCTCCCCAGGGGAGCCTTTACACAGCCCCACATGCAACTGGACCCTCCAGGTTCGCTTTTTTCGAGCAACCCTAAATATATCCCTAGCCGGCATCGAAGACGACTGAAAAATCACGCCCCAGGAAATGCGTTTCAAGCACCTTTGGACCATCCAAAAGTGTCACCAAAGGAAGGCTTTGGGTACAAGTGAACTCCCCAGGGGAGCCTTTACGCAGCCCCACATGCAACTGGACCCTCCGGGTTCAATTTTTCCGAGCATCCCTAAACATAGCCCTTGCCGGCATGGGAGAAGACTGAAAAACCGGGCCCCAGAAAACGCGTTGCAAGCCCCTTTGGACCATGCAAAAGTGCCCCCAAAGGAAGGCTTTGGGTACAAGTGAACTCCCCAGGGGAGCCTTTACGCAGCCCCACATGCAACTGGAACATCCGGGTTCGCTGTTCCTTAGCAAACCTAAACGTAGCCCTAGCCGTCATCGGAGACGAGTGAAAAATCAGGCCCCAGGAAATGTGTTGCGAGCCCCTTTGGACAATCCAAAAGTGCCCCCAAAGGAAGGCTTTGGGTACAAGTGAACTCCCCAGGGGAGCCTTTACGCAGCCCCACATGCAAATGGACCCTCCGGGATCGCTGTTCCTGAGCAAACCTAAATTTAGCCCTAGCCGTCATCGGAGACGTGTGAAAAATCAGGCCCCAGGAAATGCGTTGCGAGCCCCTTTGGACAATCCAAAATGCCCCCAAAGGAAGGCTTTGGGTACAAGTGAACTCCCCAGGGGAGCCTTTACGCAGCCCCACATGCAACTGGACCCTCCGGGTTCGCTGTTCCTGAGCAAACCTAAACGTAGCCCTAGCCGGCATCGAAGACGACTGAAAAATCAGGCCCCAGGAAATGCGTTGCGAGCCCTTTTCGCCCATCCAAAAGTGCCCCCAAAGGAAGGCTTTGGGTACAAGTGAACTCCCCAGGGGAGCCTTTACGCAGCCCCACATGCAACTGGACCCTCTGTGTTCGCTGTTCCTGAGCAAACCTAAACGTAGCCCTAGGCGTCATCGGAGACGAGTGAAAAATCAGGCCCCAGGAAATGCGTTCCGAGCCCCTTTGGACCACGCAAAAGTGCCCCCAAAGGAAGGCTATGGGTACAAGTGAACTCCCCAGGTGAGCCTTTACGCAGCCCCACATGCAACTGGACCCTCCGGGTTCGCTTTTCCTGAGCAAATCTAAACGTAGCCCTAGCCGTCATCGGAGACGAGTGAAAAATCAGGCCCCAGGAAATGCGTTTCAAGCCCCTTTGGACCATGCAAAAGTGCCCCAAAAGGAAGGCTTTGGGTACAAGTGAACTCCCCGGGGGGCCTTTACGCAGCCCCACATGCAACTGGACCCTCCGGGTTCGATTTTTCCGAGCAACATTAATTATATCCCTAGCCGGCATGGGAGAAGACTGAAAAACCGGGCCCCAGAAAACGCGTTGCGAGCCCCTTTGGACCATGCAAAAGTGCCCCCAAAGGAAGGCTTTGGGTACAAGAGAACTCCCCAGGGGAGCCTTTACGCAGCCCCACATGCAACTGGACCCTCCGGGTTCGATTTTTCCGAGCAACATTAATTATATCCCTAGCCGGCATGGGAGAAGACTGAAAAACCGGGCCCCAGAAAACGCGTTGCGAGCCCCTTTGGACCATGCAAAAGTGTCACCAAAGGAAGGCTTTGGGTACAAGTGAACTCCCCGGGGGGCCTTTACGCAGCCCCACATGCAACTGGACCCTCCGGGTTCGCTGTTTCCGAACATACGTAAACATAGTCCTAGCCGGCATCGAAGACGACTGAAAAATCAGGCCCCAGGAAATGCATTGCAAGCACTTTTCGCCCATCCAAAAGTGCCCCCAAAGGAAGGCTTTGGGTACAAGAGAACTCCCCAGGGGAGCCTTTACGCAGCCCCACATGCAACTGGACCCTCCGGGTTCGCTTTCTCCGGGCAACCATATATATATCCCTAGTCGTCATGGGAGAAGACCAAAAAACCGGGCACCAGAAAACGCGTTGCAAGCCCCTTTGGACCATGCAAAAGTGCCCCCAAAGGAAGGCTTTGGGTACAAGAGAACTCCCCAGGGGAGCCTTTACGCAGCCCCACATGCAACTGGACCCTCTGGGTTTGCTGTTCCTGAGCAAATCGAAACGTAGCCCTAGCCGTCATCGGAGACGAGTGAAAAATCAGGCCCCAGGAAATGCGTTGCGAGCCCCTTTGGACCATCCAAAAGTGCCCCCAAAGGAAGTCTTTGGGTACAAGTGAACTCCCCAGGGGAGCCTTTACGCAGCCCCACATGCAACTGGACCCTCCGGGTTCGCTGTTCCTGAGCAAATCTAAACGTAGCCCTAGCCGTCATCGGAGACGAGTGAAAAATCAGGCCCCAGGAAATGCGTTGCGAGCCCCTTTGGACCATCCAAAAGTGCCCCCAAAGGAAGGCTTTGGGTACAAGAGAACTCCCCAGGGGAGCCTTTACGCAGCCCCACATGCAACTGGACCCTCTGGGTTCGCTGTTCCTGAGCAAACCTAAACGTAACCCTAGCCGTCATCGGAGACGAGTGAAAAATCAGGCCCCAGGAAATGTGTTCCGAGCCCCTTTGGACCATGCAAAAGTGCCCCCAAAGGAAGGCTTTGGGTACAAGTGAACTCCCCAGGGGAGCCTTTACGCAGCCCCACATGCAACTGGACCCTCCGGGTTCTCTTTTTCTGGCATCCCTAAATATATTACTAGCCATCATCGAAGACGACTGAAAAATCAGGCCCCAGGAAATGCGTTGCGAGCCCCTTTGGACCATCCAAAAGTGCCCCCAAAGGAAGGCTTTGGGTACAAGTGAACTCCCCAGGGGAGCCTTTACGCAGCCCCACATGCAACTGGACCCTCCGTGTTCTCTTTTTCTGGCATCCCTAAATATAATACTAGCCATCATCGAAGACGACTGAAAAATCAGGCCCCAGGAAATGCGTTGCGAGCCCCTTTGGACCATCCAAAAGTGCCCCCAAAGGAAGGCTTTGGGTACAAGTGAACTCCCCAGGGGAGCCTTTACGCAGCCCCACATGCAACTGGACCCTCCGGGTTCGCTGTTCCTGAGCAAACCTAAATATAGCCCTACCCATCATGGGAGACGAGTGAAAAATCAGGCCCCAGGAAATGCGTTGCGAGCCCCTTTGGATCATGCAAAAGTGCCCCCAAAGGAAGGCTTTGGGTAGAAGTGAACTCCCCAGTGGAGCCTTTACGCAGCCCCACATGCAACTGGACCCTCCGGGTTCGCTGTTTCCGAACATACCTAAACATAGGCCTAGACGGCATAGAAGACGACTGAAAAATCAGGCCCCAGGAAATGCGTTGCAAGCCCCATTGGACCATCCAAAAGTGCCCCCAAAGGAAGGCTTTCGGTACAACTGAACTCCCCAGAGGAACCTTTACGCAGCCCCACATGCAACTGGACCCTCCGGGTTCACTTTTTCCGAACATCCCTAAACATATCCCTAGCCGGCATCGAAGACGAGTGAAAAATCAGGCCCCAGGAAATGCGTTCCGAGCCCTTTTCGCACATCCAAAAGTGCCCCCAAAGGAAGGCTTTGGGTACAAGAGAACTCCCCAGGGGAGCCTTTACGCAGCCCCACATGCAACTGGACCCTCCGGGATCGCTGTTCCTGAGCAAACCTAAACGTAGCCCTAGCCGTCATCAGAGACGAGTGAAAAAACAGGCCCCAGGAAACGGATTCCGAGCCCCTTTGGACCATCCAAAAGTGCCCTCAAAGGAAGGCTTTGGGTACTAGAGAACTCCGCAGGGTAGCCTTTATGCATCCCCACATGCAACTGGACCCTCCGGGTTCGCTTTTTCCGGGGAACCATATATATATCCCTAGCCGGCATGGGAGAAGACTGAAAAACCGGGCCCCAGAAAACGCGTTGCAAACCCTTTGGACCATGCAAAAGTGCCCCCAAAGGAAGGCTTTGGGTACAAGTGAACTTCCCAGGGGAGCATTTACGCAGCCCCACATGCAACTGGACCCTCCGGGATCGATGTTCCTGAGCAAACCTAAACATAGCCAGAGCCGTCATGGAAGACGACTGAAAAATCAGGCCCCAGGAAATGTGTTACAAGCCCCTTTGGACCATCCAAAAGTGCCCTCAAAGGAAGGCTTTGGGTACAAGAGAACTCCGCAGGGTAGCCTTTACGCAGCCCCACATGCAACTGGACCCTCCGGGTTCGCTGTTTCCGAACATACCTAAACATAACACTAGCCGTCATCGGAGACGAGTGAAAAATCAGGCCCCAGGAAATGCGTTGCGAGCCCCTTTTGATCATGCAAAAGTGCCCCCAAAGGAAGGCTTTGGGTACAAGAGAACTCCCCAGGGGTGCCTTTACGCAGCCCCACATGCAGCTGGACCCTCTGGGTTCGCTGTTCCTGAGCAAATCGAAACGTAGCCCTAGCCGTCATCGGAGACGAGTGAAAAATCAGGCCCCAGGAAATGCGTTGCGAGCCCCTTTGGACCATTCAAAAGTGCCCCCAAAGGAAGGCTTTGGGTACAAGAGAACTCCCCAGGGGAGCCTTTACGCATCCCCACATGAAACTGGACCCTCTGGATTCGCTGTTCCTGAGCAAACCTAAACGTAACCCTAGCCGTCATCGGAGACGAGTGAAAAATCAGGCCCCAGGAAATGTGTTCCGAGCCCCTTTGGACCATGCAAAAGTGCCCCCAAAGGAAGTCTTTGGGTAGAAGTGAACTCCCCAGGGGAGCCTTTACGCAGCCCCACATGCAACTGGACCCTCCGGGTTCTCTTTTTCTGGCATCCCTAAATATATTACTAGCCATCATCGAAGACGACTGAAAAATCAGGCCCCAGGAAATGCGTTGCGAGCCCCTTTGGACCATCCAAAAGTGCCCCCAAAGGAAGGCTTTGGGTACAAGTGAACTCCCCAGGGGAGCCTTTACGCAGCCCCACATGCAACTGGACCCTCCGTGTTCTCTTTTTCTGGCATCCCTAAATATAATACTAGCCATCATCGAAGACGACTGAAAAATCAGGCCCCAGGAAATGCGTTGCGAGCCCCTTTGGACCATCCAAAAGTGCCCCCAAAGGAAGGCTTTGGGTACAAGTGAACTCCCCAGGGGAGCCTTTACGCAGCCCCACATGCAACTGGACCCTCCGGGTTCGCTGTTCCTGAGCAAACCTAAATATAGCCCTACCCGTCATGGGAGACGAGTGAAAAATCAGGCCCCAGGAAATGCGTTGCGAGCCCCTTTGGATCATGCAAAAGTGCCCCCAAAGGAAGGCTTTGGGTAGAAGTGAACTCCCCAGGGGAGCCTTTACGCAGCCCCACATGCAACTGGACCCTCCGGGTTCGCTGTTTCCGAACATACCTAAACATAGGCCTAGACGGCATAGAAGACGACTGAAAAATCAGGCCCCAGGAAATGCGTTGCAAGCCCCATTGGACCATCCAAAAGTGCCCCCAAAGGAAGGCTTTCGGTACAACTGAACTCCCCAGAGGAACCTTTACGCAGCCCCACATGCAACTGGACCCTCCGGGTTCACTTTTTCCGAACATCCCTAAACATATCCCTAGCCGGCATCGAAGACGAGTGAAAAATCAGGCCCCAGGAAATGCGTTCCGAGCCCTTTTCGCACATCCAAAAGTGCCCCCAAAGGAAGGCTTTGGGTACAAGAGAACTCCCCAGGGGAGCCTTTACGCAGCCCCACATGCAACTGGACCCTCCGGGTTCGCTGTTCCTGAGCAAACCTAAACGTAGCCCTAGCCGTCACCAGAGACGAGTGAAAAATCAGGCCCCAGGAAACGGGTTCCGAGCCCCTTTGGACCATCCAAAAGTGCCCTCAAAGGAAGGCTTTGGGTATTAGAGAACTCCGCAGGGTAGCCTTTATGCATCCCCACATGCAACTGGACCCTCCGGGTTCGCTTTTTCCGGGGAACCATATATATATCCCTAGCCGGCATGGGAGAAGACTGAAAAACCGGGCCCCAGAAAACGCGTTGCAAACCCTTTGGACCATGCAAAAGTGCCCCCAAAGGAAGGCTTTGGGTACAAGTGAACTTCCCAGGGGAGCATTTACGCAGCCCCACATGCAACTGGACCCTCCGGGATCGATGTTCCTGAGCAAACCTAAACATAGCCAGAGCCGTCATGGAAGACGACTGAAAAATCAGGCCCCAGGAAATGTGTTACAAGCCCCTTTGGACCATCCAAAAGTGCCCTCAAAGGAAGGCTTTGGGTACAAGAGAACTCCGCAGGGTAGCCTTTACGCAGCCCCACATGCAACTGGACCCTCCGGGTTCGCTGTTCCTGAGCAAACCTAAACGTAACACTAGCCATCATCGGAGACTAGTGAAAAATCAGGCCCCATGAAATGCGTTCCGAGCCTCTTTGGACCGTCCAAAAGTGCCCTCAAAGGAAGGCTTTGGGTACAAGTGAACTCCCCAGGGGTGCCTTTACGCAGCCCCACATGCAACTGGACCCTTCGGGTTCGCTTTTTCCGAGCATCCCTAAATATATCCCTAGCCGGCATCGAAGACGAATGAAAAATCATCCCCAGGAAATGCATTGCGAGCCCTTTTCGCCCATCCAAAAGTGCCCCCAAAGGAAGGCTTTGGGTACAAGAGAACTCCCCAGGGGAGCATTTACGCGGCACCACATTCAACTGGACCCTCCGGGTTCGATTTTTCCGAGCAACCCTAGATATATCCCTAGCCGGCATGGGAGAAGACTGAAAAACCGGGCCCCAGAAAACGTGTTGCGAGCCCCTTTGGACCATGCAAAAGTGCCCCCAAAGGAAGGCTTTGGGTACAAGTGAACTCCCCAGGGGAGCCTTTACGCAGCCCCACATGCAACTGGACCCTCCAGGTTCGCTGTTTCCGAGCATCCCTAAACATAACACTAGCCGGCATCGAAGACGACTGAAAAATCAGGCCCCAGGAAATGCGTTCCAAGCCCGTTTTGCCCATCCAAAAGTGCCCCCAAAGGAAGGCTTTGGGTACAAGTGAACTCCCCAGGGGAGCCTTTACGCAGCCCCACATGCAACTGGACCCTCCGGGTTCGCTGTTTCCGAACATACCTAAACATAACACTAGCCGGCATCGAAGACGACTGAAAAATCAGGCCCCAGGAAATGCGTTGCGAGCCCCTTTGGACCATCCAAAAGTGCCCCCAAAGGAAGTCTTTGGGTACAAGTGAACTCCCCAGGGGAGCCTTTACGCAGCCCCACATGCAACTGGACCCTCCGGGTTCGCTGTTCCTGAGCAAATCTAAACGTAGCCCTAGCCGTCATCGGAGACGAGTGAAAAATCAGGCCCCAGGAAATGCGTTGCGAGCCCCTTTTGATCATGCAAAAGTGCCCCCAAAGGAAGGCTTTGGGTACAAGAGAACTCCCCAGGGGTGCCTTTACGCAGCCCCACATGCAGCTGGACCCTCTGGGTTCGCTGTTCCTGAGCAAATCGAAACGTAGCCCTAGCCGTCATCGGAGACGAGTGAAAAATCAGGCCCCAGGAAATGCGTTGCGAGCCCCTTTGGACCATCCAAAAGTGCCCCCAAAGGAAGGCTTTGGGTACAAGAGAACTCCCCAGGGGAGCCTTTACGCAGCCCCACATGAAACTGGACCCTCTGGATTCGCTGTTCCTGAGCAAACCTAAACGTAACCCTAGCCGTCATGGGAGACGAGTGAAAAATCAGGCCCCAGGAAATGCGTTGCGAGCCCCTTTGGATCATGCAAAAGTGCCCCCAAAGGAAGGCTTTGGGTAGAAGTGAACTCCCCAGGGGAGCCTTTACGCAGCCCCACATGCAACTGGACCCTCCGGGTTCGCTGTTTCCGAACATACCTAAACATAGGCCTAGACGGCATAGAAGACGACTGAAAAATCAGGCCCCAGGAAATGCGTTGCAAGCCCCATTGGACCATCCAAAAGTGCCCCCAAAGGAAGGCTTTCGGTACAACTGAACTCCCCAGAGGAACCTTTACGCAGCCCCACATGCAACTGGACCCTCCGAGTTCACTTTTTCCGAACATCCCTAAACATATCCCTAGCCGGCATCGAAGACGAGTGAAAAATCAGGCCCCAGGAAATGCGTTCCGAGCCCTTTTCGCACATCCAAAAGTGCCCCCAAAGGAAGGCTTTGGGTACAAGAGAACTCCCCAGGGGAGCCTTTACGCAGCCCCACATGCAACTGGACCCTCCGGGTTCGCTGTTCCTGAGCAAACCTAAACGTAGCCCTAGCCGTCACCAGAGACGAGTGAAAAATCAGGCCCCAGGAAACGGGTTCCGAGCCCCTTTGGACCATCCAAAAGTGCCCTCAAAGGAAGGCTTTGGGTATTAGAGAACTCCGCAGGGTAGCCTTTATGCATCCCCACATGCAACTGGACCCTCCGGGTTCGCTTTTTCCGGGGAACCATATATATATCCCTAGCCGGCATGGGAGAAGACTGAAAAACCGGGCCCCAGAAAACGCGTTGCAAACCCTTTGGACCATGCAAAAGTGCCCCCAAAGGAAGGCTTTGGGTACAAGTGAACTTCCCAGGGGAGCATTTACGCAGCCCCACATGCAACTGGACCCTCCGGGATCGATGTTCCTGAGCAAACCTAAACATAGCCAGAGCCGTCATGGAAGACGACTGAAAAATCAGGCCCCAGGAAATGTGTTACAAGCCCCTTTGGACCATCCAAAAGTGCCCTCAAAGGAAGGCTTTGGGTACAAGAGAACTCCGCAGGGTAGCCTTTACGCAGCCCCACATGCAACTGGACCCTCCGGGTTCGCTGTTCCTGAGCAAACCTAAACGTAACACTAGCCATCATCGGAGACTAGTGAAAAATCAGGCCCCATGAAATGCGTTCCGAGCCTCTTTGGACCGTCCAAAAGTGCCCTCAAAGGAAGGCTTTGGGTACAAGTGAACTCCCCAGGGGTGCCTTTACGCAGCCCCACATGCAACTGGACCCTTCGGGTTCGCTTTTTCCGAGCATCCCTAAATATATCCCTAGCCGGCATCGAAGACGAATGAAAAATCATCCCCAGGAAATGCATTGCGAGCCCTTTTCGCCCATCCAAAAGTGCCCCCAAAGGAAGGCTTTGGGTACAAGAGAACTCCCCAGGGGAGCATTTACGCGGCACCACATTCAACTGGACCCTCCGGGTTCGATTTTTCCGAGCAACCCTAGATATATCCCTAGCCGGCATGGGAGAAGACTGAAAAACCGGGCCCCAGAAAACGTGTTGCGAGCCCCTTTGGACCATGCAAAAGTGCCCCCAAAGGAAGGCTTTGGGTACAAGTGAACTCCCCAGGGGAGCCTTTACGCAGCCCCACATGCAACTGGACCCTCCAGGTTCGCTGTTTCCGAGCATCCCTAAACATAACACTAGCCGGCATCGAAGACGACTGAAAAATCAGGCCCCAGGAAATGCGTTCCAAGCCCGTTTTGCCCATCCAAAAGTGCCCCCAAAGGAAGGCTTTGGGTACAAGTGAACTCCCCAGGGGAGCCTTTACGCAGCCCCACATGCAACTGGACCCTCCGGGTTCGCTGTTTCCGAACATACCTAAACATAACACTAGCCGGCATCGAAGACGACTGAAAAATCAGGCCCCAGGAAATGCGTTGCGAGCCCCTTTGGACCATCCAAAAGTGCCCCCAAAGGAAGTCTTTGGGTACAAGTGAACTCCCCAGGGGAGCCTTTACGCAGCCCCACATGCAACTGGACCCTCCGGGTTCGCTGTTCCTGAGCAAATCTAAACGTAGCCCTAGCCGTCATCGGAGACGAGTGAAAAATCAGGCCCCAGGAAATGCGTTGCGAGCCCCTTTTGATCATGCAAAAGTGCCCCCAAAGGAAGGCTTTGGGTACAAGAGAACTCCCCAGGGGTGCCTTTACGCAGCCCCACATGCAGCTGGACCCTCTGGGTTCGCTGTTCCTGAGCAAATCGAAACGTAGCCCTAGCCGTCATCGGAGACGAGTGAAAAATCAGGCCCCAGGAAATGCGTTGCGAGCCCCTTTGGACCATCCAAAAGTGCCCCCAAAGGAAGGCTTTGGGTACAAGAGAACTCCCCAGGGGAGCCTTTACGCAGCCCCACATGAAACTGGACCCTCTGGATTCGCTGTTCCTGAGCAAACCTAAACGTAACCCTAGCCGTCATCGGAGACGAGTGAAAAATCAGGCCCCAGGAAATGTGTTCCGAGCCCCTTTGGACCATGCAAAAGTGCCCCCAAAGGAAGTCTTTGGGTAGAAGTGAACTCCCCAGGGGAGCCTTTACGCAGCCCCACATGCAACTGGACCCTCCGGGTTCTCTTTTTCTGGCATCCCTAAATATATTACTAGCCATCATCGAAGACGACTGAAAAATCAGGCCCCAGGAAATGCGTTGCGAGCCCCTTTGGACCATCCAAAAGTGCCCCCAAAGGAAGGCTTTGGGTACAAGTGAACTCCCCAGGGGAGCCTTTACGCAGCCCCACATGCAACTGGACCCTCCGTGTTCTCTTTTTCTGGCATCCCTAAATATAATACTAGCCATCATCGAAGACGACTGAAAAATCAGGCCCCAGAAAATGCGTTGCGAGCCCCTTTGGACCATCCAAAAGTGCCCCCAAAGGAAGGCTTTGGGTACAAGTGAACTCCCCAGGGGAGCCTTTACGCAGCCCCACATGCAACTGGACCCTCCGGGTTCGCTGTTCCTGAGCAAACCTAAATATAGCCCTACCCGTCATGGGAGACGAGTGAAAAATCAGGCCCCAGGAAATGCGTTGCGAGCCCCTTTGGATCATGCAAAAGTGCCCCCAAAGGAAGGCTTTGGGTAGAAGTGAACTCCCCAGGGGAGCCTTTACGCAGCCCCACATGCAACTGGACCCTCCGGGTTCGCTGTTTCCGAACATACCTAAACATAGGCCTAGACGGCATAGAAGACGACTGAAAAATCAGGCCCCAGGAAATGCGTTGCAAGCCCCATTGGACCATCCAAAAGTGCCCCCAAAGGAAGGCTTTCGGTACAACTGAACTCCCCAGAGGAACCTTTACGCAGCCCCACATGCAACTGGACCCTCCGGGTTCACTTTTTCCGAACATCCCTAAACATATCCCTAGCCGGCATCGAAGACGAGTGAAAAATCAGGCCCCAGGAAATGCGTTCCGAGCCCTTTTCGCACATCCAAAAGTGCCCCCAAAGGAAGGCTTTGGGTACAAGAGAACTCCCCAGGGGAGCCTTTACGCAGCCCCACATGCAACTGGACCCTCCGGGTTCGCTGTTCCTGAGCAAACCTAAACGTAGCCCTAGCCGTCATCAGAGACGAGTGAAAAATCAGGCCCCAGGAAACGGGTTCCGAGCCCCTTTGGACCATCCAAAAGTGCCCTCAAAGGAAGGCTTTGGGTATTAGAGAACTCCGCAGGGTAGCCTTTATGCATCCCCACATGCAACTGGACCCTCCGGGTTCGCTTTTTCCGGGGAACCATATATATATCCCTAGCCGGCATGGGAGAAGACTGAAAAACCGGGCCCCAGAAAACGCGTTGCAAACCCTTTGGACCATGCAAAAGTGCCCCCAAAGGAAGGCTTTGGGTACAAGTGAACTTCCCAGGGGAGCATTTACGCAGCCCCACATGCAACTGGACCCTCCGGGATCGATGTTCCTGAGCAAACCTAAACATAGCCAGAGCCGTCATGGAAGACGACTGAAAAATCAGGCCCCAGGAAATGTGTTACAAGCCCCTTTGGACCATCCAAAAGTGCCCTCAAAGGAAGGCTTTGGGTACAAGAGAACTCCGCAGGGTAGCCTTTACGCAGCCCCACATGCAACTGGACCCTCCGGGTTCGCTGTTCCTGAGCAAACCTAAACGTAACACTAGCCATCATCGGAGACTAGTGAAAAATCAGGCCCCATGAAATGCGTTCCGAGCCTCTTTGGACCGTCCAAAAGTGCCCTCAAAGGAAGGCTTTGGGTACAAGTGAACTCCCCAGGGGTGCCTTTACGCAGCCCCACATGCAACTGGACCCTTCGGGTTCGCTTTTTCCGAGCATCCCTAAATATATCCCTAGCCGGCATCGAAGACGAATGAAAAATCATCCCCAGGAAATGCGTTGCGAGCCCTTTTCGCCCATCCAAAAGTGCCCCCAAAGGAAGGCTTTGGGTACAAGAGAACTCCCCAGGGGAGCATTTACGCGGCACCACATTCAACTGGACCCTCCGGGTTCGATTTTTCCGAGCAACCCTAGATATATCCCTAGCCGGCATGGGAGAAGACTGAAAAACCGGGCCGCAGAAAACGTGTTGCGAGCCCCTTTGGACCATGCAAAAGTGCCCCCAAAGGAAGGCTTTGGGTACAAGTGAACTCCCCAGGGGAGCCTTTACGCAGCCCCACATGCAACTGGACCCTCCAGGTTCGCTGTTTCCGAGCATCCCTAAACATAACACTAGCCGGCATCGAAGACGACTGAAAAATCAGGCCCCAGGAAATGCGTTCCAAGCCCGTTTTGCCCATCCAAAAGTGCCCCCAAAGGAAGGCTTTGGGTACAAGTGAACTCCCCAGGGGAGCCTTTACGCAGCCCCACATGCAACTGGACCCTCCGGGATCGCTGTTTCCGAACATACCTAAACATAACACTAGCCGGCATCGAAGACGACTGAAAAATCAGGCCCCAGGAAATGCGTTGCGAGCCCCTTTGGACCATCCAAAAGTGCCCCCAAAGGAAGTCTTTGGGTACAAGTGAACTCCCCAGGGGAGCCTTTACGCAGCCCCACATGCAACTGGACCCTCCGGGTTCGCTGTTCCTGAGCAAATCTAAACGTAGCCCTAGCCGTCATCGGAGACGAGTGAAAAATCAGGCCCCAGGAAATGCGTTGCGAGCCCCTTTTGATCATGCAAAAGTGCCCCCAAAGGAAGGCTTTGGGTACAAGAGAACTCCCCAGGGGTGCCTTTACGCAGCCCCACATGCAGCTGGACCCTCTGGGTTCGCTGTTCCTGAGCAAATCGAAACGTAGCCCTAGCCGTCATCGGAGACGAGTGAAAAATCAGGCCCCAGGAAATGCGTTGCGAGCCCCTTTGGACCATCCAAAAGTGCCCCCAAAGGAAGGCTTTGGGTACAAGAGAACTCCCCAGGGGAGCCTTTACGCAGCCCCACATGAAACTGGACCCTCTGGATTCGCTGTTCCTGAGCAAACCTAAACGTAACCCTAGCCGTCATCGGAGACGAGTGAAAAATCAGGCCCCAGGAAATGTGTTCCGAGCCCCTTTGGACCATGCAAAAGTGCCCCCAAAGGAAGTCTTTGGGTAGAAGTGAACTCCCCAGGGGAGCCTTTACGCAGCCCCACATGCAACTGGACCCTCTGGGTTCTCTTTTTCTGGCATCCCTAAATATATTACTAGCCATCATCGAAGACGACTGAAAAATCAGGCCCCAGGAAATGCGTTACGAGCCCCTTTGGACCATCCAAAAGTGCCCCCAAAGGAAGGCTTTGGGTACAAGTGAACTCCCCAGGGGAGCCTTTACGCAGCCCCACATGCAACTGGACCCTCCGTGTTCTCTTTTTCTGGCATCCCTAAATATAATACTAGCCATCATCGAAGACGACTGAAAAATCAGGCCCCAGGAAATGCGTTGCGAGCCCCTTTGGACCATCCAAAAGTGCCCCCAAAGGAAGGCTTTGGGTACAAGTGAACTCCCCAGGGGAGCCTTTACGCAGCCCCACATGCAACTGGACCCTCCGGGTTCGCTGTTCCTGAGCAAACCTAAATATAGCACTACCCGTCATGGGAGACGAGTGAAAAATCAGGCCCCAGGAAATGCGTTGCGAGCCCCTTTGGATCATGCAAAAGTGCCCCCAAAGGAAGGCTTTGGGTACAAGTGAACTCCCCAGGGGAGCCTTTACGCAGCCCCACATGCAACTGGACCCTCCGGGTTCGCTGTTTCCGAACATACCTAAACATAGGCCTAGACGGCATAGAAGACGACTGAAAAATCAGGCCCCAGGAAATGCGTTGCAAGCCCCATTGGACCATCCAAAAGTGCCCCCAAAGGAAGGCTTTCAGTACAACTGAACTCCCCAGAGGAACCTTTACGCAGCCCCACATGCAACTGGACCATCCGGGTTCACTTTTTCTGAACATCCCTAAACATATCCCTAGCCGGCATCGAAGACGAGTGAAAAATCAGGCCCCAGGAAATGCGTTCCGAGCCCTTTTCGCACATCCAAAAGTGCCCCCAAAGGAAGGCTTTGGGTACAAGAGAACTCCCCAGGGGAGCCTTTACGCAGCCCCACAAGCAACTGGACCCTCCGGGTTCGCTGTTCCTGAGCAAACCTAAACGTAGCCCTAGCCTTCATCAGAGACGAGTGAAAAATCAGGCCCCAGGAAACGGGTTCCGAGCCCCTTTGGACCATCCAAAAGTGCCCTCAAAGGAAGGCTTTGGGTACTAGAGAACTCCGCAGGGTAGCCTTTATGCATCCCCACATGCAACTGGACCCTCCGGGTTCGCTTTTTCCGGGGAACCATATATATATCCCTAGCCGGCATGGGAGAAGACTGAAAAACCGGGCCCCAGAAAACGCGTTGCAAACCCTTTGGACCATGCAAAAGTGCCCCCAAAGGAAGGCTTTGGGTACAAGTGAACTTCCCAGGGGAGCATTTACGCAGCCCCACATGCAACTGGACCCTCCGGGATCGATGTTCCTGAGCAAACCTAAACATAGCCAGAGCCGTCATGGAAGACGACTGAAAAATCAGGCCCCAGGAAATGTGTTACAAGCCCCTTTGGACCATCCAAAAGTGCCCTCAAAGGAAGGCTTTGGGTACAAGAGAACTCCGCAGGGTAGCCTTTACGCAGCCCCACATGCAACTGGACCCTCCGGTTTCGCTGTTCCTGAGCAAACCTAAACGTAACCCTAGCCATCATCGGAGACTAGTGAAAAATCAGGCCCCATGAAATGCGTTCCGAGCCCCTTTGGACCGTCCAAAAGTGCCCTCAAAGGAAGGCTTTGGGTACAAGTGAACTCCCCAGGGGTGCCTTTACGCAGCCCCACATGCAACTGGACCCTTCGGGTTCGCTTTTTCCGAGCATCCCTAAATATATCCCTAGCCGGCATCGAAGACGAATGAAAAATCATCCCCAGGAAATGCGTTGCGAGCCCTTTTCGCCCATCCAAAAGTGCCCCCAAAGGAAGGCTTTGGGTACAAGAGAACTCCCCAGGGGAGCATTTACGCGGCACCACATTCAACTGGACCCTCCGGGTTCGATTTTTCCGAGCAACCCTAGATATATCCCTAGCCGGCATGGGAGAAGACTGAAAAACCGGGCCCCAGAAAACGCGTTGCGAGCCCCTTTGGACCATGCAAAAGTGCCCCCAAAGGAAGGCTTTGGGTACAAGTGAACTCCCCAGGGGAGCCTTTACGCAGCCCCACATGCAACTGGACCCTCCAGGTTCGCTGTTTCCGAGCATCCCTAAACATAACACTAGCCGGCATCGAAGACGACTGAAAAATCAGGCCCCAGGAAATGCGTTCCAAGCCCGTTTTGCCCATCCAAAAGTGCCCCCAAAGGAAGGCTTTGGGTACAAGTGAACTCCCCAGGGGAGCCTTTACGCAGACCCACATGCAACTGGACCCTCCGGGTTCGCTGTTTCCGAACATACCTAAACATAACACTAGCCGGCATCGAAGACGACTGAAAAATCAGGCCCCAGGAAATGCGTTGCGAGCCCCTTTGGACCATCCAAAAGTGCCCCCAAAGGAAGTCTTTGGGAACAAGAGAACTCCCCAGGGGAGCCTTTACGCAGAACAACATGCAACTGGACCCTCCGGGTTCACTGTTCCTGAGCAAATCTAAACTTAGGCCTAGCCGTCATCGGAGACGAGTGAAAAATCAGGCCCCAGGAAATATGTTGCAAGCCCCTTTGGACCATGCAATAGTGCCCCCAAAGGAAGTCTTTGGGTAGAAGTGAACTCCCCAGGGGAGCCTTTACGCAGCCCCACATGCAACTGGACCCTCCGGGTTCTCTTTTTCCGGAATCCCTAAACATAGCCCTAGCCGTCATCGAAGACGACTGAAAAATCAGGCCCCAGGAAATTCGTTGCGAGCCCCTTTGGACAATCCAAATGTGCCCCCAAAGGAAGACTTTGGGTACAAGTGAACTCCCCAGGGGAGCCTTTACGCAGCCCCACATGCAACTGGACCCTCCGGGTTCGCTGTTTACGAACATACCTAAATATAGGCCTAGCCGTCATCGAAGACGACTGAAAAATCAGGCCCCAGGAAATGCCTTGTGAGAACCTTTGGACCATGCAAAAGTGACCCCAAAGGAAGGCTTTGGGTACAAGTGAACTCCCGAGGGGAGCCTTTACGCAGCCCCACATGCAACTGGACCCTCCGGGTTCGCTGTTCCTGAGCAAACCTAAACGTAGCCCTAGCCGTCATCTGAGACGACTGAAAAATCAGGCCCCAGGAAATGCGTTGCGAGCACCTTTGGACCATCCAAAAGTGCCCCCAAAGGAAGGCTTTGGGTGCAAGTGAACTCCCTAGGGGAGCCTTTATGCAGCCCCACATGCAACTGGACCCACGGGTTTGTTTTTTCCGAGCAACCCTAAATATATCCCTTGCCGGCATGGGAGAAGACTGAAAAACCAGGTCCCAGAAAACGCGTTGCAAGCCCCTTTGGACCATGCAAAAGTGCCCCCAAAGGAAGACTTTGGGTACAAGTGAACTCCCCAGGGGAGCCTTTACGCAGCCCCACATGCAACTGGACCCTCCGGGTTCGCTGTTCCTGAACAAAAATTAACGTAGGACATGCCGCCATCGGAGACGAGTGAAAAATCACGCCCCAGGAAATGCGTTGCGAGCCCCTTTGGACCATCCAAAAGTGCCCCCAAAGGAAGGCTTTGGGTACAAGTGAACTCCCCAGGGGAGCCTTTACGCAGCCCCACATGCAACTGGACCCTCCGTGTTCTCTTTTTCTGGCATCCCTAAATATAATACTAGCCATCATCGAAGACGACTGAAAAATCAGGCCCCAGGAAATGCGTTGCGAGCCCTTTTCGCCCATCCAAAAGTTCCCCCAAAGGAAGGCTTTGGATTCAAGAGAACTCCATAGGGGAGACTTTACGCAGCCCCACATGCAACTGGACCCTCCGGGTTCGCTGTTCCTGAGCAAACCTAAACTTAGCCCTTACCGTCCTCAGAGACGAGTGAAAAATCAGGCCCCAGGAAACGGGTTCCGAGCCCCTTTGGACCATCCAAAAGTGCCCTCAAAGGAAGGCTTTGGGTACAAGAGAACTCCGCAGGGTAGCCTTTATGCAGCCCGACATGCAACTGGACCCTCCGGGTTCGCTTTTTCCGGAATCCCTAAACATAGCCCTAGCCGTCATCGAAGACGACTGAAAAATCAGCCCCCAGGAAATGCGTTGCGAGCCCCATTGGACAATCCAAAAGTGCCCCCAAAGGAAGACTTTGGGTACAAGTGAACTCCCCAGGGGAGCCTTTACGCAGCCCCACATGCAACTGGACCCTCCGGGTTCGCTGTTTCCGAACATACCTAAATATAGGCCTAGCCGTCATCGGAGACGAGTGAAAAATCAGGCCCCAGGAAATGCGTTGCGAGCCCTTTTCGCCCATGCAAAAGTGCCCCCAAAGGAAGGCTTTGGGTACAAGAGAACTCCCCAGGGGAGCCTTTACGCAGCCCCACATGCAACTGGACCCTCTCGGTTCGCTGTTCTTGAGCAAATCGAAACGTAGCCCTAGCCGTCATCGGAGACGAGTGAAAAATCAGGCCCAGGAAATGCGTTGCGAGCCCCTTTGGACCATCCAAAAGTGCTCCCAAAGGAAGGCTTTGGGTACAAGTGAACTCCCCAGGGGAGCCTTTACGCAGCCCCACATGCAACTGGACCCTCCGGGTTCGCTGTTCCTGAGCAAACCAAAACGTAACACTAGCCGTCATGGGAGACGACTGAAAAATCAGGCCCCAGGAAATCTGTTGCAAGCCACTTTTGGACCATCCAAAAGTGCCCCCAAAGGAAGACTTTGGGTACAAGTGAACTCCCCAGGGGAGCCTTTACGCAGCCCCACATGCAACTGGACCCTCCGGGTTCGCTGTTCCTGAGCAAATCTAAACGTAGCCCTAGCCGTCATCGGAGACGAGTGAAAAATCAGGCCCCAGGAAATGCTTTGCAAGCCCCTTTGGACCATCCAAAAGTGCCCCCAAAGGAAGGCTTTGGGTACAAGAGAACTCCCCAGGGGAGCCTTTACGCAGCCCCACATGCAACTGGACCCTCCGGGTTCTCTTTTTCCGGAATCCCTAAACATAGCCCTAGCCGTCATCGAAGACGACTGAAAAATCAGGTCCCAGGAAATGCTTTGCAAGCCCCATTGGACCATGCAAAATGCCCCCAAAGGAAGACTTTGGGTACAAGTGAACTCACCAGGGGAGCTTTTACAAAGCCCCACATGCCACTGGACCCTCCGGGTTCGCTGCTCCTGAGCAAACCTAAACATAGCCCTAGCTGTCATCGGAGACGAGTGAAAAATCAGGCCCCAGGAAATAGGTTGCGAGCCCCTTTGGACCATGCAAAAGTGCCCCCAAAGGAAGGCTTTGGGTACAAGAGAACTCCCCAGGGGAGCCTTTACGCAGCCCCACATGCAACTGGACCCTCCGGGTTCGCTGTTTCCGAATATACCTAAGTATAGGCCTAGCCGGCATAGAAGACGAGTGAAAAATCAGGCCCCAGGAAATGCGTTGCGAGCCCTTTTCGCCCATCCAAAAGTGCCCCCAAAGGAAGGCTTTGGATTCAAGAGAACTCCATAGGGGAGACTTTACGCAGCCCCACATGCAACTGGACCCTCCGGGTTCGCTGTTCCTGAGCAAACCTAAACTTAGCCCTTACCGTCCTCAGAGACGAGTGAAAAATCAGGCCCCAGGAAACGGGTTCCGAGCCCCTTTGGACCATCCAAAAGTGCCCTCAAAGGAAGGCTTTGGGTACAAGAGAACTCCGCAGGGTAGCCTTTATGCAGCCCGACATGCAACTGGACCCTCCGGGTTCGCTTTTTCCGGAATCCCTAAACATAGCCCTAGCCGTCATCGAAGACGACTGAAAAATCAGGCCCCAGGAAATGCGTTGCGAGCCCCATTGGACAATCCAAAAGTGCCCCCAAAGGAAGACTTTGGGTACAAGTGAACTCCCCAGGGGAGCCTTTACGCAGCCCCACATGCAACTGGACCCTCCGGGTTCGCTGTTTCCGAACATACCTAAATATAGGCCTAGCCGTCATCGGAGACGAGTGAAAAATCAGGCCCCAGGAAATGCGTTGCGAGCCCTTTTCGCCCATGCAAAAGTGCCCCCAAAGGAAGGCTTTGGGTACAAGAGAACTCCCCAGGGGAGCCTTTACGCAGCCCCACATGCAACTGGACCCTCTCGGTTCGCTGTTCTTGAGCAAATCGAAACGTAGCCCTAGCCGTCATCGGAGACGAGTGAAAAATCAGGCCCAGGAAATGCGTTGCGAGCCCCTTTGGACCATCCAAAAGTGCTCCCAAAGGAAGGCTTTGGGTACAAGTGAACTCCCCAGGGGAGCCTTTACGCAGCCCCACATGCAACTGGACCCTCCGGGTTCGCTGTTCCTGAGCAAACCAAAACGTAACACTAGCCGTCATCGGAGACGACTGAAAAATCAGGCCCCAGGAAATCTGTTGCAAGCCACTTTTGGACCATCCAAAAGTGCCCCCAAAGGAAGACTTTGGGTACAAGTGAACTCCCCAGGGGAGCCTTTACGCAGCCCCACATGCAACTGGACCCTCCGGGTTCGCTGTTCCTGAGCAAATCTAAACGTAGCCCTAGCCGTCATCGGAGACGAGTGAAAAATCAGGCCCCAGGAAATGCTTTGCAAGCCCCTTTGGACCATCCAAAAGTGCCCCCAAAGGAAGGCTTTGGGTACAAGAGAACTCCCCAGGGGAGCCTTTACGCAGCCCCACATGCAACTGGACCCTCCGGGTTCTCTTTTTCCGGAATCCCTAAACATAGCCCTAGCCGTCATCGAAGACGACTGAAAAATCAGGTCCCAGGAAATGCTTTGCAAGCCCCATTGGACCATGCAAAATGCCCCCAAAGGAAGACTTTGGGTACAAGTGAACTCACCAGGGGAGCTTTTACAAAGCCCCACATGCCACTGGACCCTCCGGGTTCGCTGCTCCTGAGCAAACCTAAACATAGCCCTAGCTGTCATCGGAGACGAGTGAAAAATCAGGCCCCAGGAAATAGGTTGCGAGCCCCTTTGGACCATGCAAAAGTGCCCCCAAAGGAAGGCTTTGGGTACAAGAGAACTCCCCAGGGGAGCCTTTACGCAGCCCCACATGCAACTGGACCCTCCGGGTTCGCTGTTTCCGAATATACCTAAGTATAGGCCTAGCCGGCATAGAAGACGAGTGAAAAATCAGGCCCCAGGAAATGCGTTGCGAGCCCTTTTCGCCCATCCAAAAGTGCCCCCAAAGGAAGGCTTTGGATTCAAGAGAACTCCATAGGGGAGACTTTACGCAGCCCCACATGCAACTGGACCCTCCGGGTTCGCTGTTCCTGAGCAAACCTAAACTTAGCCCTTAACGTCCTCAGAGACGAGTGAAAAATCAGGCCCCAGGAAACGGGTTCCGAGCCCCTTTGGACCATCCAAAAGTGCCCTCAAAGGAAGGCTTTGGGTACAAGAGAACTCCGCAGGGTAGCCTTTATGCAGCCCGACATGCAACTGGACCCTCCGGGTTCGCTTTTTCCGAGCAACCATATATATATCCCTAGCCGGCATGGGAGAAGACTGAAAAACCGGGTCCCAGAAAACGCGTTGCAAGCCCCTTTGGACCATGCAAAAGTGCCCCCAAAGGAAGGCTTTGGGTACAAGTGAACTCCCCAGGGGAGCCTTTACGCAGCCCCACATGCAACTGGACCCTCCGGGTTCGCTGTTCCTGAGCAAATCTAAACTTAGGCCTAGCCGTCATCGGAGACGAGTGAAAAATCAGGCCCCAGGAAATAGGTTGCGAGCCCCTTTGGACCATGCAATAGTGCCCCCAAAGGAAGGCTTTGGGTAGAAGTGAACTCCCCAGGGGAGCCTTTACGCAGCCCCACATGCAACTGGACCCTCCGGGTTCTCTTTTTCCGGAATCCCTAAACATAGCCCTAGCCGTCATCAAAGACGACTGAAAAATCAGGCCCCAGGAAATGCGTTGAGAGCCCCTTTGGACCATCCAAAAGTGCCCCCAAAGGAAGACTTTGGGTACAAGTGAACTCCCCAGGGGAGCCTTTACGCAGCCCCACATGCAACTAGACCCTCCGGGTTCGCTGTTTCCGAACATACCTAAATATAGGCCTAGCCGTCATGGGAGACGAGTGAAAAATCAGGCCCCAGGAAATGCGTTGCAAGCCCCATTGGACCATGCAAAAGTGACCCCAAAGGAAGACTTTGGGTACAAGTGAACTCACCAGGGGAGCTTTTACAAAGCCCCACATGCAACTGGAGCCTCCGGGTTCGCTGCTCCTGAGCAAACCTAAACGTATCCCTAGGTGTCATCGGAGACGAGTGAAAAATCAGGCCCCAGGAAATGCCTTGTGAGACCCTTTGGACCATCCAAAAGTGTCACCAAAGGAAGGCTTTTGGTACATCTGAAGTTCCAAGGGGAGCTTTTACGCAGCCCCACATGCAACTGGACCCTCCGGGTTCGCTGTTTCCGAGTATCCCTAAACATAGCCCTAGACGGCATCGAAGACGACTGAAAAATCAGGCCCCAGAAAACGAGTTCCAAGCCCCTTTGGACCATGCAAAAGTGCCCCCAAAGGAAGGCTTTGGGTACAAGTGAACTCCCCAGGGGAGCCTTTACACAGCCCCACATGCAACTGGACCCTCCGGGTTCGATTTTTCCAAGCAACACTAAATATATCCATAGCCGGCATGGGAGAAGACTGAAAAACCGGGACCCAGACAACGCGTTGCAAGCCCTTTTGGACCATGCAAAAGTGCCCCCAAAGGAAGGCTTTGGGTACAAGTGAACTCCCCAGGGGAGCCTTTACGCAGCCACACATGCAACTGGACCGTCCGGGTTCGCTGTTCCTGAGCAAACCTAAACGTAGCCCTAGCCGTCATTTGAGACGACTAAAATAATCAGGGCCCAGGAAATGCGTTGCAAGCCCCTTTGGACCATGCAAACGTGCCCCCAAAGGAAGGCTTTGGGTACAAGTGACCTCCCCAGAGGAGCCTTTACGCAGCCCCACATGCAACTGGACCCTCCGGGTTCGCTGTTCCTGAGCAAACCTAAACGTAGCCCTAGCCGTCATCAGAGACGAGTGAAAAATCAGGCCCCAGGAAACAGGTTCCGAGCCCCTTTGGACCATCCAAAAGTGCCCTCAAAGGAAGGCTTTGGGTACAAGAGAACTCCGCAGGGTAGCCTTTATGCAGCCCCACATGCAACTGGACCCTCCGGGTTCGCTTTTTCCGGGCAACCATATATATATCCCTAGCCGTCATGGGAGAAGACTAAAAAACCGGGCCCCAAAAAACGCGTTGCAAGCCCCTTTGGACCATGCAAAAGTGCCCCCAAAGGAAGGCTTTGGGTACAAGAGAACTCCCCAGGGGAGCATTTACGCAGCCCCACATGCAACTGGACCCTCCGGGTTCGCTGTTCCTGAGCAAAACTAAACATAGCCCTAGCCGTCATCGGAGACGAGTGAAAAATCAGGCCCCAGGAAATGCTTTGCGAGCCCTTTTGGACCATCCAAAAGTGCCCCCAAAGGAAGGCTTTGGGTACAAGAGAACTCCCCAGGGGAGCCTTTACGCAGCCCCACATGCAACTGGACCCTCCGGGATCGATGTTCCTGAGCAAACCTAAACATAGCCCGAGCCGTCATCAGAGACGACAGAAAAATCAGGCCCCAGGAAATGCGTTCCAAGCCCCTTTGGACCATCCAAAAGTGCCCCCAAAGGAAGGCTTTGGGTACAAGAGAACTCCCCAGGGGTGCCTTTACGCAGCCCCACATGCAACTGGACCCTCCGGGTTCTCTTTTTCCGGCATCCCTAAACATAGCCCTAGCCGTCATCGGAGACAAGTGAAAAATCAGGCCCCAGGAAATGTGTTGCGAGCCCCTTTGGACCATCCAAAAGTGCCCCCAAAGGAAGGCTTTGGGTACAAGAGAACTCCCCAGGGGAGCCTTTACGCAGCCCCACATGCAACTGGACCCTCCGGGATCGATGTTCCTGAGCAAACCTAAACATAGCCCGAGCCGTCATTGGAGACGAGTGAAAAATCAGGCCCCAGGATATGTGTTCCAAGCCCCTTTGGACCATGCAAAAGTGCCCCCAAAGGAAGGCTTTGGGTACAAGTCAACTCCCCAGGGAAGCCTTTACGCAGCCCCACATGCAACTGGACCCTCCGGGTTCGCTGTTCCTGAGCAAACCTAAACGTAGCCCTAGCCGTCATCGGAGACGAGTGAAAAATCAGGCCCCATGAAATGCGTTCCGAGCCCCTTTGGACCATGCAAAAGTGCCCTCAAAGGAAGGCTTTGGGTACAAGTGAACTCCCCAGGGGAGCCTTTACGCAGCCCCACATGCAACTGGAGCCTCCGGGTTCGCTTTTTCCGAGCATCCCTAAACATATCCCTAGCCGGCATCGAAGACGAATGAAAATTCAGGCCCCAGGAAATGCGTTGCGAGCCCTTTTCGCCCATCCAAAAGTGCCCCCAAAGAAAGGCTTTGGGTACAAGTGAACTCCCCAGGGGAGCCTTTACGCAGCCCCACATGCAACTGGACCCTCCGGGTTCGCTGTTCCTGAGCAAAGCTAAACGTAACCCTAGCCGTCATCGGAGACGAGTGAAAAATCAGGCCCCAGGAAATACGTTGCGAGCCCCTTTGGACCATCCAAAAGTGCCCCCAAAGGAAGGCTTTGGGTACAAGTGAACTCCCCAGGGGAGCCTTTACGCAGCCCCACATGCAACTGGACCCTCCGGGTTCGATTTTTCCAAGCAACACTAAATATATCCATAGCCGGCATGGGAGAAGACTGAAAAACCGGGACCCAGACAACGCGTTGCAAGCCCTTTTGGACCATGCAAAAGTGCCCCCAAAGGAAGGCTTTGGGTACAAGTGAACTCCCCAGGCGAGCCTTTACGCAGCCACACATGCAACTGGACCCTCCGGGTTCGCTGTTCCTGAGCAAACCTAAACGTAGCCCTAGCCGTCATTTGAGACGACTAAAATAATCAGGGCCCAGGAAATGCGTTGCAAGCCCCTTTGGACCATGCAAACGTGCACCCAAAGGAAGGCTTTGGGTACAAGTGACCTCCCCAGAGGAGCCTTTACGCAGCCCCACATGCAACTGGACCCTCCGGGTTCGCTGTTCCTGAGCAAACCTAAACGTAGCCCTAGCCGTCATCAGAGACGAGTGAAAAATCAGGCCCCAGGAAACAGGTTCCGAGCCCCTTTGGACCATCCAAAAGTGCCCTCAAAGGAAGGCTTTGGGTACAAGAGAACTCCGCAGGGTAGCCTTTATGCAGCCCCACATGCAACTGGACCATCCGGGTTCGCTTTTTCCGGGCAACCATATATATATCCCTAGCCGTCATGGGAGAAGACTAAAAAACCGGGCCCCAAAAAACGCGTTGCAAGCCCCTTTGGACCATGCAAAAGTGCCCCCAAAGGAAGGCTTTGGGTACAAGAGAACTCCCCAGGGGAGACTTTACGCAGAACCACATGCAACTGGACCCTCCGGGTTCGCTGTTCCTGAGCAAAACTAAACATAGCCCTAGCCGTCATCGGAGACGAGTGAAAAATCAGGCCCCAGGAAATGCTTTGCGAGCCCTTTTGGACCATCCAAAAGTGCCCCCAAAGGAAGGCTTTGGGTACAAGAGAACTCCCCAGGGGAGCCTTTACGCAGCCCCACATGCAACTGGACCCTCCGGGATCGATGTTCCTGAGCAAACCTAAACATAGCCCGAGCCGTCATCAGAGACGACAGAAAAATCAGGCCCCAGGAAATGCGTTCCAAGCCCCTTTGGACCATCCAAAAGTGCCCCCAAAGGAAGGCTTTGGGTACAAGAGAACTCCCCAGGGGTGCCTTTACGCAGCCCCACATGCAACTGGACCCTCCGGGTTCTCTTTTTCCGGCATCCCTAAACATAGCCCTAGCCGTCATCGGAGACAAGTGAAAAATCAGGCCCCAGGAAATGTGTTGCGAGCCCCTTTGGACCATCCAAAAGTGCCCCCAAAGGAAGGCTTTGGGTACAAGAGAACTCCCCAGGGGAGCCTTTACGCAGCCCCACATGCAACTGGACCCTCCGGGATCGATGTTCCTGAGCAAACCTAAACATAGCCCGAGCCGTCATTGGAGACGAGTGAAAAATCAGGCCCCAGGATATGTGTTCCAAGCCCCTTTGGACCATGCAAAAGTGCCCCCAAAGGAAGGCTTTGGGTACAAGTCAACTCCCCAGGGAAGCCTTTACGCAGCCCCACATGCAACTGGACCCTCCGGGTTCGCTGTTCCTGAGCAAACCTAAACGTAGCCCTAGCCGTCATCGGAGACGAGTGAAAAATCAGGCCCCATGAAATGCGTTCCGAGCCCCTTTGGACCATGCAAAAGTGCCCTCAAAGGAAGGCTTTGGGTACAAGTGAACTCCCCAGGGGAGCCTTTACGCAGCCCCACATGCAACTGGAGCCTCCGGGTTCGCTTTTTCCGAGCATCCCTAAACATATCCCTAGCCGGCATCGAAGACGAATGAAAATTCAGGCCCCAGGAAATGCGTTGCGAGCCCTTTTCGCCCATCCAAAAGTGCCCCCAAAGAAAGGCTTTGGGTACAAGTGAACTCCCCAGGGGAGCCTTTACGCAGCCCCACATGCAACTGGACCCTCCGGGTTCGCTGTTCCTGAGCAAAGCTAAACGTAACCCTAGCCGTCATCGGAGACGAGTGAAAAATCAGGCCCCAGGAAATACGTTGCGAGCCCCTTTGGACCATCCAAAAGTGCCCCCAAAGGAAGGCTTTGGGTACAAGTGAACTCCCCAGGGGAGCCTTTACGCAGCCCCACATGCAACTGGACCCTCCGGGTTCGATTTTTCCAAGCAACACTAAATATATCCATAGCCGGCATGGGAGAAGACTGAAAAACCGGGACCCAGACAACGCGTTGCAAGCCCTTTTGGACCATGCAAAAGTGCCCCCAAAGGAAGGCTTTGGGTACAAGAGAACTCCCCAGGCGAGCCTTTACGCAGCCACACATGCAACTGGACCCTCCGGGTTCGCTGTTCCTGAGCAAACCTAAACGTAGCCCTAGCCGTCATTTGAGACGACTAAAATAATCAGGGCCCAGGAAATGCGTTGCAAGCCCCTTTGGACCATGCAAACGTGCACCCAAAGGAAGGCTTTGGGTACAAGTGACCTCCCCAGAGGAGCCTTTACGCAGCCCCACATGCAACTGGACCCTCCGGGTTCGCTGTTCCTGAGCAAACCTAAACGTAGCCCTAGCCGTCATCAGAGACGAGTGAAAAATCAGGCCCCAGGAAACAGGTTCCGAGCCCCTTTGGACCATCCAAAAGTGCCCTCAAAGGAAGGCTTTGGGTACAAGAGAACTCCGCAGGGTAGCCTTTATGCAGCCCCACATGCAACTGGACCATCCGGGTTCGCTTTTTCCGGGCAACCATATATATATCCCTAGCCGTCATGGGAGAAGACTAAAAAACCGGGCCCCAAAAAACGCGTTGCAAGCCCCTTTGGACCATGCAAAAGTGCCCCCAAAGGAAGGCTTTGGGTACAAGAGAACTCCCCAGGGGAGACTTTACGCAGAACCACATGCAACTGGACCCTCCGGGTTCGCTGTTCCTGAGCAAAACTAAACATAGCCCTAGCCGTCATCGGAGACGAGTGAAAAATCAGGCCCCAGGAAATGCGTTGCGAGCCCTTTTGGACCATCCAAAAGTGCCCCCAAAGGAAGGCTTTGGGTACAAGAGAACTCCCCAGGGGAGCCTTTACGCAGCCCCACATGCAACTGGACCCTCCGGGATCGATGTTCCTGAGCAAACCTAAACATAGCCCGAGCCGTCATCAGAGACGACAGAAAAATCAGGCCCCAGGAAATGCGTTCCAAGCCCCTTTGGACCATCCAAAAGTGCCCCCAAAGGAAGGCTTTGGGTACAAGAGAACTCCCCAGGGGTGCCTTTACGCAGCCCCACATGCAACTGGACCCTCCGGGTTCTCTTTTTCCGGCATCCCTAAACATAACCCTAGCCGTCATCGGAGACAAGTGAAAAATCAGGCCCCAGGAAATTCGTTGCGAGCCCCTTTGGACCATCCAAAAGTGCCCCCAAAGGAAGGCTTTGGGTACAAGAGAACTCCCCAGGGGAGCCTTTACGCAGCCCCACATGCAACTGGACCCTCCGGGTTCGCTTTTTCCGAGCAACCCTATATATATCCCTAGCCGGAATGGGAGAAGACTGAAAAACCAGGCCCCAGAAAACGCGTTGCAAGCCCCTTTGGACCATGCAAAAGTGCCCCCAAAGGAAGGCTTTGGGTACAAGAGAACTCCCCAGGGGAGCCTTTACACAGCCCCACATGCAACTGGACCCTCCGGGATCGCTGTTCCTGAGCAAAACTAAACGTATCCCCAGCCGTCATCTGAGATGACTGAAAATTCAGGCCCCAGGAAATGCGTTGCAAGCCCCATTGGACCATCCAAAAGTGCCCCCAAAGGAAGGCTTTGGGTACAACTGAACTCCCCAGAGGCGCCTTTACACAGCCCCACATGCAACTGGACCCTCCGGGTTCACTTTTTCTGAACATCCCTAAACATAGCACTAGCCGGCATCGAAGACGAGTGAAAAATCAGGCCCCAGGAAATGCGTTCCGAGCCCTTTTCGCACATCCAAAAGTGCCCCCAAAGGAAGGCTTTGGGTACAAGAGAACTCCCCAGGGGAGCATTTACGCAGCCCCACATGCAACTGGACCCTCCGGGTTCGCTGTTTCCGGGCAACCATATATATATCCCTAGCCGGCATGGGAGAAGACTGAAAAACCGGGCCCCAGAAAACGCGTTGCAAACCCTTTGGACCATGCAAAAGTGCCCCCAAAGGAAGGCTTTGGGTACAAGTGAACTTCCCAGGGGAGCATTTACGCAGCCCCACATTCAACTGGACCCTCCGGGATCGATGTTCCTGAGCAAACCTAAACATAGCCCGAGCCGTCATGGGAGACGACTGAAAAATCAGGCCCCAGGAAATGCGTTACAAGCCCCTTTGGACCATCCAAAAGTGCCACCAAAGGAAGGCTTTGGGTACAAGAGAACTCCGCAGGGTAGCCTTTATGCAGCCCCACATGCAACTGGACCCTCCGGGTTCGCTGTTCCTGAGCAAATCTAAACGTAGCCATAGCCGTCATCGGAGACGAGTGAAAAATCAGGCCCCAGGAAATGCGTTGCGAGCCCTTTTGGACCATCCAAAAGT